>NC_057803.1:237957199-238557199 GCF_018294505.1 Triticum aestivum
CTAAAGGACCAAGTCCCTCCGCTAAACGTTAAGGCGCAGTTATCGACCCTTCACAGAGTTGATCTATCAGCCTCTATAAAGAGGAGAGCACCCATTAATGAAGAGCTCTTTTCCCTATTTCTCTATGCCAATTTACTTTCTGTACTCGCTTGCTTCCGCGTGATCGACAACTTCGTCTACACCTCCCGCTTCGTAACCCTTGGACTGGACTCGTCGTTAAAAGTTGCGGAACACGTTATCAGCACGTCCGCTCCCCCAACTCTACCCTGAGCCTCCATCGAGCAGGCTCTCGTTGATTCTCACAAAGGTATTGATCCGAAATATTGTTTCAAAAATGGATTCCTCGTTTAATTTTGATTATGTTTTCCCGATTCCCATAATTTCCGGAATTTTTGCACCTAGCAAGACCAGCAAACTTGATGCCGCTCACCAATGTTGATTCTTTATTCGCTTAAATGAGTTTGTTGACTACACCGGGGGGAGATGGTGCCAGAAGGCAGACGAACAAGACAAGTCTTCCTGAAGCTCATAGTGTGCGTGTCAGTGACACGTCACTGAGCATGACGCACACCGAACTGCCAGTCACCCCAGTGGTGACCACTGCCGACTACTACGACCGGGTTGCACCACTTCCATCATGCCTTGGCCTCGATGGCCGCCACAAAATCCTGTTGTCGACTGCTTGAGGAGCGTTGACATGCCATGCACAAGCTCCCTACGTGCCCTACCATGCCAGATGTGCACTAGCTGCCCAAGCCGTCAGCCATGCTGGACACCATGCGCTGGCATGCCCGTGCAGCTATCGTGCCCCATCGCATTCGTGCCATGGTCACGCTCTGGCAATGCTCACGCACCGCCCATAGGCCACCGCCCGTGCACATGCCGCAAGCTTTGCTCGAGCCGAGCTCGCCGTCAGGCCCCTGCTGGCCTCGACAACACCTCAAGCCACCGAACACTAGCCACGCACCGCCGTCTGGTGCATGCTGAGCTACACCTCGCTCGCAAGGCCAAGCCGCGCCATCTTGAGCTCTTAGCGTGCCCGATCTATAGTCGTCACTAGCGCGCTAGCTAGCTCCACCCCTGCGGCGCCAGCTCCGCTCCAAGCCGTTGACTGCCAGTCATGCACTGCCTTGCGGGTCAGTTCACACGCCACGAGCATCACCGCGTCGTCTGCTTCTGGCTCCCGAGCACCCCACCCCGCCCTGCACCGCGGGCTGCTGCTTTCAGCCCCAACCGTCGTCTCCACCACTGCCAAGTAGTGGAAACCCTAGTCGCCACACCCCAGTAACGAGTTGCCACGGTTTTGGGCCGCTAAGGGTTGTGTGGCATATAGCCTGATTCAAAATAAATAGAGTGGTTGCATTCGGTGTTAACTGGGCCAAGGCCCATATTTGCTCACTGTCTTTCAATTCAACACAGATATTTGTAGTTTAGCCCCTATAGTTTCTATGTAGTTATGCGATTAACATTCTTGGTTAATTATTTTACGCCTAAGCCCCCCAAACTATCTATTTTTCTAAAATGCACATTTTTAGGCTTAAAGAGCCTCTAGGGTGTGGTTTTTGCGCTAATTTCAGGTTTTGACGCACTTAACATGCTACCTTAATGTACACGATTTTATTATATGCTTTTACTGTCATGGATTAATTGTTCATTACTTCTAATCGTCAAGTATTGCATATTTTAGCATGTTTTAAAATATACTAGAATGCCATTTTGGTGAATAAATATGAACCATCATCGCCTTTACGCTATCGATTACCCAATGTAATTCCCCAAAGCTTGCATTAATTGCTGATGGCCAAAATCAATAAACCAAGAGACCAACGGCTTGGCCATAATGGGGTAGATTACCCCAACAAGCATTCGACCTAGAGATCATCCTCGAATCCAAGTGAATTTAGAGGACGATAGGATTGGGGACCCAGATGGTCCTCACCACTCATAGGGGAATACCTAGGCAATGCATTTTCTTGAACTCCCATCTCCACGAGACCCTGCAAAATGAGTACATGGCAGAACACAGTGCCCTAGCCCTTTTGGACCGCTCTCGAAAAGCAATTCAAGAGGCTGGAGCACATAGTTTGCCTCCATGAGATGACGGAGTAGAACCTGGTTGTGCAACCACTTTGGAGCAGGGTATCTCCATTGTCCAAAGGAGCACAATCTACTCCTATGGTGGCGCCTTAGAGGTACCCATGGTAGAGCCATTGGCGTTCACCCCTGCACCCTAACTCGATGTTGATGCTATCCTAGCAGAAGTTCTCCTACGAGGAGATGCTTAGCCGGCTTGCCATCTAGGCTGGAGTAATTGGCTCCCTTGTTCACTCCGCCTGGTTTCCCGTTTGTTTATATGGTTCCTTAGGCTAAACTGATACGCTCATTTCGGTTGGGTTGTAAGCTCTATGTTAGCTAAACCTTATTCATTACCTTTGGCGATTGAACGATGTTTCATTATTACTGTAGCTCCTTCCTCACTGAGAATTGTGAATGAAAACCTGCGAACACTCCCCCCTCAAATCCCACCCCCTTCAGCATGCATCGGTAGCCGTTCACATTTTTGGTATATAAAGAGGAGAGCACCCATAGTACGCACAGTTGATGAGAATCACTAGTAATGATTTCTTCCCATATTTCCTCTGTCAATTTACTTTCTGTACTTTTGTGTGCTTCTGCGTAATCGAAAACTACAACTATGCCTCCCGCTCCACAGCCCTTGGACAGGACTCGCCAACAAAGGCTGCGGGACATATTTCATCATGTTCCCAATTCTTTCATTGTAATAACTATGCTGTGCAGATAGCAAGACTTTGTTTGGACTTTAGATAGTGTCCTCTAAATATGACCTACTCCTACTTCAGACCTGGCCTTACATGGAAATATTTGTTGCCACACATGATGCATGCCTCACAAGGTTAATCCAATAAAAGCATGGCTGATCACATGTCAAACTTTTACAATATTTAGATAATTTTCTCTACAAAAGCTTTGCCTGCACAGTGCTATGCATATGCATAGATTTCTTGAGAAGGCACAAGAGTTCACGTCATAAGAACAGTGAAAAAACGACTCACCTGTGGTCCCATTAGGAAACACAGCAGCATCTAGGGCAATGTGGCCTTTCAAGACCTATTTTCGATATTCAACACCACTTTGGTATCAGCATGAGATCAAACATAAGTAGTCCAAAAATAAAAATTAATGTGGAAATTATACTAGATGTGAGTTATCACAGCATATACTTAGGTATTGGCAATGGATCAAACATAAGTTAAGTATTTAAGATCAGAATTACTTTACTTAATAAGGTAAATAAAATAGCATGCCTACTTCAAATATCAAACTGCCTTTAGTTGAAATATAAACATGAGTGTTCTAACAGCAGAATAATGGGACAGGCATTCAGAGCACCGATAGTAGTAGTAGCTGAGCTAACAAGGTGAGGTGTTTGGATATAGTGTGACAATCATTGATCAAACTACTAATTGAGTAACAAGGTTAAGCTGTAAGCTCAAGGAATTCTTTAACTCCATAAACAGAGAGTTCATAAGGTGAGAACACATGAAAACACCGTGATTGATGCCACGCTTGAAGAAATAATATTCCGAAAAATATACAAGCTGACTCCATATCTCATAATAAATTATACCCCCTCCGTCCCAAAATAAGTGCCTCAACTTTAGTACAACTTTGTACTAGAGTTAGTACAAAGTTAGAACACTTATTTTGGGACAGAGGGAGTATATATTAAGAACAAGTAAACAAAAATAGAACTTACAGCTGTGTAGCATGATTTCTGATGCTCTGAGGGTTTACCAAAATGTACAGTTCTTGTAATGTCTGTAGTGCCATCCAGGTACTGCAAGTATACCCTCACTAAATTCATTCGATTCTATGGAATCCACAAACAGAAAATTGCAGTTCAAGACAGATATGTACTCAACCTGTGCCCCAGAGTCACAGAGATATATTTTATCAGCATCAAGTTCTGCACATGTATTTGCCTCAGGAGAATAGTGAATTATTGCTGCATTTGGCCCCACAGATGATATCGTAGGAAAACTTAAACCTTTAAAATGCTGCAGCAACATATAATGACTGGTCAAAGCTGATATGTATCAAGAGATTGAATGCAAAATGCCCACAAGGAATGGGTATCAAAATATAAGTTTGTATAAAACATGCTAAGAAAAGATGTTCCAAAAAAATACGTATTTCAAGAAACAATGTTCCAAAAACACACATATTTCAAGAAACACCACAACACTACATATTAGTACCAATGTCATCCCGACACATAGTTGCAGGGAATCTGGGTCACCCTGGTCGAGAAACGAGGTCGAGGGTAGCGGGTGGACAGCCCACCGGAACGAGGTTCAAGGGGTATACCTCTTCAGGACGCTAATTGGTGTGGATCGCGATCCAAAGGTTTTCGGGTCAATGCCCCGGTACGATACATCAGGTCGTGGCATGCGATCCCAATTTTTGCATGGAGGGAAAGAAAGAATTTTACGATCTGCACTGATATATTTCCCAATATTGCAGGGAGGGAAAAGATCCCGCCTGAAATTTCACACAATAAAAATAAAAATTGATTATAAAATGGGACCACAAGTCAGCCCATGGCGTGATTATTACTTTCCTACGAAGCGTTGGTCGCACAACTATCCCCAAATCCCTCTTCGTCGGTTCATCATGAAAGCTCCAGTCTGGCATGGATCAAGCTCCAAGCCTCCCCCCATCAGACTCCACGTTCTCCTGTTTGCCTTTCCCACCATTCTTTTTGCCTCGTGCTTCCCTAATCGGCATCGAAATCTCTAGTGGCTCGCCGCTCGCGTACGGCGTATTAATGGTGGGAGCAGGACAGGAGACGCCGCATATGGCAGCGGACAGCACAAATGGCCATCAGCTTAGCAGCAGATCGTGGAAGGGCGAACTCCGGCAGGCCGGAAGAGTTCAGATTATTGAGTGCGATTGCCTGGTAAGCATCAATTCCCCATGAATCGATCTAGGTCAGCGTCCATCGATCAGGGTCGCGATCCGACAATCAATCTAGCTCGACCCGACATCGTCCCCGACCCTGATCGGGGTCAATCGGCCCCGGGACGGGAATCACACCCTTGACCTGCGAACCAGGCTACTATGCCTCGACATAGTAACTGCATATCTATGCTCTACTAATTTACTGCAAAAAAAAACACCCACATTGGAATTGCAAATAAAACTAAAAAGCACCTAGGGGGCTTATCTTAAGCCTCAGTTTAGGGTTGTGACAAACTTATAATGGGACACACAAGAAGTAAGTAAAACTGGCTGATAGGATCATGAAAAGTGGTTTATGTTTAAGCAGATTCCGTGAATACTGTCAAGTGACTTGCTGGGATGGTAAATTCCATAAATACTGCAGAATACCTCTTTCTCCGCACGGAAGGCTTCGAGTTTATCACTGACAGAAACCTCAGTAAGTTTTATTTCCCTGAAGTACAAAAAGAGCAGATGAACATAACCAAATCCCTGGTCTCTGACCCTCTAATAAACAACAGTAAAACATATGCATATGTTTATCGTTAGGATGCAGAGTGTAGGGCAAATAAATCATTCAATAGGTCACGTAGCATGGATGCAAGAACCTTTTTCATGTACTGGAAAATAAGATGCAAAAAGAAAATTCAGTCTGATAGTTGAAACTTGGAACTACAAGGAATGTGCCTGTAGAACTAACAATATGTTATTGTTGTAACAATAAGCCAACAATAGAAGTGCAGACTAGTAATACTGCAGTAGAAACAGATCTCATGGTCAGTTAAAACAATCAGACGCCAGAGTGAGATATTTGAAGGAACCACAATTTTTATCAGTACCACTACTGAAAAAATGACACTACGCTCCCCATAATCATCATGAACCAGTTAAGTCTCTTTGCTCCAAAGACTGCCTAATTATGTATCATAATCGTGATGACATAATTAGGTGTTCCGTTACAAAAGATTGGTCAATGATGAATCGTAAGTTCATTTATCATAAAGCCACTTAGTCTTATAAGACATGCACTTCTAATGCAAATCCCCACTCCAGAAAACCACGTAAAATGTCTAGCAGCCTACTCTAGGAACATATAATAGTTTTCCTTGTGTAGTAATGCTTGGCTCTAGCTTAGACTAAAGACAGCTCACAGGATGCTCAAAAAACAAACTGCAAAAATAAAAGGGTAAACTCACAAATGCTCTTTTTTCTGTGATCCATTGGCCTCACTGAAGTAACCAGAGGCCCCATAGTTCTCTTGCATCTGTGATTAGAGGAAAACAAAATTAATTAACATCAAAGCTGTTAGGAATATGCAACTTGTATTCCCATGAGGCCATAGGCCGATATATATGCATGTACAGGCGTGTAACATATGCAGAAAACCCCTTATACAACGGGATAAATACAAAAGGGTACATGACTTATATTATAACTCTAACACCCCCCCCCCCCTCAAACTCATGGTGGATGAACAACACTGAGTTTGGAGAGATAAAAGCCATGTTGTGCTCTAGTCTGGGCCTTCGTCATGAAATCCGCCAACTGTAACTCGGAAGGCACATACTGAAGAGCAATAACCTGATCCTGCACACTAGCGCGCACATAGAAAGCATCAACACCAATATGCTTGGTGAGCTCATGCTTCACAGGATCACGCGCAATGCTAATAGCACCTGTACTGTCAGATAAGAGCAGAGTCGGTGTAGTGACAGAAACACCAAAATCCTGAAGTAACCACCATAACCAAGTCACCTCTGCCGTCAAAAGAGCCATTGCTCGCAACTCAGCCTCGGCACTCGAACGGGAACTGCAATCTGTTTCTTCGTCTTCCAGGCAATGAGAGAACCACCAAGAAAAACACAGTAAGCAGAAAGTGAACGGCGATCTAAAGGATCACTAGCCCACGTAGCATCCGAATAGGCCTGAAGCTGTAAAGAACTGGAGCGAGGAAAGAATAGACGATGAGAGATCGTGCCCCGAAGATATCGGAGAACAGGAAGCAGATGACTATAGTGAACCGATGTGGGAGCAGAGACGAACTGACTCAGAATATGAACCGGATAAGAGGTGTCCGGACGAGTGACAGCTAGATAGACAAGGCTGCCAACAAGATGGCGATAACGCGTCGGGTCAGGGAGAGGATCACCATCAGTAGCACGGAGGTGAACATTGAGCTCCATAGGAGTCTCAACAATGCGCTCGTCAATAAGAGCGGCACGAGCAAGAAGATCCTGGATATACTTTTCCTGGGATATAAAAAAGCCATCAGAGGTAGAAGAGACTTCAATCCCAAGAAAATAGCGAAGAGGTCCAAGATCAGACATAAGAAACTGCTCACTGAGACGGGCCTTTACAAAGGCAATATACTCGGGGTCATCCCCAGTGATGATCATGTCATCAACATAGAGAAGAAGAAGAGTCCGACCACGAGGAGAAAGGTGAATAAACAATGCTGGATCATGAACACTTACTGAAAAACCATCGGCAGTAACCACAGAGGCAAAACGCTCGAACCAGGCGCGGGGGGCTTGCTTAAGGCCATAGAGAGAGCGACGAAGACGACATACCATGCCATCAGGAACAGAATACCCAGGTGGTGGCTGCATGTACACCTCCTCACGCAGCTCACCATTAAGAAAGGCATTCTTAACATCAAGCTGAGATATAGACCAGTGGCGTGCAGAGGCAACGGCCAGAAGTGTACGAACAGTGGTCATATGGGCCACAGGAGCAAAAGTCTCGTCATAATCACGACCATGCTCCTGCTGAAAACCACGAGCCACAAGACGAGCTTTGTGACGCTCAAGAGAACCATCGGAGCGAGTCTTAACCTTGTAGACCCACTTACAAGTGATGGGACGGACTCCGGGAGGAAGAGAAACAAGATCCCAGGTACCAGTGCGTTCAAGAGCAGCAATCTCCTCTGCCATCGCAAACTGCCATTCAGGATGAACAACAGCCTGACGATAAGAAGTCGGCTCAAGAACAGCAGCACCACCGGTGGGAAATCCAAAGCGATCAACAGGCTGACGAGGACGAGAACGCAAGCCATAAGTAGGCTGAGAGGAAGATGATGACTCATCCACAGAGGCATCCACAGGTCGTGAACGACGAGTGCAATGCTGAGGAAAAGATGGAACAATAGAAGGAGGAATCGCCAAGGTAGAATCGGGGGGTGGCGACGAAGAAGTCACCGGAGATGAAGGTGTAGAATCCGGTGACATGCTAGGCGAGGAGACCGGGGAAGATGGTGGCTGCAAATCGACTAGAGGTGGAGAAGCAGAGGGAGTGGAACGAATAGGCACAGGCTCGACAGGGGTAATAGGTGAGTCAGGAAAAGTGAGGAAAGAGATATCCTCCACTGAAACAGTCAAGGAGGATGTGCGTGGGTAGAAGGGACGAGACTCGTCAAAAGTCACGTCTCGAGAGATACGCATCCGACGACCGATAGGATCCCAACAACGATAGCCCTTATGCTCATCACTGTAGCCTAAGAAGACACACTCAACAGACTGAGCGGTCAGTTTGGTGCAAGTAGAACATAGCAAACACAACCAAACAAGCGAAGCATCGAATAATCGGGAGAACGATCAAAAAGACGCTTGAAAGGAACACCACCCTGTAGAGCAGCGGAAGGCTGTATGTTGATAAGATAGGTGGAGGTGGAGACGGCCTCACCCCAAAAATGAGGCGGGAGAGAGGCAGCAATCATCAATGCATGAGCCGTCTCAAGAAGATGTCGATGCTTTCGCTCAGCCACACCATTCTGAGCATGAGCACCAGGACAAGAGAATTGAGAGAGAGTTCCTTGCTCAGCAAGAACACCATGCAACATCTTAGAGATATACTCGCCAGCGGAGTCAGCACGAAAAACACGAATGGGTGAAGAGAACTGAGTATGAACCATGGTAGCAAAACGCTTATAAATAGACAACACCTCACTACGAGAAGTCATGAAGTAAAGCCATGTGTAACGAGAGAAATCATCTATGAAAATAATATAATATTTATGACCACCTTTCGAAGCGAAAGGAGCCGGACCCCAGACATCAGAATGTACTAAATCGAAAGGACGCTTAGACACTGACTCACTATGTGAATATGATAACTGAATCTGCTTGCCAAGACGACAAACCTGACACTCTTAAGAGACATCTCCTGAGACAGACCCCAGAAGACCCCGACGAACTAAAGACGACAACCGAGAGCCACACAGATGACCAAGTCGATGATGCCACTGCTGGAAGGAACCAGTAACGGAGGCGACTGAAGCGGAGGAATTGGCGATGGTGGTGGCAGCGGAAGGAACATGAAGCCAGTCCAACTCCAAGACCCTGAGAATCACGGCGGCGAGGGCCAGCCCCAACCAGAGTGTGCGTGCGACGGTCCTGGACAGAACAAGAGTCAACGTCAAGGATGACGCGACAACCAGAATCAGTAAGTTGACCAGCAGAAAACAGATTCATAGTGAGTCGAGGAACATGAGCAACATCAGGAACAGAATAAGGAGTGGAAAGATTGCCTCTACTAGCAACAGAAAGTGGAGTACCATCAGCAGTGAAGACATGAACAGGAGAATCCAGCAATCGAAGAGAGGACAAAGTGGAAGAATGAGAAGACATATGAAAAGAAGCTCCAGAGTCCAGAACCCATGGGGATGTACCTGTCTGTGTAGAGGGCGGTTGCTCAGTGCGGGAAGCATCAGTCACAGAACCAGCAGTACCCGTCGAGGAAGAACCTGAAGCCGCGAGCAGACGCTTAAGTCTCATAATATCCTGCTCAGTCAAAGCAATGGCGGAAGTTGTCGAGGTAGATGATGAAGTCCCTGAAGATGATGATCGCGCCTTGCGCAGGTGTTTCCTCTTCGTGTAGCACTGGGACTCAATATGACCATCATTGTTGCAGTAGTCGCAATGTGGACGGGGGCGACCTGAGCCTCCAGAAGGAGTGGGCAAAAGCGGCGGAGCACTCGAGCAAGAAGGGGTCGGTGCAGCAGGTGGCGTGGAAGAAGCCCGAGTAGCGAGCACAGAAGGAACCTCCAGCAAACCAGCACCACGTAAGCGAGTCTCCTCAGCACGAATCTCAGAAAGCGCCTCCATGAGAGAAATACGGCCACAAGCAAACAACTGAGCACGTCGAGGCTCAAACTCCTTACGAAGCCGAGACGGGAACTCGTAGACGCGATGAAACTCCAAATTGGCCTGGACAGCCTGGCAACAGGGGCAAGTACGACAACCAGCACTGCGGAGAGAATCAAGCTGGCGCCAGATAGCAGAACTGTGCACAGAAGTCATCAACAGTAGAGTCACCCTGCTGAAGAGCATGCTCCTGACGGACCACAGAAAGGTATAAGGCATCACCAGAAGGCTGATAGCGCTGACGAAGACGGGTCCACATCTCAAAGACAGTAGGAAGACCCAGAAACTCAGAAGCAAACTGAGGCAGAACACTAGCAGTGAGAACAGCTACAGCACGAGCATCATCATCAAGCCACTGGGTGTAAACAGTCAGAGCACCATGATACGTCTGAAGAGCCTCCTCATAAGCCAAAACCCTCTCATCATAAGCACGAGCAGCAGCCTCAGCAGCAAGCTTAGCCGCATCCTTGGCGGCCTGATTAGCATCCGTAGGAAGAACCGATGGAGTCGGCGGAGTAGGAGCCACCGGATGAACCGGACGTGGCGGACAACAGACCTCGCCAGAAAGAACACCCCGAAGACGGATGCCACGCATGTGAATGCACATGAAACCAGTAAACTCGGTGTAGTTAGTACCATCGAAGATCACCGGACAACGAGGGACAGCAACATAGCCCGATGCAGCAGACATTTTTTTTAATAGAGATCAGCGGGAGCAGGAGATCAGGGGCCCTGCGTCGCTTGGGGCCGGCTGGGAACGAGACTGCAGCTGGGAGCAGCGTCGAGCGAGACCGGCTGGGGAGCGAGGCCAGCTGGGGAGGGATTCGCTCGGGAGGGCCGGATCGGAAGATCCGATCGGGAGGGGCCGGCTGGAGATCGAGCCTCTCGGGAGGGCCGGCTGGGTAGCAAGGCCAGCTGGGGAGAGTCCGATCGGGAGGGCCGGCTGGGGAGATCCGATCGGGAGGGCCGGCTGGAGATCGATCCGATCGTCGAGGGCTTCGATCGAGAGACTCAGGAGATCGAGGACGGGGGCTTCGATCAAGAGCGAGATGAGACAGGCGGCTGGGAATCAATAGCACGAGTTGCAACGTGCAGACAAAATTAACCTAGCTCTAATACCATGTTAGGAATATGCAACTTGTATTCCCATGAGGCCATAGGCCGATATATATACATGTACAGGCGTGTAACATATGCAGAAAACCCCTTATACAACGGGATAAATACAAAAGGGTACATGACTTATATTATAACTCTAACAAAAGCAAATAGCAAATACCAACTAAACATGTTGAACAGGATCATTGGTAAGCATGCCATATCATCAAAGTACATGAGCTCCATATCAGATGCAAATTAAGGGTGTGTTTGGTTGGAGAACCAAGTGGAGTGTAATGTCATGGTTCCATTCCAGCGGGAATGGGACTGGTTCTGTCTAGATGGAGCAGAATAGTTCCATTCTAGCGTTCGGGTTTTTTTTTCGAGAAAACGCCAAGGGGCTAGCGTTTCATTTCATTGAAAAGAGGGGTTTAAAGTTAGAGAACGAGGAGGTAGTTTACAATCAGGCAACAGTCATTAGTGTACATCCCAAGTTGTTGGGAGGACTACTCTAAGTCCAATGGCGCCTGCCCTGGCCCAGAGCCGGGCCTCGTCCTTAATGCTGCCTACAAGGGATTGAACGGACGGGCGCGCATGGTCGAAGATGCAATCATTTCTGTGCTCATTGTTTTTAAGGCGGTAAGGCGACCTAAGGCGAGAGCACCACCCGCTCTAGCGCCTAGGCGACGCTTAAGCGCCTAAGGCGGACGCCTAAGCGCCTAAGGCAGGCATATTTGTAAGGCGCTGCCCAGGCGCCTTATCGCCTAAGCGTCGCCTAAGCGTCCAAGGCAGGACGCCTTAAAAACAATGTTTGTGCTTCCAGATCATCCAGGATGTGAGGAGTGTCGCTGAGGCCAGGCCCTTGCGCATTGGTGTTGGTGTGTCATGCCTAGCAGTGTGCCACTAATAGAGCAGGGATCGGTCATTGTATTCTAGCGTTTGGTTGGAGAGATAGAATGGAATAAGTATGATCAGCTCACCTCTTGCATAAGAATGGTGAGATTAAATTACCTCACTCGAATACACATATATTCTCAAAAACCATAGCTCTTTGGGTATAAGCAACATACTTTTTTGAATTTTCATTACCATTTTGTTAGTATTTGCAGCACAAACAATTCATAATATACATCTCTTAAAAGTTAAATAATATGTTTCTATTTTTTTAAGCAGGAAAACATGTAGCAGTCATGGGCCTGTGAGCGTCCAAGTTAAAAGTAAGTTATAAGAGCATCTCCAGCAGCTCCCCTATTCCCAAAAAGATCACGTATTAGGGGAAGTTGACATCGAAAACGCGCTCCACCAGTTTCCCTAACACAATAATTTTTAGGATCTCACCCAAAAACACCCCATCTTCCCCTATATAGAAGAGAAGATGCATCTTCCCCTATATAGAAGAGAAGATGCATCTTCCCCTATATTTTTTCCAATGCATGCCACGTCAGAGCGCCGCCGCCAATTACCGTTGGACCACCGTCAATGCTCGCAGGACCGCCGCCGGACCACCATCGTAAGCCACTAGCTCCGCAGCCTACCGCACCAGGCCCCCACCCCAGCATGCCGCCGATCACCGAAGCTCCGCCAGTGTCTTCCGTGCCGGTGTCTTCCGTGCACACGTGCACACGAGAGAGAAAGAGAGAGATAAGCCACTGAAAGGTGTGGCACATATGTCATACTAAGTATAGGGAAAGTTGTATTGGGGATCTGCTACAGAAGCACCCTGTGAAACCCAATAAATTTATGGGGAGAACCCCAATCACACTTATAGGGAAGGTTTTTTTGGAAGTTGCTGGAGATGCTCTAAGCAAGAAAGCACGTAAATTGTATACATATGCTTTCATTACCTTCCTGTGAATCAAAATTCATTGTTTCCTGTACTACTTTTTCCCTGATTTCGCTAAATCAGGTGTGCATGGGCATCAATCAGGCTGAGGTCTTGGTGGGATTTGAGCTTTACGAGGGATTGCTTCTGGTAGATTGCCAGTAAGGACATGTACAATGGTTGATAAGATAGTCTTAACTTAAGACTTGCATGTAATGGTTGATAAGATAGTCGTTGTCTCTGATGACATCCTTTTAAGGACGTGTACAACGCCTTGTGCGCCTAATCCAGGAGTTTGAGGTCAGGGAGGCTTTAAAAAGGATGAAATGAGGCAAGGCGATGGGCCCTGATTGTATCCCCATTGAGGTGCAGAGAGGCCTCGGAGAGAGCGACGTATGGCTAACTAAGCTTTTCAACCTCATTTTTCAGGCAAACAGGATGCCAGGAGAATGGAGGCGGAGTATATTAGTACTCCCCCCGTTTCTTTTAGTTTGCATGTAAGATTTGATCAAAGTCAAACTTTGTAGAGTTTCACTACCTTTATGAAAAAGAAAATCAACATCTACAATACAAAAGTTATATGTTATGAAAACTAATTTCATCATGCATCTAATAATATTGATTTCATAGTGTGAATGTTGATATATTTTCCTACAAAGCTAGTCAAACTTTATAGAGTTTGACTTTGAACAAATCTTATATGCAAACTAAAAAGAAACGAAGGGAGTACCAATCTTCAAGAACAAGGGGGATGTTCAGAATTGTACTAATTATCATGGAATTAAGCTGGTGAGCCATACAATGAAGCTATGGGAGAGAGTCATCGCACCGCTTAAGAAGAATGACAAGCATGACCAAAGATCAGTTTGGTTTCATGCCTGGGAGGTCGACCATGGAAGCCATTTTCTTGGTATGACAACTTATGGAGATATAGGGAGCAAAAGAAGGACCTGCATATGGTGTTCATTGACTTGGAGAAGGCCTGCGGTAAGATATTGTGGAATGTCATGTGGTGGGCCTTGAAGAAACACAAAGTCCCGACAAAGTACATTACCATCATCAAGGACATGTACGATAGTGTGGTGTTTGAACAAGTGATGGCGACACTGATGACTTCCCGATTAAAATAGGACTGCACCAAGGTTCAGCTTTGAGCCCTGATCTTTTTCCTTTGGTGATGGATGAGGTCACAAGGGATATAAAAGGAGATATCCCATGTTGTATGCTCTTTGCAGATGATGTGGTGCTAGTCGATGATAGTCGAGCGGGGGTTAACAGAAAGTTAGAGCTATGGAGACAAATCTTGGAATCAAAAGGTTTAAGGCTTATAGTAGAACTAAAACCGAGTACATGAGGTGCGGGGTACTACTAGGCACGAGGAGGAGGTTAGCCTTGATGGGCATATGGTGGTACCTCACAATGACACCTTTCAATATTTGGGGTCAATGCTGCGGAAGGATGGTGATATCAATGAAGATGTGAGCCATCGAATCAAAGTTGGATGGATGAAGTGGCGTCAAGCTTCTGGCATTCTCTGTGACAAGAAAGTGCCACAAAAGCTAAAAGGCAGGTTCTACAGCACAGCGATTCGACTCGCAATGTTGAATGGCGCTGAGTGTTGGCCGACTCGCAATGATGAATGGCGCTGAGTGTTGGCCGACTAAAAGGCAACATGTTCAGCAGTTAGTGTAGTAGAGATGCGCATGTTGAGATGGATGTGTGGCCACACAAGGAAGGATCAGGTCCGGAATGATGGATATGCGGGATAGAGTTGGGGTAGCACCGATTGAAGAGAATCTTATCCAACATCGTCTGATGGTTTGGGCATATTCAACGCAGGACTCCGAAAGCTCTAGTACATAGCGGACAGCTAAAGCGTGCTGATAATGTTAAGAGAGGTCAGGATAGACCAAACTTGACATGGGAGAAGTCCGCAAAGAGAGATCTGAAGGACTGGAATATCACCAAAGAACTAGCCATGGACAAGGGTTTCAACTCTAGCCTACCCCCAACTTGTTTGGGACTAAAGGCTTCGTTGTTGTTGTTGTTGATGTTAATAGTTTGTGCATGTATGATATTTCTTCAAAATGCAATTTTTGTGATAATTTATATGTTTGTGACAATATTTCTTGTAAGATTAGACTTCATACACAAGGATTTAAATTGGTAGTACAGCCTTTTGGGAGTTCAAAAGCCAAGCTATGGCACTTTGTACCACTATCCTAACGATGACCTCTATAGCACGCCATTTGGTATTGCTCACTATCAGCTATAGCTAAAGTATTGTCTTGTACGTGTGCATGGAACAAAAATAGTCTGTAATCATTTGTACACGCAAACTTAATCCAAAACGACCATGTATGTAACTAAATAACATGAAACAATAGAAACCCTAACAATGAAGCATCCAATCTTTCTTGGGAGGTTGTTTTATGTTGGAGCTTCGGCCGGTTGGCGACTTCCTCAAAGCGACTCCCACCGGCACTCACGATGTGACAACCAAGAAAGAAAATAGTCATCTATCCATACATTAATTAGTTATTAAATGATGATTCTCCTTTGTCCTTACTTGGTCAGTGTTTTTTGTCAGACCCTTATTTTTTTACTTTTACTTTAAAACACTATTGTAAATACTCCCTCCGTTCCAAAATACTTGTCTTTCTAGAGATTTCAACAAATGACTACATACGAGGCAAAATGAGTGAATCTACACTCTAAAATATGTCTACATACATCTGTATGTTGTAACCATTTGAAATGTCTAGAAAGACAAATATTTGGGAACGGGGGGAGTAGTTTCCACGATAGCTGGCATAGCTATAACGATGCCACAAAACGATTTAAAACCTTGTTCAAGCAAAATATAGGGGTAATCCTACCACATAGATGAGAGGGTCATCACAAACCCACTTGGTCATGTTCATCCATCAACCAACACTCCAACGGACTCATCCCAACCATCTCTATCCCTCAAACCAAACAAACACCCAAACTGGATTATCCCATCCAAAAATAGGGATGACCCTAACCCATCCTTAACTATCCCAAGCAAACACATCCTTGGTCTCCTCTTCACTCTCAACCCCCAACTTAGCCTCCTGCTCCTTGGGGAAGCCACAGGAGCCATCAAGGCATATGTCTCCCCTAGTGCTGGCTAAGCTCTACCACCTTTTGATGTGTAAATCACCTCCCATCCTCAAGAGCAGCTTCACGAACAGCACCTCTCTTACAACGTGGACAAACCCGAGAGCACGCCAGAGCAGAGAACTGGGCTAGTAGGCTCGGACGAGAACCACGAAAACCAGCAAGTGCATGGTCCTCAAGGGCAAGGATGAGATCGACCAGGTCGGGTTATGTGCAGCCACATTGTCGAGGCCGCTCAGCCAAAGGAGGTGATGTGACGGCCTGTGGTATCAGAAAGGGCATGGAGGGTAGCAGCCGCGGCCGTTTAGCCCGGTTAGAAGAGATTTGGGCTGTGAAAATGGTAGAAACTGCAGGATGGGGGCGTGAAGCGGGGCAACCGCATCACTAGGATCTCTTGCTGGAGTTCCCATGCATGGCGGCAAGGGAAGGCGGCTTAAAACCCTAGATGTCAGATCCTAGGAAGCGGTAGGGTTATGCCATGTTTTAAGTCACAGGGCATTTACAAGTAAAAAGTCTAATTAACTGACCTGATTATCCAGCCAGGCCAGGTATTGCACAACAGCTGCACCATCTCGAATGTGTGCCTTCCTCAAACCAGTCAGCTCCATGGGATTCTATATCATCATTACCAAATTTAAAATGTTTAGGCAAAAAAAAATACTAAATGATTAAACTTGCGAGGTCATATAGCTTATCTTGCATACCCGTACGTACTAACTGAAATGCACACTATGTGCTTATGCAAAAATACAAAGTGAAATAAGAAAAAATAATATTGCTTGAACAAGATACACTTTTAGCGTGCAAACTATTATATCTGTATTCTGCATAATAGTTACAGGATATACTTCTAACATGAAACATTTGTTTAATGTGATAATATATGTTCACAATCAAAAGGGATATGATCAGTACACACAATTATGGCAAAACCTGTTTTTAACACTTCATTATCTTGATAGCTGATACCAATTTAACTCATTTGAGCGACTCAATGTTAACACTTCTCTTTTTTTCAATGCATCCTCTTGGTGCTCCTAGAAATTACTGAGCTCATTTATCGAGCACAATTTAGGCACATGCAAGTATCAAGGTCTCATGCTTGATCATGAAGCATAAATTTTCTTAACTACTAGATTTAGGGGAGTTTAAAAAAAGATGGTATGTATGTCATAGTCCATTGGAAAAGCTAAAGGTGATTGCAGTCTACTGGAAAGGCTAAAGGTGATTGCATGCACACAAATTTCTATTAAACACACATGCATACAAAAGAAAAGAAAAAACCTTGACAGCCTTTGGTAGAGCAATGGGCGATTGCAGCATCAAAGCTTGATCTGGTCTAAGCTTTGAGTAGAGTGCAAGGCAACACGAATTTGAATCAATCCAGATTTTGGAATGTTCCGCCACGTTGATATCCTTTTCCATGTGCAAGCTACCATTAACTGCAGAACCTTTTAGCTGTCCAGATGCAAGCAAGCTCACATCCAGCTGAACCATATCATACTCTCTGATATCAATACCACTTTCAGACATGTAATTCTTAACCTGCACCAGATCACCATTAACGCCACAATGGAAAAATTGCAAATTTTAAATATTCAGTTTACTCACTGACCTCAGTTGTTACTTTTCTCTTATCCACATAAAAGAAGGCACCATGCAGGGTTACAATAGCATAAGAATGAACCACTGGGCTGTAATGCACATCATTTCCCCGAACATTGTACAACCAAGCAACCTAAAATGGGGATTTATATGAAGAGGAAATTAAAATGATCATAAATCCTATAACATTTGAGAAAATAGAACAGATTCAATTTAATAGACCGTACGGAATGAGTGAAACCGAGATGCAAATCAATTAACTGTACCTCATCAAGGGCAGTAATTATAATGCCACTAGCCTTTTCATGTTGTAACTTTTCTCTTAACTGCTTCATCTTTTGTGCTACACTACACCCAGCAAATTCTACAGGGTGCACAATTACAGGTGTAGCATCATTCGGAGGACGATCTTTCCAAACTTCATCAACGAGGTCAGAGGAAAGCTGAAACAACATCTGATTCTTCTTTAAAAATGCTTGCTCATATCTCTGAGCAGAATCCACAGAGATGCACCATGAATCAATTCCAATAACCGCTTCATCCGAGAGATTCTGAGAACAACAGTGGATTTAGTTTTTACAAATTAAATTAGAGAGAAGAGTATTCAATTAACAGATGATGAAATGGCAATGAAGTTAAGGCGTTCACAATTTTGACATATTCCACAACTCTTGAAGAAATAACAAGCAGTTTCAATTACAGATTGATTGGTGTGTTTCCTTAAATGCTGAAGCTCAACGCTTATATCTATGAAGACAGAACTCTGAGGAGATAACCTTGCTATGGTGTACAAGAAAACCACATTTGCAGATTCACATCACTGAAATTGTGGCAGAACTCAAAACGGACAGCATAGTAGGTTCCTCGTCATTTGTACAAGTTCTGTGTGGTAGATTAGAAAATTGAACCAAAAATGTGCAAGGGAAGGTGGTCAATACTTACATCAGCTATCCAGACTTCGACTGGTGGGTCTTCTCCCATGCGCATGAGTCTCCACCGATCGCTAAGTTGATTTGTGGCCTGCAAGAAGTATCGTCCATCCGTCCATAATAATGCCTCCTTTGTAGTGATAAGGGCCAACCCTGTATTATAGGAATTGAGGATACGAACCAAATAAGACTCATGACAACTAAGTAAAAGGAAATAATGAATATCAGGCTCGGCATGTTGCAACACCCACACTTTCATATATCCATACCAACATAATAATTCAAATCAATAAAGTCCTTTATGATGAAACGAGAAAATCCAAAATTTTAATCCATAGCAACACACGGATATATAGCTAGCCCTACCCATACTCTTTATGACAGAATTGATGGGGGCGAGCGTCGATGTGCCATGCCATCTGGTGTTCATCTCATACAGGTGGAAGCTCCACAGCCCCAACCTGCTATCCGAGGAAACAATAATGGGATTGGTGGTAAATGACGGTGACAGGAGGAGATGATGTCAGAGAGATCGACATGATGGAAAGGGCATCCTCTATGGGATTTAAGGGAGAAGACGGCAAGTGTAGATAGTATGCAAGGGGAAGGGGCCGGTGCACAACTGGAGAACGTGATGACGGATTCATCACAGCTGCAAAAAGGAGAAGTGGCTTGGTGCGCTTAGATAGAGGAAAAAGTATATGTTGTTCCATGGCAACGAACAGGAACTCAACTAATCGCATAATAAAAGCTAACCAAGCCTCAACAAAGCACGAAGCTGATACTGGATTCGATCAATTGTTCACCATGATGACTGTCAGCGCTCCTTCTGTACCTGACGGCAAGTACAACGACGCCACTGAAGCTACTGTTGATGTTCCAGCTCTTGTCGACAACTCGTCCACATAGGAAAATGGCCGGCCCAAGTCCACCAGGCCCAAGAAGACACCACAGTGATTTGACGGCCCAAGCTGGGTTCGCTAGAGTACTTATAGCCATTCTATGCGTTGCGTGTGAGATGGCAGGGATTTGAACGGCTTCGGCCAAGACTCGTTCTCCTGTAAACGGATAGAGGTGTGGGTGGTTGGGAGGAATTCCTCTATCTGAATTCAAATCCCTAGCTCGAGTTCCCCTTTTCACGGCGTGGTAGAGTAGATCGAGAAGGGAGCTCACATATGGTATCAGAGACAGCGATCTGGAGGTCCCGCGGCACCGCCACAACACTCGCCTCCTCGACCACCGGCGTCGTCAAGCCATGGACAGCCTCAATTCGGATGGGCGCGCCTTCTTCGATCTCCTCCACTCCGAACTCGATCTCCGCCTGCAAGAGCAAGGTGAGCAGCTGATGCAGTCCATGGGCAAGCTCCTGAAGGCGAACAACTCCACGCTCGATTCGCTGATGTCAGCTCGCGTCGAGAGGATCCGCGACGAGCCGGCGCTGGATCAGGAGCAGTTTAGGGTGGACATCCGCAAGGCCGAGTGCCCCGAACCATCGCCCAAGGCCGACGGGAGTTCAACTTCACACACCGCTGGGTTGGGTCGCCGTAAGACCGCTGCCGATGCCCTTGGCTCTGAATAGGAACTCCGGGGGAAGGCTCATAACGCCTATGTGTCTCCTCTGGTTAGAGGTGCGTGTGACTCTAATCCTATTTCCGTCCCAGTTCACGTGAAATTCATGATGTGGATGTGTCTGAACCATCGTCGTTTTCTCTGCATCTGGAAATGCCAAATTTGACGGCAATAATCCGCGTCTCTGGCAAAATTGTTGCGAGGATCAATTCAAGTTGTGGAGCACATCCGTTCATCGTTGGATCGCATTGGCTACTACTGCTCAATTCGAGGGTCCTGCTGCTCGTTGGCTCAAATCCCTCCAGCGCCGAATGCCGTCTGCTAGTTGGTCTGAATTTTGCTCGGCACTCCATAGCAGGTTTGGCCGTAATCAACATCAGACCTTACTCAGAAAGTTATTTCACATTGCTCAAGTTACTTCAATGGAAGATTATATAGAACGCTTTGCCGAGTTGTATGATCAGTTAACTGCATATGAAGATGCACCCAATTCTTTGCATTATACCACAAGATTTTTGGATGGTCTGAAGCCTAGAGTTCCTATTGCTGTAGCACTGCAGAAGCCAAAAGATCTCGATGCAGCGTATGAACTTGCACTGTTGCATGGAGAGCTTGGGGAGGGATTTACACCCATGAACACAGCTTCTCAACGGAAGTCTGTAGCAACTACTTGTTCTCCTTATTCTAAGGGGCACAGTGGTGAAGACCAACGAGTTACTGACACTCCTAAACCGGTTCACACTGATGATAAATGGGCTGCTCTCAGGAATTACAGTAAGTCTAAGGGGTTGTGTTTTGTTTGTGGAGAGAAATGGTCCAAGGACCATGTGTGTAAGTCCACCGTGCAGTTACATTTTGTCCAGGAGATGATTGAGCAACTCCAATCTGTTGCAGGGGATGAATCTGAATCGTCTGACACTGATTATCAGTCTGTTACGTCTGTGCATAGTATGAAGTTGTCAGCTGCAGCTGTGGGCAAGGAACCTGAAGCTCCAGTGTTTCAGTTGGAAATTTGTGTGCAAGGGCATGATCTGATCTTCTTAGTGGACTCGGGGAGTACTCACTCCTTTCTGGACAGTAAGTTTCATATGTTGCAAGGCATTACTGTTACTAGACCTGTTTCAGTTACTGTTGCTGGTGGTTCAGTTCTCAAGTGCATACAGTTTCTTCCTGCTTGTGAATGGACTTGTAATGGTCACACATTTACTTCCGACCTTAGGCTGCTTCCATTTACATACTTATGATGGTATCTTAGGACTGGATTGGTTGGGCCCAGCACAGCCCTATGTATATAGATTGGGTCCAGAGATGGATGTCCTTTCAGTGGCATGGCAACACTGTAACTTTGCAGGGGCTTTTGTCAGAAGAATGTGCTCTCACTTGTGTTTTTGTATCCACAATTCAGTTGGAAGAACATCAGCCAACACTTCCTGAGATTCAAGTTGTTTTTAGATGAATTTGAGTCTGTCTTTGCCCAAACAAACAAAACAAACAAACAACAACAAAGCCTTTAGTCCCAAACAAGTTGGGGTAGGCTAGAGGTGAAACCCATAAGATCTCACAACCAACTCATGGCTCTGGCACATGGATAGCAAGCTTCCACGCACCCCTGTCCATAGCTAGCTCTTTGTCGATACTCCAATCCTTCAGGTCTCTCTTAACGGACTCCTCCCATGTCAAAATCGGTCGACCCCGCCCTCTCTTGACATTCTCCGCACGCTTTAGCCGTCCGCTATGCACTGGAGCTTCTGGAGGCCTGGGCTGTCTTTGCCCCTCCTACTGAATTACCACCTAGAAGGTCCTGTGATCACACTATACCTTTGATTCCTGGAGCAAGACCTGTTACAAAAAGACCATACAGAATAGTGCCTCATCTGAAGGATGAACTGGAAAAGCAAATTGCAGAACTGCTGAAATCTGGTATGATAAGACCCAACACAAGCTCCTTTTCTTCTCCAGTTTTGTTAGTTAAGAAAAAAGGTGGTGAATGGAGATTGGTGATTGATTATAGAATGCTTAATGCCATTACTGTTGAAGGAAAATATCCATTGCCTGTGATTGATGCATTATTGGATGAATTAGCTGGAGCTGCTTGGTTTTCTAAACTGGACCTTAGAGTTGGTTATCATCAGATCAGATTGGCTCCTGGGGAAGAGTATAAGACAGCATTTCAGACACATAATGGGCATTATGAGTTTGTGGTTATGGCTTTTGGAGTGACAGGTGGTCCTAGTACATTTCAGGGAGCTATGAATACTACACTTTCTCCTGTCAATAGGAAAAGTGCCTTGGTTTTCTTTGATGGTATCTTAGTTTTCAGCAAGACATTGGAAGAACATGTTAAACATGTCAGGGAAGTTTTGCAGATGTTGAAAGCAGATCAATGGCAAGTCAAGTTATCTAAATGTGCATTTGCTCAAAACAAGATAGCATATCTGGGGCATGTTATCAGTTCTGAAGGTGTATCTACTAATCCTGGTAAAGTAGAAGCAGTGAAACAATGGCCCACTCCTACAAATGTCAAGGATGTCAGAGGGTTTCTAGGGTTAAGTGGTTACTACAGAAAGTTTATTAAACATCATGGTCTTATTAGTAAGCCTCTTATTGAATTGCTAAGGAAGGGGGTGCCCTTTATTTTGTCTGCTGTTAGTGAAGAAGCTTTCCAAACACTGAAACTTGCATTGATTCAGGCTCCTGTCCTTGCTTTACCTCAGTTTGATAAACAGTTTGTGGTGAAAATGGATGCTTGTGACAGTGGTATTGGGGTTGTTCTTATGCAAGATGGTCACCCATTAGCTTATGTCTTTACTGAGTCCTCAGAACGGAGCTTTATCTGTGTATGAGAAAGAAGATATGGCCATATTACTAGCTGTGGAACAATGGAGACCTTATCTCCAAATTCAGGAGTTTCTAATCAGAACTGATCGGAAGAGCCTGGTACATTTACAAGACCAAAGACTGCACATTGTATGGCAACAAAAAGCTCTCACTAAAATGATGGGGCTGGACTATCAGATCACTTATAAGGGTACTGATAATTCTGCTGCAAATGCCTTATCCAGGAGTGTCGGTGTTCTCGGAACGGGGTACCCAGACTTGCCTGCCTGCGGCCCGGAGCGTGGCTCCATCAACGGCCCGATACGGCCCAGCTTCGACAGCGACAACTCAAGACCCTCGCGAGGGGGCCAAGCCTCATGAGGCGGACGACACCAAGACCTCCCTGGGGCAGCCTCGCTAGGCTGGCTCCTGAGGAGCGAAGATATCTATGCAAGGGGCACCTCGCGAGGTTCGCCTGACGTGAGCCATGACGATCAAGGCCAGGCGGGCGCCAGCGGGCGTAGTGTACCAGTTTCCTCTTTGGTGCTAAGGAGGCAAGCGCAGGCGAGGAGTCCCGAGGCATCAGGCAAAGGTTTTCATATCGGTGCAACAAGACCAAGACCAGCAGGACGGCAGGACGGAGGTCATCGCGGAGCCCACAGCAGCGTCACCACCAGAGCCTTTTGCAGGCGAAGACTATTTTTGTCAGGATAGCTTGTACTAGTTGTCCCTTTTCAAACTTGGCCATTGTGGGATCCCTTCCCGCCTAAACATTTGGGAAGAGGACCAAGGCCACTATAAATAGGACCTAGCCACCACCGTAGTAGGAGACGAATCACTCAGGCCACCCTTACACTCACCAGCTCATCGAGCTCAAGAACACCTCACCTCCTGAGGCTGTCCATTCACTGTACTAGTTCATCCTCAGCCCCTCGAGGCAATCCACCCACAAACTGGAGTAGTGTATTACACCGCAAGGTGGCTCGAACCAGTATAAACCCCCGTGTCTCTTGTTCTTTGGGTTCGTCGAGCTAGGCCGTGGAATCGTTGAGCGAGCGAGTCGGGGAGAGAGTGTTCTTCGTGCGCACCCCAGAGTTCGAACCTCTAAGGGTTTGCCGGAACCCGTAATCCGACAAGGAGACCTGCCAACTCCCAGGTTTTCCACATCTCTAGTTCACAACCTACCCGGTTGGAGGAAGTTGTGGCTAGTCATGCACATGATGACAAAGCAATTGAGCTTTTACAATAACTCTCAATACAACCAGCTGATAAACCTCATTATCAACTTATCAATGGTGTGATTAGGTACAAAGCATGTACTCCCTCCATTTTTATATACAAGGCCACAAACTCAAATTACAGATACCAAGGTAAAATTTAATACATGTTTTGCAAGCTAGCTTTTCTTTTCGTTTACTGGGGTCATTAATACATCGCATGCATGCAAGAAAATTGAGTGAAGGAACTAACTGGGTGTAATTATGACTGCACACATGCAAGTATTAAAAAGTTGCTAGTACAAGAAAACATCATTAATTTTTGACTCGATTACTGTTGGTGGCCTTGTATAGATGCAAAATGTATATTTCATAGTGGCCTTGTATAAGTAAATGGAGAGAGTATCTAGATTGGCCAGCATCCTGAATTGCACTTGAAATTTTTCTCTGCTTTTCATGCTAGTCCAATGGGAGGACATTCAGGTTTCCCTGTTACTTATAAGAGAATTAAATCACTGTTTAAATGGCAAGGGATGAAATCTTTTATTAAAGCTCAAGTGCAGTCTTGTTTGATTTGTCAGCAGGCTAAACCAGAGAGTGAACCATCCTGGTTTGCTTTCTCCCTTACTAGTTCCTAAGAAGGCATGGGACACTGTTACTATGGATTTCATTCCTGGTCTGCCATCTTCTTACCAGTTTGACTGCATCCTGGTGGTAATTGATAAGTTCACTAAGTATGGCCATTTTATAGCTCTCAAGCACCCCTACACTACTCAGTCTGTTGCTGAACCGTTCCTGGAAAATGTGTACAAACTCCATGGCATGCCTGCTGTTATAGTTTCTGACAGAGATCCTGTGTTCACTAGTATCTTTTAGAGAACCTTGGTTGCTTGTACTGGAGCTACTCTTAATATGGGTTCTGCTTATCAACCTGCTACTGATGGTCAGACTGAGAGGATGAACCGGCAGGCGAAGGGGTACTTGCATTACTTTATCAGTGCTCACCCCACTAGATGGAAAAAGTGGCTCTCCTTATGTGAATTCTGGCACAATACCAACTGGCACTCGGCCGTGGGCAAATCACCATTCGAAGTTCTTTATGGTTACTCACCAAAATGTTTTGGGATTCCAACCTCGGATACGATGGCGCCAATGGACATACAGCTTTGGTTGGATGAACGTCAGGTGGTTCATGATTCTGTCCGACAGCATCTTCTGCAGACCCAACAGCGAATGAAACACCATGCTGACAAGCACCGCACTGAACGTCTTTTTGCTCCAGGCGATCTTGTGTTCCTCAAATTACAACCGTATGTGCAGTAGAGCTAATCACAAACTAGCCTTCAAGTTCTATGGTCCATACAAAATTCTGGAGCGTATTGGAGAGGTGGCATATCGCTTGGAGTTGCCGGAGACCAGTAAAATACATCTGGTGTTCCACGTTTCTCAGCTGAAACGTTTTGCCATGATCCTCAAATTACAACCGTATGTGCAGTAGAGCTAATCACAAACTAGCCTTCAAGTTCTATGGTCCATACAAAATTCTGGAGCGTATTGGAGAGGTGGCATATCGATTGGAGTTGCCGGAGACCAGTAAAATACATCTGGTGTTCCACGTTTCTCAGCTGAAACGTTTTGTCAAACCGCTCCATGAGGTCAAGACAGTCTTGCATCTTCTTTCACTAACTTGTAGTTCCTGTCAAATTTCTTCAGAAAAGAGTTCGCCGCTCTGGTCATCATACTGTAGCACAAGGGCTAATCCTCTGGAGTGACTCTTCTACGGATGACGCCACCTGGGAAGATTTGGAGTCCTTGAAGCAGCAATTTCCGCGTGCTCCGGCTTGGGGACAAGCCTCATCTCAAGGAAGGGGGGATGTCAACGCTCCTTCTGTACCTGACGGCAAGTACAACGACGCCACTGAAGCTACTGTTGATGTTCCAGCTATTGTCGACAACTCGTCCACAGAGGAAAATGGCCGGCCCAAGTCCACCAGGCCGAATAAGACACCACAGTGGCTTGACGGCCCAAGCTGGGTTCGCTAGAGTACTTAAGCCGTTGTATGCGTTGCATGTGAGATGGCGGGGATTTGAGCGGCTTCGGCAATGGATAGAGGTGTGGGTGGTTGGGAGGAATTCCTCCATCTCAATTCAAATCCCTAGCTCGAGTTCCCCTTTTCATGGCGTGGTAAAGTAGATCAATAAGGGAGCTCACAATGACAATGCTATCTTAGCTACTTTGAAAACCTCCCTGCTGCCGCTTGCAATTGCTGTAGCACACAAGTGGCAAAACAAGTTGCTACAAGCCTACAACAGCACAAACCTAGTATTATCAACTAATAGGCGGTGTTGTCGACCTGAACTCGTTGCAATTGGCAAAGGAGCGATCGACTAAGAGCTAAGAAGACGGATGGATTAACACTTACCAGCGCTCCCAGTGAACCCGGAGATGAATTGCCGCCGCTTGTCCCGCTCCGACACGTACTCGCTCTGCACGAACACGAACCAGATGAGCAAACCAATTCTCAACCATCGAGCAGAGGAACGAACCAGTAAAGCAGAAGAGATCACAAAACCCTAAACTCGGCGCAGTCGAGCCCGACAGGATCTGATCTACCCTGATCGGTTCCGATCGGCGCGGGCGGCAGGAGCAACAACCTGGTGGGCATCCTCGGAGGGGATGAGGAGCGCGTGGATCGGCGGCGAGTGCGACGCCATGAGCGCGCGGAGCTCATCCAGGTGCTGGTTCCTCGCCGCCGACGAGGACGTCATTATCCTCAACTTCTCCGTCACGTGGTCGGGTGTGTGTTTGGTCGCTTAGGATGCGATGCGTTCGCGGAGGAAATTGACTAGTATTTGTTCATGAAGTTTTATTAATAACTATTTTCCTGAGGTTTGATTATAACTACTACTCCCTTCGTTTTAAAATAGGTCTTTTGGTTCATAGGATAGGATTATCGTAAGAATAAAAATTTCGTAGAAAATGAGATGACATGTATCTCGAATCTTATGAATAGAAATAGAAAATGAGATGTCATTTGGTTGACATCAAAGGAATTTTTTCATTGAGTCTAGGTTCATTTTTATTTTCCTATGAAATGTGAAGGATAGAAATCAATCATATGTAGGGATAGGAATTCATTCCTATAAACCAAAGGGCTATAAAGAAAAGAATCCTATCCTCTAAAATTCCTATAAAATTCCTGCAAATCAAAGGAGGCCATATAGTGCTTTCTTTATTCCCGTGCTTTAACTTTGATCATAAATTTAATCAATAAGACCGACTGCGGTGGGAGCAAAAGTTATATCAGTGAATTCGTATTCAAAAGAAGTTTTCAATTATATAGTTTTTCTCCCGTTGCAGTCGGTCTCGTTAGTTAAATTTATAGTTAAAGTTAGATCTCGGGAAGCGCATGCGCACTACTACAAAAAGTTGATTTATTCTTGATAAAACATTAATAAGGAACTAGCCTGATATACTTAGTGTATTTTGCATACTTGTCTTAGTTGAGTAAATGCAGAGTAAAAACATACATCTTCATGTAGTTTTGTTGTCAGCATTAGGCTCTATGCATGAGGGAGCAATTAATTAGCACGTTATTTGGTTGCCTGCTTCATTGTTGTTAGACAAACAATACGTTATTTGATTGCAATAAATATGTGAACACCATTTAAACATTGTCTTGTCCTAGCTAAAAAACAAATGGCAGCTTATTCTGCCTACTAACAAATGATAGTATAAATTATTAAAAGCCAACATGGTTGAATAGGGAAAAGTTCAACGATACTAATTAGGTGAAAGTTTTTCTTTTTCCTCTTTCTCTTTTTTTGTTGTAGTTGTCTTCTTTTTCTCTTCTGTTGTTGTCTTTTTTTATTCTTATTATTCTGCTTCAAATCTTTGTCTGACCTTGCTATCCCACATTGCATGAATCCAGTCTAATCTTTTGTTCTTTCATGCTTCGTTGTCGAACGTCTCCACACCATGGCCAGAGCTGAAGACTTCATCGGGAGTCGCATCTTCCTCCTTCAGCACAAGTTCATCAATTCCCCACTGCAGAATCCAATTGAGAATGATGCAACATGCAAGAACAAGCTTGACCTGGGTAGGATAAGGGTGGAATGGCTTCTTGAAAGCACAAGTGCTCCCTGGGTGATTTTGATAATTAATGTCAACATATCTCTTGTTAGACTAATACATTTATCTAGTATATCCCAAATGAGTTCAACAGTGGAGTGACGTGGACAAGAGGATGTGAAAGCCCTCCAAGATGCTAAGGACAAAGGATTGGCAAAAGCTCTAAAGCTCAAGACTCTACACTTTCATTTTAGTGATCCAAGATTACATTGAGTCCATAGGAAAGCCAATACTATTAAAAAAGATGAGGTGTTGCTTAATGGTTTGCTTGCTCAAAGTGCTTAGTGATACGCTCCAAAGCCCTCAACCACTTTCTCATATCCATATATGACCCGAACCTAAAGTCAAAATCAGCCCCACCAATTTGATTTATCCGGCGCCACCGAGTTTATTTGACATAGCCCCTGCCAGAAACCCTAATCAGTTTGGTCTCACCGATAGGATCTCGGTCTCACCGAGATAGGCTTGCAAACTCTCTGTTACATGTTGCAATAATTCCGGTCTCATCAAGATTTCCAATCGGTCCTACCGAGTTTGCTTGACCAACTCTCTGTTTTGCTTATTACTAAAATCGGTCCCACCGAGTTTGTGTAATTGGTCAAACTGAGTTGAGGTTTTACCCTAACCCTAGCACATTGGTCCCACCGATTTGATCATATGGGTCCCACCGAAAACTCTAACGTTCCCATTTTGAGCCATATCGGTCTGACCGAGTTTCTTGATCCGGTCCCACCGAGTTTGGTGAATTGTGTGTAACGGCTAGATTTTGTGTGGAGGCTATATATACCCCTTCACCCATCCTCCATTCATGGAGAGATCCATCAGAACGTGCCTATACTTCTAGCATACATTTTCTGAGAGAGAACCACCTACTCATGTGTTGTGTGACGCCCCAAGACCGGCGCTCCAGATGCCTTCTATGTTTTGTGTGGCAGCTCTGTTGCTTATTTGTTTGTTGCATTCTTTTTTTTGCATCATGTGCATTGCATCATGTCATCTTGTAACCTTTTTAAAAACTCAACTAAAAAATTGCATGGATTTTTGGTCCATTTAAATCGATAAAATTTGCATGGTGAGTTCTCTTTATAACATATCCTCCCAGTATTTTTAGGGAGCTACTATAAATATTCCATTAGTTCGGAATTAACCGCAAACACACTTGTAATTTAAACTCTCATGTCTTTTCTGCTTCGAGTTTTCTCCTCAAACTTCGCCTATAAATTCTTTTATCTTTTTTCGGAGTTTTCCTAAAAATCTCAACATTTTTGGGACCTTTCTAACGCCCACTTCTTATTCAAACTCATTTGAATTTAATTCAAACGAGTTCGAAACCAAACTTCGCACACATGGTCATTTATACTTTTCTTGGATCACGCTCATTTTTGCGAGTCCAGTAAAATTAACTCCATGCCTAATCTCCACTCCAATCTCTCTCAACATTTCTTCTACGTTTCCCTTTTTTAAATAGAGAGGGAATAAGAGAGAGAGAGAGAGGAGTTCAGCCAAGTAGGCCTCCTGGCCTTTTCCCCTCCCCACCAAATTGGCCAAGGCCCACCTAACCCCTTCCCTGCGGCCTGACCTAGCCGGCCCTTTAGGCCCAGCCGCCCCCACCTAACCCTAACCCTCTCCCGAACCCCCACTGTCTCCCTCGTCTCCATCTCGCACCGCCAGAGACTCTTTGCCCGATCCTCTCTCTCTCTTCGCCCTCTCCCTCTCGTTCCCTTGCCGCCGCCACTCACGCACACACTGTGATAGACTGGCTTATTAGGGATGATAGACTACTCATGTCAATAAGGAATTCCTTCTTTTCCAGAGCCCATTCAGACAGAACTCCAAAGTTAAGCGTGCTCAGCTTGGAATAGTGTCAGGATGGGTGACCGACCGAGAAGTTGCTCCTGGGTGCGCACGAGTGAGGACAAAGTGCGCAGAAAAAGACCAGTATTGATCTGTGGGGCCAGTCTAGATCCCGCCGGGAGTAACGACCACCGACGGGTGTGTCCGGGGCGTTACAAGTTGGTATCAGAACCGACCCTCGCGGTTACACGGATGTTTGCGGACAGGTGCGCGATCATGTTGTTCATGACGTTTGTGACCCGTCGTGGCACACGACATGATACATGTACCGGACTGGATGCACAGACGTATGTGCCAAGAGGGAACGTTCCTGTGGCCCGACGAGGACGTCGATTCCTCTGAGTGGGGGTGTATGTGATAGCCTGGCTTATTAGGGATGATAGACTACTCATATCAATAAGGAATTCCTTCTTTTCCGGGAGCCCATTCGGACAGAACTCCAAAGTTAAGCATGCTCAGCTTGGAGTAGTGTCAGGATGGGTGACCGACCGGGAAGTTGCTCCCGGGTGCGCACGAGTGAGGACAAAGTGCGCAGAAAAGACTAGTATTGATCTGTGGGGCCAGTCTAGATCCCGCCAGGAGTAACGACCACCGGCGGGTGTGTCCGAGGCGTTACACACACGCACGCTTCCCAGCGCTCGATCCTCATCTCCCTTCCATCCCTCGCGCCTCTACCATCGCTAAGACTCCAGCGCCACCGAGCCTCCCTGCCTCCTGGACAAGTCCGGCCGGCCGCAGTTGCCATCGCCCGTGAGCTCGTTTGACCCACGCGGCCATGGCACTGCCGACCTCCATGGCTCGCCTGCACCTCGTCCCGTCCCCTCGGCTTCCGCCTCACGTGCCCCTGCTGGCTCCTCCCCTCGTGCACCCGAGCTCACAGACCCCGCCGCTGGAAACCGCGAGGCCACAACCTCCTCCTCGTCCAGTGATGCTGCTCGATGCGCGAGCTCCGCCGCCCTGCTTCCGCCGAGCCGTGTGGCTCCACCACCATCTCCAGCAGCTCCTGCTCGAGTCGTCCGCCTCGCCAAGCCGCCGCCGCGCCAAGTCCCCTGCTCCGGCACCCTGCGCCTCCCCGTGCCAGAGCTACTCCATCTCCACCTCGTCAATCACCGGTTGCACCAGACGCCAGGTCCCTGTTTTTCCTCTGCCCGCAGCTCCAAGTACTCATCACCGACAAGATCCCACCGAGACTCGATGTCCACCAAGGCCAAAAACAAGACTGTAACCGGGACCTTAGTTCTGCTTCGTTTTCGATCACCAAGTACACCACGCCGATGCCTAGTACGACTACACAACCGTAATGAGACAAGTACCCCGTCAACGTGTACATCTACACCGCCAAGACCAGACCGACAAGTACCCCGACAAATTGTGTACCACTACCATTGTCGAAGACCCGTGTAACGGAACTGTCAAGTTCGACTACCTTCATGTGTACCACTACTTCCACGACAATATGAGTACAACTACCGCCGACGTGTACGACTACTATGTGAACGTGTACCCGACGACCCCGAAGACCTATGTTGCGCCAAGTACCCCCTCGTTGACCCGAACATCTACGGAAACTCATGCAACGATAAACATGTACCACTACCATCGCCGAGATCGTGAGAACCTCTACCGTCGACCCTGGAGCATGCGAGAACGACTACCGTTGACCCCAAGTTACTCGGATGCGTCAATTCCTTTCCACTACCGTCCTGATAACGCCTACTTCCCCTACACCACATCGAACTCGACCCGTTTCAAAAATGCACGCTTCGAAGGTATAACCGCCGAGACGACCGCCGTGAACGAATGCATGCATGTTGTAGGAGATGCACCACTTGCTTGCACCATGTCCAAATTGATCCTTGCACGCTCCTCGTTAGCCTTGTCGCGAACCCGTGGGACACCCGGAATCCGGGATCACCCCACCATCCTTGACTCACTCCACACACTTGCTCTTTTGCACCCGTACCCCAATGAGCTGCGGCATCATTTTTGGATTCGTTGTCGTGGCACCCTTTCTTTCCGCCGTGGTGACAAAATGCTCCACATCTTATAACTTGCCAACATCTTCATAAAATTGCATAAAACTTGGACATGTCATCCGCATCATGATAATAACATTTAAAATGTTTAAACTGTTGTTTGCTTAAATTGCTAAATGCATATGGGGATTTACGAGAATTGTTGTTTGATGTTTCCGGCCCCATTTAAATTGCTTAGATAGTGTAGTTTAATTGTGCTTCACCTCTTGCCATGCTTAACAACATTTAATATTGTTGGGTACATAACCGAGAGAGAACTAAATAAGTCATGTGGTGTTTCGTCAATATGCAACTCGTTGCGTATTGAGCTCCTCTTAATTTGTAGTATTGTTTGTTGCACTTTGCCATGCCATGTTTCATCAAACCGGACATGCATCATACTTGATTGTGCATCATGCCATGTTTATGCTTGGTTGTTTACCATGTTGTTTGCTCCTTTCCGGTGTTGCTTCTTCTTGTTAGTCCTGATAACGTAGCGATCTGTGAGGATTCATTCAACTACGTCTGTTTGTCTTCTTCATGGACTCGTTCTTCTTCCTTGCGGGATCTCAGGCAAGATGACCATACCCTCGAAATCACTTCTATCTTTGCTTGCTAGTTGTCCGTTCTATCGCTATGTCGCGCTACCTACCACTTGTTATATCATGCCTCCCATATTGCCATGTCAAGCCTCTAACCCACCTTCCCAGCAAACCGTTGTTTGGCTATGTTATCGCTTTTGCTCAGCCCCTCTTATAGCGTTGCTAGTTGCAGGTGAAGTTGAAGTTTGTTCCATGTTGGAACATGGATATGTTGGGATATCACAATATCTCTTATTTTAATTAATGCATCTATATACTTGGTAAAGGGTGGAAGGCTTGGCCTTATGCCTGGTGTTTTGTTCCACTCTTGCCGCCTTAGTTTCCGTCATACCGGTGTTATGTTCCTTGATTTTGCGTTCCTCACGCGGTTGGGTGTTATGGGAACCCCTTGAAAGTTCGCTTTGAATAAAACTCCTCCATCAAGGCCCAACCTTGGTTTTAACATTTGCTACCTAAGCCTTTTTCCATTGGGTTCTGCAGACTCAAGGGTCATCTTTATTTTAAATCCCCGGGCCAGCGCTCCTCTGAGTGTTGGTCCAACCTGTCAACTGCCGGTGGCCACCAGGGGCAACTCTGGGCTGGCCTACCGGAAGTTTGGACAATCCGGTGTGCCCTAAGAACGAGATATGTGCAGCTCCTATCGGGATTTGTCGGCACATTCGGGCGGCTTTGCCGGTCTTGTTTTACCATTGTCGAAATGTCTTGTAACCGGGATTCCGAGACTGATCGGGTCTTCCCGGGAGAAGAAATATCCTTCGTTGACCGTGAGAGCTTGTGATGGGCTAAGTTGGGACACCCCTGTAGGGTATAAATGTTGGGGAACACAGTAATTTCAAAAAATTTCCTACCCACACGCAAGATCATGGTGATGCATAGCAACGAGAGGGGAGAGTATGATCTACGTACCCTTGTAGATCGCAACGGAACTGTTGACACAACGTAGAGGAAGTAGTCGTACGTCTTCTTCCCGATCCGACCGATCCAAGCACCGTTACTCCGGCACCTCCGAGTTCTTAGCACACGTACAACTCGATGACGCTCCCCGGGCTCCGATCCAGCAAAGCTTCGGGGATGAGTTCCGTCAGCACAACGGCGTGGTGACGATGATGATGTTCTACCGACGCAGGGCTTTGCCTAAGCACTACAACGATATGCCCGAGGTGGAATATGGTGGCAGGGGGCACCGCACACGGCTAAGGAACAATCACGAGGATCAACTTGTGTGTTCTAGGGTGCCCCCTGCCTCCGTATATAAAGGATCCAAGGGGGGGTGCGCCGGCCTAGAGGAAGGCGCAGGAGGAGTCCTACTCCTACCGGGAGTAGGACTCCCCTCCCCGTTCCTTGTCCAACTAGGAGAGGTGGAGGGAGAATAGGAAAGGGGGGCGCCGCCCCTCCCTCCTTGTCCAATTCGGACTAGGGGGAGAGGGGGCGCGCGGCCTGCCCTGGCAGCCCCTTCCTCTTCTCCACATTAGGCCCATAAGGCCCATTAACCCCCCGGGGGGTTCCGGTAACCCCTCCGGTACTCCGGTTTTATCCGAAACTTCTCCGGAACCCTTCCGGTGTCCGAATATAGTCATCCAATATATCAATCTTTATGTCTCGACCATTCCGAGACTCCTCGTCATGTCCGTGATCACATCCGGGACTCCAAACTAACTTCAGTACATCAAAATGCATAAACTCATAATAACTGTCATCGTAACTTTAAGCGTGCGGACCCTACGGTTCGAGAACAATGTAGACATGACTGAGACACGTCTCTGGTCAATAACCAATAGCGGTACCTGGATGCCCATATTGGCTCCTACATATTCTACGAAGATCTTTATCGGTCAGACCGCATAACAACATATGTTGTTCCCTTTGTCATCGGTATGTTACTTGCCCGAGATTCGATCGTCGGTATCCAATACCTAGTTCAATCTCGTTACCGGCAAGTCTCTTTACTCGTTCCGTAATACATCATCTCACAACTAACATATTAGTTGTAATGCTTGCAAGGCTTATGTGATGTGTATTACCGAGAGGGCCCAGAGATACCTCTCCGACAATCGGAGTGACAAATCCTAATCTCGAAATACGCCAACCCAACATCTACCTTTGGAGACACCTGTAATGCTCCTTTATAATCACCCAGTTACGTTGTGACGTTTGGTAGCACCCAGAGTGTTCCTCCGGTAAACGGGAGTTGCATAATCTCATAGTCATAGGAACATGTATAAGTCATGAAGAAAGCAATTGCAACATACTAAACGATCGGGTGCTAAGCTAATGGAATGGGTCATGTCAATCAGATCATTCAACCAATGATGTGATCCCATTAATCAAATAACAATTACTTTGTCTATGGTTAGGAAACATAAACATATTTGATTAATGAGCTAGTCAAGTAGAGGCATACTAGTGACACTGTGTTTGTCTATGTATTCACACATGTATTATGTTTCCGGTTAATACAATTCTAGCAAGAATAATAAACATTTATCATGATATAAGGAAATAAACAATAACTTTATTATTGCCTCTAGGGCATATTTCCTTCAGTCTCCCACTTGCACTAGAGTCAATAATCTAGATTACACAGTAATGATTCTAACACCCATGGAGCCTTGGTGCTGATCATGTTTTGCTCGTGGAAGAGGCTTAGTCAACGGGTCTGCTACATTCAGATCCGTATGTATCTTGCAAATTTCTATGTCTCCCACCTGGACTAGATCCCGGATGGAATTGAAGCGTCTTTTGATGTGCTTGGTTCTTTTGTGAAATCTGGATTCCTTTGCCAAGGCAATTGCACCAGTATTGTCACAAAAGATTTTCATTGGACCCGATGCACTAGGTATGACACCTAGATCGGATATGAACTCATTCATCTAGACTCCTTCATTTGCTTCTTCCGAAGCAGCTATGTATTCCGCTTCACATGTAGATCCTGCTACGACGCTTTGTTTAGAACTGCACCAACTGACAGCTCCACCATTTAATGTAAACACGTATCCGGTTTGTGATTTAGAATCGTCCGGATCAGTGTCAAAGCTTGCATCAACGTAACCTTTTATGATGAGCTCTTTGTCACCTCCATATATGAGAAACATATCCTTAGTCCTTTTCAGGTATTTCAGGATGTTCTTGACCGCTGTCCAGTGATCCATTCCTGGATTACTTTGGTACCTCCCTGCTAAACTTATGGCAAGGCACACATCAGGTCTGGTACACAGCATTGCATACATGATAGAGCATATGGCTGAAGCATAGGGAACATCTTTCATATTCTTTCTATCTTCTGCAGTGGTCGGGCATTGAGTCTTACTCAACTTCACACCTTATAACACAGGCAAGAACCCTTTCTTTGCTTGATCCATTTTGAACTTCTTCAAAACTTTGTCAAGGTACGTGTTTTGTGAAAGTCCAATTAAGCACCTTGATCTATCTCTATAGATCTTAATGCCTAATATGTAAGCAGCTTCACCGAGGTCTTTCATTGAAAAACTCTTATTCAAGTATCCCTTTATGCCATCCAGAAATTCTATATCATTTCCAATTAGTAATATGTCATCCACATATAATATCAGAAATGCTACAGAGCTCCCACTCACTTTCTTGTAAATACATGCTTCTCCAAAAGTTTGTATAAAACCAAATGCTTTGATCACACTATCAAAACGTTTATTCCAACTCCGAGAGGCTTGCACCAGTCCATAAATGGATCGCTGGAGCTTGCACACTTTGTTAGCTCCCTTTGGATCGACAAAACCTTCTGGTTGCATCATATGCAACTCTTCTTCCAGAAATCCATTCAGGAATGCAGTTTTTACATCCATCTGCCAAATTTCATAATCATAAAATGCAGCAATTGCTAACATGATTCAGACAGACTTAAGCATCGCTATGGGTGAGAAGGTCTCATCATAGTCAATCCCTTGAACTTGCCGAAAACCTTTTGCGACAAGTCGAGCTTTGTAGACAGTAATATTACCGTCAGCGTCAGTCTTCTTCTTGAAGATCCATTTATTCTCAATTGCTTGCCGATCATCGGGCAAGTCAACCAAAGTCCATACTTTGTTCTCATACATGGATCCCATCTCAGATTTCATGGCTTCAAGCCACTTTGCGGAATCTGGGCTCACCATCGCTTCTTCATAGTTCGTAGGTTCATCATGATCTAGTAGCATGACTTCCAGAATAGGATTACCGTACCACTCTGGTGTGGATCTCACTCTGGTTGATCTACAAGGTTCAGTAGTATCTTGATCTAAAGTTTCATGATCATCATCATTAGCTTCCTCACTAACTGGTGTAGGTGTCACTGAAACAGTTTTCTGTGATGTACTACTTTCCAATAAGGTAGCAGGTATAGTTACCTCGTCAAGTTCTACTTTCCTCCCACTCACTTCTTTCGAGAGAAACTCCTTCTCCAGAAAGTTTCCGAATTTAGCAACAAGAGTATTGCCTTCGGATCTGTGATAGAAGGTGTATCCAATAGTCTCCTTTGGATATCCTATGAAGACACATTTCTCCGATTTGGGTTCGAGCTTATCAAGTTGAAGTTTTTTCACATAAGCATCGCAGCCCCAAACTTTCAGAAACGACAACTTTGGTTTCTTGCCAAACCACAGTTTATAAGGCGTCGTCTCAACGGATTTTGATGGTGCCCTATTTAACGTGAATGCGGCTGTCTCTAGAGCGTATCCCCAAAACGATAGCGGTAAATCAGTAAGAGACATCATAGATCGCACCATATCTAGTAAAGTACGATTACGACATTCGGACACACCATTACGCTGTGGTGTTCCGGGTGGCGTGAGCTGCGAAACTATTCCGCATTGTTTCAAATGTACACCAAACTCGTAACTCAAATATTCTCCTCCACGATCAGATCGTAGAAACTTTATTTTCTTGTTACGATGATTTTCCACTTCACTCTGAAATTCTTTGAACTTTTCAAATGTTTCAGACTTATGTTTCATTAAGTAGATATACCCGTATCTGCTTAAATCATCTGTGAAGGTGAGAAAATAACGATATCCGCCACGAGCTTCAATATTCATCGGACCACATACATCTGTATGTATGATTTCCAACAAATCTGTTGCTCTCTCCATAGTACCGGAGAACGGTGTTTTAGTCATCTTGCCCATGAGGCACGGTTCGCAAGTACCAAGCGATTCATAATCAAGTGGTTCCAAAAGCCCATCAGTATGGAGTTTCTTCATGCGCTTTACACCAATATGACCTAAACGGCAGTGCCACAAATAAGTTGCACTATCATTATCAACTCTGCATCTTTTGGCTTCAACATTATGAATATGTGTATCACTACTCTCGAGATTCAATAAGAATAGAGCACTCTTGAAGGGTGCATGACCATAAAAGATATTACTCATATAAATAGAACAACCATTATTCTCTGATTTAAATGAATAACCGTCTCGCATTAAACAAGATCCAGATATAATGTTCATGCTCAACGCTGGCACCAAATAACAATTATTTAGGTCTAATACTAATCCCGAAGGTAGATGTAGAGGTAGCGTGCCGACCGCGATCACATCGACTTTGGAACTGTTTCCCACGCGCATCGTCACCTCGTCCTTAGCTAATCTTCGCTTAATCCGTAGTCCCTGTTTCGAGTTGCAAATATTAGCAACAGAACCAGTATCAAATACCCAGGTGCTACTACGAGCATTAGTAAGGTACACATCAATAACATGTATATCACATATACCTTTGTTCACCTTGCCATCCTTCTTATTCGCCAAATACTTGGGGCAGTTCCACTTCCAGTGACCAGTCTGCTTGCAGTAGAAGCACTCAGTTTCAGGCTTAGGTCCAGACTTGGGTTTCTTCTCTTGAGCAGCAACTTGCTTGCCGTTCTTCTTGAAGTTCCCCTTCTTCTTCCCTTTGCCCTTTTTCTTGAAACTAGTGGTCTTGTTGACCATCAACACTTGATGCTCCTTCTTGATTTCTACCTCCGCTGCTTTCAGCATCGCGGAGAGCTCGGGAATAGTCTTATTCATCCCTTGCATATTATAGTTCATCACGAAGCTCTTGTAGCTTGGTGGCAGTGATTGGAGAATTCTGTCAATGACGTAGTCATCTAGAAGATTAACTCCCAACTGAATCAAGTGATTATTATACCCAGACATTTTTGAGTATATGCTCACTGACAAAACTGTTCTCCTCCATCTTGCAGCTATAGAACTTATTGGAGACTTCGTATCTCTCAATCCGGGCATTTGCTTGAAATATTAACTTCAACTCCTGGAACATCTCATATGCTCCATGACGTTCAAAACGTCGTTGAAGTCCCGATTCTAAGCCGTAAAGCATGGCACACTGAACTATTGAGTAGTCATTAGCTTTGCTCTGCCAGACGTTCATAACATCCGGCGTTGCTCATGCGGCAGGCCTGGAACCCAGCGGTGCTTCCAGGACGTAATTTTTCTGTGCAGCAATGAGGATAATCCTCAAGTTATGGACCCAGTTCGTGTAATTGCTACCATCATCTTTCAACTTTGCTTTCTCAAGGAACGCATTAAAATTCAACGGAACAACAGCACGAGCCATCTATCTACAATCAACATAAACAAGCAAGATACTATCAGGGACTAAGTTCATGATAAATTTAAGTTCAATTAATCATATTACTTAAGAACTCCCACTTAGATAGACATCCCTCTAATCCTCTAAGTGATCACGTGATCCAAATCAACTAAACCATGTCCGATCATCACGTGAGATGGAGTAGTTTCATCGGTGAACATCTTTATGTTGATCATATCTACTATATGATTCACGCTCGACCTTTCGGTATCCGTGTTCCAAGGCCATATCTGTATATGCTTGGCTCGTCAAGTATAACCTGAGTATTCCGCGTGTGCAACTGTTTTGCACCCATTGTATTTGAACGTAGAGCCTATCACACCCGATCATCACGTGGTGTCTCAGCACGAAGAACTTTCGCAACGGTGCATACTCAGGGAGAACACTTCTTGATAATTTAGTGAGAGATCATCTTATAATGATACCGTCAATCAAAGCAAGATAAGATGCATAAAAGATAAAATCACATGCAATCAATATAAGTGATATGATATGGCCATCATCATCTTGTGCCTGTGATCTCCATCTCCGAAGCACCGTCATGATCACCATCATCATTGGCGCGACACCTTGATCTCCATCGTAGCATCGTTGTCGTCTCGCCAATCTTATGCTTCCACGACTATCACTACTGTTTAGCAATAAAGTAAAGCATTACATCGCGATTGCATTGCATACAATAAAGCGACAACCATATGGCTCCTGCCAGTTGCCGATAACTCGGTTACAAAACATGATCATCTCATACAATAAAATTTAGCATCATGTCTTGGCCATATCACATCACAACATGCCCTGTAAAAACAAGTTAGACGTCCTCTACTTTGTTGTTGCAAGTTTTACGTGGCTGCTACGGGCTTAAGTAAGAACCAATCTCACCTACGCATCAAAACCACAACGATAGTTTGTCAATTTGACTCCGTTTTAACCTTCGCAAGGACCGGGCGTAGCCACACTCGGTTCAACTAAAGTTGGAGAAACTGTCACCCACAAGCCACCTCTGTGCAAAGCACGTCGGGAGAACCGGTCTCGCGTAAGCGTACGCGTAATGTCGGTCTGGGCCGCTTCATCCAACAATACCGCCGAACCAAAGTATGACATGCTGGTAGGCAGTATGACTTATATCGCCCACAACTCACTTGTGTTCTACTCGTGCATATAACATCAAACCATAAAACCTAGGCTCGGATGCCACTGTTGGGGAACGCAGTAATTTCAAAAAATTTCCTACGCACACGCAAGATCATGGTGATGCATAGCAACGAGAGGGGAGAGTATGATCTACGTACCCTTGTAGATCGCAACGGAAGTGTTGACACAATGTAGAGGAAGTAGTCGTACGTCTTCTTCCCGATCCGACCGATCCAAGCACCGTTACTCCGGCACCTCCGAGTTCTTAGCACACGTACAGCTCGATGACGCTCCCCGGGCTCCGATCTAGCAAAGCTTCGGGGATGAGTTCCGTCAGCACAACGGCGTGGTGACGATGATGATGTTCTACCGACGCAGGGCTTTGCCTAAGCACTACAACGATATGACCGAGGTGGAATATGGTGGCAGGGGGCACCGCACACGGCTAAGGAACGATCACGAGGATCAACTTGTGTGTTCTAGGGTGCCCCCTGCCTCCGTATATAAAGGATCCAAGGGGGGGGGGTGCGCCGGCCTAGAGGAGGGCGCAGGAGGAGTCCTACTCCTACCGGGAGTAGGACTCCCCTCCCCGTTCCTTGTCCAACTAGGAGAGGTGGAGGGAGAATAGGAAAGGGGGGCACCGCCCCTCCCTCCTTGTCCAATTCGGACTAGGGGGATAGGGGGCATGCGACCTGCCCTGGCAGCCCCTTCCTCTTCTCCACATTAGGCCCATAAGGCCCATTAACCCCCCGGGGGGTTCCGGTAACCCCTCCGGTACTCCGGTTTTATCCGAAACTTCTCCGGAACCCTTCCGGTATCCGAATATAGTCATCCAATATATCAATCTTTATGCCTCGACCATTCCGAGACTCCTCGTCATGTCCGTGATCACATCCAGGACTCCGAACTAACTTCGGTACATCAAAATGCATAAACTCATAATAACTGTCATTGTAACTTTAAGCGTGCGGACCCTACGGTTCGAGAACAATGTAGACATGACCGAGACACGTCTCCGGTCAATAACCAATAGCGGGACCTGGATGCCCATATTGGCTCCTACATATTCTACGAAGATCTTTATCGGTCAGACCGCATAACAACATACGTTGTTCCCTTTGTCATCGGTATGTTACTTGCCCGAGATTCGATCGTCGGTATCCAATACCTAGTTCAATCTCGTTACTGGCAAGTCTCTTTACTCGTTCCGTAATACATCATCTCACAACTAACATATTAGTTGTAATGCTTGCAAGGCTTATGTGATGTGTATTACCGAGAGGGCCCAGAGATACCTCTCCGACAATCGGAGTGACAAATCCTAATCTCGAAATACGCCAACCCAACATCTACCTTTGGAGACACCTGTAATGCTCCTTTATAATCACCCAGTTACGTTGTGACGTTTGGTAGCACCCAAAGTGTTCCTCCGGTAAACGGGAGTTGCATAATCTCATAGTCATAGGAACATGTATAAGTGATGAAGAAAGCAATAGCAACATACTAAACGATCGGGTGCTAAGCTAATGGAATGGGTCATGTCAATCAGATCATTCAACCAATGATGTGATCCCATTAATCAAATAACAATTACTTTGTCTATGGTTAGGAAACATAACCATATTTGATTAATGAGCTAGTCAAGTAGAGGCATACTAGTGACACTCTGTTTGTCTATGTATTCACACATGTATTATGTTTCCGGTTAATACAATTCTAGCATGAATAATAAACATTTATCATGATATAAGGAAATAAATAATAACTTTATTATTGCCTCTAGGGCATATTTCCTTTAATAAACTTTTGAAAGCTGTGCCCGCTGTTATGTGGCAGATGGGAATTTGTTAATGTCCGGTTGTAGAGAACTTGACACTTAACTTAATTAAAATGCATCAACTGTGTGTGTAGCCGTGATGGTCTCTTTCCGGCGGAGTTCGAGAAGTGAACATGTGTAACACCCACGATGCGGCTATATCTCCCACGTGTCGGAGCACGACTTAGAGGCATAACCGCATTGTAGGCATGTCGCAAGAGGGGTATCTTTACACATCCCATGTACTGAATAAGAAAGAGATAAAGAGTTGGCTTACAATCGGCACTTCACACAATACATGAATTGTAACGCTCTCGATGCGGCTATATCTCCCACGTGTCGAAGCACGACTTAGAGGCATAACCACATTGAAAGCAATGTTGCAAGTGAGGTAATCTTCGCAAACAACCCATGTAATACATAAAGGGAAAGAGATACATAGTTGGCTTACAATCTCCACTTCACACAATACATGAATAAAGCATTACATCAACCAGATACAATCAAGGTCCGACTACGGAACCAAAATAAAAGAAGACTACCCCAAATGCTACACAGATCCCCGATCGACCCCAACTGGGCTCCCCTACTGATCAACTGGAAAACGGAACAACATAAAGAACACGATCTTCATAGAGCTCCTCCTTGAGCTTGGTTGCGTCATCTTCACGGTTCAACGGCACCTGCAAGCTGGTTTTGGAAGTATCTGTGAGTCACGGGGACTCAGCAATCTCACACCCTCGCGATCAAGACTATTTAAGCTTATAGGAAGGGTACAAGGTATGAGGTGGAGCTGCAACAAGCGACTAGCATATTTGGTGGCTAACATACGCAAATGGGAGCGAGAAGAGAAGGCAAAAGCACGGTCGAACAACTATGATCAAGAAGTGATCCTAGAACAACCTACGTCAAGCATTACTCCAACACCGTGTTCACTTCTCGGACTTCGCCGAGAAGAGACCATCACGGTTACACACGCGGTTGATGTATTTTAATTAAGATCAACTTCAGGTTTTCTACAACCGGACATTAACAATTTCCCATCTGCCCATAACCGCGGGCACGACTTTCGAAAGTTCAATCCCTCCAGGGGTGTCCCAACTTAGCCCATCACAAGCTCTCACGGTCAACGAAGGATATTCCTTCTCCCAAGACAATCCGATCAGACTCGGCATCCCGGTTACAAGACATCCTCGACAATGGTAAAACAAGTTTAGCAACACCACCTGAATGTGCCGACAAATCCTGATAGGAGCTGCACATATCTCGTTCTCAGGGCACACTCAGATGAGCGCTCCGTACAACTAAAACCAAACCTCAAGTTACCCCGAGGGGGCGCTGCACAGGGCTCTAGTTTGGACCAACACTTAGAGGAGCACTAGCCCGGGGGGGGGGTGTTAAAATAATGATGACCCTCGGGAGCGCGACTCCCAAGGGAAAAGAGGCTAGGTGGCGAATGGTGAAACTAATGTTGGGCATTGCTGGAGGAGTTTTATTCAAGGCGAACTGTCAAGGGGTTCCCATTATAACCCAATTGTGTAAGGAACGCAAAATCCTGGAACATAACACCGATATGACAGAAACTAGGGCGGCAAGAGTGGAACAAAACACCAGGCATAAGGCCGAGCCTTCCACCCTTTACCAAGTATATAGATGCATTAATTAAATAAGAGATATTGTGATATCCCAACAGAATATCCATGTTCCAACAAGGAACAAACTCCAATCTTCACCTGCAACTAAACAACGCTATAAGAGGGGCTGAGCAAAGGGTAACATAGCCAAACAACGGTTTGCTAGGACAAGGTGGGTTAGAGGCTTGGCTTAGCAATATGGGAGGCATGATAAGCAAGTGGTAGGTATCGCAGCATAGGCATAACAAAAGAGCAAGCATCTAGCAAGCAAAGATAGAAGTGATTTCGAGGGTATGATCATCTTGCCTGAAATCCCGCAAGGAAGAAGAACGAGTCCATGAAGAAGACAAACGGACGTAGAAGAACGGATCCTCACAAACGTGACGTTATCAGAACCAACCCGAAGAAGCAACACCGGAAAGAAGCACACAACATAGTAAACAACCAACACATGAACATGGTATGATATGCGAGATGCGGTATGCGGTGCATATGCATGATTTGGAAAGGAAAGATTGAACCTGGCCTCAACTTGGAAATCCAAGAGTGCCACTGGAAAGTTGAGTTGATTTCGGTCGAAATCGATAAAAAGATCACCGGAAACGGATACACGGTTTGGAAATGGCAAGCAAAACAAGTATGGCACCGGTCTGAGATAAACAACAAGTAGCCATCTAAATGAATCAAGATAAATATGCTACAACACTCAAACATGACAACAAAATATATGGCAGGGATCCACTCATGATTCTTGACAAAAGCTGAACACTGAGCTATGACTAATTCACTCAATAGCAGGTTCAAACAAGCATGACAAAAGAGCAAATGATTACAGGTTTCAGACTTAGTGAAATTAACAGAAGTCGGGAATTTATCATTAGGAAGCAATGTTTAGAGCATGATAACTACATGCTACAAGAACATATCATGGTAAAGCAAGGCATGGCATGAAACTACCCAAAGCATATAACAAAAGTCCCTTAGTGACCATGAGCCAAAAGGGATCAGAAAATACAATTGCAAGCATGTGAACATAGCAAAAACATAAACAGATTCAGACTTAGTGAAAAACTGGAGCATGGCAAAACAGTTAACAAGTAGACATGTTTACGAGCTCGATGCACTCACTACAAAGCATCACATGAAAATCTAATCATACACCCAACAAATAGACATGGCATAGAAGCTAGACATGGCAAGAACAACATCATAGCATGCATGGATCAACAGCAACAAGCTTGGCAAAATTGCTAAACATGTTAACAATCTGCCAGGAACATTTTATAGCAAAACTAGAGCTCGATTGAGTCAAGCTAGGGTGCTCCATAATTGCAAACAAAGACATGGATGGATAGATCACCACAATATCTACAAAACATCCTTACTGATCATGCTCAAAAGAGGCACAGATCACTAGGAAACAACATGAACATATGGCATAAAAATAATGACAGGGCAAGGACTTGGTGAAATTCTAAGTCCCTGAAATCAGCATCATTGAGTAAGATACTTTGCATGCTTGTGCTAGTCACCACAAAGATCACAAAAATACATGGCATACACCCCTGTAAAGATGGCATGGCATTCTACAAAACACATGTAGAGCTCAGGATCATAGCATGCACACATTAATCATGGGAAAAATGACAAAAGGCCATTTGCTAAAACAGATCTGACATAATCATCACATAGCCCTCTTCTAACAGCATTTCGGGCATCAAGATGAGCTCAAATGAAAAATGATGCAATGAGATGAAATGATGTACTCGTCGAGACGAACATTTTAATATGCTACACGCACGAATTGGAGCTACGATGAGGAAGTTATGGCATGACGAAGATTGCATAAAAATTAGTGTTCGGAGGGAAAAAGTCAACCGAGGGGATCCAGATCCAGATCGACCCGAACGGTTACTGTAGCACGCACGTGGTCCGAGGTTCGCTGGCCGGAGCTGTTCACCGGAGAGAAGTCGACGAGGCGGACGGAGCTTGCGGGCGTCGCCGGACTTGGCGTGTCAGGCCGGAGGAGGACGGGGGCGGCACCGGCGAGGCTTGGCCGGAATCAGAGGAGGACGGGGGCGGCTCGGTTGCTAGAGAGGTGCAGCGCCGGCGATGGCACGGTGGCCGGCATCGGTTTCCGGGCGGCGGCGCGGGAGTCGGGGAAGGCGGCGCGGAGGAAGGCGCGTGGGCGGGGGCGACCGAGCCAGGCGGCGGCGGATTTGGGCCCGCCCGGGCCCGCAACAGGCTCCGCGGGCCACGGCGGCGGGGAGGAGCAGGAGGCCAGGTGGCGCTCCGCGAGTGGCCGAGGCGGCGGAGAGGGCGACGTGGTGCAACGCCATTGGCCGGGCGATGTGGTGGCGGTGCGGCAGACATGTCCGGCCAGCGCGGGAGGAATTGTCCGGCGGCGTGAGGAGGACGAAGTTAGGGTTTCATCTGCGAAAGATTTTCGGAGGGAGCCACATATTTATAGGTAGATGGAGCTAGGAGTGTCCAAAAGAGGTGCGGTTTTTGGCCACACGATCGTGATCGAACGACCGAGATGATGGAGGAAGTTTAGGTGGGTTTTGGGCCACTTTGGAGGGGTGTTGGGCTGCAAAACACACGAGGCCTTTTCGGTCCCTCAGTTAACTGTTGGAGTATCAAACGAAGTCCAAATGGTACGAAAATTGACAGGCGGTCTACCGGTAGTAAACCAATGTCGCATGGCAAGTCTCGGTCCAATCCGAAAACGTTTAACACCCGCACACGAAAAGAGGTAGAAAGGGACACCGGATGACATAGGAGCGCTGTATTGCAAAACGGACAATGGGGAAAATGCTCGGATGCATGAGACGAACATGAATGCAAATGCGATGCACATGATGACATGATATGAGAAGTATGACACATAAGCAATGACAAGACAACAACAACGAATAACTGGAGGACACCTGGCACATCAGTCTCGGGGCGTTACATGAATATAACACTACATCATCCAGAATACAATCAAGGTCTGACTACGGAACCAAAATAAAAGAAGACCACCCCTAATGCTAGATCCTCAATCGCCCCGACTGGGCTCCACTACTGATCAACTAGAAACGAAACAACACAACAAACATGATCTTCATCGAGCTCCCACTTGAGCTCAGCTGCGGCATCTGCACTGGTATCATCGGCACCTGCAAGCTGGTTTTGGAAGTGTGAGTCAAGGGGACTCAGCAATCTCACACCCTCGCGATCAAGACTATTTAAGCTTATGGGTAGGAAAAGGGGTAGTGAGGTGGAGCTGCAACAAGCACTAGCAAATATGGTGGCTAACTTACACAAAAGAGAGCAAGAAGAGAAGCAAAGCAACGGTCATGAACTAGTAGTGATCAAGAAGTGATCCCGAAACTACTTAGGTTCAAGCATAACACAAGAATTGTGTTCACTTCCCGGACTCCGCCAGAAAGAGACCATCAGGCTACACGAGCAGTTGATGCATTTTTAGTTAAGTTAAGTGTCAAGTTCTCTACAACCGTACATTAACAAATTCCCATCTGCCCATAACCACGGGCACGGCTTTCGAAAGTTCAAAACCCTGCAGGGGTGTCCCAACTTAGCCCATCACAAGCTCTCACGGTCAACGAAGGATATTCCTTCTCCCGGGACGACCCGATCAGACTCGGAATCCCGGTTACAAGACATTTTGACAATGGTAAAATAAGACCAACAAAGCCGCCCGATGTGCCGACATCCTGATAGGAGCTGCACATATCTCGTTCTTAGGGCAACACCGGATTGTACAAGATTCCGGTAGACCAGCCCAGAGTTGCCCCTGGTGGCCACCGACTGCTGACAGGTTTGGACCAACACTTAGACAAGCACTGGCCGGGGGGGGGGGTAAAATAAAGATGACCCTTGAGTCTGCAGAACCCAAGGGAAGGTGATAGGTTGTTAGTGCAAATGGTAAAACCAAGGTTGGCCCTTGCTGGAGGAGTTTTATTCAAAGCGAACTGTCAAGGGGTTCCCATTATAACCCAACCGCGTAAGGAACGCCAAATCAAGGAACATAACACCGGTATGACGGAAACTAGGGAGGCAAGAGTGGAACAAAACACCAGGCATAAGGTCGAGCCTTCCACCCTTTACCAAGTATATAGATGCGTTAATTAAATAAGATATATGGTGATATCCCAACAAATAACCATGTTCCAACATGGAACAAACTCCATCTTCACCTGCAACTAACAACGCTATAAGAGGGGCTGAGCAAAGCGGTAACATAGCCAAACAATGGTTTGCTAGGACAAGGTGGGTTAGAGGTTTGACATGGCAATATGGGAGGCATGATATAGCAAGTGGTAGGTATCGCGCATAGCAATAGAGAGAGCAACTAGCAAGCAAAGATAGAAGTGATTTTGAGGGTATGGTCATCTTGCCTGTGAAGTTCTCCGAGTTGATGAAAGCTTGATCCTCGTAAGCGTACTCAACGGGTTCCTCGAACACGAACTCGACTCCTGGCTCTACCCAAGGAAAGAACACAAGCAAAGGAAACCACAATCAACCACGGTGCAATGCGCAAGCAACATGATGCAAAACATGGCATGACATGCGGGTTGTGATATGCAATGCATATGCGAGCTCCGGAAGGAAAAGATTGAACCAGGCCTCAACTTGGCAAACCAAGTGTGCCTCTGGAAAGATGAGTTGATTTCGGTCGAAATCGATATAAAGATCGCCGGAAACGGATGCACAGTTTGCAAATGGCAAGCAAAACAATAATGGCACAAATCTGCGATTAAGAGCATGATGCCATCTAAAATGCAACGAGAAACTAAGCTATTGAACTCTAACATATCAACAAAGCACATGGCAGTGATCTACTCAAGATGCTTGACAAAAGATGAACACTGAGCTATGGCTAAATCACACAAGAGCAGGTTCAAACAAGCATGGCAAAAGTGCAAAAGATAATAGCATCACAGACTTAGTGAAAATAACAACATGCCAGGAATTAACATGAGGAAGCAATGTTTAGAGCAAGATAACAACATGCTACAGGATCAGATCATAGCAATACAAGGCATGGCATGAATCTACTCAAACCATATAACAAAAGTCCCTTACTGACCATAAGCCAAAAAGGAAAATAAGATATGATGGCACCCAAGTAAACATAGCAAGTTTCGTTAACAGATTCAGACTTAGCAGAAAACTGGACATGGCATAAACAGAATTATGAAGGCATGTTTGCGAGATCGATGCACTCACCACAAGGCATTGCGTGACAAACTAAGCATACACCCAGCAAGAAGACATGATCAAGAAGCTAAACATGGCAAGAACAATCTCATAGCATGCTTGGATCAACTACACCAACCTTGAAAAAATTGATTAACACGTAAACAATCAGCCAGGAACATTTTATAGCAAAAGTAGAGCAAGATTGAGTCATGCTAGTGTACTCCATAAATGCAAACAAGGGCATGTGTGGATAGAGCATAACAATATCTCAAAATAATCCTTACTAAACATACTCAAAAGAAGAATGGATCACTCTGTAGCAATATGAACACATGGCATAAAAATAACAGCATACAAAGACTTAGTGAAATTCTAAGTCCCTGAAAACAGCAATATCACGAGAGCTACTTTGCATGCTTGTGCTAGTCACCACATTGATCACAAAAATACATGGCATACATCCCTGTAAAGATGGCATGGCATATAACATAACACATGTAGAGCTCATGCTCATATGCAGCACACAATAATCATGGCAAAAATGACAAATGCTCAAGATCTGCTAAGAATCAGGAACTAACATTTTATGGCACTCTTGCATCAGACATTTGGGCATCAAGATGGACTCAAACAAGCATGATGCAATGGAACAAAATGAAGAGGACAACCTGATGAGCATTTTGATTTATGGCATGCATAAAACGGAGCTACGATGACAGAGTTATGGCATGATGAAGTAGGCATAAAAATAATCACAGAGAAGGGACTTAGTGGAATTTTAACCTCTCAGGAAAGTCAACGGGGCGGAGGGATTCAGGACGAAGTGGATCGGGATGGAGCTGTGCGTTTGGATGCAGGGATGGGTGGATCTCATCCACCTTCTCCGGATCCGACGGGAGAAGAACTCCGGCGAGGACAACATAGGGCGGCGCGAGGACGAGGCGACGGGGTCGGAGATCATGGTGGCGGCGGCGCATGCTCGCGGGCGAGGCACGGGCGGCAGACATGCAGGAGGCGGCGTCGGCGAGCTCGCTGCTGGGCAGTGGTAGCGGCCGGACGGAGGCGACGGGAGAGGCACGCGGCGGGGCAGGCGGGCGCGGGCGCGCGGCGTGGCTGCCGGAGCGGTTGCCGGCGATGCTCCGGCGAGAGGGAGCGGGGGCAGCGCGAACGGGCCCCGATGGGCTCGTGCGGGCTCCGCGCGGGCCTGGGCGGGCCGTGGCGGGCCGGTGTGGTGGATACGGCGGCGGGGTGACGTGGTGAGCTCCGGTTGGCTGGAGGCGGCGGCGCGGACATGTCTGGCGTGGAGATTTTTGTCCGGCGGCGCGAGAGGAGCGGGGCTAGGGTTTCATCCGTGAAAATTTCGAGGGAAGACATAAATATATAGGTAGAGGGAGCTAGGAGAGTCCAAATGAGGTGCGGTTTTCGGCCACGCGATCATGATCGAATGAACGAGAGGATGGATGGGGTTTGGATGGGTTTTGGGCCACTTTGGAGGGGTGTTGGGCTGCAACACACACGAGGCCTTTATGGTTCCCCGGTCAACCGTTGGAGTATCAAACAGACTCCAAATGGCACGAAACTTGACAGGCGGTCTGCCGGTGGTATACCAAGGCTGCTTGGCAAATCTTGGTACATTCCGAGAAAGTTTAACACCCGTACATGAAAAGAGGCAAAAGGGGGGCGCCGGAGGACATAGGAGTGCCGGAATGAAAAACGGACAACGGGGAAAATGCTCGGATGCATGAGATGAACATGTATGCAAATGCGATGGAAATGATGACATGATATGAAATGCATGACACGCAAACAAATGACAAGGCAACAATAGCGAATAACTGGAAGGCACCTGACGCAATGGTCTCGGGTCGTTACAACATGGTCTTGTGTTATGCTTGAACGTAAGTACTCTCAGGATCACTTCTTGATCACTTCTAGCTTCTCGACCATTGCGTTGCCTCTCTTCTCGCTCTTACTTGCATATGTTAGCCACCATATATGCTTAGTGCTTGCTGCAGCTCCACCTCCTTACCTTACCCTACCCATAAGCTTAAATAGTCTTGATCTCGCGGGTGTGAGATTGCTGAGTCCTTGTGACTCACGGATACTTCCAAACATATGTAGGTGCCGATGATACCAGTGCAGGTGATGCAACCGAGCTCAAGTGGGAGCTTGATGAAGATCTTGATCGTTGTTTTGTGTCTTTTCCGGATGATCAATAGTGGAGCCCAGTTGGGACGATCGGGGATCTAGCATTTGGGGTTGTCTTCTTTTATTTTGGTTCCGTAGGCGGACCTTGATTGTACTCTGCATGATGTATGTTTAATTTGTTATTTGTGTGAAGTGGCAATTATAAGACAACTCTTTATCCCTTTCTTATTCAGTACATGGGATTGTGTGAAGATTACCCCTCTTGCGACAGATCTACCATGCGGCTATGCCTCTAAGTCGTGCCCCGACACGTGGGAGATATAGCCACATTGTGGGTGTTACAAGTTGGTAATCAGAGCCATCCCCGACTTAGGAGCCCCCTGGTTGATCGAATCACTGACGTTGTTGAGTCTAGAACAAAATGTTTTGAGTCTTAGGATTATATATATCAGAGAGTATGATTCTTTTTACTCCTCAGTCCCTTCGTCGCTCTGGTGAGGCCTCCTGACATAGATGTTTTGACCTTCCACTCCTCAAATTTCACGATTTTTTAGGATCACGCGGGTATCTTGGAATCGTTCTGATAGTCTTGTGACGAGAACATTGTTCTTGGTGCCTCCTGACATTTAGGGGTTGTGGCAGTGTCCCGGGGAGTTGAGCTCTAAGGTGTTGTCGTCACAATTTTATCGTTGCAGTTCTGGAATACCTGAGTTCGCCGACATCGAAAATCTCTTTTATGCAGTTGTTGGTGAGATAACCTTGACGCCACCCTGTACTAGGATGGGAGTTCGGGAGTATTGCCATAACTCGTATAACGGATGCTTTTTGAAGGTTGAGGTACATGCTTTCCGGAGTTTTCTTGGTTATGTGTTGACGGATGGATACAACTGGATGTAGGAATTGTTAGTTTGGGTGAGATATTATGCTTCCCCTGTATCCCCAACACCTGATTGCATAACCAGAAAGTTTCGGGAGTTTATAAGTAGGAATTCAAGTTGCTCCTAGAATATCTTTCCAACAGACAGATGATACGATATGGGATCTATCATATGTTTGTTTCCGGTTTATTTTGCAAGCTAATCCTTTGTTTTGTTTTGAGTTGTGGTATTCGAGTTGCTTCAAAGTCAAATGTTGATTCCATGCTTCTTTCTAAGCGGTGTTCTCATATTTCTGTGGGAGTACTAATCCTTCTTGATCATTGAGATGGTTGTGCCAATTCTTTTCCAACCGATATCTTTCTCTTCAAGTGGATTCGATCATTTCAACATTCGAAAGATCACCTATAAGTTTTCCCAATGGTATCCTTTCCATCTTCCCAAGTTTCCTTTGTTTTCCCGCCCTCCCACCCTTTTTCTTCAAGGACTCATATTTCTCAATCAAGTATCCATCTTATGCTTGTGAAGTCTCTTCATTCTTTTCCTTCAAAGTTGTTACCTGGTGATTCTCATGAAGATGTTAAAGGAGCTTCAACATCATCATTCTTCATTCTTTTTATTCTCCGGTGGATTCAATTCAAGCTTTGTTGATCATATCCCTTTTTCCTCATTTCATAATGTTTTCTTATGACGGTGCACCTCTTAATCATTCACTTCTCGCTATTCATTTTTTCTGGAGTGTTGAAGATATCTCAGAAGGCTCATCTTTTCATTCAAGATCTGTTCAACCTATCTCAAGGTTGTTATCTCATTCAAGCCATTTAATTCAACCGGTGGAATCTCTCTTATAAATAGTTCAATGGTGTTTCCTTTTGAGTGGGCCCTAACCCACATGTCTTTTCCCAGGATCTTACCTGCCTCGTCTTATTTTCCCGGAGTTACTCTCAATATATTCTCTAAGTTTGATGTAAGAATGAATTATCATTAGTTATATGTATTTCTCCAAGATCTGTCAAATTCTTTTCATCGTTGGCTCAACCTCTTCGCTTGTGATTCTCCCGGAGTGTCTAAACAAATCTTGGTGGTGTTTCTCCTCATCATTCTTGGATTTTGAAGACCGAAGAAGAATTTCTCTTAAATCTTGCTCCTTTCTCTTCAAGATTCACGGTGCTAGCCTTATGCCATCCTCTCATAATTGTTTTCGATTGTGAGAATTCTTTTCACCCATCTGGAGCAATTCAGGAGTCTTTTCAGTTTGATTCTCTGAAGGCCATCATCTCAGAATTAATCATTCCAACTTTCAGCTCTCATTCTCCAAATCTTACACGTGCATCGTTCAAATATCCTCTAATCAGTTCATGATCTCTTTGTTCTCATGTATCTAAATCCCAGCAAGTATCTTCATTCATTTTCCAATTCTTCCCGGTGAATTGTGCCTTTTCTACTTTCATTTTCATTTCTTACGGTGGTTCGTTCAAGATTCCTCTTCCTATGTTCTCATATCAATTCATTTGTTCTTTCCAATCCTATCGGTGGTTCGTTGAAAACTTTCTCAAGTTTAAGCTATATCTCTCTTAATCCTTTCTACGAGAATAAGTAGTATGCCAAATTCGTTGCTTGTCATCAATTTAAATTGGTGAAGGATACGCATAACATAATTCTTATTCTTGCTTCATCCAAGTGATGGATTCATTCTTTCGGAGTTTGTTCACAATGAGTAAATTCTCGGTTCAAGTGCTTCATACTTTCCCAGAGTTCCAAGATCTCTCAATTATATCATTTCAAAGCTTCATCTAAATCATCGCAAGGCTTCACCTTGTGTTCTCAATGTCTTTTCCCTTTTATTACCGGAGTTCTTCATGGAGGTTCTTCATGGTGGTTCATTAAGGATTCCTTTCATTCTTCAATTGTTCTTCAAGATTTCTCTCGAAGCTAAGATCCGCCAAGCTATACTCTAAAATAAACATGGTGTTCAACAAATGTCTTGTTTTGAGGAGTTCAAGCATTCTTCATCTTACATTCCGAAGTGCACTTCTTTCTACCTTATCATTTAAGTTGGTGTTATGTCACTCTTGACAATTTCCCTTCGTGTTTCATGATTCACAAGTTGTCTGGAATGACATATTTTAATCCCATCATTTTCAATTCGTTCATGAGATCCTTTGCAACCCATTAATCTCTTCATTGGAGTTATCTTGGGTTATATTTCACCTAAAGCTTTCCCTAAGGATTGTGCTATTTATGGTGCTTATAAATGACCCAAGTTCTTCATTTATCATCCCGGTGAAATAAGTTTTCATCTCTTCGTTGATCTCAATCAACCTTCGTTTCCGTTAGTGGTAGGTTGTCACCTCATAATCTTGAGATGTCTTCCATAAGCCCACATCAAGCTTATCCTTTCGTTGTTGATAATCCAACAACTCCGTTCTAGCATTTGCTGTAAGCGTGCTCTCTCAAGATCTTGTTTCCCTTCATTCATTCCATTCCATTCTTTCATTTCTTCCGGAGGCATAGTGATGTTGCTCTTTTCACTCATCACCTTGAATTGTGAGGAATGTGTTCTTTTCGTGCTTATCCATTTAACCGCAGTGTTTTCTGAAATCTTTCTTACCCATTGCGCCATTCTTTCAGTAGTTCTGGAGGCAATGTGTTGTTGATTTCATCAAGTATCATCCAATATTCCCAAGTTCATGATTCTAATTCCTCCATTGCAGTCGGAGTGCTGCCCAAATTATATCATTCTCATTCCTTCTATATCTTGTTTTAATCGGAGTGTTGTGTCTATCATTCCTCTTCTAACCGGACTCTCATCCAAGTGCTTTCATTTTGCCAAGCTCATATTCTTTACCTTCCATTTCCAACCGGAGTGTTGTCGTAATTGATCTTTATTGTTCCTTTTACATCTCGTTTCTACCGGAGTGGTTGCATGTTCTTTCTATACGCTGGAGCTCTTCATTCATGTCTTTCAACCCACAAGGTTCTCATAATGTTCCTTGTTCCTCTTTTCTAGCAGAGTGTTTTCAAATTCGTTCATCTCCGTTGTATTCTTTTCTCAAATGGTTTAACCTTTCACGGTTCTTTGGTTTCAGTCGTTTGTCAAAGAAGCAACTTTGTTTTACCTCTTCATCTTCCGTTTTCTCTCCGGTGCCATCCTAGATCCTGGATGAGATCCTCTCGTAGTGGTGGAGTGTTGTGACGCCCCAAGACGGGCGCTCCAGATGCCTTCTATGTTTTGTGTGTCAGCTCTGTTGTTTATTTGTTTATTGCACTCTTTTTTTGCATCATGTGCATTGCATCATGTCATCTTGCAATCTTTTTAAAAACGCAACTAAATAAATTGCATGGATCTTCGGTCCATTTAAATCGAGGGAATTCGCATGGTGAGAACTGTTCATCCCACCTGCCCTCCATTAGAATGGCTCCTCCCACCTCCTCTCCTCTCCTCCCTCCCACCCGCCCTCCACCACAGACCATCCAGCCATGGAGATTTTTGATCTAGACGATCTAGATGATCATGGAAGGTCTTCTGCATTGGGATTTTTCCTCCGGCCTTACCGTGGCAGCTCAGGTGCGTCGATGTTTTGGTTCTACCGTTCATTTCTCTCCTTCTGGTTCGAATAAAGAGTTCTTCTTGGTGGTGCAATTCTCCTCGGCAAGCTTCCCTCTCAATGATGATTCGGTTGCTATTGCCCTCCAATGCTGTATTGGGGGTCTCCCTTCTGGGCTCAATATGACACATATTGATGGAAGAAGATTTCGTTTTTCTATGGCTTCCAATAAAGTTGGGCATTACATCTATGGTCTCAAGGACAGAGTATGGCCGGATTTTGTTTGCCACTTTTGTCTTTTCCATCAGAGCAAAACTGGTATTTTGGCATTGGATTCATCATGGCATCTTGATTCTCACATTCCTGAGGTGGCTGCTCGTTCTCCTATTGCTATCAAGTCTAAATACAAGTTCTCTTCATAGTAAGACAAGGTTCTGAGCACATCAAGTCCGGTTTTATCTAAATTTGGGTTCCCTCCTACGGTGGGACGGGTTTCCAGCCTTGATCTGTTGCCGGACGGCTCATCGCCGGCAGCGCAGTTGCCGGAGCCGGTTATTCCGGGGCCGACAGATAGCCAGTCATTTTCTGAGGCATTAACCAACATTCCTTGTCTTCGGCCATCATCTTTGGGACATTCAAATCACCCATTACTACGGGGAATAATGATATTAATGGGACAAGGCCTATTAAATACGGATTTGAAGGTTGACAGTTTAAGGAGAATGCATGGAGCAATATTCCGAATTTTATGCTCTTCCATATTCTGGACCAACGTCATTTTGGTTATTCTGATTCACAATTGCCAACATCTGGTCTGTAACGTCGGTCCCATCCTCAGTTTACATTTATGGGAGGCTCAATTTGTGCTCCTCTTGTAATTCGCTGGGCCACCTGGCTTCTGCATGCCCAGGCGAGATTTGCTCTATCTGTCTTAATGACAGTTGTTGTTGTCCCGCTAGTCGGGTGAATCCTGTTCTGCCCACCTTTGATCAGGCTATGGGCTGTAGGCCACAATTGATCTCGCGAGCCTGTACTATCTGTGGATCACATACCCATCTTTTTTTCCAATGTCCGGCCTATCTCAAATGTGAGGCTTGTTTCTTCTTGGGCCATACCAAGCGTAACTGCTATGATCCTAAGGCCAAGCACTATTTTTGGAAGCCCAATAATGCTAAGAAATCTAATATTCATTTATTTGGAGCTGCAAATCATATTGCTAAATCATTCAAAGGCAAGAATCCTATTTTTCCTTTTTTAGAGATGGAATCATTACCCTGCTTACCATCTACTAGCAGCTCTGCCATGGCCAACTTGGGAAACGGGAGGCTAATTGATTTTGGTCTAGTCAAATCGGGGGCTGCACGGATTCTTTCCTCTAGCAAACAATTACCTCATTCACCTACTTTGTGCCCCACAGCTCGACCCAAGCAATCCTCGACCGTTCATTGCAGTATCTGCGGCTTGCTTGGACACGTGGCATCATCCTGTCTCCAGGGGCGGCACTCAAGGAAAGAAAATTGGCTACACAAACAGTCCATACCCCCTGCCGATACGCATTCCACCTCGCCGCACGTGCATTCCTATGCGCATGCTCTGCTCCTCCCTCCCCCACCAACAATGGGGAATTTGCCCGTCAACATCGTCCCCTACCTGCCACAAGGAATGACGGTGGAGCTTGGCCCGACTAATCAGAAGGTGCGATCGGACATGGTGGTCAATGCTGTGCCTCCCCTGCGCCATGACTTCTTGGCCATTGCTGAGGCCAACAGGTTCATCCCGCAGCATCAGAAAGAAGCGCTCAGAGATACAATCCAAGGTTTTCTCCATGAGTCTCATTTCTTCCCTACCGAAGTTGAAGATCACCCTCTAGGGATTGGTATTTTTGGATTTGATGACTCCCTAGTTAGAGATTATGTCGTCGGAACCACCTTTGAACTCAATGAGATGCAAGCTGATGAGCACACAGTTATTTCTTTTATTCCTCATGACGCTGCGCTTAACATGAGGCTCACCACTTTTGGCCCGGAGATTTGGATCTTGTATGTTGGATTTCCCTATGACTATCAAACCCAGCATTACATGCATAAGTCTGTGGATACTTTCGGTACTCTACTTGACTGGCATAACCCCAGGGGTGACAGGCATTTTGTGCTTCTGAAGGCCAGGGTCATTCATCTTAGATTGGTCCCTAAGAGCATTGTGATGAGGCAGATTGGGGGTGCTAGACACTGCTGGACAGTTGTTGTAACTATGTTACGAAGTAGTGATTGGAAGTCACACTTACCTGAAGTTCCACCTGCTGGTGAAGATCCACCTCTTGATGATGGGGTTCCACTCCTCTGTTTTGGTGAAGGGCTGACTGCTGAGCAAATTTATCAAGCCCAGCTGCACAACTGGATGGCTCAGAACATGGATGCTGGTCATGCTATGCATCAGGCTAATCAGGCCAATGACAATGTGGTCATCGACCAACATGCTCAGTTTCAGGCGCAATGAGGTGCCTGGCCAGCTCCTCCACCAACTACTGTGTACAATTTTCAGGCATGGTTGGCTGCTGAAGGTCTTCAGGTTTCTGATGGAATTTTACCTAAAAACAATCTGCTAGATAGCCCTGCAATGGCTTGGAATGATTCCATATCTTGGCACATCAGCTCTGAGTCCTGTGTCAGCTCTGATGGGTTTGTTCTTGTGCCTGTCAATGTTCTGAATAATCTCTGGAGAAGTAACTTTGATAGCCCTGCCAGTACCTCCTTGGTTCCTATAATACAGCAGCAAGATTCTCTCACCATTGATCTTTCTCTGAACAATTCTGGCCTGCACTTCACCATGTCACACCATGGGAACTTGATGGCTTCTATGCTCTTCCAGTCCTCCAGCCGGTGAGACAGATCAATGACTTTCTGTGGACTGCTATTAAGCCAATTATGGCTACTTTTGGCCCATGGAGCTCGGGGCTGGGCTTTAGGGATTGCTTGAAGGCTCATGTTCAAGTTTTCCGCAACAATGACTCTATCATGATTACTGTTGGGTATCAGATCACTAGGGATAATGAGGATTGTGTCTCTGTGGTTCACTCCTGGCCTGTCTCTGTTGTGGCTCCGACTGATCCCTCGATGGATATGCTCTAGGGAAACTCTAGCTCTCTGCTTATGCCTCCTTCTGATGTTGTTGTGGCTGATGGAGGCGCCTCCTCTCATCGTGGAAAAGTGCAGGCACCTGAATGTGAAGTCTCTCTTCGTCGCAGCACTAGATCCAATAAATATGATGGATTCCAGGTCCATGCACTGTCTGATACCAAGAAGAAGCAATCAAAGGTCAAACCACGCCACACTCCTGCTGCTCCTTCCTCGGTGATCATCAGGGAGCTGGATACCGAGGCGGCCCAGGAAATACCACCTCCCATTCCCATTCAGGTAATCCAGCCGGTGGGCGTCCAAGAATGCGCCATCCCGCCAGAAGAACTTACTGAAGCTGCTCTCTTGGAGTCCAAGGAGGCAGGGCCTTCATCCTCATCTTAATTTGCTGGTTTACTCGCTTTATGGGTCTTTTGGTCAATTGGAATGTGTTATGTTGGAAAATTCATGGGTTAAACTCTGGTGATAAACAATTAGCACTTTCTAATGCTATCAATGCTATTGGTTGCTCGGTTTTATGTTTGCAAGAAACTAAGAAGCCTATGATCGATAATGCTTTTATTAAATCTGGCTGTCCCCATCGGTTTGACCAATTTGATTTTGTTCCTTCACATGGGGCTTTGGGTGGAATTGTTACTATTTGGAACAGTTCAATTTTCTCTGGTACGGTTATTGCCTCGGAAGATTTTGCCCTGGTCATTAAATTTCAATCAACTCAGTCCTCCCAAGCTTGGACGCCTGTGAATATTTATGGCCCATGTCAAGGCGATCCACGTATTAATTACACTAATTGGTCATTCTCATTAAACATACCTGCCAATGAAGATTGGCTCCTACTCAGCGACTTTAACTACATCCGCAGCCCTGTCAATCCTAACAAGCCGGGAGGGAGCATTAATGACATGATTACGTTCAATGATTTCATACGAACACAAACTCTCGTTAAATTGCCAATCAAAGGCCGCACTTACACTTGGAGTAATATGCAACAGGATCCACTTTTGGAGCAACTTGATTGGTTTTTTACATCTTGTAGCTGGACTGGTTCATACCCCAACACCGTTGTTAAACCCTTAGGCAAGCCGGTGTCTGATCATATACCCTGCGTGATCTCCATTGAAACTTCTATTCCTAGAAGTAAACTTTTTTGTTTTGAGCCTTTCTGGATTCAACATCCTGGTTTTATGGAGGTTGTTCAGTCTGTTTGGGATAAGCCCGTCTGATCGACCAATAGTGCAACCATTCTTTGTAGAAAATTCAAGCACTTGCGGTACTGCCTCAAAAATTGGAGCAAGAACATTTCCCGATTGTCTATAGCCATTACTAACTCCAACAAAGCTCTAGTTGATCTGGACACGCTAGAGAACAGAAGGCCTTTGACAATTCCAGAGGCTAATTTTAGGACTATCCTAAAGGCCCACATCCTACGTTTATTGCCTTATCAACAACAATATTGGAAGAAACAGTGCACAATTCGATGGGTTCGTTTTGGAGATGAGAACTCCAAAATTTTCCAAGCTATGGCTTCCGAACGTTACAGAAGAAACAATATTGCCTCCTTAACTTTACATGATGGAACCATAGTTGATGATCATGCAAGCAAAGAATCTATCATCTATCACTCTTTTAAGGAAAGACTTGGAACTTCCTCTAAGCATGAGATGAAATTTGATCTTCCCTGCATTATCAAGAGAATTGAGGGGCTGGATGATCTAACTGTGCCATTTACTAGGCAGGAGATTGACCTAGTCATAAAAGAAATGCCCGCGAATAGGGCTCCGGGTCGTGCTGGGTTTAATGGGGCATTTCTCAAATCTTGTTGGCACATAATTAAGGACGATTTCTATGCTCTATGTGATCAATTTTTTGAGGATGGTCTCAACCTGGAGAGTATCAATGATGGATTCATCACACTCATCCCCAAAATTGCTGCGCCCCAAGGAGTTAATGACTTTAGACCGATCACTCTGCTAAATTGTTGTCTTAAGGTCATCACAAAGCTTCTAGCTAACAGGTTACAAAAAATCATTCTCAAGATTATTCACCGCAACCAGTACGGTTTCCTGAAAAAGAGGTCTATACAAGACTGCCTTGCTTGGGCTTTTGAGTACATATACCAATGCCACTCTTCTAAAAAGCCAATAGTTCTGCTCAAGCTGGATTTTGCAAAAGCGTTTGATACTATCGACCATGATGCCATGTTGGAAATCATGAAACACATGGGTTTCAATGATAAATGGCCGGGGTGGATCAAAACCATTTTTACATCTGCGAAGTCTTCTGTGCTCCTTAATGGCGTCCCGGGCAGACAGTTTAATTGCGTTTATGGAGTGCGCCAAGGTGATCCCTTGTCCCCCCTAATCTTTGTCCTGGTGGCAGATTTATTGTAGGCTGCAATTAATGACTCCTTCCAAAGAAATGATCTGCAACTGCCCTTTCACCGACCCAACCAATCAGACTACCCGGTGATTCAATACGCTGATGACACTATCATGCTACTTCCTGCGTGTCCTGACCAAGCTTCTCTTGTCAAGAAAATCCTTACTGATTATGCCACTTCGATTGGTCTAAAGATTAATTTCCACAAGTCAACTCTCGTGCCCATGAACTGTGATGCCTCCACCGCTCAACATATTGCGCAAATTTTTGGTTACGTGGTGGGCAAGTTACCTTTTACCTACCTTGGGTTGCCAATGGGTACTTCTAAACCTACTGTACAAGATCTCATGCCATTGGTTAGTGGAGTTCAACGGAGACTTTCGGCGACGCTGTCAATGATTTCCTATGGAGGGAAATTATCGCTTCTCAATTCGGTAATCACGTCCCTTATAATCTTTGCCCTTTGCACCCTCAAACTGCCACCGAAGATTATTGATCTGTTGGATAAAATCATATGACAATGCCTCTGGACCAAGAAAACTGATGATGGGGAAAAAAGTAACTCCTTAGTTTCTTGGCAAATGGTTTGCAGACCAAAAGAGTGTGGGGGTCTCGGGGTTCTAGATTTACAAACCCAAAGTGATGCTTTACTCATGAAATACCTGCACAAATTCTATAATCACTGGGATCTGTCGTGGGTTGACTTGATTTGGTCCACATATTACAATGACAAAATCCCACACGCTTCAGACCCATGTGGATCGTTCTGGTGGAAAGATGTGCTCAAACTCACACGTATCTATAGAGGAATCTCACAAGTGATCGTTCGCAAAGGAGATACTGTGCTTATGTGGAAAGATCTCTGGTTGGATGAGGTCCTTGCTGATTCACACCCTCGTGCTTTTTCTTATGCCAAACTTGAAGACATTTCTGTTCGGGACTTTCTTGGGTGTACCAACCTCAATGAAACCTTTCACCTACCACTGTCCATGCAAGGACACAATGAGCTACGTCATATCCAGGAGATCACAGCGCATGTTGGCAATGATGAGGGCGATGACATGGACTCCTGGATTTACGAGTGGGGCTCTGAGATATACACTGCCAAAAGATATTACAATTTCTATTTTCGTGAGGCCACCGCACATATTAGTTACAAATGGCTCTAGAAATCTTCGGCCACAATGAAAATCAAAGTCTTCAGTTGGCTTCCTCTCTCTGAACGCCTCAACACCAGAAACATGCTGAAGAGAAGACACTACAACATCGGGGACAATCAAGGTTGCATTATGTGTGGCAGCACTGAGGAAGAACCGATTGAACATATGATCTTTACTTGCCACTTCAGTTCAGCCTGTTGGGACACTTTGAATATCCACTGGACAACTAATGGAGATTGCCTAAACTGGATCAAGGAAGCCAAATCAATGTGGGACAACCAAATGTGTATGGAGATTTTTTTTATATGCCTCCTGGAGTTTGCGGAAAGAGCGAAATAACAAGCACTTTAGGAGAATTGACCCCACAGTTGGCTCATGGGCAAGAAGATTCAAAGAGGACCTCTCTTTACTCATACATAGAGCTAAAGAGAAACACAAACAATTTCTCTCTACTTTTATTTAGTCCTTTGTTGCCCCATAGTCTAGTACTTACTCAGGTTACCTACATATACCCTTAATTTTATCATGGCTATGGATGTAAGGATATGACTTTGTACAAAACCTTTTGATACTTTAATTCAATATATACAGTAGGAGCCTCTCCTACTATTTCAGGTGTCAAAAAAATAAGAGAGAGGAGTTCAGTCAAGCAGGCCTCCTGGCCTTTTCCCCTCCCCACCAAATTGGCCAAGGCCCACCTAACCCCTTCCCTGCGGCCTAACCTAGCCGGCCCTTTAGGCCTAGCGGCCCCACCTAACCCTAACCCTAACCCTCTCCCGAACCCCCACTGTATCCCTCATCTCTGTCTCACGCTGCTAGATACCCACTGCCCGATCCCCTCTCTCCCTTCGCCCTGTCCCTCTCGTTCCCTTGCCGCCGCCACTCACGCACACACGCACGCTCCCTAGCGCTTGATCCTCATCTCCCTCCCCTCCCTCACGCCTCTACCATCGCGAAGACTCCAGCGCCACCGAGCCTCCCTACCTCCTGAACAAGTCCAGCCGGCTGTAGTTGTCGTCGCCCGCAAGCTCGCCTGACCCGCGCGGCCTTGGCGCCGCCGACCTCCATGGCTTGCCTGCACCTCGTCCCGTCCCCTCGGCCTCCGCCTCACGCGCCCCTGCTGGCTCCTCCCCTCATGCACCCGAGCTCGCAGACCCCGCTGCCGGAAACCGCGAGGCCGCGGCCTCCTCCTCGTCCAGTGACGCCGCTCGATGCGTGAGCTCCGCCGACCCTGCTTCCGCCGAGCCGTGTGGCTCCACCACCATCTCCAGCAGCTCCTGCCCAAGTCATCTGCCTCGCCAAGCTGCCACCGCGCTAAGTCCCCTGCTCCGGCACCCTGCGCCTCCCCGTGTCAGAGCTGCTCCATCTCTGCCTCCTCAATCGCCGGTTACACCAGGCGCTATGTCCCTGTTTGTCCTCTGCCCGCAGCTCCAAGTACTCATCACCGACAAGATCCCGCCGAGACTCGATGTCCACCAAGCCGAAAAAAAGGACTGTAACCGGGACCTTTGTTCTGCTTCGTTTTGGATCGCCAAGTACACCGCGCCGATGCCTAGTACGACTACACAACCGGAATGCGACAAGTACCCCGTCAACGTGTACATCTACACCGCCAAGACCAGACCGACAAGTAGCCCGGCAACTTGTGTACCACTACCGTTGCCGAAGACCCGTGTAACGGAACTGTCAAGTTCGACTACCTTCGTGTGTACCACTACTTCCACGACAATATGATTACAACCACCACCGACGTGTACGACTACTATGTGAACGTGTACCCGACGACCCCGGAGACCTATGTTGCACCAAGTACCCCCTCGTTGACCCGAACATCTACGGAAACTCATGCAACGATAAACATGTACCACTACCATCGCCGAGATCGCGAGAACTTCTACCGTCGACCCTGGAGCATGCGAGAACGACTACCGTCGACCCCAAGTTACTCGGATGCGTCAAGTCCCTCTCCAACAGGTGTAACACTACTTCCACTACCGTCCTGATAACACCTACTACCCCTACACCACATCGAACTCGACCCGTTTCAAAAATGCACGCTTCGAAGGTATAACCGCCGAGATGACCGTCGTGAACGAATGCATGTGTGTTGTAGGAGATGCACCACTTGCTTGCACCATGTCCAAATTGATCCTTGCACATTCCTCGTTAGCCTTGTCGCGAACCCGTGGGAGACCCGGAATCTGGGATCACCCCACCATCCTTGCATGACTCGCTCCGCACACTTGCTCTTTTGCACCGGTACCCCGGTGAGCTACCGGAACCGGTATGTTGCCGCGACATCATTTTCAGATTCGTTGTCGTGGCACACTTTCTTTCCACCGTGGTGACAAAATGCTCCACATCTTATAACTTGCCAACATCTTCATAAAATTGCACAAAACTTGCACATGTCATCCGCATCATGATAATAACATTTAAAATGTTTAAACTGTTGTTTTCTTAAATTGCTAAATGCATATGGGTATTTACCAGAATTGTTGTTTGATGTTTCCGGATCCATTTAAATTGCTTAGATAGTGTAGTTTAATTGTGCTTCACCTCTTGCCATGCTTAACAACATTTAATATTGTTGGATACATAACCGAGAGAGAACTAAATAAGTCATGTGGTGTTTCTTCAATATGCAACTTGTTGCATATCGAGCTCCACTTAATTTGTAGTATTGATTGTTGCACTTTGCCATGCCATGTTTCATTAAACCGGACATGCATCATACTTGATTGTGCATCATGCCATGTTTATGCTTGGTTGTTTACCATGTTGTTTGCTCCTTTCCGGTGTTGCTTCTTCTTGTTAGTTTCGGTAATGTTGCGATTGTGAGGATTCATTCGACTACATCCGTTTGTCTTCTTCATGGACTCGTTATTCTTCCTTGTGGGATCTCAGGCAAGATGACCATACCCTCGAAATCACTTCTACTTTGCTTGCTAGTTGTTCGTTCTATCGCTATGTCGCGCTACCTACCACTTGTTATATCATGCCTCCCATATTGCCATGTCAAGCCTCTAACCCACCTTCCTAACAAACAGTTGTTTGGCTATGTTACCGCTTTTGCTCAGCCCCTCTTATAACGTTGCTAGTTGTAGGTGAAGTTGAAGTTTCTTCCATGTTGGAACATGGATATGTTGGGATATCATAATATCTCTTATTTTAATTAATGCATCTATATACTTGGTAAAGGGTGGAAGGCTCAGCCTTATGCCTTGTGTTTTGTTCCACTCTTGCCGCCTTAGTTTCCGTCATACCGGTGTTATGTTCCTTGATTTTGCGTTCCTTACGCGGTTGGGTGTTATGGGAACCCCTTGACAGTTCGCTTTGAATAAAACTCCTCCAGCAAGGCCCAACCTTGGTTTTAACATTTGCCACCTAAGCCTTTTCCCCTTGGGTTCTGCAGACTCAAGGGTCATCTTTATTTTAAACCCCTGGGCCAGTGCTCCTCTGAGTGTTGGACCAACCTGTCAACCGCCGATGGCCACCAGGGGTAACTCTGGGCTGGCCTACCGGAAGTTTGGACAATCTGGTGTGCCCTGAGAATGAGATATGTGCAGCTCCTATCGGGATTTGTCGGCACATTCGGGCGGCTTTGCTGGTCTTGTTTTGCCATTGTCAAAATGTCTTGTAACCAGGATTCCGAGATTGATCGGGTCTTCCCGGGAGAAGGAATATCCTTCGTTGACCGTGAGAGCTTGTGATGGGCTAAGTTGGGACACCCCTGCAGGGTATAAACTTTTGAAAGCCGTGCCCGCGGTTATGTGGCAGATGGGAATCTGTTAATGTCCGATTGTAGAGAACTTAACACTTAACTTAATTAAACTGCATGAACTGTGTGTAGCCATGATCAAGCTTCAAAATATCAGATATCGGGTTCGTATCGGTTTGGCTTCGACATATCGGATGTCGGATATCGGGTGATATATCGGATGATATGTAGGTATATCAAAGAAAATATGTCTAGTTTCTTTTTCATTATTGTTGTTCAAAACATTTATTTTTAGTAAAGGAAAATGTATGATGACAATTCTTTAACATAAAACTTCTAGACTCCTAGTTTATTAACTTATTGATTAAGAAAATATTAAGGAAAGATTCAGAAAATCCTAAAAACAATGCGATATATATGCATTTGTATGAAACATTGTGCATGACTTTGATAATATATAATGAAGTTGTAAATGTGTAATCTTATTTCACTGCTTTCTAATGAAGAATTGTTGTCATCTATGTATCATTCTATATCGGTGGACATATCGGGCTAGATATCGGCCATATCGGTCAATATTTCGGTCCATATCGGGTGATATGTTGGAAAATGATATTTACCAAATGATATGTTATGTTCATATCGGTAGCGCCACAAAAGTGATATCGGCCTATATATCGGTTGTATCGGCCTAGATTTAAAAGCTTGGCCGTGATGATCTCTTTTCGGCGGAGTCCTGGAAGTGAAAGCGGTCTTGTGTTATGCTTGAACGTAAGTAGTTTCAGGATCACTTCTAGCTTCTTGACCGTTGCGTTGCTTCTCTTCCCACTCTTACTTGCGTATGTTAGCCACCATATATGCTTAGTGCTTGCTGCAGCTCCACCTCCTTACCTTACCCTACCCATAAGCTTAAATAGTCTTGATCTCGTGGGTGTGAGATTGCTGAGTCCTCGTGACTCATGGATACTTCCAAACAGTTGCAGGTGCCGATGATACCAGTGCAGTTGACGCAACTGAGCTCAAGTGGGAGCTCGTTGAAGCTCTTGATCGTTGTTTTGTGTCTTTTCCGGATGATCAGTAGTGGAGCCCAGTTGGGATGATCGGGGATCTAGCATTTGGGGTTGTTTCCTTTTATTTTGGTTCCATAGGCGGACCTTGATTGTACTCTGGATGATGTATGTTTAATTTGTTATTTGTGTGAAGTGGCGATTGTAAGCCAACTATTTATCCCTTTCTTATTCAGTACATGGGATTGTGTGAAGATTACCCCTGTTGCGACAAATCTACCATGCGACTATGCCTCTAAGTCGTTCCCCGACACGTGGGAGATATAGCCGCATTGTGGGTGTTACAAGTTGGTAATCAGAGCTATCCCCGACATAGGAGCCCCCTGGTTGATCGAATCGCTGACGTTGTTGAGTCTAGAACAAAATGTTTTGAGTCTTAGGATTATATATATCGGGGAGTAGGATTCTTTTTACTCCTCAGTCCCTTCGTCGCTCTGGTGAGGCCTCCTGACGTAGATGTTTTGACTTTCCACTCCTCAAATTTCATGATTTTTTAGGATCACACGGGTATCTTAGAATCGTTCCGATAGTATTATGACGAGAACATTGTTCTTGGTGCCTCCTGACATTTAGGGGTTGTGGCAGTGTCCCGGGGAGTTGAGCTCTGAGGTGTTGTCGTCACAATTTTATCGTTGCAGTTCTGGAATACCTAAGTTCACCGACATCGAAAATCTCTTTTATGCAGTTGTTGGTGAGATAACCTTGACGCCACCCAGTACTAGGGCGGGAGTTCGGGAGTATTGCCATAACTCATATAATGGATGCTTTTCGAAGGTTGAGGTACATGATTTCCGGAGTTTTCTTGGTTATGTGTTGACGGATGGATACAGCTGGATGTAGGAATTGTTAGTTTGGGTGAGATATTATGCTTCCCATGTATCCCCAACACCTGATTGCATAACCAGAAAGCTTCGGGAGTTTATAAGTGGGAATTCAAGTAGCTCCTATAATATCATTCCAACAGACACATGATACGTTATGGGATCTATCATATGTTTGTTTCCGGTTTATTTTGCAAGCCAATCCTTTGTTTTGTCTTGAGTTGAGGTATTCGAGTTGCTTCAAAGTCAAATGTTGATTCCATGCTTCTTTCTAAGCGGTGTTCTCATATTTCTATGGGAGTACTAATCCTTCTTGATCATTGAGATGGTCATGCCAATTCTTTTCCAACCGATGTCTTTCTCTTCAAGTGGATCCGATCATTTCAACATTTGAAAGATCACCTATAAGTTTTCCCAACGGTATCCTTTCCATCTGCCCAAGTTGCCTTTGTTTTTCTGCCCTCCCACCCTTTTTCTCCAAGGACTCATATTTCTCAATCAAGTATCCATCTTATGCTTGTGAAGTCTCTTCATTCTTTTCCTTCAAAGTTGTTACCTGGTGATTCTCATTAAGATGTTAAAGAAGTTTCAAGTTCATCATTCTTCATTCTTTTTATTCTCCAGTGGATTCAATTCAAGCATTGTTGATCATATCCCTTTTTCCTCATTTCATAATGTTTTCTTATGACGGTGCACCTCTTAATCATTCACTTCTCACTATTCATTTGTTCTGGACTGTTGAAGATATCTCAAAAGGCTCGTCTTTTCATTCAAGATCCGTTCAACCTATCTCAAGGTTGTTATCTCATTCAAGCCATTTAATTCAATCGGTGCAATCTCTCTTTTAAATAGTTCAATGGTGTTTCCTTTTGAGTGGGCCCTAACCCACATGTCTTTTCCCAGGATCTTACCTGACTCGTCTTATTTTCCCTGAGTTACTCTCAATTTATTCTCTAAGTTTGACATAAGAATGAATTATCATCAGTCATATGTATTTCTCCAAGATCTGTCAAATTCTTTTCATCGTTGGCTCAACATCTTCGCTTGTGGTTCTCCCGGAGTGTCTAAACAATTCTTGGTGGTGTTTCTCCTTGCCATTCTTGGATTTTGAAGACCGAAGAAGAGTTTCCCTTAAATCTTGCTCCTTTCTCTTCAAGATTCATGGTGCTAGCTTTATGCCATCCTCTCATAATTGTTTTTGATTGTGAGAATTCTTTTGACCCATCCGGAGCAATTCAGGAGTCTTTTCAGTTTGATTCTCCGAAGGCCATCATCTCAGAATTATTCATTCCTGCTTTCAGCTCTCACTCTCCAAATCTTACACGTGCATCGTTCAAATATCCTCTAATTAGTTCATGATCTCTTCGTTCTCATGTATCTAAATCCCAACAAGTATCTTCATTCGTTTTCCAATTCTTCCCGGTGAATTGTGCCTTTGCTACTTTCATTTTCAATTCTTAGGGTTGTTCGTTCAAGATTCCTCTTCCTATGTTCTCAGATCAATTCATTTGTTCTTTCCAATCCTACCGGTGGTTCGTTGAAAACTTTCTCAAGTTTAAGCTATATCTCTCTTAATCCTTTCTATGAGAATAAGTTGTATGCCAAATCCGTTGCTTGTCATCAATTTAAATTGGTGAAGGATACGCATAACATAATTCTTATTCTTGCTTCATCCAAGTGATGGATTCATTCTTCCGGAGTTTGTTCACAATGAGTAAATTCTCGGTTCAAGTGCTTCATACTTTCCCAAAGTTCCAAGATCTCTCAATTATATCATTTCAAAGCTTCATCTAAATCATCGCAAGGCTTCACCTTGTGTTCTCAATCTCTCTTCCCTTTTATTACCGGAGTTCTTCATGGAGGTTCTTCATGGTGGTTCGTCAAGGCTTCCTTTCATTCTTCAATTGTTCTTCAAGATTTCTCTCGAAGCAAAGATCCGCCAAGCTATACTCTAAAATAAACATGGTGTTCAACACATGCCTCGTTTTGAGGAGTTCAAGCATTCTTCATCTTGCATTCCAAAGTGCAATTCTTTCTACCTTATCAGTTAAGTTGGTGTTATGTCACTCTTGACAATTTCCCTTCGTGTTTCATGATTCACAAGTTGTCTGGAATGACATATTTTAATCCCATCATTTTCAATTCGTTCATGAGATCCTTTGCAACCCATTAATCTCTTCATTGGAGTTATCTTGGGTTATATTTCACCTAAACTTTCAATAAGGATTGTTGCTATTTATGGTGCTTATAAATGACCCAAGTTCTTCATTTATCATCCCGGTGAAATAAGTTTTCATCTCTTCATTGATCTCAATCAATCTTTGTTTCCGTTAGTGGCAGGTTGTCACCTCATAATCTTGAGATGTCTTCCCTAAGCCCACATCAAGCTTATCCTTTGTTGTTGATAATCCGACAAATCCGTTCTAGCATTTGTTGTAAGCGTGCTCTCTCAAGATCTTGTTTCCCTCCATTCATTCCATTGGATTATTTCATTTCTTCCGGAGGCATAGTGATGTTGCTCTTTTCACTCATCATCTCGAATTGTGAGGACTGTGTTCTTTTCGTGCTTATCCATTTAACCACCGTGCTGTCTGAAATCTTTCTTACCCATTGTGCCATTCTTTCAGTAGTTTTGGAGGCAATGTGTTGTTGATTTCGTTAAGTATCATCCAATCTTCCCAAGTTCATGATTCTAATTCCTCCATTTCAATTGGAGTGCTGCCCAAATTATATCATTCTTATTCATTCTCTATCTTGTTTTAACCGGAGTGTTGTGTCTATCTTCCTCTTCTAACCGGACTCTCATCCAAGTGCTTTCATTTTGCCAAGCTCATATTCTTTACCTTCCATTTCCAACCGAAGTGTTGTCGTAATTGATCTTTATTGTTCCTTGTACATCTCGTTTCTACCGGAGTGGTTGCATGTCCTTTCTTGACGCTGGAGCTCCTCATTCATGTCTTTCAACCCACAAGGTTCTCATAATGTTCCTTGTTCCTCTTTTCTAACGGAGTGTTTTCAACTTCGGTCATCTCCATTGTATTCTTTACTCAAATGGTTTAACCTTTCAAGGTTCTTTGGTTTCACTCGTTTGTCAAAGAAGCAACTTTGTTTTACCCCTTCATCTTACATTTTATCTCGGTGCCATCCTAGATCTCGGGACGAGATCCTCTCGTAGTGGCGGAGTGTTATGACGCCCCAAGACCGGCGCTCCAGATGCCTTCTATGTTTTGCGTGTCAGCTCTGTTGTTTATTTGTTTATAACATATCCTCCCAGTATTTAGGGAGCTACTATAAATATTCCATCAGTTCGGAATTAATCGCAAACACACTTGCAAGTTAAATTCTCATGTCTTTTCTGCTTCGAGTTTGCTCCTCAAACTTCGCCCATAAATTCTTTTATCTTTTTTCGGAGCTCTACCAAAAATCACAACATTTTTGGGACCTTTCTAACGCCCACTTCTTATTCAAACTCATTTGAATTTAATTCAATGAGTTCGAATCCAATCTTTGCACACATGCTCATTTATACTTTTCTTGGATCAAGCTCATTTTTGCGAGTCCGGTAAAATTAACTCCATGCCCAATCTCCACTCCAATCTCTCTCAACATTTCTTCTATGTTTCCCTTTTTTTAAATAGAGAGGGAATAAGAGAGAGAGAGGATTTCAGCCAAGCAGGTCTCCTGGCCTTTTCCCCTCCCCACCAAATTGGCCAAGGCCCACCTAACCCCTTCCCTGTGGCCTGACCTAGCCGACCCTTTAGGCCCAGCCGCCCCCACCTAACCCTAACCCTCTCCTAAACCCCCGCTGCCCCCCTCGTCTCCATCTCGCGCCGCGAGAGACCCTCTGCCCGATCCCCTCTCGCTTCGCCCTCTCCCTCTCGTTCCCTTGCCGCGCCACTCACGCACACACGCACGCTCCCCAGCACTCGATCATCATCTCCCTCCCCTCCCTCGCACCTCTACCATCGCCAAGACTCCAGCGCCACCGAGCCTCCCTACCTCCTGGATAAGTCCAGCTGGCTGCAGTTGTCATCGCCCGCAAGCTCGTCTGACCCGCGTGGCCATGGCGCCGCCGACCTCCATGGCTCGTCTGCACCTCGTCCCGTCCCCTCGGCCTCCGCCTCACGCGCCCCTGCTGGCTCCTCCCCTCATGCACCCGAGCTCACAGACGCCGCCACCGGAAACCGCGAGGCCGCAGCCTCCTCCTCGTCTAGTGACGCCACTTGATGCGCGAGCTCCGCCGACCCTGCTTCCGCAGAGCCGTGTGGCTCCACCACCATCTCCAGCAGCTCCTGCCCGAGTCGTCTGCCTCGCCAAGCCGCCGCCGCACTATGTCCCCTGCTCCGGCACCCAGCGCCTTCCCGTGCCAGAGCTACTCCATTTCCACCTCGTCAATCGCCGGTTGCACCAGGCGCCAGGTCCCTGTTTGTCCTCTGCTCGCAGCTCCAAGTACTCATCACCGACAAGATCCCGCCGAGACTCGATGTCCACCAAGTCCAAAAACAATACTGTAACCGGGACCTTTGTTCTGCTTCGTTTTGGATCTCCAAGTACACCGTGCCGATGCCTAGTAAGACTACACAACCGGAATGCGACAAGTACCCCGTCAACATGTACATCTACACCGCCAAGAACAGACCGACAAGTACCCCAGCAACTTGTGTACCACTACCGTTGCCGAAGACCCATGTAACGGAACTGTCAAGTTCACCTACCTTCGTGTGTACCACTACTTCCACGACGATATGAGTACAACCACCGCCGACGTGTACGACTACTATGTGAATGTGTACCCGACGACCCCAGAGACCTATGGTGCGCCAAGTACCCCCTCGTTGACCCGAACATCTACGGAAACTCATGCAACAATAAACATGTACCACTACCGTCGCCGAGATCGCGAGAACCTCTACCGTCGACCCTGGAGCATGCCAGAACGACTACCGTCGACCCCAAGTTACTCGGATGCGTCAAGTCCCTCTCCGAGATGTGCAACACTACTTCCACTACCGTCCTGATAACGCCTACTTCCCCTACACCACATTGAACTCGACCCGTTTTGAAAATGCACGCTTCAAAGGTATAACCGCCAAGACGACCGTCGTGAACGAATGCATGTGTGTTGTAGGAGATGCACCACTTGCTTGCACCATGTCCAAATTGATCCTTGCACATTCCTCGTTAGCCTTGCCGCGAACCCGTGGGAGACCCGGAATCTGGGATCACCCCACCATCCTTGCATGACTCGCTCCACACACTTGCTCTTTTGCACCGGTAGCCCAATGAGCTACAGAATCGATATGTTGCCGCGACATCATTTTCGGATTCGTTGTCGTGGCACACTTTCTTTCCGCCGTGGTGACAAAATGCTCCACATCTTATAACTTGCCAACATCTTCATAAAATTGCATAAAACTTGCACATGCCATCCGCATCATGATAATAACAATTAAAATGTTTAAACTGTTGTTTGCTTAAATTGCTAAATGCATATGGGGATTTACCAGAATTGTTGTTTGATGTTTCCGGCCCCATTTAAATTGCTTAGATAGTGTAGTTTAATTGTGCTTCACCTCTTGCCATGCTTAACAACATCTAATATTGTTGGGTACATAACCAAGAGAGAACTAAATAAGTCATGTGGTGTTTCGTCAATATGTAACTCGTTGCATATCGAGCTCCACTTAATTTGTAGTATTGTTTGTTGCACTTTGCCATGCCATGTTTCATTAAACCTGACATGCATCATACTTGATTGTGCATCATGCCATGTTTACGCTTGGTTGTTTACCATGTTTTTTGCTCCTTTCCGGTGTTGCTTCTTCTTGTTAGTTTCGGTAATGTTGCGATTGTGAGGATTCATTCGACTACATCCGTTTGTCTTCTTCATGGACTCGTTATTCTTCCTTGTGGGATCTCAGGCAAGATGACCATACCCTCGAAATCACTTCTACTTTGCTTGCTAGTTGTCCATTCTATCGCTATGTCGCGCTACCTACCACTTGTTATATCATGCCTCCCATATTGCCATGTCAAGCCTCTAACCCACCTTCCTAACAAACAGTTGTTTGGCTATGTTACCGCTTTTGCTCAGCCCCTCTTATAACGTTGCTAGTTGTAGGTGAAGTTGAAGTTTCTTCCATGTTGGAACATGGATATGTTGGGATATCATAATATCTCTTATTTTAATTAATGCATCTATATACTTGGTAAAGGGTGGAAGGCTCAGCCTTATGCCTGGTGTTTTGTTCCACTCTTGCCGCCTTAGTTTCCGTCATACCGGTGTTATGTTCCTTGATTTTGCATTCCTTACGCGGTTGGGTGTTATGGGAACCCCTTGACAGTTCGCTTTGAATAAAACTCCTCCAGCAAGGCCCAACCTTGGTTTTAACATTTGCCACCTAAGCCTTTTTCCCTTGGGTTCTGCAGACTCAAGGGTCATCTTTATTTTAAACCCCTGGGCCAGTGCTCCTCTGAGTGTTGGACCAACCTGTCAACCGCTGATGGCCACCAGGGGCAACTCTGGGCTGGCCTACCGGAAGTTTGGACAATCCGGTGTGCCCTGAGAACGAGATATGTGCAGCTCCTATTGGGATTTGTTAGCACATTCAGGCGGCTTTGCTGGTCTTGTTTTACCATTATCGAAATGTCTTGTAACCGGGATTCCGAGACTGACCGGGTCATCCCGGGAGAAGGAATATCCATCGTTGACCATGAGAGCTTGTGATGGGCTAAGTTGGGACACCCCTGCAGGGTATAAACTTTCGAAAGCCGTGCCCACGGTTATGTGGTAGATGGGAATTTGTTAATGTCTGGTTGTAGAGAACTTGACACTTAAATTAATTAAAATGCATGAACTGTGTGTGTAGCCGTGATGGTCTATTTCCGACGGAGTCCGGGAAGTGAGCACGGTCTTGTGTTATGCTTGAACGTAAGTAGTTTCAGGATTACTTCTTGCTCACTTCTAGCTTCTCCACCGTTGTGTTTCTTCTCTTTTCGCTCTTACTTGCGTATGTTAGCCACCATATATGCTTAGTGCTTGCTACAGCTCCACCTCCTTACCTTACCCTACCCATAAGCTTAAATAGTCTTGATCTCGCGGGTGTGAGATTGCTGAGTCCTCGTGACTCACGGATACTTCCAAACAGTTGCAGGTGCCGATGATACCAGTGCTAGTGACGCAACCAAGCTCAAGTGGGAGTTCGATGAAGATCTTGATCGTTGTTTTGTGTCTTTTCCGGATGATTAGTAGTGGAGCCCAGTTGGGACGATCGGGGATCTAGCATTTGGGGCTGTCTTCTTTTATTTTGGTTCCGTAGGCGGACCTTAATTGCACTCTGGATGATGTATGTTTAATTTGTTATTTGTGTGAAGTGGCTATTGTAAGCCAACTCTTTATCCCTTTCTTATTCAGTACATGGGATTGTGTGAAGATTAGCCCTCTTGCAACAAATCTACCATGCGGTTATGCCTCTAAGTCGTGCCCCGACACGTGGAAGATATAGTCGCATTGTGGGTGTTACATGTTGAGACCAAGATGTTCCATTCCAATGACAAGAATCTTGATCTTTAGCCTTCCCCAAGTTGCTTTCCACTCAAATCATCTTTCCATCAAATCCAAATCTGTGAGAGAGACTTGAGTGTTGGGGAGACTATGATTTGAAGCACAAGAGCAAGGAGTTCATCATCAACACACCATTTATTACCTTTTGGAGAGTGGTGTCTCCTAAATTGGTTAGGTGTCACTTGGGAGCCTCCGTCAAGATTGCGGAGTTGAACCAAGGAGTTTGTAAGGGCAAGGAGATTGCCTACTTCGTGAAGATCTACCCAAGTGAGGCAAGTCCTTCGTGGGTGATGGCCATGGTGGGATAGACAAGGTTGCCTCTTCGTGGACCCTTCGTGGGTGGAGCCCTCCGTGGACTCGTGCAACCGTTACCCTTCGTGGGTTGAAGTCTCCATCAACGTGGATGTACAATAACACCACCTATTGGAACAACGGAAAAAGTCTCCGAGTCTCCAATTGCGTTTGCACACTCAATTCCCATTCCTTTACTTTCTTGCAACTTGCATGTTTTACTTTCTGCTGCTCATATACTCTTGCCATGCTTGCTTGAAGGGTATTTTGAATGTTTAAACTTGTGCTAAAACTCCACCTTAACTTGAAGAAATTAAAAACTGCTACTTTTCCTTGTTAAGGGTCTAATCACCCCCCTCTAGGCACCTCTTCTCGATCCTTACAATTGGTATCAGAGCATTGGTCTCCATTGCTTTGATTTAATCACCACTGGAGGAAGATGGATGAGTCTATGTTGGGGAGTCTTAGACGTAGAGTACCTATACTTGATGGAGAGTTCTTTCATGAGTGTAAAATTGATATGCTTGAGATTTCCAATGAATATCACTTGAACAACTACATTACTGGCCCTTGTTCACCCCTTGTTGACCCCTTGCATCATACATGTAACACCCACAATGCGGCTATATCTCCCATGTGTTGGGGCACGACTTAGAGGCATAGCCGCATGGTAGGTTTGTCGCAAGAGGGGTAATCTTCACACAATCCCATGCACTGAATAAGAAAGGGATAAAGAATTGGCTTACAATTGCCACTTCACACAAATTCAAGTTAAACATACATCATCCAGAGTACAACCAAGGTCCGACTATGGAACCAAAATAAAAGAAGACAACCCCAAATGCTAGATCCCCGATCATCCCAACTGGGCACCACTACTGATCATCCGGAAAAGACAAATAACAATGACCAAGATCTTCATCGAGCTCCCACTTGAGCTCAGTTGCGTCACCTGCACTGGTATCATCGGCACCTGCAACTTTTTGGAAGTATCTGTGAGTCACGAGGACTCAGCAATCTCACACCCGCGAGATCAAGACTATTTAAGCTTATGGGTAGGATAGGGTAAAGAGGTGGAGCTGCAGTAAGCACTAAGCAAATATGGTGGCTAACATACGCAAATAAGAGTGAGAAGAGAAGCAACGCAGCGGTCGAAAAGCTAGAAGTGATCCTGCAACTACTTACGCACAAGCATAACACAAGACCATGTTCACTTCCCGGACTCCGCCGAGAAGAGACCATCACGGTTACACAAGCGGATGACACATTTTAATTAAGTTAAGTGTCAAGTTCTCTACAACCAGATATTAACAAATTCCCATCTGCCACATAACTGCGGACACGGCTCTCGAAAGTTTATACCCTGCAGGGGTGTCCCAACTTAGCCCATCACAATCTCTCACGGTCAACGAAGGATATTCCTTCTCCCAGGAAGACCCGATCAGTAGTAAACAAGACCAGCAAAGCTGCCCGATGTATCGACAATCCCGATAGGAATCGCACGTATCTCATTCTCAGGACACACCGGATAGGTCAAGCTACGAGTAAAGCCAGCCCTCAAGTTGCCCCGAGGTGGCCCCGCAGGCTGCCCACTTCGGACCAACACTTAGAGAAGCACTAGCCCCCGGGGGTTAAAATAAAGATGACCCTCGGGAGCGTGACTCCCAAGGGAAAAGTATAGGTGGTGGTGAGGCAAATGGTAAAACCAAGGTTGGGCCTTGCTGGAGGAGTTATATTCAAAGCGAACTGTCAAGGGATTCCCATAACACCCAACCGTGTAAGGAATGCAAAATCAAGGAACATAACACTGGTATGACGGAAACCAGGGCGGCAAGAGTGGAACAAAACACCAAGCAGAAGGCCGAGCCTTCCACCCTTTACAAAGTATATAGATGATTAATTAAAATAAGAGATATTGTGATATCCCAACAAATCCATGTTCCAACATGGAACAAACTTCAACTTCACCTGCAAGTAACAACGCTATAAGAGGGGCTGAGCAAAGCGGTAACTTAGCCAAACAACGGTTTGCTAGGAAAGGTGGGTTAGAGGCTTGACATGGCAATATGGGAGGCATGATATAACAAGTGGTAGGTAGCACGACATAGCGATAGAACAAACAACTAGCAAGCAAAGATAGAAGTGATTTCGAGGGTATGGTCATCTTGCCTGAGATCCCGCAAGGAAGAAGAACGAGTCCATGAAGAAGACAAACGGACGTAGTCGAACGAATTCTCACAACTCCAGAACGGAAACGAAGCTAACGAGAGAAGCAACCCATAAATAAGCAAGCAACATAGTAAACAACCACCACATAAACATGACATGATGCACAACCAAGTATGATGCATGTCCGGTTTAATGAGGCATGGCATGGCAATATGCACAAACAATACTACAAATTAAGTGGAGCTTGATATGCAACGAGTTGCATATTGACAAAACACCACATTCAAACATTTAGTTCACTCGTGTTTATGTACCCAACAATATTAAATGTTATTAAACATGGCAAGGGGTGAAGCATATGAAAACTACCTATCTAGGCAAGTTTAAATGAGGACGGATATAACAAACAAAAAATCCGGAAAATCCCCATGTGCATATTTTTAGATTTGGTACTGTTCTGACTAAAACACCATTTTAATGTTGTTAAATAGGGACATAGAGTGCACCATGTTAAACTATGCATTTTTCTACCCCATTTACATATAAAGTTTATTTAAAACCGAGCTACGGTTATTTAGTTATGAAATAAAGCATTTTAACATGCCATTTAAGAAAAATAAATGAAAACAACATTTTAAACATGGATGAAAGTTGCATATTATGAAACTGGATGAAATTCTAGTCATTTTTCATATATAAAGTTTTTACATACGATGCATGATTTGTGAGATATGATATGCATGAACTTTAGGGGCTTATCCGCAAAACTGCTGTCTCTGGAATAATTAACAAATTCACAGACGCTAAAAAAAACATACGCGGGCCAAATTTGGCTGGCCCAATAGGAATAAGTCCACGAGACAAGGCGACGACACCATAGATCATGGATCATTGATCATCTCCGCGCGCTCACAAGACACTAACGGGTTTGGATATGTGATTCGAGTATGCCTCTGGTCTTTTCGCACTGACCAGTACACATGAATAAGTATGGGCACTCTGCACCGTACGATTCTTCAAAAGCTCTTTGGGCATCAGCGATTGAGCGACGCGCACCCGGTTGGTGAGTCACGTTAGCGAGTAATTGTGCTTTAGTAAGAATATTGGTGTTAAGGTTTGTGATTCCCTATGCAAGCACAAAAGTCAATAGTTATGCAACGAAATTATATCCTACTTATGGTGCATTATTCAATGTTAGTTATGTTAAATGCATGTTTATGACTGTTTTTGCATTTTGGTTGGTCGCTTCTCAATCTATTTGCTAGCCTTCATTTGCACTAAGCAGGAATACTACGTGTGCATCCAACTCCTTAAACCAAAGTTGTGCCAAATGAGTCCACCATACCTACCTATATGCGGTATTTCCATTCCGTTACAAGTAAATTTGTATGTGCCAACTCTAATATTAAAATAAATTTCGGTTTTGTGTGCCCGTACCGCTCATGAAGCGGCAGGGGGTGGCCAATATTTTCCATGTTAGGTATGTTATTCTCAAGATGAGTGTTTATTCACCTGTCATTGCATGAGAGTGTGGCAGGTAATAGAGATGCCTAGTCCCGAAATGAAAAAAAATATGTTGTTCGTAAAAAATTCCTTGGAAAGCATTGGTATGGAAGGCAGCCATGGATACAACTAGCCATGGATTGTGAAAGAATGGTGGAAAGGAAATAAACTTTATTTTATGTTTGGTAACCGCCTATGATTTATCTAGCATGGGAATTCTCAGTCGTTTTCGTTGACTGGAAAAGCATGCCTCTCAAAATAATTTATCTCTCAATTTAAGCTATGAGCTCTGGCACCTCTACAAATCTCTGCTTCCCTCTGCGAAGGGCCTATCTATTTACTTTTATGCAATATTTATTTTTATTTTGAGTCTCCATCTTCTCTTATAAAGGACTAACTAGGGAACACTATTGTGATACTTGTGCATTGGATGTAGCTAATATTTGAGTGTGTTTCATGAATGGATCAATGATTGAGCATAATGGGCTAGGGATAACTTCCTTTAGCGTTGATATTTTGAAAGACATGGTTGCTTGTAAGTATGCTTGGGTATTGATGTCTTCATGTTAAATTATAGACTATTGCTTTGAGTCATTCAAGTACAAATATCCAAGCTACAAAAGAAAGAGTGCATGATGAATATGATAGGTAGCATTCCACATCATAAATTTCTATTTTTAATTGCCACTTTATGATGATGAGTTATATGAGAAAGAGTTGCTATTATGATGCTAGGAAAAGTGATTGAAATCATCATTGTTCAAACTTATGTGCTATGCTAGCATTCACACTTCATAAATTATCTCTTTTATCATTTAACTACTCGAGAATGAGCAAGAATTAAGCTTGGGGATGCTGATACGTCTCCAACGTATCTATAATTTATGAAGTATCCATGCCATGTTTACAACAATTTTACATTGTTTGGGTGCAATTTTATATGATTTAAATGGAACTAACCTGGACTGACGTTGCTTTCAGCAAAACTACTGTGGTGTTGTTTTCTATGCAGAAATGAAAATTCTCCAAGTGCAACGAAACTTTTTGACGATTTTTTGGAAGAAAAGAGGCACTAGAAGCTTCGTGGGAAGCCCAAAAGAGTCACGAGGTGGCTGTCGGTGTCAAAACCGGCGGATCTCGGGTAGGGGGTCCCGAACTATGCGTCTAAGGCGGATGGTAATAGGAGGCGGGGGACACAATGTTTACCCAGGTTCGGGCCCTCCCGATGGAGGTAATACCCTACTTCCTGCTTGATTGATCTTGATGATATGAGTATTACAAGAGTTGATCTACCACAAGATCGGAGAGGCTAAGCCCTAGAAGCTAGCCTATGGTATGATTGTTGTTGTCCTATGGACTAAAACCCTCCGGTTTATATAGACACCGGAGGGGCTAGGGTTACACAGAGTCGGTTACAAGGGAGGAGATCTACATATCTGAATCACCAAGCTTGCCTTCCATGCAAAGGAGAGTCCCATCCGGACACGGGACGAAGTCTTCAATCTTGTATCTTCATAGTCCAACAGTCCAGCCAAAGTATATAGTCCGGCTGTCCGAGGACCCCCTAATCCAGGACTCCCTCAGTAGCCCCTGAACCAGGCTTCAATGACGACGAGTCCGGTGCGCAGATTGTCTTCGGCATTGCAAGGCGGGTTCTCCTCCAAGTCCTGAGTACCTGTCGTAGCGAGTTGTGTCCGGCCTCCCATGAATGTTGCACTCCTCGGCTTCTGTGCCTTAATAATGGCTATCTTCCACGTGTCGAGCGAATGCGAGAGGTCGGGGTATTTTTACATTTACCACCCTAACCAGGTATATGAATCGTCTATTTAAACAGTCGGGGATCTTCAGATCCAGATCACACCACCTTCCCACAGCGAGTATCCATCGGAGCGTGCCCGGAAAAATCCATCCCATCATGGCCGGCCACCGTAGCTCCTCCTCTCGCCCCCGTAGCCCTAAGCCAGGTAGTTGGGAGAAGTGTTCTATTCCCCATAGCCAACTAGTGGAGTTGCAGACCCAGGGGTTTCTCCCTCCTGCGTACATGGTCCCCGTCCGAGCCGGACTAGCCACTTATAATGGCGGGGAGCAAGCGGAAAGCTTCCCCAACCCATCCACGGGGGAGCGGGTATGCCTCGTCCCTTATTTATTGAGGGGACTCGGATTTCCAATCCATCCATTCCTCCGCGGGCTCCTGGAGTTCTATGGCCTCCAGCTGCATAATTTTACTCCCGCCTCCATATTACACATCGCAGGCTATGTTGCCCTTTGCGAGCTGTTCCTGGGCTGTGAAGCTCATTTCGAGCTATGGCAGAGGCTATTCTGCCTCGTGCCGCGTACACAGAAGGGGTCAATATTTCAAGTGGGCGGAGCCGAAATATGGCGCATCGCCGGGACCGGATACCTGTCCGGTACTCCGAAGAAGACATCCGAAGACTAGCCCTCGGAGTGGTTTTATATGGAGGACGTTCCCCTCCCGGACCCTATTCGGATGGGCCTTCCTGAGTTCAACAACGCCCCTTTGAAGAAACGCCGTAGCTGGCGCCCTCGGAGCCCCCAGGAGGAAGATAACAGAGAGGTCCTTTACCTGATGAGCCGGATAAAGACACTGGCCGAATCAGGACTGACAATAATCGAGGTTATGTCAGTATGTATAATGCGGGGGGTGCAGCCACTTCAATATCGGGGACAACCCATGTGGCACTTCAATGGAGAAGACGATGCCACCCGCTGCGGCCGAAAAGGTCCGGACTCCGCCGCCGCTCTGGCGAAAATACTGTCCGATTTATATAAGGGAGAGGAAGAGGAGTTCATCCGTATTAAGCCACGGGATGGATTCTCCATGTACAACCCCCCAAACTGGGTGAGCTGCTGCTTTTTACTCCAAACCTTCCCGCTTTCTTTGTCATAAATATTTACCTTGCTATTTCATAGCAGGAACTACGAAAAGCTGTGAGGGAGATTCACAGCCCATCTCCACAGCCAGAGGACCCTGATCGGGCCCTCGATCCCGGACTCGAAGAAGATCCGGACATATTCGTGGAGCTCATCGACAGGACGTTTTATCAGTTAAGCTGCGACGGTGCCTTGGTGGCCATCACCGCCAATTATCCTGGACTGCTCCCTGCATTGCATATAAGTAAAACCGGAGTCCCAACTTCCAAGAAGGATCCCCTTTTTCGCACTTCACCCACCGCATACATATGGTGCCTTGCAGGAAAGGCCCTCGGGACGCCGCGCCGAACCCGCAGTTACTCAACAAGGGGCACCGAAACTGGGTAGGCTTGAAAGGAAGGCAGTCAGGACTGAGATGTCGTCGCAGAGGTATGAAAAAGAACCCTACTCCATGGTTATTGCCTTTAAAATATAATAACGTCCATGGTTAAAACCAGGAAAAACGCTCACTGGACCATATCTGGAGAGCCTGCCGGCCATGCCTCCACCAGCCGGGCTCTAGAGCCGGACTTGGAGGCAGATGCTAACATGGGGACAACGCCGGATATCCCTCCTACCGAGGATGCGGATAGGCTGTCCGCCACAAATTCCGAAGTGGAGAGTGCCATGAAGCACAAGCGTCGTCCGGCCGTACTCCGTGACCCTGGTTTATCTGAAGAGGCGTTTGATGCCTTCAACTCAGGGGACGCGTACATCCGAGCTGCTCAAAATGGTCTTGCCAGAGCCATAGACCAGTATGTAAAGGATATACGGGTAAGAAAATCTGATAATTATATATGTACCAGTAGCCCCTGAGACTTGAAACAGTTGGCAGAACTGATTTAAGGATCATTATTTGCATAAGTTCTTACTGAGAAGAATACCCAGTTGTCTCAAGAGCTGGAGAAGTTCAAAGCCCAGCTACGGGCCGTAGTTGCCAAAATGGAGGAGTCCCAGATGGCCCCATATGGTAACCCTTGTTTCTATCGAGAAGAACGAGATGTACCAGTTAATATTTGGCTTGCATGCTAATCTAATCAATAGATTCTGTAGATGATCCCGAAGTGAATCCGGAGGAGCAACATGCTCAACGACAGCTAAAGGCTAGCGAGCGCGTGCTTACACAAGTAAGGTGGGAGAAAAACGATCTCCAAGATGCCAATACCCGGCTGGATGTTGAACTGAAGGATGTTCGGGTCCAGCTGGCTGACTCCGTAAAGGAGAATAAAAGGATTCGACGCGACATTTTCAGTAAGTGCTTGAGCGAACTCCTATAGAATTCGGCGAAGAAACCAGCTAACAGAGCTATATCTGTAGGTATGCTGACGGGCCGTCCCGGAGAGGAGATGCCCGGGTCTGCGGGAGATCTTCTGCCAGAGCTCTCACAACTACACGAACAAGTTCGGCAGGTGATGCAGGACCTTGCCCAGGCCTTGTGGCCGTCCGCCTCCCTGCCAGGAGGCATGGGAGAGCTTGTAGAGATACTCAAGGGAGCGCGGCGGCGCTTCCGATTATGGAAGATATCTGCCTGCCGACAAGGTGCAAGGGAAGCCTGGGCCATGGTGAAGACTCGATATACCAAGGCTGACCCGAACCATATGGCCGAGGTCGGACCTGTAGGGCCTGACGGGAAAGAGATCCCCGTCAGCTTGGTGTATGACCAGGTGAAATTAGCCGCAAAGTATTCCCAACAGGATTGTAGGCTAGACAGCCTGTTGGATGGTATAGAAGAAGAATTTAGTCAGTCTAAGTGACTTTGTACTTCGAGTGACATATATTGTCCCTAGCCGGATTGTAAATCATTTGTCATGGCAGACCTTTTCGCTTCGACCTCCGGACCCGACAGTCCGGAGTGTATCCGAATACCCGCTCAGTTATGTAAAAACCGGGGTACGCGTGGAAACCAGGCGTAGGGGTCATAAGTGCTTGAACAGACAAGTACCCAACTAGTTATGTTATATTACATGGATAGTAAGAAACATCTTCCAGGGAGAATAGTTCCGTTAAGGGTTCCTTTCCCTGGGTACGCATGCATTAATGTGCATGTCTGAACTGCGACAAGAGACGCAGGATATAAACATCTAGGGGTGTGTATTCTAATAAGAAAAAAGTCATCCTTTGTTCGCCGACCAAATATTCCCTCAAGAACGCTAGCTTTCGGCTTCACCCAGTCTGAGGTACACGTCCGGCTGACCCGACAGTAACAATCATAGAGGTGCTCCCCTTATGCCCTAGCCGAATTAACGGGAACGTAGGGCATAAACATAAGAGCCAGGCAACCCAGCTTGGCCAAAACTTAAGTCATATCGATGCATATAATGGCACACAAATGGTGCATGTGTAAAAATAACACATGCACGGCAGGCATAGAGCCCAGATCATAATTATATTAAGCTTCTGTATAAGAAGCCCCCAGGTATAATGAGCGTGCTTAGCATGTACAAATTGTGAAATCAAGACACAATTTAACCTTTAAAGGCCGCGAAGAAAAGGAAGAAAGACAGAAAAATATAGATAACATATATATATATATATATATATATATATAATTGACGGAGGTAAGGAGACGAACACAGAGTCCGGCGCTAGGCATAGAACCTTTGGAGTATGGCCGTGTTCCATGGGTTTGGCTCGAGTCGATTGTCCTATGCATCCTGCAGACGGTACGCTCCACCAGTCAGAACTTTGTCAATAATGAAGGGACCTTCCCATTTGGGTTTGAGCTTGTCCTTTTTCTTCTCTGGTAGGCGTAGAACGAGTTCGCCAACATTATAAGTTTTGGCCCGTACTTCTCTGCTTTGATATCGTCGAGCCTGTTGTTGATAGAATGCGGATCGGGCTTTTGCCACGTCACGCTCCTCCTCCAGGGCGTCCAAACTGTCCTACCGATCTAGCTCGGCTTCTTTCTCTTCGTACATGCGCACGCGAGGTGAGTCATGAATGATGTCGCAGGGCAGTACCGCCTCTGCGCCGTACACCATAAAGAAAGGTGTGTATCCGGTAGTGCGATTTGGCGTGGTCCGCAGCCCCCATAGTACGGAGTCGAGCTCCTCGACCCAGTGCGTATCTGATTCCTTCAAGGACCGCACTAGTCTGGGTTTAATGCCGCTCATTATAAGACCATTTGCTCGTTCGACTTGACCGTTAGTTTGAGGGTGATAGACGGATGCATAATCGAGCTTAATGCCCATTTTGCTGCACCAAGTTTTTACCTCATCGGCTGTAAAGTTCGAGCCGTTATCGGTGATGATACTGTGGGGGACACCATAGCGGTGTACAACCCCGGATATGAAATCTATCACTGGTCCGGATTCGGCCGTTTTAACTGGTTTGGCCTCTATCCATTTGGTGAATTTATCCACCATGACCAATAGGTACTTTTTCTTATGGCTTCCTCCTTTAAGGGGTCCGACCATATCAAGCCCCCAGACCGCAAAGGGCCAAGTAATGGGGATTGTTTGGAGAGCGGTAGGTGGCATATGGCTTTGGTTTGCAAAGAGCTGGCAACCGACGCAATGTTGAACGAGGTCCTGTGCGTCTGCTCGAGCTGTCGGCCAGTAGAAACCTGTACGGAAGGCCTTACTTACAAGGGCCCGAGCTGCAGCGTGATGGCCGCCGAGTCCAGCATGAATTTCTGCTAAGGGTTTCCATCCTTCCTCCTCGGAGATGCACCTTTGCAGTACTCTGGTAGCGCTTTTCTTATAAAGCTCTCCCTCGTGGACCTTGTAGGCTTTAGACTGCCGCACAATGCAACGTGCCTCATTTTGGTCCTCCAGGAGTTCTTGCCTACTTAGGTAAGCCAAGAAGGGTTCTATCCACGGGGCGATGACAGTCATAATCACGTGGGCCGAAGGTGTTATCTCGGTGATGGAGCCTCCGATTGCGTCAGAGTGTTCGGGGGCTGGTGTTGTGGCCGGATCCGGACTGTTGTTGCCGGTCTCCCCTTCCCACACCACGGATGGCTTAAACAGCCTTTCCAGGAAAATATTAGGTGGGACAGGGTCGCGCTTAGCACCGATTCGGGCGAGGATATCCGCCGTTTGATTGTTTTCTCGGACCACATGGTGGAATTCGAGCCCCTCGAATCGAGCTGACATTTTTAGGACGTCATTGCGATAAGCCGCCATTTTTGGGTCCTTGGCATCAAAATCTCCATTTATCTGGGATATTGCAAGGTTTGAATCCCCACGCACCTCTAGGCGTTGAATGCCCATGGAGACTGCCATCCGGAGACCATGCAACAGGGCCTCATATTCGGCTGCGTTGTTGGAGTCTGTGTATAATATTTGGAGTACGTATTGGACTGTATCTCCGGTTGGGGATGTCAGGACGACGCCTGCCCCCAGACCCGCCAGCATTTTAGAGTCGTCGAAGTGCATGATCCAATTGGAGTACGCGCCGTATTCTTTAGGGAGTTCGGCTTCTGTCCATTCGGCGACGAAATCGGCCAGTACTTGTGACTTAATGGCTCGCCGTGGTTTGTATGATATGTCGAACGGGAGGAGCTCAATAGCCCATTTAGCAATCCGGCCCCTGGCATCGCGGTTGTTTATAATGTCGTTGAGTGGAACCTCGGAGGCCACCGTAATTGAACACTCTTGAAAGTAGTGTCGTAGTTTTCGGGATGCCATGAAGACCGCGTATGCTATCTTTTGATAATGTGGGTACCGGGATTTGCATGGAGTGAGGACAGTAGATACGAAGTATACCGGCTTTTGAAGCGGGAACTTATGTCCGTCCGTTTCTCATTCGACGACGAGCACTGCGCTTACAACCTGGTGTGTTGCCGCTATATATAACAACATTGGTTCGCCAATATTTGGCGCGGCCAAGATTGGGTTGCTGGACAATGCAACTTTCATTTCTTCCAATCCGGCTGTAGCCGCATCCATCCACTCGAAGTGTTCGGTGTGCCGAAGAAGGCGGTAAAGAGGTAATGCCTTTTCGCCCAATCGGGAGATAAAGCGGCTTAAGGCAGCCACGCATCCAGTTAGTTTCTGGATTTGCTTGAGGTTTGTTGGGATAGCCAACTGTGATAGAGCTTGGATTTTAGCCGGATTCGCTTCAATTCCTCTGTTGGAAAAGATGAAGCCCAAGAGCTTTCCGCGGGTACGCCGAAAACACATTTTTCCGGATTGAGCTTAATGTCATATGCTTGGAGATTGTCGAATGTGAGCCTCAAGTCGTCTATCAAAGATTCAACGTGTCTGGTTTTAATTACCACATCGTCTACGTATGCCTCCACTGTTTTGCCGATTTGTGCTTCTAGGCATGTCTGAATCATGCATTGATAGGTCGCACCGGCGTTTTTGAGCCCGAAAGGCATGGTGTTGAAACAGAAGGGTCCGTATGGAGTAATGAATGCCGTTGCGACTTGATCGGGCTCCGCCATCTTGATTTGATGGTATCCGGAGTATGTGTCGAGGAAGCACAATGAGTCGTGTCCTGCGGTAGCGTCTGTAATTTATCGATGCGGGGGAGGGGGAAGGGATCCTTGGGGCAAGCCTTGTTAATGTCCTTAAAATCGACACATAGGCGCCATGATTTGTCCTTCTTTGGTACCATCACCAGGTTTGCTAGCCAGTTTGGATGTTTTATTTCTCTAATGAATCCGGCCTCGAGTAACTTGGCTAGTTATTCTCCCATGTCTTGTCGCTTGGGTTCGGAGAAACGCCGAAGAGTTTGCTTGACCGGCTTGTATCCCTTTAGAATGTTTAGGCTATGCTCGGCCAGCCTGCGTGAGATGCCTGGCATATCTGAAGGATGCCAGGCGAAGATGTCCCAATTCTCGCGTAAGAACTCCCGTAGTGCGGCGTTTGTTGTGGGGTTCAGCCGTGCCTCGATGGATGCTGTTTTTGAAGGGTCCGTTGGGTGGACCTGGAATTTGACTATTTCGTCCACTGGTTTAAAATAGGTGGACTTGGGTCTTTTGTCGAGTATCATGCCATCCCTGTCCACTATAGAGCGCAACACAGTTAGTACATCGAACACGAGGGCTTCGGATAACGCTTCGAGAGCCAGTGCGACGGTTTTGTTTTCGGGGCGGAGTGCTATGTCCGGATCACTAGCTAGAGTGATGATTCCATTGGGCCCGGGCATCTTGAGCTTCATGTACCCGTAATGGGGTATAGCTTGGAAGATCGTGAATGCCTCTCGCCCTAAAAGGGCGTGGTATCCGCTACTAAACGGGGCCACTTGGAATGTGATTTCTTCAGATCTATAATTCTCCGGCATGCTGAATACCACATCTAGTGTGATTTTCCCCGCACATCATGCCTCCCGACTAGGGATGATTCCTCTGAAGGTCGTGCTGTTTTGCTCAATGCGGCTCTTGTCTATTTCCATTTTTCAAAGAGTCTCCTCATAGATGAGGTTTAATCTGCTGCCACCGTCCATTAGTACTTTAGTAAGCCGGAAGCCATCCACAATTGGACTAAGGACCAAAGCGGCTGGAGCTCGGGCTGTGCGGAATTGAGGATCGTCACTGGCATTGAAGGTTATGGTCGTGTCGTTCCATGGATTTATCGTTGCAACGTGGCAAACTTCGGCGAGGCTACAAAGTGCCCGCTTGCGCCTATTGTTTGAGGAGAAAGTCTCGAAGACTGTCAGTACTGTATTGTTATTTTCTGCGGGAGGGTGCTCAGTAGTATTATTGACGAGGAGGTCCTCGCCGCTCCTGGTCACCTGCCGGAGTATCCAACATGCTCTAAGGCTGTGTATTGGCATGGTATCTGATTTACTGTGAATTTTGCATGGCCCATTGAGCCATCCCTCCAATACGGTTACACGCCCTATAGTAGGTTTTCGCTTCTTTGTAATTAGATTGGGTGACTTACGAGAGTACACCCTTTTAGTTTGGACAGAGGGTTTAGTTAGAGCCGGAGGATCCCAGAATTGTGTTTGGGATTTCCAAGTGCTTTCCATCGCACAGTACTTCTGTACTATGGACGCCAAGTCAGCGAAGTGTGTTATATCACGACGACTTATGGCATTGAGGATTCCCTTGTCTGTGCAATTTTTGCAAAATAATGAAATTGCGTCTTCCTCGCGACAGTCCTTCGCCTTGCTTATTGCAAGGAGGAATCTGGCCCAATAGTGATGTACTGTCTCTTGGGGCTCTTGCCTAATATGGGAAAGATCACTTATGTGTGGGTGGGTGGGTAGATTTAAGTCCAAACCCTGGCCCGGTCTGAGACCCAAAGGAGTTTTCAAGCTTGGTAGTTCGGGCTCTGGGACGTTGCCCAATGGTACTAGCCCACTGTTCGATTCCAGGTTCGAAGCTTGGGCCATGTCCTCCCGTAGACGGGTATCCGGCTCGGAGAGCTCGGGCATCCGAACATAGTTTGTCCTCAAAATAGAGGAAGAATTGCTGCATCGCTCCTCCACCACCGCTATCTGATGGGTAACCGACGGAGAGTTAATCTCCCTTTGGTCGGGTTTAAGCCCGATCCGATCATAGTCCGTAGCGACTCCCAAGGCGGCGATGTGATCCAAGAGCTCGTTCAAAGAAGAGAGCTCCATTGGATCCATCTGCTCGGTGAATCCCAAGCCGACGTGGAGGCTGTTTTTGATGACCCGAGAAGTCATCGTCGGCGCGACGGCCGATGGGGCGGTCACGACGAAGCCGCCTAATCGGAGAGTTTGGCCTACAGCCAGGGCTCCCCCAGAGGTAACGTTGTCCCTGACAACAAGGCGAGCCATTAGGCCTTACAGTGATGGCACAGTAGAACTCTCAATGAAAGCACAAATGTCGGTGTCAAAACCGGCGGATCTCGGGTAGGGGGTCCCGAACTATGTGTCTAAGGCGGATGGTAACAGGAGGCGGGGGACACAATGTTTACCCAGGTTCGGGCCCTCTCGATGGAGGTAATACCCTACTTCCTGCTTGATTGATCTTGATGATATGAGTACTACAAGAGTTGATCTACCACGAAATCGGAGAGGCTAAACCCTAGAAGCTAGCCTATGGTATGATTGTTGTTGTCCTACGGACTAAAACCCTCCGGTTTATATAGACACCGGAGGGGCTAGGGTTACACAAAGTCGGTTATGAAGGAAATATGCCCTAGAGGCAATAATAAAGTTAATATTTATTTCCTTATTTCATGATAAATGTTTATTATTCATGCTAGAATTGTATTAACCGGAAATATAATACATGTGTGAATACATAGACAAACAGAGTGTCACTAGTATGCCTCTACTTGACTAGCTCGTTGATCAAAGATGGTTAAGTTTCCTAACCATAGACATGAGTTGTCATTTGATTAACGGGATCACATCATTAGGAGAATGATGTGATTGACTTGACCCATTCCGTTAGCATAGAACTTGATCGTTTAGTTTGTTGCTATTGCTTTCTTCATGACTTATACATGTTCCTATGACTATGAGATTATGCAACTCCCGTTTACCGGAGGAACACTTTGTGTGCTACCAAACGTCACAACGTAACTGGGTGATTATAAAGGTGCTCTACAGGTGTCTCCAAAGGTACTTGTTGGGTTGGCGTATTTCGAGATTAGGATTTGTCACTCCAATTGTCGGAGAGGTATCTCTGGGCCCACTCAGTAATGCACATCACAATAAGCCTTGCAAGCATTGCAACTAATGAGTTAGTTGCGAGATGATGTATTACGGAACGAGTAAAGAGACTTGCCGGTAACGAGATTGAACTAGGTATTGAGATATCGACGATCGAATCTCGGGCAAGTAACATACCGATGACAAAAGGAACAACGTATGTTGTTATGCGGTCTGACCGATAAAGATCTTCGTAGAATATGTAGGAGCCAATATGGGCATCCAGGTCCCGCTATTGGTTATTGACCAGAGAGGTGTCTCGGTCATGTCTACATAGTTCTCAAACCCATAGGGTCCGCACGCTTAACGTTCGTTGACGATATAGTATTATATGAGTTATGTATGTTGGTGACCGAATATTGTTCGGAGTCCCGGATGAGATCATGGACATGACGAGGAGCTCCGGAATGGTCCAGAGGTAAAGATTCATATATTGGATGATATGGTTTGGCCAAGGGGCCAGGCCCATGGGGCTATAAGTCGGTGCCAAAGGAGTTTTAAGGAGGCCAGGGGGCCAAACGCCAGAGACCCTGGCGTCTGGCCCTGGGCCAGACACCGAGGCCCATGGCGTCTGGGCCAGACGCCAAGGATTGTGGCGTTTGGTCCTGGAGTCCGAGTGGGACTCTTGCCTTTCGGGCAAAACTGACTTTGAGGAGGCTTTTGCTCCAAGTTTCGACCCCAGGGCTCAACATATAAATAGAGGGGCAGGGCTAGCACCAAAGACACATCAAGAAACACCAAGCCGTGTGCCGACAACCCCGTCCCCTCTAGTTTATCCCCCGTCATAGTTTTCGTAGTGCTTAGGCTAAGCCCTGCGGAGATTGTTCTTCACCAACACCATCACCATGCCGTCGTGCTGCCGGAACTCATCTACTACCTCGCCCTTCTTGCTGGATCGAGAAGGCGAGGACGTCACCGAGCGGAACGTGTGCAGAACTCAGAGGTGCCGTGCTTTTGGTACATGGATCGGTCGGATCGTGAAGACGTATGACTACATCAACCGCGTTGATATAACACTTCCGTGAATGGTCTACGAGGGTACATAGACAACACTCTCCCCTCTCGTTGCTATGCATCACCATGATCCTGCGTGTGCATAGGAAATTTTTGAAATTACTACGTTCTCCAACAGTGGCATCCGAGCTAGGTTTTATGCGTAGATGTCATATGCACGAGTAGAACACAAGTGAGTTGTGGGCGATATAAGTCATACTGCTTACCAGCATGTCATACTTTGGTTCATCGGTATTGTTGGATGAAGCGGCCCGGACCGACATTACGCGTACGCTTACGCGAGACTGGTTCTACCGATGTGCTTTGCACACATATGGCTGGCGGGTGTCAGTTTCTCCAACTTTAGTTGAACCGAGTGTGGCTACGCCCAGTCCTGGCGAAGGTTAAAACAGCACCAAATTGACAAACTATCATTGTGGTTTTGATGCGTAGGTAAGAACGGTTCTTGCTAAGCCCAGTAGCAGCCATGTAAAACTTGCAACAACAAAGTAGAGGACGTCTAACTTGTTTTTGCAGGGCATGTTGTAATGTGCTATGGTCAAGACATGATGCTAAATTTTATTGTATGAGATTATCATGTTTTGTAACCGAGTTATCGGCAACTGGCAGGAGCCATATGGTTGTCGCTTTATTGTATGCAATGCAATCGCCCTGTAATGCTTTACTTTATCACTAAGAGGTAGCGATAGTCGTAGAAGCATAAGATTGGCGAGACGACAACGATGCTATGATGGAGATCAAGGTGTCACACCGGTGACGATGGTGATCATGACGGTGCTTCGGAGATGGAGATCACAAGCACAAGATGATGATGGCCATATCATATCACTTTTATTGATTGCATGTGATGTTTATCTTTTATGCATCTTATCTTGCTTTGATTGACGGTAGCATTATAAGATGATCTCTCACTATATTTCAAGATAAAAGTGTTTTCCCTAAGTATGCACCGTTGCCAAAGTTCATCGTTCCCAGACACCACGTGATGATCGGGTGTGATAAGCTCTATGTCCATCTACAACGGGTGCAAGCCAGTTTTGCACATGCAGAATACTCAGGTTAAACTTGACGAGCCTAGCATATGCAGACATGGCCTCGGAACACTGAGACCGAAAGGTCGAGCATGAATCATATAGTAGATATGATCAACATAGTGATGTTCAACATTGAAAGCTACTCCATTTCACATGATGATCGGTTATGGTTTAGTTGATTTGGATCACATGATCACTTAGAGTATTAGAGGGATGTCTATCTAAGTGGGAGTTCTTGAGTAATATGATTAATTGAACTTAAATTTATCATGAAATTAGTCCTGGTGGCATTAGCATATCTATGTTGTAGATCAATAGCTTGCGTTTAGCTCCCCTGTTTTATTTTTGATATATTCCTAGAGAAAACTAAGTTGAAAGATATTAGTAGCAATGATGCGGATTGGATTCGTGATCTGAGGTTTATCCTCGTTGCTGCATAGAAGAATTATGTCCTTGATGCACCGCTAGGTGACAAACCTATTGCAGGAGCAGATGCAGATGTTATGAACGTTTGGCTAGCTCAATATGATGACTACTTGATAGTTTAGTGCACCATGCTTAAACGGCTTACAATTGGGACTTCAAAGACGTTTTGAACGTCATGGACCATATGAGATGTTCGAGGAGTTGAAGTTAATATTTCAAGAAAATACCCGAGTTGAGAGATATGAAGTCTCCAACAAGTTCTATAGCTAAAAGATGGAGGAGAATAGCTCAAGCAGTGAGCATGTGCTCAGATTGTCTGGGTACTACAATCGCTTGAATCAAGTGGGAGTTAATCTTCCAGATAAAATAGTGACTGACATAATTCTCTAGTCACCATCACCAGGTTAGTAGAACTTCATGATGAACTATAATATGCAAGGGATAACGGAAGCGATTCCCAAGCTCTTCGTGATGCTGAAATCGACGAAGGTAGAAATCAAGAAAAACATCAAGTGTTGATGGTAAACAAAACCACTAGTTTCAACTAAAGGGACAAAGGGAAGAAAGGGGAACTTCAAGAAGAATGGCAAGCAAGTTGCTGCTCAAGTGAAAAAACCCAAGTCTAGACCTAAGCCTGAAACTGAGTGCTTCTACTGCAAAGGAACTTGTCACTGGAAGCGGAACTACCCAAGTAATTGGTGGATAAGAAGGATGTCAAAGTGAACATAGGTATATTTGATATACATGTTATTGATGTGTACTTTACTAGTGTTTATAGCAACCCCTCAGTATTTGATACTAGTTCAATTGCTAAGAATAGTAACTCGAAACAGGAGTTGCAGAATGAACAGAGACTAGTTAAGGGTGAAGTGACGATGTGTATTGGAAATGGTTCCAAAATTGATAAGATCATCATCGCACACTCCCTATACTTTCGGGATTAGTGTTAAACCTAAAATAAATGTTATTTAGTGTTTGCGTTGAGCATGAATATGATTGGATCATGTTTATTGCAATACGGTTATTCATGTAAGTTAGAGAATAATTGTTGTTCTGTTTACATGAATAAAACCTTCTATGGTCATACACCCAATGAAAATGGTTTGTTGGATCTCGATCGTGGTGATACACATTTTCATAATATTGAAGCCAAAAGATGCAAAGTTAATAATGATAGTGCAACTTATTTGTGGCACTGTCGTTTAGGTCACATGAAGAAAATCCATGCTGATGGGCTTTTGGAATCACTTGATTATGAATCAGTTGATGCTTGCGAACCATGCCTCATGGGCAAGATGACTAAAACTCCGTTCTCCGGAACAATGGAATGAGCAACATATTTGTTGGAAATCATACATGCTGATGTATGTGGTCCAATGAATATCGAGGCTCGCGACAGGCATCATTATTTTCTGATCTTCACAGATGATTTGAGCAGATATGAGTATATCTACTTAATGAAACATAAGTCTGAAACATTTGAAAAGTTCAAAGAATTTCAGAGTTAAGTTGAAAATCATCATAACAAGAAAATAAAGTTTCTACGATCTAATCGTGGAGGAGAATATTTGAGCTACGAGTTTGGTCTACATTTGAAACAATGTGGAATAGTTTCGCAACTCATGCCACCCGGAACACCACAGCGTAATGGTGTGTCCGAATGTCGTAATCATACTTCACTAGATATGGTGCGATCTATGATGTCTCTTACTGATTTACCTCTATCGTTTTGGGGTTATGAATTAGAGACAACTAAATTCACGTTAAATAGGGCACCATCTAAATCCATTGAGACGACGCCTTATGAACTGTGGTTTGGCAAGAAACCAAAGTTGTTGTTTCTTAAAGTTTGGGGCTGCGATGCTTATGTGAAAAAGCTTCAACCTGATAAGCTCGAACCCAAATCGGAGAAATGTGTCTTCATAGGATACCCAAAGGAGACTGTTGGGTACACCTTCTATCACAGATCCGAAGGCAAGACATTCGTTGCTAAGAATGGATCCTTTCTAGAGAAGGAGTTTCTCTCGAAAGAAGTGAGTGGGAGGAAAGTAGAACTTGATGAGGTAACTGTACCTGCTCCCTTATTGGAAAGTAGTTCATCACAAAAACCGGTTCCTATGACGCCTACACCAATTAGTGAGGAAGTTAATGATGATGATCATGAAACTTCAAATCAAGTTATTACTGAACCTCGTAGATCACCCAGAGTAAGATCCGCACTAGAGTGGTACAATAATCCTATTCTGGAAGTCATGTTACTAGACCATGATGAACCTACGAACTATGAAGAAGCGATGGTGAGCCCAGATTCCGCAAAATGGCTTGAAGCCATGAAATATGAGATGGGATCCATGTATGAGAACAAAGTGTGGACTTTGGTTGACTTGCCTGATGATCGACAAGCCATTGAGAATAAATGGATCTTCAAGAGGAAGACGGACTCTGATAGTAGTGTTACTATCTACAAAGGTAGAATTGTCGCAAAAAGGTTTTCGACAAGCTCAAGGTGTTGACTACGATGAGAGTTCTCACTCGTATCTATGCTTGAGTCTGTCCGAATCATGTTAGCAATTGCCGCATTTTATGAAATCTGGCAAATGGATAAACAAAACTGCATTCCGTAATGGATTAATTAAAGAAGAGTTGTATATGATGCAACCAGGTTTTGTCAATCCTAAAGGTACTAACAAAATATGGAAGCTCCAACGATCCATCTATGGACTGGTGCAAGCATCTCAGAGTTGGAATATACACTTTGATAAGTTGATCAAAGCATATAGTTTTATACAGACTTGCGGTGAAGCTTGTATTTACAAGAAAGTGAATGGGAGCACTACAGCATTTCTGATAAGTATATGTGAATGACATATTGTGGATCGGAGATAATGTTGAATTATTCTATAAAGCATAAAGGAATGTTTGAAAGGAGTTTTTCAAAGAAAGACCTCGGTAAAGATGCTTACATATTGAGCATCAAGATCTATAGAAATAGATCAAGACGCTTGATGAGTTTTTCAATGAGTACATACCTTGACAAGATTTTGAAGTAGTTCAAAATGGAACAGTCAAAGAAGGAGTTCTTGCCTGTGTTACAAGGTGTGAAGTTGAGTAAGACTCAAAACCCGACCACGGCAGAAGATAGAGAGAGAATGAAAGTCATTCCCTATGCCTCAGCCATAGGTTCTATAAAGTACGCCATGCTGTGTACCAGACCTATTGTATACCCTGCCCTGAGTTTGGCAAGGGAGTACAATAGTGATCTAGGAGTAGACCACTGGACATTGGTCAAAATTATCCTTAGTGGAGTAAGGATATGTTTCTCAATTATGGAGGTGACAGAAGGTTCGTCGTAAAGGGTTACGTCGATGCAAGTTTTGACACTGATCCAGATGACTCAAAGTCTCAATCTGGATACATATTGAAAGTGGGAGCAATTAGCTAGAGTAGCTCCGTGCAGAGCATTGTTGACATAGAAATTTGCAAAATACATACGGATCTGAATGTAGCAGACCCGTTGACTAAACTTCCCTCACAAGCAAAACATGATCACACCTTTCTCTTTGGGTATTAATCACATAGTGATGTGAACTAGACTATTGACTCTAGTAAACCCTTTGGGTGTTGGTCACATGACGATGTGAACTGTGGGTGTTAATCACATGGTGATGTGAACTATTGATGTTAAATCACATGGCGATGTGAACTAGATTATTAACTCTAGTGCAAGTGGGAGACTGAAGGAAATATGCCCTAGAGGCAACAATAAAGTTAATATTTATTTCCTTATTTCATGATAAATGTTTATTATTATGCTAGAATTGTATTAACCGGAAACATAATACATATGTGAATACATAGACAAACAGAGTATCACTAGTATGCCTCTACTTGACTAGCTTGTTGATCAAAGATGGTTAAGTTTCCTAACCATAGACATGAGTTGTCATTTGATTAATGGGATCACATCATTAGGAGAATGATGTGATTGACTTGACCCATTCCGTTAGCATAGCACTTGATCATTTAGTTTGTTGCTATTGCTTTCTTCATGACTTATACATGTTCCTATGACTATGAGATTATGCAACTCCCGTTTACCGGAGGAACACTTTTTGTGCTACCAAACGTCACAACATAACTGGGTGATTATATAGGTGCTCTACAGGTGTCTCCAAAGGTACTTGCTGGGTTGGCGTATTTCGAGATTAGGATTTGTCACTCTGATTGTCGGAGAGGTATATCTGGGCCCACTTGGTAATGCACATCACTATAAGCCTTGCATGCATTGCAACTAAAGATTTAGTTGCAAGACGATGTATTATGGAACGAGTAAAGAGACTTGCCGGTTACGAGATTGAACTAGGTATTGAGATACCGACGATCGAATCTCGGTCAAGTAACATACTGATGACAAAGGGAACAACGTATGTTGTTATGCGGTCTGACCGATAAAGATCTTCGTAGAATATGTAGGAGCCAATATGGGCATCCAGGTCCCGCCATTGGTTATTGACCAGAGAGGTGTCTCGGTCTTGTCTACATAGTTCTCGAACCCGTAGGGTCCGCACGCTTAACGTTCGTTGACGATATAGTATTATATGAGTTATGTATGTTGGTGACCGAATATTGTTCGGAGTCCCGGATGAGATCACGGACATGACGAGGAGCTCCGGGATGGTCCGGAGGTAAAGATTCATATATTGGATGATATGGTTTTGCCAAGGGGCCAGGCCCATGGGGCTATAAGTCGGTGCAAAAGGAGTTTTAAGGAGGCCAGGGGGCCAAACGCCAGAGACCCTGGCGTCTGGCCCTGGGCCAGACGCCGAGGCCCATGGCATCTGGGCCAGACGCCAAGGATTGTGGCGTTTGGTCCTGGAGTCCGAGTGGGACTCTTGCCTTTCAGGCAAAACCGACTTTGAGGAGGCTTTTGCTCCAAGTTTCGACCCCAGGGCTCAACATATAAATAGAGGGGCAGGGCTAGCACCAAAGACACATCAAGAAACACCAAGCCGTGTGCCGGAAACCCCGTCCCCTCTAGTTTATCCTCCGTCATAGTTTTCGTAGTGCTTAGGTGAAGCCCTGCGGAGATTCGTCTTCACCAACACCGTCACCACGCCGTCGTGATGCCGGAACTCATCTACTACTTCACCCCTCTTGCTGAATCGAGAAGGCGAGGATGTCACCGAGCCGAACGTGTGCAGAACTCGGAGGTGTCGTGCTTTCGTTACTTGGATCGGTCGGATCGTGAAGCCATACGACTACATCAACTGCGTTGATATAACGCTTCCGCGAATGGTCTACAAGGGTACGTAGACAACACTCTCCCATCTCGTTGCTATGCATCACCATGATCCTGCGTGTCCGTAGGAATTTTTTGAAATTACTACATTCCCCAAGAGGTTACAAGGGAGGAGATCTACATATCTGAATCGCCAAGCTTGCCTTCCACGCAAAGGAGAGTCCCATCCGGACACGGGACAAAGTCTTCAATCTTGTATCTTCATAGTCCAATAGTCCGGCCAAAGTATATAGTCTGGCTGTCCGAGGACCCCCTAATCCAGGACTCCCTCAGTGGCCACCACCCACCAGGGCGTGCCTGGGGGTGGCCTGCCCTGATGGCTGGTGGGCTCCCTGAGGCCCATCTTAGCGTGAGACCAACGCCAAAAAATCCTATTAATACAGAAACCCCCAGAAACTACCCAAGATGAGAAGTTCTGCCACCGCAAGCCTCTGTATCCACGAAAAATCAATCAGGAGCCTGTTCCGGCACCATGTCAGAGGGGGAACCAAAGGCCATCTTAATCATCCCGGCGACCACCATGATAAGGAGGGAGTAGTCCACTAACACGTCCATTTTGCATCATGCTTTTATATTGATATTTATTGCATTATGGGCTGTTATTACACGTTATATCACAATATTTATGCCTTCTCCCTCTTATTTTATAAGGTTTACATGAAGAGGGAGAATGCCGGCAGCTGGAATTCTGGACTGGAAAAGGAGCAAATATTGGAGACCTATTCTGCGCAACTCCAAAAGTACAGAAACTTCACGGAGCATGTTTTTGAATATATAAAAAATATTGGGCAAAGGAAGAACTAGAGGGGGCCACCAGCCAGCCACAAGGGTGGAGGGCGCGCCCTACCCCCTGGGCGCGCCCCCGACCTTGTGGGCCCCTTGGGAGGCCTCCGGTGCCCGTGTTTTGACTTGGAAAAAATCAGGAGGAAGCTTTTGGGATGAATCGCCGCCGTCTCGAGGCGGAACCTGGGCAGGACCAATCTAGGGCTCCGGCGGAGCTGTTCTGCCGGGGAAACATCCCCTCGGGAGGGGGAAAAGCCATCATCATCACCCACGATCCTCTCATCGAGAGGGGGTCAATATCCATTAACATCTTCACCAGCACCATCTCCTCTCAAACCCTAGTTCATCTCTTGTATTCGATCTTGGTCCCAAAACCTCAGATTGGTACCTGTGGGTTGCTAGTAGTGTTGATTACTCCATGTAGTTGATGCTAGTTGGTTTATCCGGTGGAAGATTATATTTTCAGATCCTTAATGATAATTAATACTCCTCTGATCTTGATTATGAATATGCTTTGTGAGTAGTTACGTTTGTTCCTAAGGACATGGGAGAAGTCTTGTTATAAGTAATCATGTGAATTTGGTATTCGTTCGATATTTTGATGAGATGTATGTTGTCTCTCCTCTAGTGGTGTTATGTGAACGTCGACTACATGACACTTCACCATTATTTGGGCCTAGGGGAAGGCACTGGGAAGTAATAAGTAGATGATGGGTTGCTAGAGTGACAAAAGCTTAAACCCTAGTTTATGTGTTGCTTCGTAAGAGGCTGATTCGGATCGATATATTTCATGCTATGGTTAGGTTTACCTTAATTCTTATTTCATAGTTGCGGATGCTTGCGTGAGGGGTTAATCATAAGTGGGAGGCTTGTCCAAGGAAGGGCAACACCCAAGCACCGGTCCACCCACATATCAAATTATCGAAGTAATGAACGCGAATCATATGAGCGTGATGAAAACTAACTTGACAACAATTCCCATGTGTCCTCGGGAGCGCTTTGCTTTATATAAGAGTTCGTCCAGGCTTGTCCTTTGCTACAAAAAGGATTGGGCCACCTTGCTGCACCTTATTTACTTTATTTACTTGTTACACGTCACAATTTATCTTATCACAAAACTACCTGTTACCGATAATTTCAGTGCTTGCAGAGAATACCTTGCTGAAAACCACTTGTCATTTCCTTCTGCTCTTCGTTGGGTTCGACACTCTTACTTATCGAAAGGACTACGATAGATCCCCTATACTTGTGGGTCATCAAGACTCTTTTCTAGCACCATTTCCGGGGAGTGAAGTGCCTTTGGTAAGTGGAATTTGGCAAGGAAACATTTATATAGTGTGCTAAAATTTACTGTCACTTGTTACTATGGAAAATAATCCTTTGAGGGGTTTGTTTAGGGTATCTTCACCTCGACCGGAAGAGCAAAGAGTTGCTCCTCAACCTACTGCACCTACTGAAACTATTTATTATGAAATTCCTTTGGGTATGATAGAGAAACTGCTAGCTAATCCTTATACAGGAGATGGAACAATACATCCCGATATGCACCTAATCTATGTGGATCAAGTTTTTGGAGTATTTAAGCTTGCAGGTATGCCCGAGGATGTCGTCAAGAAGAAGGTCTTCCCTTTATCTTTGAAGGGAAATTCATTGACATAGTATAGGCTATTGGATGATATTGGATCATGGAACTACAACCGATTGAAATTGGAATTCCATGAGAAGTTTTATCCTATCCATCTAGTTCATCGTGATCGAAATTATATATATAATTTTTGGCCTCGTGAAGGAAACATTATCGCTCAAGCTTGGGGGAGGCTTAAGTCAATGTTATATCCATGCCCCAATCATGAGCTTTCAAGTGAAATTATGATTCAAATTTTTTATGCTTGGCTTTCTCATAATGATCGATCCACGCTCGATACTTCTTGTACTGGTTCCTATATGAGGAAGGATACTGAATTCAAATGGGATTTATTGGAAAGAATTAAACGCAACTTTGAAGTTTGGGAACTCGATGATGGTAGAGAGTCAGGTATAAACCTTAAGTTTGATTGTGTTAAATCTTTTATGGATACCGTTGCTTTTCGTGATTTTAGCACTAAATATAGACTTGACTTCGAGATAGATGCTTCTTTCTGTGAATCTTTTGCTACTCATGTTGATCTCCCTAAGGAGCAGTGGTTTAGATATCATCCTCCCATTGAAGTTAAAGTAGTTGAACCTGTTAAAGTTGAAGAAGAAACTATTACTTGTAATGTTGATCCTATTGATCCTACTGCTTATATTGAGAAACTACCATTCCCTGTTAGAATAAAGGATCATGCTAAACCTTTGGCCAACAAAAGTAATATTAGAACAACCAAACCCTCTGAGCAAATTAAAGTTGAACCTAGTATTGCTATGGTTAAAGATCTCTTGGTTGATAATATTGATGGGTATGTTATTTATTTCCGTGATGAAGCTGCTAGAATTGCCAAACCCGATATGAAAGATAAACATAGACCTGTTATTGGCATGCCCGTTGCTTCTATTAAAATAGGTGATCATTGTTATCATGGATTATGTGATGTGGGTGCTAGTGTGAGTGCAATACCTTATACCCTATATAAAGAAATTATGAATGACATTGCACCAGCTGAGATAGAAGATATTGATGTTACTATTAAGCTTGATAATAGAGATACTATATCACCAATTGAGATTGTTAGAGATGTTGAAGTCTTGTGTGGGAAGATAAAATATCCTACTGATTTTATTGTTCTTTCTTCTCCACAAGATAACTTTTGTCCTATTATATTTGGCAGACCTTTCTTGAATACTGTTAATGCTAAGATAGACTACAAGAAAGACACTGTTACTATTGGTTTAGGGGATATGTCTCATGATTTTAATTTCTCTAAATTCTGTAGACAACCCCATGATAAAGAATTTCCTAGTAAGGTTGAAATTATTGGTCTTGCTTCTATTGGCGTGCCTCCTAATGACCCTTTAGAACAATATTTGCTAGACCATGAAAATGATTTGTCTATGAATGAAAGAAGAGAAATAGATGAAGTATTATTTAATCAACGACCTATTTTGAAGCACAATTTACGTGTTGAAATCCTTGGGGATCCTCCTCCACCTAAGGGTGATCCCTTGTTTGAGCTTAAGCAATTACCTGATACTCTGAAATATTCTTATCTTGATGAAAAGAAGATGTATCCTGTTATTATTAGTGCTAACCTTTCAGAGCATGAAGAAAAGAAATTATTGAAAACTCTTAAGAAGCACCGTGCCACTATTGGATATACTATCGATGATCTTAGGGGCATTAGTCCCATTCTATGCCAACACAAAATTAAACTGGAGAAAGATGCTAAACCAGTTGTTGATCATCAACAATGGTTAAATCCTAAGATGAAAGAAGTGGTAAGAAATGAAATACTAAAGCTTCTGGAGGCAGCTATAATTTATCCTATTGCTGATAATCAATGGGTAAGTCCTATTCATTGTGTCCCTAAGAAGGGAGGTATTACTGTCGTTCCTAATGATAAGAATGAATTGATTCCTCAAAGAATTGTTACATGTTATAGAATGGTAATTGATTTTCGCAAATTAAATAAAGCTACTAGAAAAGATCATTACCCTCTACCTTTTATTGATCAAATGCTAGAAAGATTATCCAAGCATACACATTTTTTCTTTCTAGATGGTTATTCTGGTTTCTCTCAAATACCCGTGTGAAAAGATGATCAAGAGAAAACCACTTTTACTTGCCCTTTCGGTACCTTTGCATATAGACGTATGCCTTTTGGTTTATGCAATGCACCTGCTACCTTTGAAAGATGTATGACTGCTATATTCTCTGACTTTTGTGAAAAGATTGTTGAGGTTTTCATGGATGATTTCTCCGTTTGCGGCACTTCTTTTGATGTTTTCTTAAGCAACCTTGATCGAGTTTTGTAGAGATGTGAAGAAACTATATCGTCTTGATTTGGGAAAAGTCCCACTTTATGGTTAATGATGGTATTGTCTTGGGGCATAAAATTTCTAAAAGAGGTACTGAAGTCGATAAGGCTAAATTTGATGCTATTGAAAAGATGCCATGTCCTAAAGATATCAAAGGTATAAGAAGTTTCCTTGGTCATGCTGGTTTCTATAGGAGGTTTATTAAAGACTTCTCTAAAATTTCTAGGCCTCTCACTAATCTCTTGCAAAAAGATGTTCCTTTTGTTTTTGATAATGATTGTGTAGAAGCATTTGAAATACTTAAGAAAGCCTTGATTTGTGCACCTATTGTGTAACATCCCAAATTTTGAATTTGGAATGTTATACATAGATCATCCAGGCATATCATATTTTACTGCATTTCGCTTTGCGATCCTCGAAATCCGAAGAAACTCAAGGACCCTCGGAGAGAGTTGGGGATTTCATTGCTTTCATATTTGAATTTTATCAAATATTGAAACGAGGATTTTGGTTTTAATTATTTTTCTCTCCGAAAATATTTCATATTAAAATATATGAGAGGAGATAATCTGATTTCTCCAAAATAATTGAAATATTGGAGGAAAAATATTAAAATCAAACATTTTGATTTTATTCGGATTTCATTGCCATTTTATTTGCATTAGAAAAAATTGCATGTTTTTCAAAATTGCATTTTAGGGCCAAAAAATGTTCACCTCGTTCTAAAATATTTTATTTAGATGGTGAAAAATTGTTTCGGTATTTTTAGATTTTTATTTTATTTTCTAGGATTTATTTAAGTTCAAGCGAAATTATTTTAGAAAAACTCTCAGCGCCTGACTGGGCCGAAGCCCAGCCGAGCCAGCCTGCTAGCCCCGCGCCGCCATCTCCCTCCAGGAGACCGGGAGGCCGCCGCCGCCCCGACCCCGAGTCCGGCCGGGACTCCGCCTCCCCGCGCCGCTTGCCCCTCCCCCAAGCAGCCCCCTCCTTAAATACCCCGCCACCGGATCCCCCACCACCACCAACCCCGCCGCCTGCCCCGCCCCGCCTGCAGCGCCGCCGCCGCCACCTCTGCCGCGCCGCGCCGTCGCCTCTACAGCACCGCCGCCGCCCATTGCCGTGCACCCCGCTGCCGCAGCCCGCCTCGCCGGAGCCGCCCCGCCTCGCCGGAGCCTAGCCGGAGGTATACGCTGCCACCGTCGCCGTTCGGTTTTATTTTAAAACTGATCCGGTTCTTTTAGAAACCCTAATTTCGTTTTTATAGATCGGTTCACCGCTTTTCTCGGTTTAGTTTATTTAGCGGACGTTCGTCCGTACGTTTGTTTTAAAGAATGGTTTTCGCTCGTTAGTTACAGACAATGAACGTTCATTCATTAGCCTGTTCGTCAGTTTTCTTTTTCTCGGATTTTTCCGCGATTATTTTCGATTGCGATTTCTGATCCGATTTTCGTTTTAGTTTATCTTTTTGCTCGTTTATCGGAATCAGGCGATTCAAGCGCCTAGATCTTCGTCTCGAAATACTCTTTCTGTTTAATGAACTTGAACAAGATTTTCGTACTATAAAATTTGACTTTAGTTCAGATTAGTAAACGGATCTTGTTTCTTTCGCAGTTTGAGTTTCGTTGCTCCGTTTGATTTGATTCTTTTCGCAAACCGGAGTTCTTAAGTTGAACTTTCTGGTTAGATTCTTCTTATTTGAGATTTGCCCATGTTTCTTTGCTTGATTGCTTATGTATGCTATTGTCTGTTTGCGATAGAATTCCCGGAGTGTGAAGCGTGCTAATACGAGTCCCTAGGTTTTGCGGATCGTCAACAAGGCAAGTAACACATTGATCATACTCCTTCCATACCCAGTTTTTATGCATTAGTTTCAATCCTCAAACATTGCATGATTAGGATGTGATTAACATGTGGGTTGGGAAGTAGTTGATGAGGTAGAACCTATTGCCCTGTTATATTCAAACCTTGGGAGTTACTTCTACATATTGCTTATATTGCTATGCTATGCTCGTAGACGTGGTTTGGGTGAGTGAATCCATGACAGATGTGAGATTGTTAATTAACGGTTCAACTTAAGGTGGCAACTTTAATACACATCTGGGTGGATTGCTTGTCGGGCACCTGGAGAACCCAGTGTTGTCCTAGGATATCCCGGAGTACCCGTGTGATCATCCTAAGGTCCGCCACCCAGGCTCAAAGGGAACTGAGATATTTTCATGCTAGAAACTTCCGTGTGCAGCCACAAGCTATTATGGGCTCTAGCATTGTTGAGTAGGTCACATGAGCTCTTGAAGAGGTGGATCAGCAGGTAGAGGGATGTAGGTTTGGTATGGTCTGCCCGGAGTAAAGAGTTAATGTTTCTAAAAGACTGTGTCTCGGTCATCCGTTTCTCAAACACCATGTAGTGCGAGAAATCCAACGGAGGCGATCGAGTCTTGTGGGGAAAAGTGCGCAAACCTCTGCAGGGTGTACAATTTAATCATGATTAGCCGTGTCCCCGGTTATGGACAATCTTGAGTATCTAGTACTTGGAGTATCCTAAGTATCTCATCACTCTAATTTAATATTGTTGGGTTGATAATTACTTTAATTGGGATTGAGTTGGAGGAACCTTCTCAATGATGTTTCAACTACCATGATAGTTAAATAAAATTTATTCCTTTGTTGTAGGGAAAAATTGGCTTTTCGCAAAAACTATAACCATAGAGCTTTCCACCAGCCAAATATGCATGTAGTGATAGCATTATTCTGTTCTTGCTCTACTGTGTTATATTGCCAGCATATTCCATGTGCTGACCTGTTTTCGGGCTGCAACATATTATGTTGCAGACTTTTCAGACGAGGAGTAAGGTTCGTTAGGTCGTTGCCGTACAGCTCAGCTATGCCGTTGGAGTTGACAGACTCACTTTATCTTCCAAGCCTTCCGCTGTTATCGTATTAGATGGCCTTAAGCCATATTTATTGTAATAAGTTCTCTTTTGAGACATTCAATGTAATAAGTGTGTGATTGCTACTCTATTTTAAATCCTTCGAGTATTGTGTGTGTGTCAGCATTACCGATCCAGGGATGACACTGAAGCACAGAGACTTGGCCGTTTGAGGTCGGGTCGCTACATATTGTTCAACCACCTGATTGGAATTTAACCTTTGAAATTATGTGTGATGCAAGTGATTATGTTGTTCTAGGACAAAAAGTTGATAAGAAATTAAATGTTATTCAGTATGCTAGTAAAACTCTAGACAGTGCCAGAGAAATTATGCTACCACTGAAAAAGAATTTTTAGCAGTTGTATTTGCATGTGATAAGTTCAGACCTTATATTGTTGATTCCAAAGTAACTGTTCACACTGGTCATGCTGCTATTAAATATCTTATGGAAAAGAAAGATGCTAAGCCTAGACTTATTAGATGGGTTCTCCTGCTACAAGAATTTGATTTGCATATTATTGATAGAAAGGGAGCTGAGAACCCCGTTGCAGATAACTTGTCTAGGTTAGAAAATGTTCTTGATTACCCACTACCTATTGATGATAGCTTTCCTGATGAATAATTAAATGTCATAAATGCTTCTTGTAATACTCCATGGTTTGCTAATTACATTGTTGCTAAATTTATACCACCTAGTTTCACATACCAGCAAAAGAAAATGTTTTTCTATGATTTGAGACATTACTTTTGGGATGACCCACACATTTATAAAGAAGGAGTAGATGGTGTTATTAGACATTGTGTACTTGAGCATGAAAAGGAACAGATCCTATGCAAGTGTCACTCCGAGTCCTACGGAGGACACCACGCTGGATATAGAACTACACATAAGGTATTGCAATCCAGTTTCTATTGGCCCACTCTCTTTAGGGATGACCGTAAGTTTTTCTTATCTTGTGATGAATGCCAGAGAATTGGTAACATTAGTAGACGTCAGGAAATGCCTATGAACTATTCACTTGTTATTGAACCATTTGATGTTTGGGGCTTTGATTATATGGGACCTTTTCCTTCCTCTAACGGATATACACATATTTTAGTTACTGTTGATTACGTTACTAAGTGGGTAGAAGCTATTCCAACTAGTAGTGTTGATCATAACACTTCTATTAAGATGGTTAAAGAAGTTATTTTTTTGAGGTTTGGAGTCCCTAGATATTTAATGACTGATGGTGGTTCACATTTTATTCATGGTGCTTTCCGTAAAATGCTTGCTAAGTATGATGTTAACCATAGAATTGCATCTCCATATCATCCTCAGTCTGGTGGTCAAGTAGAATTGAGTGATAGAGAGCTTAAATTAATTTTGCACAAGACTGTTAATAGATCTAGAAAGAATTGGTCTAAGAAACTTGTGATGCATTATGGGCTTATAGAACTGCTTATAAGAATCCTATGGGCATGTCTCCGTATAAAGTGGTTTATGGAAAAGCATGCCACTTACCTCTTGAACTAGAACATATGGCATATTGGGCTATTAAGGAGCTCAACTATGATTTCAAACTTGCCGGTGAGATGAGGTTATTTGATATTAGCTCACTTGATGAATGGAGAAACCAAGCCTATGAGAATGCCAAGTTGTTTAAAGAAAAAGTTAAAAGATGGCATGATAAAAGGATACAAAAGAGTGAGTTTAATGTAGGTGATCATGTTTTGCTATACAACTTTCGTCTAAGATTTTTTGCAGGAAAGCTTCTGTCTAAATGGGAAGGTCCTTACATTATCGAGGAGGTCTATCATTCCAGTGCCATAAAAATAAACAACACCGAAGGCACAAATCTGAAGGTGGTAAACGGTCAAAGAATCAAACATTATATCTCAGGTACTCCCATAAATGTTGAGACCAATATAATTAATACCATAACACCGCAGGAGTACATAAGGGACACTTTCCAGAATGTTTCAAACTCCGAAAAGGAATAGGTATGTGATACGGTAAGTAAACCGACTCCAAAATGTTTCCAATTATAAATTTTCTCCATTTTGGAATATTTAAAAAATTAGGAAAATTAAAAGTAGTCTGAGAGAGACACGAGGCCACCACAAGGGTGGAGGGCGCCCCCCGTCCTTATGGCCACCTCGTGTGCCCTCCAGACTCCGATTTCTTGCACAATACTTCTTTTTGGTCGGTAAAAATTAATTATATAATCTCTCGAAGGTTTTGACCACCGTACCATGCCAAATCACCTGTTTTCGTTTTGAGTTGTTTCCGCAGCAGATTTAAAGCAATATGTCATCCCAAGATTCGGAGGCAGAGGGCTACCACAACAACAACTCCGTCATCACCACCTCCGAAGAAAGAGACATAAATACATGGGTATGGGTACTCCCCTTGGCAACTGCCAAGCTTGGGGAGGTGCCCCGGTATCGTATCATGATCACATATTTACCTCTATCGTTTTTCTTAGTTCGATCCTTTTGGTTATGTCTTGGTTCAGTAGAATAAAGTTTTAGTCTGAGCTAGCTTTGAGTTTTGCTTTATGTTCCCTCCATGTAACCGAGTCCTCGAGTTATTTACATAATAAAGATTAGTTTTGAGTTGAGGGCTTGTGACACCCCCGATTTGACCATACACTAATCATACACGCAAATGTGTACAATCAAGATCAAGGACTCACGGGAAGATATCACAACACAACTCTAGACTCAAATAAAAATAACACATGCTTTATATTACAAGCCAGGGACCTCGAGGGCTCTAATACATAAGCTCGAAAACACAAGAGTCAGCGGAAGCAAAAATATCTGAGTACATACATAAGTTAAACAAGTTTGCCTTAAGAAGGCTAGCACAAAAGTAGCAACGATCGAAAAGGCAAGGCCTCCTGCCCGGGACCTCCTAACTACTCCTCAAAGTCGAACAACACGTAGAATAATACTCGGGATCCTCTGGCTCCTGGACTCCATCATATGATCGCAATAATCGGGAAAGGGGGAAAAAGAAAAAGAAAGCAACCGTGAGTACTCATCCAAAGTACTCGCAAGCAAGGATCTACACTACATATGCATCGGCGTCAATGAAATGGGTAGTATCAGTGGACTGGACCGCAGAATGCTAGAATAAGAGAGGGATAGCTAGTCCTATCAAAGACTACACTTCTGGCAGCCTCCATCTTGAAGCATGTAGAAGAGAGTAGCAAGTACAACATCAAGTAGCATCGCATAGCATAATCCTACCCGACGATCCTCTCCTCGTCGCCCTGTGAGAGAGCGATCACCGGGTTGTATCTGGCACTTGAAAGGGTGTGTTTTATTAAGTATCCGGTTCTAGTTGTCATAAGGTCAAAGTACAACTCCGGGTCGTCCTTTTACCAAGGCACACGACTATTCGAATAGATCAACTTCCCTGTAGGGGTGCACCACATTACCCAACACGCTCGATCCCTCTGGCCGGACACACTTTCCCGGGTCATGCTCGGCCTCGAAAGATCAACACGTCGCAGCCCCACCTAGGCACAACAGAGAGGTCAACACGCCGACCTAAATCCTATGCGCGCAGGGGTCTGGGCCCATCTCCCATTGCACACCTGCACGTTGCGTACGTGGCCGGTAAGCAGACCTAGCCTCCCTAATACAAGAGCAGGCGTTCTAGTCCAATCCGGTGCGCGCCGCTCAGTCGCTGACCTCAAGAAGGCTTCGGCTGATACCACGACGTCAAGTGCCCATAACTGTTCCCACGTAGTTGGTTAGTGCGTATAGGCTCGTAGCCAGACTCAGATCAAATACCAAGATCTCGTTAAGCGTGTTATTTTGAAGTAATCGCGGACGCGGCCGGACACACTTTCCCGGGTCATGCTCGGCCTCGAAAGATCAACACGTACAACCCCACCTAGGCACAACAGAGAGGTCAACACGCCGACCTAAATCCTATGCGCGCAGGGGTCTGGGCCCATCTCCCATTGCACACCTGCACGTTGCGTACGCAGCTGGTAAGCAGACCTAGCCTCCCTAATACAAGAGCAGGCGTTCTAGTCCAATCCAGTGCGCACCGCTCAGTCGCTGACCTCAAGAAGGCTTCGGCTGATACCACGACGTCAAGTGCCCATAACTGTTCCCACGTAGTTGGTTAGTGCGTATAGGCTCGTAGCCAGACTCAGATCAAATACCAAGATCTCGTTAAGCGTGTTATTTTGAAGTAATCGCGGACGCAGACCAGGGACCAGTCCCACCTCTCACCTAGGTGGTCTCAACCTGCCCTGTCGCTTCACCACAAAGATACACTCGGAGGGCCGTTGAGACAAATGTCCTTTCCGCCCCAATCCATGAATCACTCGCGAGTACTCTACGAGCCGAACCGACTTTAGTCACCACATGTAGCATATATTATGTATGTATGTATGTATATACCCATGATCACCACCCGAGTGATCACGACCCGATAGTATAGCATGGCAGACGGACAAGAATGTAGGGTCACTGATGATAAACTAGCATACTATACTAAGCATTTAGGATTGCAGGTAAAGGTAACAACAGTAGTAGCAAAGATAGGCTATGCAGCAGAATAGGATTAACCGAAAGCAGTAACATGGTACAATACTCTAATACAAGTAGTAGAGAGAAGGAATAGGCGATATCGGGTTGATCAGGGGGGGGGGGACTTGCCTGGTTGCTCTGCAGACAGAAACGGATCCTCGAAGGCGAAGTAGTCGATCACTGGTTCAACTGCGGTCTCGGGGTCTACCAGAAAGAACAGAGGGGGAACACAATAAATAACAGAGCAATCAAAGCATCACAAAGCATAACATGGCAATACGCGGTGCTACGAATGAGTTAACACAGGGATCGGTGATACCATCTAAGGGGGAAAACATCCGGGAAAGTATTCCCGGTGTTTCACATTTTCGGGCAGATGAAACGGAGGTGGATTGTTGCATGTTCGCTATGCTAGGGACGTGTGGTGAATGAACGGAATGTGTATTCGGATTTGTCTCGTCGTTCTGAGCAACTTTCATGTATAAAGTATTTTCATCTGACTTATAGATTGTTTTATATGAATTTTCAAAGATTCCAAATTCATTTATTATTAAATGCTAAGTGTATCCACTGTAATACTAAACAAAGTATGACATGCGGGGCCAGGTCAACCATTGACTAAGCAGTCAATAGTTGACTGGTCAAAGTAAACAGTGATGTGGGCCCCAGGTGTCATTGACTTAGGAAACTCTAATTTGTTTTAACCTTAACTTTAACAGGGAGGGCCAACGTGTCATTGTTAGTGGGTTAATTAGTGGGTGGGGGTAATTAGGCGGCGGTTAGTGCTAATTAATATAAAAGGGGGGTCGGCTCCAAACACACACACGCACACCACACACATGCACAGACGCACACGGCCATGGCCGGTGGCAGCGGCGGGCAGCGGCAAGGCATGGCCCGGGCTGGCGCTATCAGGCGTCAACGACGGCGAGGGCGGAGCACCGCGGAGCAAGTGCGAGTGGGGAGGCGTGGGCGCACCAGCGGGCGGGAGTCGCGGGCGCGGCTTACAGCTAGCGCTAGTGGGAAGAGATGGCGCTAGGCGGTGGTGCGCAAGGAGCATGCAGGGGGAGGGCGGGGCACGCAGCGGCAACAGGAGTGTTAGATAATAACGAGAAATAAACGAGACAAAGAGACACGGATTTTTACGTGGAAACCCTTGCAGGAGAAAACCACGGACGCACGAAGGCGCAATCACTATGAGGAGGAGTATTACAAGCACGAGACGACAGGCCGTCTGAGGTGCGACTACATGGGGTATATATGAGGGGCAACACATAGGAGTCCTTGTAGGACAAGTAAACGAGTTGTACTCGTACGCGTCGGTACCAATGCAAAAGGCCCACACCGTATGTACTACATCTAGTCCAATATGGTACTAGAATTTGGATCACAATTTAACAATCTCCACCTTGAGCCAAATTCCCTCCAGTAGTTGAAGAAAGTGAATAACTCCATCCAAATCAGCTTAAACACCTTGCGCAAAAGTCCATAGGACTAGTGAGAAATACCAACTAAGCCTGAGCAAAGCTCAAACTTATTGGTCGGAACTGGCTTTGTCATCATATCAGCAGGATTATCATGAGTACTTATCTTGCGTACCTTCAAATCACCTTCAGCAACAACATCTCGAATATAGTGGTATCTGACATCAATGTGCTTTGTTCTCTCATGATACATTGGATTCTTTGTAAGATATATAGCACTTTGACTATCACTAAATACGGTAGGGCAAGATGAGTCTCCACAAAGCTCAGTGTACAAACCTCTCAACCAGATAGCTTCTTTGCATGCCTCAGAAATAGCCATATACTCGGAATCAGTAGTGGAACAAGCCACAATAAACTGCAAAGTTGCTCTCCAACTCACAGCACAACCACCAATGGTAAAAACATAACCTGTGAGTGATCTTCTCTTATCCAAATCACCAGCAAAATTAGAATCAACAAAACCAACAAGTCCATCTCCAGTTTTCCCAAATTGTAAATAAGCATTAGAAGTACCACGCAGGTATCTGAAAATCCACCGAACTGCTCTCCAATGCTCTTTTCCAGGATTAGCCATGTATCTACTGAGAACACTCAATGCATATGATAAATCCGGACAAGAACAAACCATGGCATACATAAGTGAACCAACTGCACTCGAATATGGAACTCTAGACATGTACTCAATATCTGCATGTGACTTAGGACATAAAGCTGATGATAATTTGAAGTGTGCAGCTAACAGAGTGCTTACTGGCTTGGCATTATGCATATTAAAACGACGAAGAACTTTATCAATATATCCCTTCTGACTTAGATATACTTTTCCAGATGGTCTATCTCTGGATATTTCCATGCCAAGTATTTTCTTTGCTGCACCCAAATCCTTCATCTCAAATTCATTACTCAATTGCTTCTTTAGTTCATCAATATCTGACATACTCTTTGCAGCAATTAGCATATCATCAACATAAAGGAGCAAATAAATAGTTGAACCTTTGACAGTTTTCAAATAAACACAACTATCATAATTAGACCTTTTGAAACCTTGAGAGAGCATAAAGGTGTCAAATCTCTTGTACCACTGTCTCGGGGATTGCTTCAATCCATAAAGAGATTTCTTTAACTTACAGACAAGCTTTTCTTTTCCAGGAATAACAAAACCTTCAGGTTGTTCCATATAAATATCCTCTTCTAACTCTCCATGTAAAAATGCAGTTTTAACATCCAATTGTTCAAGCTCAAGATCATGCATGGCAACAATACTAAGTAAAGTGCGAATAGAGCTATGCTTCACAAGAGGAGAAAAGACTTCGTTATAGTCAATACCTGGAATCTGACTGTAACCTTTAGCAACTAACCTTGCTTTATAACTTGTCTCATCATTAGGAGAAACACCTTCTTTCCTCTTGAAAACCCACTTGCAACGAATAGGTTTCTTCTCTCTAGGTAATCTTACTAAATCCCAAGTGCCATTCTTTTCAAGTGATTCCATCTCATCATGCATAGCGGTCATCCACTTATTACTATCACCAGAAATAATAGCCTCGGAATATGAACAAGGCTCAGAATTACCTTCAATTTCTTCTGCAACAGATAAAGAAAAAGAAACAATATTGCACTCTTCAATTAACCTGTCTGGTTTATTAATACCCCGCCTGACTCTGTCACGTGCGAGATTCCAATTGGGTGGAACAATAGGATGATTTGGAGTGGGAGTGACATTATCATCATTAACGACGGGTTCATCATGTGCATCAACAATTTCATTACCAGATGTATCACCTTTATCAATAACATGCTCCACCTGAACAGTAGGCTGCTGAACAATAGGCTGTTGTTCACTCTCAACGGGAACATTAGTAGATGAAACATCATGTAACATAGTAGATTCATTAAAGATAACATTTCTGCTAATAACAACCTTCTGGGTTTCCGGATTCCACAAATTAAAACCTTTAACACCAGACTTATAACCAAGAAAGATGCACTTAACAGCCCTAGGATCCAATTTTCCATTATCAACATGAGCATAAGCAGTGCAACTAAAAAATCTCAACTATGAATAATCAGCAGGTGAACCAGACCATACCTCAATTGGAGTTTTCTTATTAAGAGCAATAGATGGTGAACGGTTAATGAGATAACAAGCAGTGGAAGCGGCCTCAGCCCAAAAATGCCTATGCAAACCTGCATTGGATAACATGCAACGAGCTCTGGAAATAATGGTCCTATTCATACGCTCAGCAACACCGTTTTGTCGAGGAGTATAAGGAACGGTGTAGTGTCTGACAATGCCTTCAGACTTGCAATAATTCTTAAATTGCTTAGAACAGAATTCCATACCATTATCAATGCGAAGTATTTTCACCTTCTTTTCAGTCTGCCTTTCAATCATAATCTTCCACTCCTTAAATGCTGAGAATGCTTCGTATTTATACTTCAAGAAATAAGGCCATACTTTTCTCGAATAATCATCAATTATAGTCAACATGTAACTAGCACCACCTAGTGACTTTCTGCGAGATGGTCCCTGTAAATCAGAATGAACATAATCAAGAATACCTTCAGTTGTATGAACCAAAGTGTTGAACTTCACCCTCTTGTGTTTGCCGAAGATTCAATGCTCACAAAATTTCAATTTACCAGGTTCATATCCATCAAGAAGACCTCTCTTATTTAACTCTGCTAAACCAAGTTCACTCATATGTCCAAGACGCATATGCCAAAGGTTAGTAGCATCACAATCAGAATCCTTCGAAACAACTAGAGTAGCGTTACCTGAAACTATAGAACCTCGAAGGTAATAAAGACCATTGGTCGAACTTAAGTCACCTTTCATCACAACAAGGGAGCCTTTGGTGACCTTCAAAACACTATCTCCACCTGAATACTTGTATCCCTTTGCATCAAGGGCACTCATAGAAATAAGATTTCTCTTCATCTTCGGAATATACCGAACATCTGTCAAAGTTCTGATTATGCCATCAAACATCTTGATTCAAATAGAACCTATGCCTTCAATCTTGCATGGTGAATTATCAAAACCCAAAACGGAACCAACAGAAGTAGTGGAATCAAAAGTAATAAACCAATCTCTATACGGGCACATATGAAAAGTGCATGCAGTGTCAAGTACCCACTCATCATTGGTCTCAGCACATCCAGCAATAACGACAAGAGCATCATTGGAACTATCATCACGAGCAACGTTAGCAGAATTTTCACCTTGTTTGTTACCTTTCCTCTTTTCTTTATTGTGCAACTTGAAACACTCTGAGATGTCATGCCCGTCTCTCTTGCAATATCTGCAATATTTCTTGTCTCTGGATTGTGACCGGCCCCTGTAGCCGTTTTTACTTTTGCCCCTGTTTCCATTATTTGAGTTCTTCTCCTTTGTCCTGCCACGAACAGATAATCCCTCGGCTTGGGATGAACTCGAACCATCATGAGGCACCATTAATTTCATCTTCTCCTTAGAGTTCAAAGCTTCATAAACTTCATTAAGTGTGAGAGTATCACGACTGTATAATATGGTGTCTCTAAAATTGGTATAAGAACTTGGTAGTGAACAAAGTAACATTAAAGTAGTATCTTCCTCTTCATACTTAACCTCCATTGCAGCTAGATCGGATATGATTTCTTTAAATTCAGAAATATGATTCAAAACATTACCTCCTTCGGGTAACCTGTGCAGGAATAATTTTTGCTTCAGATGCATCTTGCTGGTGAGATCTTTAGTCATGCAAATCCCTTCCAGCTTTAACCATAGAGCGGCGGCTGTTTTCTCGCTCAAAACTTCCTGCAAAATATTATTATGCAAATAGAGTTGAATTTGTGACAAAGCCTTACAATCAATTCTTTTTTCCTTAGCAGTCCAGTCCTCAATTCGGTTCTTCCCAAAACTATCCAGTGCTACATCATAGTCGGCCTGTGCCAACAACGCCCGCATCTTGACTTGCCATAGGGTAAGCCTTGTGTCATGGTCCAACAGTGGAAAATCGTACTTCATGGATGCCATGAGTAGATTGAATCTGTGTTCACAAAGTAGTACAAGCCAGTAGAAAAAGTTCTGGATAGAAATAATTTGCGTTAAAAAAAGAGTAAATAGCATCTGGTAGCGTGTGCATGTAGCAATCGGGAACAAAATCTGATCTTGGCTTCACGTGATGAATAGGAGTAGCACTACTAGTAAAAGTACTAATAGTAGTAGCAATTGATTTGCTTGATTCGGCCTTCACGTGGAGTTGCAGTGACTCAGCGGATAGGCCTCGGGACTTGATCCTATACGTAGACATGGAGTAGCAGCAACTACGTTGCGCGGCTGTCGTGGATGAGAAACAGCAGCGGAACTCGGCGGATCGGACAAGGAGGACTGCAACTTGGATGATATAAGCGCGTACGGACGGAGGTTCTGTTGGTCTCGGCTTCGTAGGCGATGCCGCAGCGGAATTCAACTTGCTGTCGGATTCGAATCGGCAGATACGCGTGCAGCGGCGCACACGTCGGAATCCTAATCTTCCAGTCTCAATCTCGTATCTGTAACTTGGCTCTGTATACCACTTGTTAGATAATAACGAGAAATAAACGAGACAAAGAGACACGGATTTTTACGTGGAAACCCTTGCGGGAGAAAACCACGGACGCACGAAGGCGCAATCACTATGAGGAGGAGTATTACAAGCACGAGACGACAGGCCATCTGAGGTGCGACTACATGGGGTATATATGAGGGGCAACACATAGGAGTCCTTGTAGGACAAGTAAACGAGTTGTACTCGTACGCGTCAGTAGCAACGCAAAAGGCCCACACCGTACGTACTACGTCTAGTCCAATACGGTACTAGAATTTGGATCACAATTTAACAGTCTCCACCTTGAGCCAAATTCCCTCCAGTAGTCGAAGAAAGTGAATAACTCCATCCAAATCAGCTTAAACACCTTGTGCGTCAAAGTCCATAGGACTAGTGAGAAATACCAACTAAGCCTGAGCAAAGCTCAAACTTATTGGTCGGAACTGGCTTTGTCATCATATCAGCAGGATTATCATGAGTACTTATCTTGCATACCTTCAAATCACCTTCAGCAACAACATCTCGAATATAGTGATATCTGACATCAATCTGCTTTGTTCTCTCATGATACATTGGATTCTTTGTAAGATATATAGCACTTTGACTGTCACTAAATACGGTAGGGCAAGATGAGTCTCCACAAAGCTCAGTGTACAAACCTCTCAACCAGATAGCTTCTTTGCATGCCTCAGAAATAGCCATATACTCGGCATCAGTAGTGGAGCAAGCCACAATAGACTGCAAAGTTGCTCTCCAACTCACAGCACAACCACCAATGGTAAAAACATAACCTGTGAGTGATCTTCTCTTATCCAAATCACCAGCAAAATCAGAATCAACAAAACCAACAAGTCCATCTCCAGTTTTCCCAAATTGTAAATAAGCATTAGAAGTACCACGCAGGTATCTGAAAATCCACCGAACTGCTCTCCAATGCTCTTTTCCAGGATTAGCCATGTATCTACTGACAACACTCAATGCATATGATAAATCCGGACGAGAACAAACCATGGCATACATAAGTGAACCAACTGCACTCGAATAGGGAACTCTAGACATGTACTCAATATCTGCATCTGACTTAGGACATAAAGCTGATGATAATTTGAAGTGTGCAGCTAACGGAGTACTTACTGGCTTGGCATTATGCATATTAAAACGACGAAGAACTTTATCAATATATCCCTTCTGACTTAGATATACTTTTCCAGATGGTCTATCTCTGGATATTTCCATGCCAAGTATTTTCTTTGCTGCACCCAAATCCTTCATCTCAAATTCATTACTCAATTGCTTCTTTAGTTCATTAATATCTGACATACTCTTTGCAGCAATTAGCATATCATCAACATAAAGGAGCAAATAAATAGTTGAACCTTTGACAGTTTTCAAATAAACACAACTATCATAATTAGACCTTTTGAAACCTTGAGAGAGCATAAAGGTGTCAAATCTCTTGTACCACTGTCTAGGGGATTGCTTCAATCCATAAAGAGATTTCTTTAACTTACAGACAAGCTTTTCTTTTCCAGGAATAACAAAACCTTCAGGTTGTTCCATATAAATATCCTCTTCTAATTCTCCATGTAAGAATGCAGTTTTAACATCCAATTGTTCAAGCTCAAGATCATGCATGGCAACAATACTGAGTAAAGTGCGAATAGAGCTATGCTTCACAACAGGAGAAAAGACTTCGTTATAGTCAATACCTGGAATCTGACTATAACCTTTAGCAACTAACCTTGCTTTATATCTTGTCTCATCATTAGGAGAAACACCTTCTTTCCTCTTGAAAACCCACTTGCAACGAATAGGTTTCTTCTCTCTAGGTAATCTTACTAAATCCCAAGTGCCATTCTTTTCAAGTGATTCCATCTCATCATGCATAGCGGTCATCCACTTATTACTATCACCAGAAATAATAGCCTCAGAATATGAAGAAGGCTCAGCATTACCTTCAATTTCTTCTGCAACAGATAAAGCAAAAGAAACAATATTGCACTCTTCAATTAACCTGTCAGGTTTATTAATACCCCGCCTAACTCTGTCACGTGCGAGATTCCAACTGGGTGGAACAATAGGCTGATTTGGAGTGGGAGTGACATGATCATCATTAACGACGGGTTCATCATGTGCATCAACAATTTCATTACCAGATGTATCACCTGAATCAATAACATGCTCCACCTGAACAGTAGGCTCCTGAACAATAGGCTGCTGTTCACTCTCAACGGGAACATTAGTAGATGAAACATCATGTAACATAGCAGATTCATTAAAGATAACATTTCTGCTAATAACAACCTTCTGGGTTTCAGGATTCCATAATTTAAAACCTTTAATACCAGACTTATAACCAAGAAAGATGCACTTAACAGCCCTAGGCTCCAACTTTCCATTATCAACATGAGCATAAGCAGTGCAACCAAAAACTCTCAACTGTGAATAATCAGCAGGTGAACCAGACCATACCTCAATTGGAGTTTTCTTATTAAGAGCAATAGATGGTGAACGGTTAATGAGATAACAAGCAGTGGAAGCGGCCTCAGCCCAAAAACGCATATGCAAACCTGCATTGGACAACATGCAACGGGCTCTGGAAATAATGGTCATGTTCATACGCTTAGCAACACCGTTTTGTTGAGGGGTATAAGGAACGGTGTAGTGTCTGACAATGCCCTCAGACTTGCAATAATTCTTAAATTGCTTAGAACATGATTCCATACCATTATCAGTGCGAAGTATTTTCACCTTCTTTTCAGTTTGCCTTTCAATCATAATCTTCCACTCCTTAAATGCTGAGAATGCTTCATATTTATGCTTCAAGAAATAAGGCCAAACTTTTCTCGAATAATCATCAATAATAGTCAACATGTAACTAGCACCACTTAGTGACTTTCTGCGAGATGGTCCCCATAAATCAGAATGAACATAATCAAGAATACCTTCAGTTGTATGAACCGAAGTGTTGAACTTCACCCTCTTGTGTTTGCCGAAGATACAATGCTCACAAAATTTCAATTTACCAGGTTCATATCCATCAAGAAGACCTCTCTTATTTAACTCTGCTAAACCAAGTTCACTCATATGTCCAAGACGCATATGCCAAAGGTTAGCAGCATCACAATCAGAATTCTTTGAAACAACTGGAGTAGCGTTACCTGAAACTGTAGAACCTCGAAGGTAATAAAGACCATTGGTCGAACTTAAGTCACCTTTCATCACAACAAGGGAGCCTTTGGTGACCTTCAAAACACTATCTCCACCTGAATACTTGTATCCCTTTGCATCAAGGGCACTCATAGAAATAAGATTTCTCTTCATCTTCGGAATATACCGAACATCTGTCAAAGTTCTGATTATGCCATCAAACATCTTGATTCGAATAGAACCTATGCCTTCAATCTTGCATGGTGAATTATCAAAACCCAAAACGGAACCAGCAGAAGTAGTGGAATCAAAAGTAATAAACCAATCTCTATGTGGCACATATGAAAAGTGCATGCAGTGTCAAGTACCCACTAATCATTGGTCTCAGCACATCCAGCAATAACGACAAGAGCATCATCAGAACTATCATCACAAGCAACGTTAGCAGAATTTTCACCTTGTTCGTTACCTTTCCTCTTTTCTTTATTCTGCAACTTGAAACACTCTGAGATGTCATGCCCGTCTCTCTTGCAATATCTGCAATATTTTTGTCTCTGGATTGTGTTCGGCCCCTGTAGCCGTTTTTACTTTTGCCTCTGTTTCCATTATTTGAGTTCTTCTCCTTTGTCCTGCCACGAACAGATAATCCCTCGGCTTGGGATGAACTCGAACCATCATGAGGCACCATTAATTTCATCTTCTCCTTAGAGTTCAAAGCTTCATAAACTTCATTAAGTGTGAGAGTATCACGACTGTATAATATGGTGTCTCTAAAATTGGTATAAGAACTTGGTAGTGAACAAAGTAACATTAAAGCAGTATCTTCCTCTTCATACTTAACCTCCATTGCAGCTAGATCGGATATGATCTCTTTAAATTCAGAAATATGATTCAAAACATTACCTCCTTCGGGTAACCTGTACAGGAATAATTTTTGCTTCAGATGCATCTTGCTGGTGAGATCTTTAGTCATGCAAATCCCTTCCAGCTTTAACCATAGAGCGGCGGCAGTTTTCTCGCTCAAAACTTCCTGCAAAATATTATTATGCAAATGGAGTTGAATTTGTGACAAGCCTTACAATCAATTCTTTTTTCCTCAGCAGTCCAGTCCTCAATTCGGTTCTTCCCAAAACTATCCAGTGCTACATCATAGTCGGCCTGTGCCAACAACGCCCGCATCTTGACTTGCCATAGGGTAAACCTTGTGTCACGGTCCAGCAGTGGAAAATCGTACTTCATGGATGCCATGAGTAGATTGAATCTGTGTTCACAAAGTAGTACAAGCCGGTAGAAAAAGTTCTGGATAGAATTAATTTGCGTTAAAAAAAGAGTAAATAGCACCTGGTAGCGTGTGCATGTAGCAATCGGGAACAAAATCTGATCTTGGCTTCACGTGATGAATAGGAGTAGCACTACTAGTAAAAGTACTAATAGTAGTAGCAATTGATTTGCTTGATTCGGCCTTCACGTGGAGTTGCAGTGACTCAGCGGATAGGCCTCGGGAGTTGATCCTGTACGTAGACGTGGAGTAGCAGCAACTACGTTGCGCGGCTGTCGTGGACGGGAAATAGCAGCGGAACTCGGCGGATCGGACAAGGAGGACTGCAACTTGGATGATATAAGCGCGTACGGACGGAGCTTCTGTCGGTCTCGGCTTCATAGGCGATGCCACAGCGGAATTCAACTTGCTGTCGGATTCGAATCGGCAGATACGCGTGCAGCGGCGCACACGTCGGAATCCTAATCTTCCAGTCTCAATCTCGTATCTGTAACTTGGCTCTGTATACCACTTGTTAGATAATAACGAGAAATAAACGAGACAAAGAGACACGGATTTTTATGTGGAAACCCTCGCGGGAGAAAACCACGGACGCACGAAGGCGCAATCACTATGAGGAGGAGTATTACAAGCACGAGACGACAGGCCGTCTGAGGTGTGACTACATGGGGTATATATGAGGGGCAACACATAGGAGTCCTTGTAGGACAAGTAAACGAGTTGTACTCGTACGCGTCGGTACCAACGCAAAAGGCCCACACCATATGTACTACGTCTAGTCCAATACGGTACTAGAATTTGGATCACAATTTAACAGTCTCCACCTTGATCCAAATTCCCTCCAGTAGTCGTAGAAAGTGAATAACTCTATCCAAATCAGCTTAAACACCTTGTGCGTCAAAGTCCATAGGACTAGTGAGAAATACCAACTAAGCCTGAGCAAAGCTCAAACTTATTGGTCGGAACTGGCTTTGTCATCATATCAGCAGGATTATCATGAGTACTTATCTTGCATACCTTCAAATCACCTTCAGCAACAACATCTCGAATATAGTGATATCTGACATCAATGTGCTTTGTTCTCTCATGATACGTTGGATTCTTTGTAAGATATATAGCACTTTGACTGTCACTAAATACGGTAGGGCAAGATGAGTCTCCACAAAGCTCAGTGTACAAACCTCTCAACGAGATAGCTTCTTTGCATGCCTCAGAAATAGCCATATACTCGGCATCAGTAGTGGAACAAGCCACAATAGACTGCAAAGTTGCTCTCCAACTCACAACACAACCACCAATGGTAAAAACATAACCTATGAGTGATCTTCTCTTATCCAAATCACCAGCATAATCAGAATCAACAAAACCAACAAGTCCATCTCCAGTTTTCCCAAATTGTAAATAAGCATTAGAAGTACCACGCAGGTATCTGAAAATCCACTGAACTGCTCTCCAATGCTCTTTTCCAGGATTAGCCATGTATCTACTGAGAACACTCAATGCATATGATAAATCCGGACGAGAACAAACCATGGCATACATAAGTGAACCAACTACACTCGAATAGGGAACTCTAGACATGTACTCAATATCTGCATGTGACTTAGGACATAAAGCTGATGATAATTTGAAGTGTGCAGCTAACAGACTTACTAGCTTGGCATTATGCATATTAAAACGACGAAGAACTTTATCAATATATCCCTTCTGACTTAGATATACTTTTCCAGATGGTCTATCTCTGGATATTTCCATGCTAAGTATTTTCTTTGCTGCACCCAAATCCTTCATCTCAAATTCATTACTCAATTGCTTCTTTAGTTCATCAATATCTGACATACTCTTTGCAGCAATTAGCATATCATCAACATAAAGGAGCAAATAAATAGTTGAACCTTTGACAGTTTTCAAATAAACACAACTATCATAGTTAGACCTTTTGAAACCTTGAGAGAGCATAAAGGTGTCAAATCTCTTGTACCACTGTCTCGGGGATTGCTTCAATCCATAAAGAGATTTCTTTAACTTACAGACAAGCTTTTCTTTTCCAGGAATAACAAAACCTTCAGGTTGTTCCATATAAATATCCTCTTCTAATTCTCCATGTAAGAATGCAGTTTTAACATCCAATTGTTCAAGCTCAAGATCATGCATGGCAACAATACTGAGTAAAGTGCGAATAGAGCTATGCTTCACAAGAGGAGAAAAGACTTCTTTATAGTCAAGACCTGGAATCTGACTATAACCTTTAGCAACTAACCTTGCTTTATATATTGTCTCATCATTAGGAGAAACACCTTCTTTCCTCTTGAAAACCCACTTGCAACGAATAGGTTTCTTCTCTCTAGGTAATCTTACTAAATCCCAAGTGCCATTCTTTTCAAGTGATTCCATCTCATCATGCATAGAGGTCATCCACTTATTACTATCACTAGAAATAATAGCCTCAGAATATGAAGAAGGCTCAGCATTACCTTCAATTTCATCTGCAACAGATAAAGCAAAAGAGAGAATATTGCACTCTTTAATTAACCTGTCAGGTTTATTACTACCCCGTCTAACTCTGTCACGTGCAAGATTCCAACTGGGTGGAACAATAGGCTGATTTGGAGTGGGAGTGACATGATCATCATTAACGACGGGTTCATCATGTGCATCAACAATTTCATTACGAGATGTATCACCTGAATCAATAACATGCTCCACCTGAACAGTAGGCTCCTGAACAATAGGCTGCTGTTCACTCTCAACGGGAACATTAGTAGATGAAACATCATGTAACATAGTAGATTCATTAAAGATAACATTTCTGCTAATAACAACCTTCTGGGTTTCAGGATTCCATAATTTAAAACCTTTAACACCAGACTTATAACCAAGAAAGATGCACTTAACAGCCCTAGGCTCCAACTTTCCATTATCAACATGAGCATAAGCAGTGCAACCAAAAACTCTCAACTATGAATAATCAGCAGGTGAACCAGACCATACCTCAATTGGAGTTTTCTTATTAAGAGCAATAGATGGTGAACGGTTAATGAGATAACAAGCAGTGGAAGCGGCCTCAGCCCAAAAACGCCTATGCAAACCTGCATTGGACAACATGCAACGACCTCTGGAAATAATGGTCCTGTTCATACGCTCAGCAACACCGTTTTGTCGAGGAGTATAAGGAACGGTGTAGTGTCTGACAATGCCTTCAGACTTGCAATAATTCTTAAATTGCTTAGAACAGAATTCCATACCATTATCAGTGTGAAGTATTTTCACCTTCTTTTCAGTCTGCCTTTCAATCAAAATCTTCCTCTCCTTAAATGCTAAGAATGCTTCATATTTATGCTTCAAGAAATAAGGCCATACTTTTCTCGAATAATCATCAATAATAGTCAACATGTAACTAGCACCACCTAGTGACTTTCTGCGAGATGGTCCCCATAAATCAGAATGAACATAATCAAGAATACCTTCAGTTGTATGAACCGAAGTGTTGAACTTCACCCTCTTGTGCTTGTCGAAGATACAATGCTCACAAAATTTCAATTTACCAGGTTCATATCCATCAAGAAGACCTCTCTTATTTAACTCTGCTAAACCAAGTTCACTCATATGTCCAAGACGCATATGCCAAAGGTTAGCAGCATCACAATCAGAATCCTTTGAAACAACTAGAGTAGCATTACCTGAAACTGTAGAACCTCGAAGGTAATAAAGACCATTGGTCGAACTTAAGTCACCTTTCATCACAACAAGGGAGCCTTTGGTGACCTTCAAAACACTATCTCCACCTGAATACTTGTATCCCTTTGCATCAAGGGCACTCATAGAAATAAGATTTCTCTTCATCTTTGGAATATACCGAACTCTGTCAAAGTTCTGATTATGCCATCAAACATCTTGATTTGAATAGAACCTATGCCTTCAATCTTGCATGGTGAATTATCAAAACCCAAAACGGAACCAGCAGAAGTAGTGGAATCAAAAGTAATAAACCAATCTCTATACGGGCACATATGAAAAGTGCATGCAGTGTCAAGTACCCACTCATCATTGGTCTCAGCACATCCAGCAATAACGACAAGAGCATCATCGGAACTATCATCACGAGCAACGTTAGCAGAATTTTCACCTTGTTTGTTACCTTTCCTCTTTTCTTTATTTTGCAACTTTAAACACTCTGAGATGTCATGCCTGTTGGAAATATGCCCGTCTCTCTTGCAATACCTGCAATATTTCTTGTCTCTGGATTGCGACCGGCCCCTGTAGCCGTTTTTACTTTTGCCTCTGTTTCCATTATTGGAGTTCTTCTCCTTTGTCCTGCCATGAACAGATAATCCCTCGGCTTGGGATGAACTCGAACCATCATGAGGCACCATTAATTTCATCTTCTCCTTAGAGTTCAAAGCTTCATAAACTTCATTAAGCGTGAGAGTATCACGACTGTATAATATGGTGTCTCGAAAATTGGTATAAGAACTTGGCAGTGAACAAAGTAACATTAAAGCAGTATCTTCCTCTTCATACTTAACCTCCATTGCAGCTAGATCGGATATAATCTCCTTAAATTCTGAAATATGATTCAAAACATTACCTCCCTCGGGTAACCTGTGCATGAATAATTTTTGCTTCAGATGCATCTTGCTGGTGAGATCTTTAGTCATGCAAATCCCTTCCAGCTTTAACCATAGAGCGGCGGCAGTTTTCTCGCTCAAAACTTCGTACAAAATATTATTATGCAAATGGAGTTGAATTTGTGACAAAGCCTTACAATCAATTCTTTTCTCCTCAGCAGCCCAGTCCTCAATTCGGTTCTTCCCAAAACTATCCAGTGCTACATCATAGTCGGCCTGTGCCAACAACGCCCACATCTTGACTTGCCATAGGGTAAACCTTATGTCCTGATCCAGCAGCGGAAAATCATACTTCATGGATGCCATGAGTTGATAAGCTGTGCACAAAGTAGTACAAGTCATAGAAAAATTCTTAATAGAATTTAATTAATGCGGAGCAACAGAGTTGAAAAAATAGCACCTGGAAACTCTCGGTGGCTGTAGCAATTGGTAGAGAGAAACAAATCTGATTTACTAGTACTCAATTGTACTAGCCTTCACGTGTAAAGTAGCAAGGCTACTACCAAGATCGATCTGGAAAAAAGTGAGTAATAGTAGTACTTGGCTTCTGTCTTCACGTCACGATCGGGAGCTGCAGCACCACAGGTGATGCCCTCGGGACTTGAAGCAGCGGCTCGGTTGATCTTGATCGGAAAGAGTGGCTGCTCCCTTGCTGATATGAAAGCGTACGGCGAGGAGCAGCGGAGGTCTGGCACACGCAACTTTTTAGGGCGGCTCAGCAGCAGAGGAGGTCAATCTCCTGTCGGTCTTGGTGACATGCGGCTGCAGAAACTCTAGTCGGATTCGACGGATCGACCGGACGCGTGCGGCGGCCGTAACCCTAATCTCTCGTCTCAAATCTCGTATATGTAAACTTGGCTCTATATACCACTTGTTAGAAAACCGGCGTTGCTAGCGGGAAGGGACGGCGCTAGGCGGTGGTGCGCAAGGAGCATGCAGGGGGAGAGCGGGGCATGCAGCGGCAATAGGAGTAGGAGGCAGCAGCGGCAGCGCGGGGTTTGCCGGGCGAGGGCGCGGGTGGGGGATGGAGCGCCCACGTGCGGGTAGTAGCAGCGGCAGGGCCACGCGCGGGCGCACGAGCGTGAGGCAGGGCATGGAGGGAAGGGACACACATGGAAGCACGGCTCCAGTGGGCTGGCCATGGCGGTTACAGATGGCTACGGCAAAAATTTCGAAGGGGTGAACGGGGGAACAGACAACGAGGCTCATGGCGGTTCCGGTGGCGTTCTCGAGGAGGCCGGGGATGCACCAGCGGTGGAGATCGACGGCGATGAGTGGCGGGCACCGAAGATGAATTCACGGTCGATCCACTTGATACTAGGGCCTTGAGCTCGAGTTTGCTGTCGTAGGTGACGTAGCTGGGCGCGACGGAGGTCCAGGACAAGGTCCCAATCGGCAGCGAGCTCAGTGTGCACGCGGGCGTCGAGGTCCATGGTGACAGTAGCGAGTGCCGAGCTCGGGATCGAGGGGAGCAGCACGGGGGGAGGAAAGTGAGGGGCTAGGGTTCATCCGTGGGGGCTCAGGGAGATCTTATCTACGCCAGGGCGATGGCAGATGGCCAACGCATGCGGATGGCGCGGCCACGGCCGGCGGATGGCCGCCACGCCTCCCAGTCTCCTGTAGCAGGTGGAAGGAGAGGTGGAGGCGGGCTGGGCTGGCCATTTAGCTTAATGGGCCAAAGTGCCCAGAAGATTAGGTCCTTCCTTATTTTTCTTTTCTTTTCTGTCTTTCTCTAATTCTTTTCTACTTTGCATTTTATTCTAAAACCAATTTGACTTTTGTTGAATCTGAAAATTGGCACATAAATAGCATACCACATTTTGAGCTATCATAAACAATTTCAATTCATCTTGAAATGTTTAACAATTTGTTTAAATCAAAAAAGCTCAATTTAGCGGTGTTTGTTTTGTTTAAATGAAGAAAGGGAATTTTAATAATAAGAAGAATCATTGGTTTCTTCATGAAAATTAGTTTGTAAATTTGGCAACACAACGAAAATTTTTAATTTAATTTTTAAGAATTACAAATTTGACTTGTATTTAAATTTGAACGAGTTTGAATTGTAACAAAGTGATGATTAGAAAGACAATTGTGATGACTTGGCAGTCATTAGTCAAGGAGCACTGTATCATAATTATCGGGGTGTTACAGGGCTTTTGCTATGTTGCTATGGTCTTGGGGGAATTAAATAAAAGAAAGAATATAAATAAATAAAAGAGATCATATAGTGATCTTATGGTGAGTAATGACTTCACATATAAAGAGTATGATGAATAAAAGTTGTTGAGAGTTGACAAACATAGTTTTGGTCATCGTTGCAATTAATAGGAAGTAATAAAGAAAGAGAGGCTTCACATATAAATATATTATCTTGGACATCATTTGTAATTGTGAGCACTCATTAAAATATGACATGCTAAAAGGTTGATGTTGGACAAGGAAGACAACATAATGAGTTATGTTTTCTTATATCTGAATAGAAGTTATATTGTCATGGATCATCCAACATGTTGAGCTTGCCTTTCCCCCTCATGCTAGCCAATTTTTTTGCACCAAGTAGAGATACTACTTGTGCTTCCAAACATCCCTTAAACCCAGTTTTGCCATGAGAGTCCACCATACCTACCTATGGATTGAGTAAGATCCTTCAAGTAAGTTGTCATCGGTGCAAGCAATAAAAATTGCTCTCTAAATATGTATGATCTATTAGCATGAAGAAAATAAGCTTTATACAAACTTGTGATATGGAAGAAATAAAAGCGACTGACCGCATAATAAAGGTCCTTATCACAAGCAGAGACGCTCTTTTGCATTAAGATTTTGTGCATCCAACCATAAAAGCGCATGAAAACCTTTGCTTCCCTCTGCGAAGGGCCTATCTTTTACTTTTATCTTCTATCTTTATACAAGAGTGATGGTGATCATCACCTTTTCTTTTTACACTTTTTCCTCTGACAAGCACTATATGTTGGAGAGATCCGGATATATATATCCACTCGAATGGAGGTTTTTATAAAGTATTATTGTTGACATTACCCTTGAGGTAAAAAGTTGGGAGACGAAACTATAAGCCCCCATCTTTCTTTGTGTCGGGCTGAAGCTTTGAACCCATAAGTATCGCGTGAGTGTTAGCAATTGTGAAAGACTAAATGATAGTTGAGTATGTGCACTGGCTGAAAAGCTCTTTAATTGACTCTTTCCGATGTTAAGATAAATTGCAATTTCTTCAATGACTGAGATCATAGTTTGTTAGTTTTCGCGCCTCGCCGCCCTGCACCCACCGGTGGCCTTGCCCCGACTGGGGGTGGCCTGAGCCGGCCGGCCCACCGGCGCCCTTCCTCCCCTGTTCTGCCTCTGCTCCACGGGGGAACAGGGCGAGAGGAAGGAGACAAGCCCGCGCCTGGCCCCTCGCCCTGCCCGTGGGTCCCGCTGTAAGTGACACATCCCCTTGGCCCATTCGTTTTAAAGTGGAAGTGTATTTCCACAAATGTGCTTTCACCACTAGAAAACGTCTTATTCTTCTACTTCGGCTAAAAATACGCTTTCCAGTTCAGAAAGCATATTTCCCTAAAAGGCGTTTTCTGTTTTCTGCTCCAGGGACTTGTTGGTGATGAAAATATTCACAGATTGGTCCTTGATCTTCTACACCTCATAACTCCACAACCGTAACTCCGATCAAGGTGAAACCAACGCTCACTTCTTTGTCTCATCGAGCTCTTTCTGTTGGTGCCATTTTCATAAGGTGTTCGCACTGTGAAAATGACCATGATGCACTTATCATCCCCCTTCGAGAAAGAACCGTCCGGCGTTTTGTTCTGCGGCTTCACCACACTTCTTCCCGGAGTCTCCGTCACCCCAGGAAAGCCACAACCACCACTTGCATGATAGCCATGCAGTAGTGATGGTTTCCAATTGAATGTTTAATAAAAGTTTGGCCGTTATCTATATGCTTGTTTGCTACTGCTATCATTGTTTCGATTATGCTCATGGATTCACGTTCACTTTCATGCTATGTTCCGAAGCATCTGGTTATCTTGTGCTTCTTGCTAGTATCATTTTAACCCATCATGCTTGGTGGTAGTAGTTCATTCTGATAGTAGTGATATTCCGTATGATGCATGTTTATCGTCTGTTATCAAGTACCATTGCTATGCATGTTCCGTTGCAACTAGTTGGTTACATACCTACTTGGTAATGTTCTTGCTATGTCCTTGCATGGTATTTCTTTATGATGCTAGCAGTCATGCTATGCTCATGGTTATGTATTCTTATGCTCGTCAGTAGGCCATGCTCATTTGGTTTAATGCTTCATTGTGGTTATGCTTGATGATTATGTTGCACCTCCATTCTTATGTTGATATCATGTTTATGCATTATAGTTGCATCATGTTATTTTATTATGGCTCAGCTTTTTGCATTCAAGTTTAACCGGATAATAATCAAACTTGAACAACTGTTGGCTGAGTCATGGTGCCACTAGATCGAGCTGACCAATGCAACCACATTTGCCTTTTATGGGAAGGCCCTAACGCGGTCTATTGTCATGCCTCTTGCTGGTGCCTGCTACCTCTTGAGCACTGCGTTGGTTTTCCCCGAAGAGGAAGGGATGATGCAGCAAAGTAGCGTAAGTATTTCCCTCAGTTTTTGAGAACCAAGGTATCAATCCAGTAGGAGGCTACACGCGAGTCCCTCATACCTCCACAAAACAAATAAATCCTCGCAACCAACGCGAATAGGGGTTGTCAATCCCTACACGGCCACTTACGAGAGTGAGATATGATAGATATGATAAGATAATATTTTTGGTATTTTTGTGATAAAGATGCAAAGTAAAATAAAGGCAAAGTAAAGAGCAAAGGAAATAACTAAGTAGTAGGAGATTAATATGATGAAGATAGACCCGGGGGCCATAGGTTTCACTAGTGGCTTCTCTCGAGAGCATAAGTATTCTACGGTGGGTGAACAAATTACTGTTGAGCAATTGACAGAATTGAGCATAGTTATGAGAATATCTAGGTATGATCATGTATATAGGCATCACGTCCGAGACAAGTAGACCGACTCCTACCGGCATCTACTACTATTACTCCACTCATCGACCGCTATCCAGCATGCATCTAGAGTATTAAGTTAAAAACAGAGTAACGCCTTAAGCAAGATGACATGATGTAGAGGGATAAACTCATGCAATATGATGAAAACCCCATCTTGTTATCCTCGATGGCAACAATATGATACATGCCTTGCTACCCCTACTTTCACTGGGAAAGGACACCGCAAGATTGAACCCAAAGCTAAGCACTTCTCCCATTGCAAGAAAGATCAATCTAGTAGGCCAAACCAAACTGATAATTCAAAGAGACTTGCAAAGATAACCAATCATACATAAAACAATTCAGAGAATATTCAAATATTATTCATAGACAGACTTTTTAATAAACCCACAATTCATCGGTCTCGACAAACACACCGCAAAAAGAAGATTACATCAAATAGTTCTGCATAAGAGAGGGGGAGAACATTGTATTGAGATCCGAAAAGAGAGAAGAAGCCATCTAGCTAATAACTATGGACCCGTAGGTCTGAGGTAAACTACTCACACTTCATCAGAGGGGCTATGGTGTTGATGTAGAAGCCCTCCATGATCGATGCCCCCTCCGGCGGAGCTCCGGAACAAGCCCCAAGATGGGATCTCATGGATACAGAAAGTTGTGGCGGTGGAATTAGGTTTTTGGCTCCATATCTGATCGTTTGGGGGTACGTAGGTATATATAGGAGGAAGGAGTACATCGGTGGAGCAACAGGGGGCCCATGAGGGTGGAGGGCGCACCTGGGGGGGGGGGGGGGTAGGCGCGCCCCCTACCTCGTGGCCTCCTCTTTTGTGTATTGACGTAGGGTCCAAGTCTCCTGGGTCTTGTTTGTTGGGAAAATCACATTCCCGAAGGTTTCATTCCGTTTGGACTCCGTTTGGTATTCCTTTTCTTCGAAACCCTAAAACAGGCAAAAAAACAGCAATTCTGGGCTGGGCCTCCTGTTAATAGGTTAGTCCCAAAAATAATATAAAAGTGGATAATAAAGCCCAATAATGTCCAAAACAGTAGATAATATATCATGGAGCAATCAAAAATTATAGATACGTTGGAGGCGTATCAAGCATCCCCAAGCTTAATTCCTGCTCGTCCTCGAGTAGGTAAATTATAAAAAAAACAGAATTTTTGATGCGGAGTGCTACTTGGCATAATTTTAATGTAATTCTTCTTAATTGTGGTATGAATATTCAGATCCAAAAGATTCAACACAAAAGTTTAATATTGACATAAAAATAATAATACTTCAAGTATACTAACAAAGCAATTATGTCTTCTCAAAATAACATGGCCAAAGAAAATTATCTCTACAAAATCATATAATCTGGCCATGCTCCATCTTCACCACACAAAATATTTAAATCATGCACAACCCCGATGACAAGCCAAGCAATTGTTTCATACTTTTGACATTCTCTAACTTTTTCAATCTTCACGCAATACATGAGCGTGAGCCATGAACATAGCACTTGTAGGTGGAATAGAACGGTGGTTGTGGAGAAGACAAAAAGGGAGAAGATAGTCTCACATCAACTAGGCGTATCAACGCGCTATGGAGATGCCCATCAATAGATATCAATGTGAGTGAGTAGGGATTTCCATGCAACGGATGCACTAGAGCTATAGGTATATGAAAGCTCAAAAAGAACTAAGTGGGTGTGCATCCAACTTGCTTGCTCATGAAGACCTAGGGCAATTTGAGGAAGCCCATCATTGGAATATACAAGCCAATTTCTATAATGAAAAATTCCCACTAGTATATGAAAGTGACGAAATGAGAGACTCTCTACTTTGAATATCATGGTGCTACTTTGAAGCACAAGTGTGGTAAAAGGATAGTAGCATTGTCCCTTCTCTATTTTTCTCTCATTTTTTATTTTTATTTGGGCCTTTTCTCTTTTTTTATGGCCCCCCTTTTTTTAGTCCAGAGTCTCATCCCGACTTGTGGGGGAATCATAGTCTCCATCTTCCTTTCCTCACTGGGACAATGCTCTAATAATGATGATCATCACACTTTTTATTTTCTTACAACTCAACAATTACAACTCTTAGAACAAAATATGACTCTATATGAATGCCTCCGGCAGTGTACCGGGATGTGCAATGACTCATGAGTGACATGTATGAAAGAATTATGAATGGTGGCTTTGCCACAAATACAATGTCGACTACATGATCATGCTAAGCAATATGACAATGATGGAGTGTGTCATAATAAACGGAACGGTGGAAAGTTGCATGGCAATATATCTCGGAATGGCTATGGAAATGCCATAATAGGTAGGTATGGTGGCTGTTTTGAGGAAGGTATATGGTGGGTGTATGATACCGGCGAAAGGTGCGCGGTATTAGAGAGGCTAGCAAAGGTGGAAGGGTGAGAAAAGTGCGTATAATCCATGGAATCAACATTAGTCATAAAGAATTCATATAATTATTGCAAAAATCTACAAGTTATCAAAGCAAAGTATTATGCGCATGCTCCTAGGGGTATAGATTGGTAGGAAAAGACCATCGCTCGTCCCCGTCCGCCACTCATAAGGAAGACAATCAAAAAATAAATCATGCTCCGACTTCATCACATAACGGTTCACCATACATGCATGCTACGGGAATCACAAACTTTAACACAAGTATTCTTCAAATTCACAACTACTCTACTAGCACAACTTTAATATCACCATCTTCATATCTCAAAACAATCATCAATCATCGAACTTCTCATAGTATTCAACACACTCGTAAGAAAGTTTTATTATTAATCTTGTATACCAAGCATATTAGGATTTTAAGCAAATTACCATGCTATTTAAGACTCTCAAAATAATCTAAGTGAAGCATGAGAGATCAATACTTTCTATAAAACGAATCCACCACCGTGCTCTAAAAGATATAAGTGAAGTACTAGAGCAAAACTACATAACTCAAAAGATATTAGTGAAGCACATAGAGTATTCTAACAAATTCCAAATCATGTATGTCTCTCTAAAAAGGTGTGTACAGCAAGGACTATTGTGGTAAACTAAAAAGTAAAGACTCAAATCATACAAGACGCTCCAAGCAAAACACATATCATGTGGCAAATAAAAATATAGCTCCAAGTAAAGTTACCGATAGAAGTAGACGAAAGAGGGGATGCCTTTCGGGGCATCCCCAAGCTTTGGCTTTTAGGTGTCCTTAGATTATCTTGGGGGTGCCATGGGCATCCCCAAGCTTAGTCTCTTGCCACTCCTTGTTCCATAATCCATCAAATCCTTACCCAAAACTTGAAAACTTCACAACACAAAACTTAAAGTAGAAAATCTCGTGAGCTCCGTTAGCAAAAGAAAACAAAAGACCACTTCAAGGTACTCTAATTAACTCATTATTTATTTATATTGGTGTTATACCTAATGTATTCCAACTTCTCTATGGTCTATAAACTATTTTACTAGCCATAGATTCATCAAAATAAGCAAACAACACACTAAAAACAGAATCTGTCAAAAACAGAACAGTCTGTAGTAATCTGTAGCTAGCGCAAGATCTGGAACCCCAAAAATTCTAAAATAAATTTCTGGACGTGAGGAATTTATCTATTAATCATCTGCAAAAGAATTAACTAAATAGCACTTTACAAATAAAAATGGCAGCAGTTCTCGTGAGTGCTAAAGTTTCTGTTTTTTACAACAAGTTTAACAAGACTTTCCCCAAGTCTTCCCAACGGTTCTACTTGGAAAAGACACTAATTAAACACAAAAAACACAACCAAAACAGAGGCTTGATAAATTATTTATTACTAAACAGGATCAAAAAGCAAGGAATAAAAATAAAATTGGGTTGCCTCCCAACAAGCGCTATAGTTTAACGCCCCTAGCTAGGCATAACATGCAAGGATAGATCTAGGTATTGCCATCTTTGGTAGGCAATCCATAAGTGGCTCTCATAATAGATTCATAAGGTAATTTAATTTTATTTCTAGGAAAGTGTTCCATGCCTTTCCTTAATGGAAATTGGAATCTAATATTTCCTTCCTTTATATCAATAATTGCACCAATCGTTCTAAGGAAAGGTCTACCAAGAATAATAGGAGATGAAGGATTGCAATCTATGTCAAGAACAATAAAATCTACGGGCACACAATTCCTATTTGCAACAATAAGAACATCATTAATTCTTCCCATAGGTTTCTTAATAGTGGAATCCGCAAGGTGCAAGTTTAAAGAGCAATCATCAAAATCACGGAAACCTAAAAAATCACACAAAGTCTTTGGAATCGTGGAAACACTAGCACCCAAATCACATAAAGCATAGCATTCATGATATTTAATTTTAATTTTAATAGTTGGTTCCCACTTATCATAAAGCTTTCTAGGGATAGAAACTTCCAATTCAAGTTTTTCTTCATAAGATTGCATCAAGGCACCAACGATATGTTTAGTAAATACTTTCTTTTGACTATAAGCATGATGATAATTTAGCACGGTTTGTAACAAGGAAATACAATCAATCAAATAGCAATTTTCATAGTTAAATTCCTTGAAATCCATAATAGTGGTTTTAGCAACATCTAGGGTTTTAATTTCTTCAATCCCACTTTTATCAATTTTAGCATCAAGATAAAAAAATTCCGAATTCTTGGAACGCCTTCTTGGTAAAGGTGGATCATATTAAGTCCCATTATTATCAAGATTCATATTGCAAAACAAAGATTTAATAGGGGACACATCAATAACTTTTAGATCTTCATCTTTATTTTCATAGCAACTAGAAGAACACGCTCTTATAAAGGCATCTTTCTTAGCACGCATCCTAGCGGTTCTTTATTTGCACTCATCTAGAAATTCTCATAGCTTTGAGAGACTCATTCATATCATGCTTAGGTGTAATAGATCTAAGTTTCAAAGAATCAACATCAAGAGAAATTCTATCAATGTTCCTAGACAACTCATCAATCTTAAGCAATTTTTCTTCAATCAAAGCATTAAAATTCTTTTGCGAAGTAATAAATTCTTTAATATTGGATTCAAAATCAGAGGGCATCTTATTATAATTTCCATAAGAATTGTTGTAGGAATTACCATAATTATTAGAGGGATTACTAGGATAAGGCCTAGGATTAAAATTTCCTCTATAGGCGTTGTTACCAAAATTGTTCCTACCAACAAAATTCACATCCATAGATTCATTATTATTCTCAATCAAAGTAGACAAGGGCATATCATTAGGATCAGAATAAACACTCTTATTAGCAAATTATTTCATAAGTTCATCCATCTTTCTACTCAAAACATTAATTTCTTCTATCGCATGCACCTTTTTATTAGTAGATATTTCAATATGCCATTGAGAATAATTAACCATAATATTATCTACGATTTTAGTAGCCTCTCCTAAAGTGATTTCCATAAAAGTGCCTCCCGCGGCTGAATCTAAAATATTTCTAGAAGCAAAATTCAATCCGGCATAAAAATTTTGTATAATCATCCTCAAATTTAAACCATGAGTAGGGCAATTACGTATCATTAGTTTCATTCTCTCCCAAGCTTGTGCAACATGTTCATGATCAAGTTGCTTAAAATTCATAATATCGTTTCTAAGAGAGATGATCTTAGCGGGAGGAAAATACTTAGAGATAAAAGCATCTTTGCACTTATTCCATGAATCAATACTATTTTTAGGCAAAGACGAAAACCAAGCTTTAGCACGATCTCTAAGCAAAAAAGGAAATAGCTTCAATTTAACAATATCATTATCCACATCTTCTTCTTTTGCATATCACATAAATCAACGAAGCTATTTAGATGGGTAGCGGCATCTTCACTAGGAAGGCCGGAAAACGGATCTATCATGACAAGATTCAGCAAAGCAGTATAAATTTCACAAGATTCAGCATCGGTAAGAGGAGCAATTGGAGTGCTAATAAAATCATTGTTGTTGGTATTGTTGAAGTCACACAATTTGGTATTATCTTGAGCCATCATGACAAGAAAACGAACTAACACACAAGCAAACAACAAGCGGGCAAAAAGAGGCAAATAGAGAAAGAGAGGGAGGATAGAGAGAGAGAGGGCGAATAAAACGGCAAGGGTGAAGTGGGGGAGAGGAAAACAAGAGGCAAATGACAAATAATGTAATGCAGGAGATAAGGGTATGTGATGGGTACTTGGTATGTTGACTTTTGCGTAGACCTCCCCGGCAACGGCGCCAGAAATCCTTCTTGCTACCTCTTGAGCACTACGTTGGGTTTCCCCAAAGAGGAAGGGATGATGCAGCAAAGTAGCGTAAGTATTTCCCTCAATTTTTGAGAACCAAGGTATCAATCCAGTAGGGCTACACGCGAGTCCCTCGTACTTGCACAAAACAAATATATCCTTGCAACCAACGCGAATAGGGGTTGTCAATCCCTACACGGCCAGTTACGAGAGTGAGATATGATAGATATGATAAGATAATATTTTTGGTATTTTTGTGATAAAGATGCAAAGTAAAATAAAGGCAAAGTAAAGAGCAAAGGAAATAACTAAGTAGTAGGATATTAATATGATGAAGATAGACCCGGGGGCCATAGGTTTCACTAGTGGCTTCTCTCGAGAGCATAAGTATTCTACGGTGGGTGAACAAATTACTGTTGAGCAATTGACAGAATTGAGCATAGTTATGAGAATATCTAGGTATGATCATGTATATAGGCATCACGTCCGAGACAAGTAGACCGACTCCTGCCTGCATCTACTACTATTAGTCCACTCATCGACCGCTATCCAGCATGCATCTAGAGTATTAAGTTAAAAACAGAGTAACACCTTAAGAAAGATGACATGATGTAGAGGGATAAATTCATGCAATATGATGAAAACCCAATCTTGTTATCCTCGATGGCAACAATACAATACATGCCTTGCTGCCCCTACTGTCACTGGGAAAGGACACCGCAAGATTGAACCCAAAGCTAAGCACTTCTCCCATTGCAAGAAATATCAATCTAGTAGGCCAAACCAAACTGATAATTCGAAGAGACTTGCAAAGATAACTAATCATACATAAAAGAATTCAGAGAAGATTCAAATATTGTTCATAGATAGACTTGATCATAAACCCACAATTCATCGGTCTCAACAAACACACCGCAAAAAGAAGATTACATCGAATAGTTCTCCACAAGAGAGAGGGAGACCATTGTATTGAGATCCAAAAAGAGAGAAGAAGCCATCTAGCTAATTACTTTGGACCCGTAGGTCTGAGGTAAACTACTCACACTTCATCGGAGGGGCTATGGTGTTGATGTAGAAGCCCTCCGTGATTGATGCCCCCTCCGGCGGAGCTCCGGAACAGGCCCCAAGATGGGATCTCGTGGATACGGAAAGTTGCGGCGGTGGAATTAGGTTTTTGGCTCTATATCTGATCGTTTGGGGGTACGTAGGTATATATAGGAGGAAGGAGTACGTCGGTGGAGCAACAGGGGGCCCACGAGGGTGGAGGGCGCGCCTGGGGGGGTAGGCGCGCCCCCTACCTCGTGGCCTCCTCTTTTGTGTCTTGACGTAGGGTCCAAGTCTCCTGGGTCTTGTTTGTTGAGAAAATAACGTTCCCGAAGGTTTCATTCCATTTGGACTCCGTTTGGTATTCCTTTTCTTCGAAACCCTAAAATAGGCAAAAAACAGCAATTCTGGGCTGGGCCTCCGGTTAATAGGTTAGTCCCAAAAATAATATAAAAGTGGATAATAAAGCCCAATGATGTCCAAAACAGTAGATAATATAGCATGGAGCAATCGAAAATTATAGATACATTGGAGACGTATCAGTGCCTCCAACGAGGGAAGGTTATGGGCACGTGCTACCCTGATCAGATAGGCGGACATAAGCCTTGTGTGCCCGAGTTGTTTGCGCACTTTGTCCATGTTTAGGACCATTTATGTTTTTCCACGACGGTGGCCGTTGGATGTCTTTGGTAGACATCGGGGCCACCCATGATTTAGCCCAAGAGGGGAGTTGGTCAGAGTGGCTGTGAGAGTGTCATGGCTGTAGATTGGTTTTGTCAGAACACCGTCTGTCCACATGTATGGGAGTGCGAGGCCATGGGTTCCGTGGTGTGGGTATAGTGTGCTAACCTCTGCAGAGTGTGTTTTAATCTATCGATAGCCGCACCTGAAGATATGGGCCCAGTTCGTAGTTGGTCACACTATGAGCCAATAATAATAATAAATTGATTAATAATAATAACCTCGGTTCGATGATGAGAAAGAGATTGGTTGTGATCGAGAGAGGATCATGAAGGTATCATGGACAACGAAGTTGGTTGATCTTTATGTGATCGCGAGATGATCACGGTGGTATAGTGGATACTGAAGTTGGTAAGTTGATGCATGAGATGGTTACGAGGTAACCACCGAGTAAGAATACGTTAGTGCATGATCATGTTAACCTGTTGCATGTAGTATCATCATGTTCATATGTCATGCCGTGCTAAAGTTGTTCTAGTTGTATCATGTTCAGTTGTGCATGCCACGTTGTTCTGTTAGTATCATGCTCATGATTGCGTTAACCTGCTAATGCCATGCTATTGTTGTCTTGACTGCTTTTGGTTATTGTGAGCTTGCAAGTACATTCAATGTACTGACCTGGCGTGTCATGCCAGTTTGCAGGTCGTGCCTGGTTTGCTTGCTTGTTTGGTATGGTTCCCGTGTTCGCAAGTTAGGATAAACGTTCCAGCCAGAGTCCCTGCGGATTGGAGTCCATCATCATTGTTCATTGTTCCGCTGCTAGTAGAGGTTCCGCTGCCTCGAGTTGTTATGCTACTTGCATAGAGCAACTGTGGTTGGCATAGCATCGCCGAGCCGGTGTTATTCATTGTAATCCGGAGACCTTGTATTCATATTTGTGTTGTAACAGAGAGCTGGTTTGTTCTATGCTAAGTAGTGCCGTATTCTAGGAGACTTCACCTCGATCGCTGGGCTGGAATACGAGGTGTTCCGGTTTCTCTGAGCCGGGGTGCCACATGCAGCCTACCAAACGGTCCTTAATTAACTCTAGGAAAAACAATAAGAAGCTAGATTAATACGGCCATATACTATATTTCCCATGCTATATCAACGAATTGTATATTCCTACAGCTATAACAATGAAAAGACAAAAACAATTTACCTAGACAGTGTATGGAGATGTCGGTGCCACCACCTCCATCACTGCTCTTGTGCTTGACCATGTTCTTTTTGTTCTCGTTTTTAGGCAATTGTTGTTGTCTTCATGTTCATTTCCATGGGAGGGGTGCATTTTCTTTCCTGATACCGTTGTTTGTGATCGTTGCCAATTAGGGCTGCAAACAAGTTGACCAGTTCTGGCTTGTCATGTTAAGGGCCTTGCGTGAGACCACAAAGAGGGGCCTTCATTTTTTCCACATAAACAAATATCTTTTTATTGCATAGTCAGCATAAATATAGAAAAAGTATTGCATAATTTTTTTGAGTCAAGTAGGAACTGAAATATACTTTTAAGCACTTGAAGCTCCTAATCTCTATTCATCAGCAAAATGTTTAACTTGTATCTAACCAACAACAAATTAACATCAAACTCTTTTTTAGTTACTAGAATCGCCTCATCATGATCATTAAACAAGGAATCAACCCATGGGACTAGACCAAGAGATGAATGAAATCATCAGCCAGTGAGCAAATCAAATGAAATAGTACTCTTGATGTATCCACCTTCCAAAGGAATTTGTGAAAACAAAAGGATTTCCACTAATCATTGTAAACTGACTCGGGAATAGATGGGAATCCATCAAAGTCATTTTCATTTAATTTGCATTTGTATCAAATGGTTGGAAATCACATGCAAAAGGTAATAGAAAATCCTCATTAACTGGTGGTTTCATACTAGGGAAATAACGAGAGAGGAGGGAGAAGGATGAAGTAACGAGTTGTTTTGGATAGGAATCAAGCCATATGCAACATATGCTCGCATGCACAAGCTGGGGAACATATGCTCGCATGCACAAGTTGTCACGGTCACAGTGACTCGGCCTATTCTCACGGGCATTGAATATCAGTTGGGCTTTTATTAATGGACGCGCCTAGCAAGCGCATATTGGCCCGCTAGTGCTCTCGAGTGATCGGCCATAAAAGAAACTGCATGGTCCCCTCATCCCAAAAAGGGAAGTACACCCCCGCCTACGCCCACAAGACACGCGCTCTCTCCCAAGCACCTGTACGCCCTCAACACGATTAGATGGCCGTGGGGATCATGTGTCCCCCCAATGCCTTCCTTCCTACAACTGGCCCATGCCCCTCCCTTTGCTCCACCCCAACTGCCCCACTGCATCTTCTTCTTTCACACGAAAGAACCCCCTCCCCCACCATGATTTTCCCATCGCCATGCCTGCCATGGCGATTGAAGCAAACTTGGATTCAAGTGGATTTTCCTCGTTTTCTTGCCAATGAGAAGAGGAAAAAAGAGTAGGAATACATTCCAGGAAGCACGAGGAGGGGGAGAAAGGTCAGGATCCATTGAATTTCCTCCTCCTTTAGTTTCACTTCACCTCCCTTCAGACCTTGTTCACCCATGGCTTTGTCAATCTTCAAAAAAAGCATTGTTTCCTATGCTAAAATGGAATAGGAAAGAAACACAGGACATTGTGGGAGAGAAATGTTGTAAAAATATGTGCGATTTTTTGTTGTTTTCATGCAACTCCTCCAAATGCATGAACCAACTTTGGGCACACTCTGTGCAATAAAAAAGAAACCATGCACATAGAGTAGAAACAATCATATATTAAATCTTTTTGTTCACATACTATAGTAGATATGTCCAAAGTAGAAAAAAGAAAGAGATAGTCTACTCTAGGAACTATGGAATATAACTAACAGCTAGACAAATTGTTGTCAACTATTTTTGCTTTGCTGTTTCCAAGATAAGTAGTTATAACTTTGTATTTGGGGATGCATTGTTCTTCATAGAGGCTCCTCCACCCATAAAACCAGTAGATGGTGCAAGAAAAAAATCCTTCAGGGAAAATGCACCTATTCCCGTGTTGTATCCGTGCAACTTATATACTACATTTGTGCAACTTATATACTAGATTTGTGCAACTAACATCACTTATCTATGCAACTACAAACAACAACAAAATAGCTGAGGTGGTTAGTTCTTTGAGGGCTCTAAGTTGTGTGATTGTTATGTGCAATCGTATATAATCACCTAACTGAACAAAAACTGCACCTAAGTGGGTGGTGCTACACACATTTTATGATTGTGTGTGCAACTTAAAGAACTCATGTGTCCAAATGAGGATTGACCTACGTGCAACTAAAAAAATGGAAAAACAAATATAGCAATTTTCTTGTGAAATATTGTAAAAAAGTTAGCTAGTTTTTTTAGTCTCACAACCAATGGATGTTTTCGCTCTTCCTCGCTTGCATCTATAAGGTTATTTTCTTGAAATTAATTTCAACAAAATACCAAAAAATGGTTGTTGATGTGCTTGTTCCCCCTTCCTATCTTGCAAAATGTAGGTCGGTCGGCAATAAAAAACAAAAAAGATTCTTCATGAGGAAAGATGATCGATCTCAATGAGATGCCTCGCGACCTCAGAGAGGTGCCTCACGATGATGTTGGGGTTGTGTAGGCAATGTTTTGCACGCAACCAGATCTAAGGTGGGTTTTTGTAACACCCCGGTAGTCAAGCTACAGTAATCACACACTAATGATGCCATCTCATCACAATTAAATTGCTAAACCTCACTTTATCCAAACCGAGTTCAAATTCAAATTTTGAAATAAAGTCAAAAATAATATTTCTTCAAACTGCAAAACTAAGTGTTCATAATTTTGCATATATTCACTAAGTAATTGTATTGGAGAAACCAATATTATTTTAAATATTAAATTGCTCCTAACCCATTTAAAATAGTGCCCAAGAGAGCCTATTTAATCTAATTGTGTGTATTTAGAATTTAATTGAAATCATCTTGCCTCCAAACTTTTTGTGGCAGTACTAAATAATGCCTAGTATTGGATTTGACAAGTTGTATATTTTACAAAAAATCATTTGGTAACTAAAAGAAACAGAAAACAGAGTAGAAAATAATGCAGAAAAAGAAAAAGTTAAACCTAACACTGTTCACCTAAAGCATAGTACTACGGTAAGGCCCAACCCACCAGAGGGCCCTTTCGCTACCAATTGAACAGACACAGGGAGGCCATGGCGCTGGTAATGCACGCACGCCGTCCATGTCGTGGATATCACATTGTCGGCCATCCCGCGGCTCCCTGGGTGGATAAGGCCACACCTCGACACCCCCGATGAAACCCTAGCTCTAGTTCTTCCCTCTCCTCCCCCCTCTCTTCGGTGTGGAGCCTGTCCGAGCATAGGTGTCGCCATGCCATCGCCGTGCACGTAACCATCAGCCACCGTTTGCCACGCCGTCTTCTCCAGGACCTCCGTCTACTTCCACCATGTCGACTACGTGCATAGGATCAAGCCGGAATGCCTACCTCGCCCGGATCGGGCTTCTTCCTCCTCTGATGCCACCGGCGTTCGTCGTCGGATTCTCTGCCCCCCGAGCTTACCCGACCGTACAACCATGTCCACGAGCACTACCGTGAGTTCCCCCACTTTCCCCTTCGATCCGCTCCGTTTTCCACTGCCTCCGAGCTCGCCCATGGCCACGCCCCTGCTGCTCCTTGTTGCTGCTACCCTATACCGCTACTGCTGCGCTATGCCGCTAGCTGCTCATACCGCTCGCCCGAAGCTATTGCGGAATGCTACCGCCGCTTGTTGTTGCTGCGCTGCTGGTGCACCGGCCGAACTCGCCGCTACTGCCAGCCATGCCTTGGCTGCCCCCGCTCGCGCCGCACCGCAGCTGCTAGTTGCCGCTGCTGTTGCTCTCTTATGTTGATGCTCTTGCTGCTGCACTGGTGCTGTTGCAAGCTACTCAAAGCTGGTGCCACTGCTTTGCTCTGCTACTAGCAGCCGCACCGCTCTGCTTGCTACTAGTGCCGCTGTGTACTGCTATAAGCTGCCGTCGATACATGCTGCTGCTTGCTCTTGTCGTTGATTGCTACTAGGTGTTGCTGCTCACTTGCTTCTACTACTACCGCAGCTTGCCATGGCCGCCAAGGCCCCTGTATATAGCCGTGTGTGTGGCCGGCTGGGCTATGTCCAGTGATGTCCGGCCCTTGTTTAATTAGGTCAGGTGTAGTTTAGTGCTAATTTAGCCTATTAGCAAATGACAAGTGGGTCCCATCTAATTAGTTTAGATAAATACTTTTGGAAATTATTAAAACAGTGATGTGTGGGCCACCACCTCCCCTTTTGACCAGTCAATTTGACTTATTCAATTCAGATTAAAATAAAATACAAAATTCCAGATTATTAATAAAACTTTGGAAATTATAGAAAATAAACCGTAACTCCAATGAAAATAATTTATATATGAAAAATGATCAGAAAAATATGATGAATCCGAATACACTATCCACATACCTGTCACGTGTCTCTAACACTGCAAACATGGAACCTTCCCCTACGGATCTTTTGTCCGATAAATGCCTCAAGCCGAGAAAATATTCCCGGATATTTTCCAGCTCCGTTTGTAACACGTAGCACTACGTTAGGTCACCCCTAGCATGGCGTATTTCCATGTCATGCTTTGTGATGCATTTCATTGCTCTATTATTTATTGTGTTCCCCTCTGTTACTTCTTTTTGGGTAGATCCGGAGACCACCATTGATCCGGTGATCTACTGCTTCACCGTCGAGGGTTCTTATATATCTGCAGAGCTTCCAGACAAGCAAAACCCCCTTGATCATTCCTATATCACCCATTTCCTTCTCTCTCATGCTCGCATTAGAGTTTCCTACTTTGTTTGTTTGTACCTGTTATGATGCATAGCCTGCTTTTGTAACCTGCTATTTTTACCTACCTGGTTATCCTTTATGCTTAGTATAGGTTGGTTAGTGATCCACCAGTGACCCCTCACCTTGTTCCTGTTGCCCCCGCTTTATGATCGATGGCTCGATCAACATGATCAATGTACAGAGCCCAACACATCACACCCCCTAGTCGTACGACTCCGCAGAGCTACTATCGAGTGCCGAGGGTGATACCCCGTACATCACTTCTGATGAGATCTCTGTAGTGTAGTTAAGCAGTCGTGGTCTACGGAGGGTGATTCCTCCTTATCCACTCCTGATAATGACTCTTCGTGCAACACATCAAGTGTGAACCCTTCGAGGGTGATTCCTCCAAGGCCACCTTGACAGATGCATCGAGTGGGAATGCATTGAGGGCGATTCCCTGGAATTCCCCCTTGATGTTACGGATACACGGTTACCTTGAATTTACCTCAGAATCTTGTTGAAGTCGGGTCAGCCCCGGGGGGTACCCGCGAGAGATGTTGAAGTTGGGTAGACCATGAGGGTACACGCGAGTTAATTACATGGCACGGCCGGGCAATCTTAGCCCTTGTCGTAAGTCCGCGAGACGAGGCGACGGGACCACAGATCATGGATCATTGATCGTCTTCGCGCGCTCACAGGACACTAACGGGTTTGGATATGTGATTCGAGTATGCCTCTGGCCTTTTCGCACTGACCACCACGCAGGAATAAGTATGGGCACTCTGCATCGTACGATTCTCTGAAAGCTTTTCGGGCGTCAGCGATTGAGCGGTGCGCACCGGTTAGTGAGTCATGTTAGTGAGTAATTGTGCTTTAGTAAGAATATTGGTGTTAAGGTTTGTGATTCCCTATGCAAGCACAAAAGTCGATAGTTATGCAACGAAATTATATCCTACTTATGGTGCATTATTTAGTGTTAGTTATGTTTAATGCATGTTTATGACTGTTTTCGCATTTTGGTTGGTCGCTTCTCAATCTATTTGCTAGCCTTCATTTGCATTAAGCGGGAATACTGCTTGTGCATCCAACTCCTTAAACCAAAGTTGTGCCAAATGAGTCCACCATACCTACCTATATGCGGTATTTCCATTCCGTTACAAGTAATTTTGTATGTGCCAACTCTAATATTCAAAATAAATTTCCGTTTTGTGTGCCCGTACCGCTCATGAAGCGAAAGGGGGTGGCCAATATTTTCCATGTTAGGTATGTTATTCTAAAGATGAGTGTTTATTCACATGTCATTGCATGAGAGTGTTGTAGGTAATAGAGATGCCTAGTCCTGAAATGAAAAAAATGTTGCTCATAAAAAATTCCTGGAAAGCATTGGTATGGAAGGCACCCATGGATACGGCTAGCCATGGATTTTGAAATAATGATGGAAAGGAAATAAACTTTATTTTATGTTTGGTAACCGCCTATGATTTATCTAGTATGAAAGATATTGGGAATTCTCAGTCATTTTCGTTGACCAGAAAAGCATGCCTCTCAAAATAATTTGATCTCTCAATTTAAGCTATGAGCTATGGCACCTCTACAAATCTTTGCTTCCCTCTGCGAAGGGCCTATCTATTTACTTTTATGCAATTTTTATTTTTATTTTGAGTCTCCATCTTCTCTTATAAAGGACTAACTAGGGAACACTATTGTCATACTTGTGCATTGGATGTAGCTAATATTTGAGTGTGTTTCATGAATGGATCAATGATTGAGCATAATGGGCTAGGGATAACTTCCTTTAGCGTCGATATTTTGAAAGACATGGTTGCTTGTTAGTATGCTTGAGTATTGATGTCTTCATGTTAAATTATAGACTATTGCCTTGAGTCATTCAAGTCCAAATATCCATGCTACAAAAGAAAGAGTGCATGATGAATATGATAGGTAGCATTCCACATCATAAATTTCTATTTTTAATTGCTACTTTATAATGATGAGTTCTATGAGAAAGAGTTGTTGTTATGATGCTAGGAGAAGTGATTGAAATCATCATTGATCAAACTTATGTGCTATGCTAGCATTCACACTTCATAAATTATCTCTTTTATCATTTACCTACTCGAGGTCGAGCAGGAATTAAGCTTGAGGATGCTGATACGTCTCCAACATATCTAAAATTTATGAAGTATACATGCCATGTTTACAACAATTTTATATGGTTTGGGTGCAATTTTATACGATTTAAATGGAACTAACCTGGACTGACGTTGCTTTCAGCAAAACTACCGTGGTGTTGTTTTTTGTGCAGAAATGAAAATTCTCCAAATGCAACGAAACTTTTTGATGATTTTTTGGAAGAAAAGAGGCACTAGAAGCTTCGTGGGAAGCCTAGAAGAGTCACGAGGTGGCCACCACCCACTAGGGCATGCCTGGGGGGGTGACCGCACCCTGATGGGTGGTGGGCTCCCAGAGGCCCATCTTAGTGTGAGACCGACGCCAAAAAATCCTATTAATACAGAAACCCCCAGAAATAACCCAAGATGAGAAGTTCCGCCACCGCAAGCCTCTGTATCCATGAGAACTCAATCAGGAGCCCGTTCCGGCACCCTGTCAGAGGGGGGGGGGGGAATCAAATGCCATCTTAATCATCCCGGTGGCCACCATGATAAGGAGGGAGTAGTCCACTGATACGTCCATTTTTCATCATGCTTTTATATTGATATTTATTGCATTATGGGCTGTTATTACACGCTATATCACAATATTTATGCCTTTTCTCTATTATTTTATAAGGTTTACATGAAGAAGGAGAATGCCGGTGATGACCCACAAGTATATGGGATCTATCATAGTCCTTTCGATAAGTAAGAGTGTCAAACCCAACGAGGAGCAGAAGGAAATGACAAGCGGTTTTCAGTAAGGTATTCTCTGCAAGCACTGAAATTATCGGTAACAGATAGTTTTGTGATAAGGTAATTCGTAACAGGTAACAAGTAATAAAAGTAAACAAGGTGCGGCAAGGTGTCCCAATCCTTTTTGTAGCAACGGAAAAGCCTGGACAAACTCTTATATAAAGGAAAGCGCTCCCGAGGGCACATGGGAATTATCATCAAGCTAGTTTTCATCATGCTCATATGATTCGCGTTCGTTACTTTGATAATTTGATATGTGGGTGGACTGGTGCTTGGGTACTGCCCTTCCTTGGACAAGCATCCCAATTATGATTAACCCCTCTCGCAAGAATCCGCAACTACGAAAGAAGAATTAAGGTAAACCTAACCATAGCATGAAACATATGGATCCAAATCAGCCCCTTAGGAAGCAACAGATAAACTAGGGTTTAAGCTTCTGTCACTCTAGCAACCCATCATCTACTTATTACTTCCCAATGCCTTCCCCTAGGCCCAAACAATGGTGATGTGTCATGTAGTCGACGTTCACATAACACTACTAGAGGAAAGACAACATACATCTCATCAAAATACCGAACGAATACCAAATTCACATGACTACTTATAGCAAGACTTCTCCATGTCCTCAGGAACAAACATAACTACTCACAAATCATATTCATGTTCATAATCAGAGGGGTATAAATATTCATAAAGGATCTAAACATATAATCTTCCACCGAATAAACCAACTAGCATCAACTACAAGGAGTAATCAACACTACTAGGAACCCACATGTACCAATATGAGGTTTTGAGATTAAGATCGGATACAAGAGATGAACTAGGATTCGAGAGGAGATGGTGCTGGTGAAGATGTTGATGGAGATTGACCCCCTCCGGGATGAGAGGATCGATGGTGATGACGATGGTGACGATTTCCCCCTCCTGGAGGGATGTTTCCCGGCAGAACAGCTCCGCCGGAGCCCTAGATTGGTTCCACCAAGGTTCCGCCTCGAGACGGCAGCGCTTCGTCCTGAAAGCTTCCTTCTGATTTTTTCCAGGGAAAAAGACACCTTATACCAGAAGATGGGCATCAGGGGCCTGCCAAGTGGCCCACAAGGCAGGGGGCGCGCCCCCACCCTTGTGGACGGTGGCTGGCTCCCCTCTGGTGCTTTCTTCGTCCAATATTTTTAATATATTCCCAAACCTACTTTCGTGGAGTTTCAGGACTTTTGGAGTTGTGCAGAGTAGGTCTCTAATATTTGCTCCTTTTCTAGCCCAGAATTCCAGCTGCCGGCATTCTCCCTCTTCATGTAAACCTTGTAAAATAAGAGAGAAAAGGCATAAGTATTGTGACATAATGTGTAATAACAGCCCATAATGCAATAAATATCGATATAAAAGTATGATGCAAAATGGACGTATCAACTCCCCCAAGCTTAGACCTCGCTTGTCCTCAAGCGGAAGCCGATATCGAAAAATATGTCCACATGTTTAGAGATAGAGGTGTCGATAAAATAAAATAAGGACATGAGGGCATCATGATCATTCTTAGAACAACAACATATATATAGTCATATGATTTCTTATGCTAAAGTAACAATCTATTCACAATGTCGAGTATGAATCACAAACTTTATTGAAAGCTAGCAAACTATAATCTCAATCATTGAAGCAATTGCAATTTATCATAACATCGGAAAGAGTCAATATAAGAGCTTTTCAGCAAGTCCACATACTCAACTATCATTTAGTCTTTCACAATTGCTAACACTCATGCAATACTTATGGGTATGAAGTTTTAATCGGACACAGAGAAAGATAGGGGCTTATACTTTTGCCTCCCAACCTTTTACCTCAAGGGTAATGTCACAATAATAGTTTATGAAAACCCACATCCAATTAGCTATATATATTAGGATCTTTCCAACACACAGTGCTTGCCAAAGGATAAAGTGTAAAAAGGAAAGGTGAAGATCACCAAGACTCTTGTATGAGGTATAAGACAAAAATAAAAGATAGGCCCTTCACAGAGGGAAGCAGAGGTTTTCATGTGTTTTTATGGTTGGATGCACAAAATCTTAATGCAAAAGAACGTCACTTTATATTGCCACTTGTGATAGGGACCTTTATTATGGAGTCCGTCACTTTTATTTCTTCCATATCACAAGCTCGTATAAAGCTTATTTTCTGCACACTAATAGATCATACATATTTAGAGAGCAATTTTTATTGCTTGCAACAATGACAACTTACTTGAGGGATCTTACTCAATCCATAGGTAAATATGGTGGACTCTCATGGCAAAACTGGGTTTAACACTACTAGGGAAAAACTTATACACAGGATCTTACCAGCAGCGAGTTTTAAATTAAGGCGCTGCTGCAATGTAGCAGTAGCGCGCTCCGGCAATACTCGCTGCTGAAATAAACGTAGCAGTAGCGCGCCTCCTCTAGCAGTAGCGCTTTAATTCGGAGCGCGCTACTGCTAGGTAGTTTAGCAGTAGCGCCTTTGCCTTTAGAGCGCTACAGCTAAAACTAGCTATCTCCCACCCCCACGCTCTCCTCTATCCGATCCACACTCACACTCACACTCACTCCTCCTCAACCCCCATCCCCGCTCGCCAGTCCTCCCCTGCCGGTCATCGACGCCCCCGCCAGCCGTCGTCGCCTACCCCTCTTCCCTCTATGCCGCCGTCAACTCCCCCTCCTCACTAGACTCGGTACCGCCCTCCTCCTCTATCCTCCCTCGACTCGCCGCCAGCCAGCCCCTCCTCGCTCCGCCTTCCTCCTCCATCCTACTCTCTTCTCCCTCCTCGAGTCGCCCCTCCTTCTCCCTCTTCCTTGCTACATTTTGATTTAGTAGGCTAGTTCATATGCAACATTTTGATTTAGTTGATTTAGTACGCTAGTTGATTCAGTTGATTTAGAACATTTTGATTTAGTTGATTTAGTAGGCTAGTTGATTTAGTTGATTTAGAACATTTTGATTTAGTAGGCTAGTTGATTTAGTTGATTTAGAACATTTTGATTTATTTGATTTAGAACATTTTGATTTAGAGTATTTCATATGCCAGGGGATTTAGTAGCTAGTTGATTTAGTATGCACCATTTTATTGTTATTTTTTCTGTACATGGATAGGTAGATGCTTTTGTTTTTTTGTAATAAGTTATTTTTTTGGCAAAATGTAGGTGCCAATTTAGTTAAATTTGCCACTTGTTCTTTTAATCAATTATCTTAGGCAATAGGGGCCAAATTAGATGAAATGTCTTGGTAGGTGGTACCCTTATTTGGTAGATATTTGTGAAAAGTTTTTTTGGAAATAGGTGCCACCGAAATGCTTTATTAGATGGTACCTTTCCATCTAATATGTTACTAGATCTTAGGATTATAATTGTCCATAAAATTGCTTCTCGCGGAAGAACCAAAAATATCACATGCTACTATTTTTCTTTCCTGTGAAGTGGATCATTAATCCTTTGCTCATATTGCTTTAGGAAAATGGCGCCACCACCACCACCACCACTATGCCGACTGTGCAAGTCAAGGTGCGCTAGCAGCCTTGCAACTGGCAAGCTATTCGACATCTACTTCCAGCCGAGTTTTCGTCATGCGGCGGTAAGAAATTAGATGAAATGTAACAACTATTTTATTTTTAGTGTTGGCATTACTGCATTGTGTCATTTTGCTTCTTTTACACAGATTGTCTCATGCAATGTGAGGTTGCAATTCAACAAGCTGACAGGAGACACTGTGATATTTGAGGCTCCTGGGGGCCGTACACTATGGAGGTTGAGAAAGGACGCAATATGTCGCAGATTGGAGGAGATGGATGGGCCCGTTTCCTCGCCCACATGCGTCTTACTGGTGGTGAGTTGATCAGCTTCTCCTTCAGAGCAGAAAGACCCAAGCTGGCTGTCATTTACCTCAACCTGGTGGAAGATGATGAAGATGACGAAGATGATGAAGATGACGAAGATGATGAAGATAATGAGGACCCACTCGATGAAGATGATGAGAACCCACTTCATGAAGCCATCGTAGCTCAAAGAATGAGGCTGAGCGAGGAGGAGGTGTGAAACCTATGGGACATAATTCCGCCACGTGATGACTTTGTCGGGGTGCCATTCTTGACCCGCCAGACAAGTACCATGGTCAATCGGCATGAAATGGTATGTTATACTGACTGTAGTAATTTGATGATATATATATATATATATATATATGCTTTATTGTTATACTTACAAATGCAAATTATCTGATGATATGCTTAGTGAATTCGATGATATGCTTAGTGTAGAGTCCAATGATATGCTTTGTGGAATCTAGTTGATGATATGCTTTAGTGTAGAGTCTGATCACATGCTTATTAGTGTAGAATCCAAGGAACTATTAATAGTGTAGATAATCCATATATACTTATTAGTAGAATTCATGATTAATTAGTACAAATACGTAGTACTGTGTCTTTTGATAGTGTAGAAATCTAGACTTAATAGAAATATATTTGCAAGAGTTTGTGCGAGGCTATTTATTAATTGATATGTTTTTTCTTATTCAGAAATTGCCAAAGAACCTATCTGTGAGTTGTGGTATCGAGCCTGATGAAGAAGGCTCAGCTGGACTACACCTTACCGCAAGGGGCTCCATCACCACCTGTACTTACCGCATGGACACAGACGGTCGCACACACTTAAACTCGGTTGGGTGGAAGAGATTCCTCGTTGGCAAGAATCTTCTTGTTGGACAGGCCATCCTAATTACTATCAGGAACACCCACCGCCCAGGCTTGAGGATGATGATCATCGTCGATATCATCTAGAACTACGTATGTGTGTCTAGCTATATCATCTAGAACTACATATGATGATTGTCGTCGATATCATGTAGAACTACATATGATGATCGTCGTCGATATCATCTAGAACTACATATGCTAATCATTGTCGATATCACCTAGTACTGCTTGAGGATGCATGTTCACTATATATGAAATTGTTATCTAGTACTCCCTCCGTTCCAAACTACTCGTCATGGTTTTAGTTCAAATTAATCTAGTACTCCCTCGGTTCCAAATTACTCGTCGTGGTTTTAGTTCAAATTTGAAATAAAACCACGACGAGTAATTTGGAACCGAGGGAGTACTACCTAGTACCTATAATGCTTTATGAAATTGATATCTAGTAGTACCTAGTATCTGGAAATTGTAGTTTATTGAAGCTAAAACGGGGTAGGAAGCCGGGGGGAAATGATGAAAGATATAGCAGTATCCCGGGGCCAGAAAATCGCTACAACTAATTAATAGTAGCACATTCCGGAAAAGCGCTGCTGATATAGTCAATAGTAGTAGCGCGGGTACAGACCGCGCTACTACTAACAGTTAGATGTAGCGCCTTATCGGTAGCGTGGCTGCACGCGCTACTGATAGCCTCAAAACCCGCGCTACTACTAGGGTTTTCCCTAGTAGTGTAAGGATATTTGGAAGCACAAATAGTATCTCTACATGGTACAAATAATTTGGCTATCATGAGGGGGAAAGGCAAGCTCAACATGTTGGATGATCCATGACAATATAATTTATTTCAGATATAAGAAAACATAACCCATTACGTTGTCTTCCTTGTCCAACATCAACTTTTTAACATGTCATACTTTAATGAGTGCTCACAATTATAAAAGATGTCCAAGATAGTATATTTATATGTGAAAACCTCTCTTTCTTTATTACCTCCTATTAATTGCAACGATGACCAAAACTATGTTTGTCAACTCCCAACAACTTTTATTCATCATACTCTTTATATGTGAAGTCATTACTCCCCATAAGATCAATATGATCTCTTTATTTTTTTTATTCTTTCCCTTTTTCTTATTTTTTATTCCCTCAAGATCATAGTAAGATAACCAAGCCCTCGACTCAAGACTATGATGTTTTAGAATGACCTTCCTCGGTCAGAGAAGGGGCTTGGTCTGGAATGGATTGAGACGGAAAGCGGTAATCAATCGCAACATGGTGGAACACTTGTTGGAGAAGGGTAAGCGCCTCCATGTCGTAGGGGTGGGTAGGACAATAAAAGACTAGCCATTCCTATGGGATCGTGCGTGGCAGCTGGTATAGATGATGATGAAAGGAGGGCCGCTTGAACTGGGACCTATTCTCATAATAGGCAGCAAGCAAATCTAAATAGGAAAGGGGGCGACTGATGACTGCCTTTTTCATCAGAAATCAAAAAGGGTGGAATGTGGAGCTAATATGTCTGGCTACAAGTATAACCAAAGAAAGATGAGACGAGACCCTCCTCTTATGGCTCAAAGGCTCAACCTGGCTAGTAAGTCGACATCGGAGAGGAGCACTCATTCATCTTGTGGTGGGCTGGCTTACTACTCCCCGATATTAACTCTCAGGAGTTAAGCAATTCTGAAATAAGTTTGTTACCCTACAAAGTCTTTGACCTTGGGTATGGAAAATGGAGAGGGAGCTACACGCTAATGGTAGTAAAACCGCCCTGCTCTTCTTAGTTAGTATGGAGAGAAGTTATCCGAAAGGTTGAAAGATGCCAACGTGAGCTAGCGTCTCGTTATGCTTAATAGCATTCCAATCTTTTAATAATAATCACGACTTGTATCTCTTTTGATTCGCTTGGTTTATTAGTTTCACTACTTCAAATAAAACAATAAAACTTTTCCTGTGTGGCCAAAGGGACTACGTTCCTAAAGTTCGTATCGATCATATATATTAGGTGGATCACTTTTTTCTTCAACTGAAGGTCTATTTTTTGGTTATTCACTGATTTGAAATGAAACTTAACACTTGTTTTGTTATTGATTCCTGGGGCTAGGCGTTCCACTTATTTCTCTTTCTCACGGGACACATAAAGATACTGGTGCTTGGCAAAGAAGCTTGTGTCAGAAGAGAAGTGGAAAACTAAGCTGTTCGGGCTTAACTTAAACCTGATTGCCCTAGTAGGAGTCAGAATAAGGTTGAGGCTTGAAGACAAGCAACTGACATCTCGGATCTTGCCATTCAATAGATAAGGATCCACACAAAACTCAAAGCTAGATCATACTAAACTTTATTCTACTATATCAAGATATAACCAAAAGGATCGAACTAAGAAAAATGGTAAAGATAGAAGTGTGATGGTGATACGATACCAGGGCACTCCCCCAAGCTTGGCAGTTGCCAAGGGGAGTGCCCATACCCGATACTCAGTTCTCTAGAGGTGGTGATGATGGAGTTGTTGATGATGGTGTGTCGCATATCGAGCATAGGAGATCCTCCAACTTGCGGATAATTCCCTTGAGTGCGGTGATATGCTCGTGCAACAAAATATTTTCATGTGTGAGATACTTATTTTGTATACGAGCTAGCTCAATCATCTTGAAAGCTTCAATCTTAGTTGGGGTGAGATGGTTATAGTAGGGTCAGAGATGTCTTCTTCTTCTTTTGCCGGAGCTTGATCCTCCGTGGCCTTCTTGATCCTATCACGCTTGTTTATCTCCTGAAGCTCTTCTTTCTTCTTCTCTATCTTCATTAGCCAAGCATCGTTGCCCGCGTTGTTGGAGGAGGGGGACGACATGATGCCTGACGTTGAAAACTCTGGCAAAAACAGGAGATATTTGCGTGGTACGGTGGTCAGAACCTTCGAGAGATTATATAATGAATTTTTCCCGACCAAAAGAAGTATCATGCAAGAAAACGGAGTCCAGAGGGCACACGAGGTGCCCATGAGGCAGGGGGCGTGCCCAGGGGGGTAGGGCGCGCCCTCCACCCTTGTGGATGCCTCATGTCCTTTCTGGACTACTTATTTTCCTATTTTCTTAAATATTCCAAAACAGAGAAAATTTGCCATTAGAACTGTTTTGGAGTCGGTTTACTTACCGTACCACATACCTATTCCTTTTCGGAGTCTAAAACATTCCGAAAAGTGTCCCTTATGAGCTCCTCCGGGGTTACGGTATCAATAACATTGGTTTCAACATTTATGGGGTTACCTGAGATATAATGTTTGATTCTTTGACCGTTCACCACCTTCAGATTTGTGCCTTCGAAGTTGTTGATTTTTATGGCACCGGAACGATAGACCTCCTTGATAATCACATTTAGAGAGGAGTTTTCATGCAAAAAGTTCTTAAACGAGAGTTGTATAACAGAAAATAATCACCTACATTAAACACATGTTTTTGTATCCTTTTGTCATGCCATCTTTTAACTTTTTCTTTAAACAGTTTGGCATTCTCATAGGCCTGGGTTCTCCATTCATCAAGTGAGCTAATGCCAAATAGTCTCTTCTCACCGGCAAGTTTGAAATCATAATTGAGCTCTTTAATGGCCCAATATGCCTTATGTTCTAGTTCAAGAGGTAAGCGACATGCTTTTCCATAAACCATTTTATACGGAGACATACCCATAGGATTTTTATATGCAGTTCTATAGGCCCATAATGCATCATCCAGTTTCTTGGACCAATTCTTTCTAGATATATTAATAGTCTTTTGCAAAATTAATTTAAGCTCTCTATTACTCAGTTCAACTTGACCACTAGACTGTGGGTGATATGGAGATGCGATTCTATGATTTACATCATACTTAGCAAGCATTTTACAAAAAGCACCATGAATAAAATGTGAACCACCACCAGTCATAAGTATCTAGGGATTCCAAACCTCAGAAAAATAACTTCTTTAAGCATCTTAATAGAGGTGTCATGATCAGCACTACTAGTTGGAATAGCCTCTACCCACTTAGTAACATAATCAACAACAACTAAAATATGTGTATACCCATTAGAGGAAGGAAACGGTCCCATATAATCAAAGCCCCAAACATCAAATGGTCCAATAACAAGTGAATAGTTCATAGGCATTTCTTGCGTCTACTAATATTACCAATTCTTTGACATTCATCACAAGACAAGACAAACTTACGGGCATCTTTGAAAAGAGTAGGCCAATAAAAACCGGATTGCAATACCTTATGTGCAGTTCTATCTCCAGCGTGGTGTCCTCCATAAGCCTCGGAGTGACACTTGCGTAGGATCTGTTCGTGTTCATGTTCATCTACACAACGTCTAATAACACCATCTACTCCTTCTTTATAAAGGTGTGGGTCATCCTAGAAGTTATGTCTTAAATCATAGAAAACCTTTTTATTTTGCTGGTATGTGAAACTAGGTGGTATAAATTTAGCAACAATGTAATTAGCATAATCAGCATACCATGGAGCAGTACAAGAAGCATTTATGATAGCTAATTGTTCATTAGAAAAGCTATCATCTATAGGTAGTGGGTCATCAAGAACATTCTCTAACCTAGACAAGTTGTCTGCAACAGGGTTCTCAGCTCCCTTTCTATCAATAATATGCAAATCAAATTCTTGTAGCAAGAGAACCCATCTAATAAGTCTAGGTTTAGCATCTTTATTTTCCATAAGAGATTTAATAGCAGCATGATCAATCTGAATAGTTACTTTAGAATCAACAATATAAGATCTGAACTTATCACAAGCAAATACAACTACTAAAAATTCCTTTTCAGTAGTAGCATAATTTCTCTAGGCACTGTCTAGAGTTTTACTAGCATATTGAATAACATTTAATTTCTTATCAACTCTTTGTCCTAGAACAACACCTACAACATAATCACTAGCATCACACATAATTTCAAAGGGTAAATTCCAATCAGGTGGCTGAACAATAGGTGCAAAAATCAAGGATTTCGTAAGTATTTCAAATGCTTCTACACAATCATCATCAAAGACAAAAGGAACACCTTTTTTAAGAGATTAGTCAGAGGCCTAGAAATTTTTGAGAAGTCTTTAATGAACCTCCTATAAAAACCGGCATGACCAAGGAAACTTCTTATACCTTTAATGTCCTTACGACATGGCATCTTTTCAATAGCATCAACTTTAGCTTTATCAACTTCAATACCTCTTTTAGAGACTTTATGCCCCAAGACAATACCTTCATTAACCATAAAGTGGCACTTCTCACAATTCAAGACAAGATTAGTTTCTTCACATCTTTGCAAAACTCGATCAAGGTTGCTTAAACAATCATCAAAAGAAGTTCCATACACGGAAAAATCATCCATGAAAACCTCAACAACCTTTTCAAAAAATTCAGAGAATAAAGCAGTCATACATCTTTGAAAGGTAGCAGGTGCATTACATAAAAAAAGGAATACGTCTATAAGCAAAGGTACCGAAAGGGCAAGTAAAAGTTGTCTTTCCTGGCCCTCTTTCGACACAGGTATTTGAGAGAAATCAGAATAACCATCTAGAAAGCAAAAATGTGTTTGTTTGCATAATCTTTCTAGCATTTGATCAATAAAAGGTAAAGGGTAATGATCTTTTCTAGTAGCTTTATTTAATTTGTGGAAGTTAATTACCATTCTATAACCTGTAACAATTCTTTGTGGGATCAATTCATCTTTATCATTAGGAACAACAGTAATACCTCCCTTCTTAGGGGGACACAATGGACATGGCTTACCCATTGACTATCAGCAACAAGATAAATTATACCTGCCACCAGAAGCTTTAGTATTTCATTTCTTACCACTTCTTTCATCTTAGGATTTAACCGTCGTTGGTGATCAACAACCGGTTTAGCATCTTTCTCCAATTTTATTTTGTGTTGGCATAGAGTGGGACTAATGCCCTTAAGATCATCAAGAGTATATCCAATAGCAGTGCGGTGCTTCTTCAGAGTTTTCAACAATTTCTCTTCTTCCTGCTCTGAAAGGTTAGCACAAATAATAACAGGATATATCTTCTTTTCATCAAGATAAGCATATTTAAGAGTATCAGATAATGGTTTAAGCTCAAACATGGGATCACCCTTGGGTGGAGGAGGATCCCCTATAATTTCAACATGCAAATTGTGGTTCAGAATAGGTCCCTATTTAAAGAATACTTCATCTATTTCCCTTCTTTCATTCATAAACATATCATTTTCATGGTCTAGCAAATATTGTTCTAAAGGATCATTAGGAGGCATGACAATAGAAGCAAGACCAATAATTTGATCTTTACTAGGAAATTCTTTATCATGGGGTTGTCTATGAATTTGGCAAAATTAAAATCATGAGACATATCCCCTAAACCAATAGAAACAACATCGTTTTTGCAATCTATCTTAGCATTAGCAGTATTCAAGAAGGGTCTACCAAATATAATGGGGCAAAAGTCATCTTGTGGGGAAGCAAGAACAAGAAAGTCAGTAGGATATTTAATTTTCCCACACAAGACTTCAACATCTCTAACAATCCCAACTGGTGAAATAATATCTCTATTGGCAAGCTTAATAGTAACATCAATATCTTCTATCTCAGCAGGAGCAATATCATGCATAATTTCTTTATATAAAGTATAAGGTATTGCACTGACACTAGCACCCATATCACATAAGCCATGATAACAGTGATCTCCTATTTTAACAGAAACAACAAACATGCCAACAACAGGTCTATGTTTATCTTTAGTATCGGGTCTAGCAATTCTAGCAGCTTACAGAAGTAAATAACATGCCCATCAATATTATCGACCAAGAGATCTTTAACCATAGCAATACTAGATTCAACTTCAATTTGCTCAGGGGGTGTAGGTGTTCTAGCATTACTCTTACGAACCACAGTTGAAGCTTTAGCATGATCCTTTATTCTAACAGCGAAAGGTGGTTTCTCAATATAAGCGGTAGGAACAATAGGATCAACATTATAAGTGAGTCTTTTCTTCAACTTTAATAGGTTCAACTACTTTTACTTCGATGGGAGGATGATATTTAATCCACTTATCCTTAGGGAGATCAACATGAGTAGCAAATGATTCACAGAAAGAAGCTACTGTCTCAGAGTTAAGTCCATATTTAGTGCTAAATTCACGAAAAGAATCAGTATCCATGAAAGATTTAACACAATCAAACATAGGTGTTATACCTGACTCCTTACCTTTGTCGAGTTCCCAATCTTCAGATTTGCGTTTAATTCTTTCCAATAAATCCCATCTGAATTCAATAGTCTTCATAATAAAAGAACCAGTACAAGAAGTATCGAGCATGGAACGGTTATTGAGAGAAAGCCGAGCATATTTTTTGAATAATAATTTCTCTTGAGAGATCATGATTGGGGCATGAATATAACAATGACTTAAGCATCCCCCAAGCTTGAGCGATGCTTTCTCCTTCGCAAGGCCAAAAATTATATATATAATTACGATCATGATGAATCAGATGCATAGGATAAAACTTCTGATGAAATTCCAATTTCAATCGGTTGTAGTTCCATGATCCAATATCATCACATAGCCTAAACCATGTCAATTCGTTTCCCTTCAAAGATAAAGGGAATACCTTCTTCTTGATAACATCCTCGGGCATACCTGCAAGCTTAAATAATCCACAAACTTCATCCACATAGATTAGGTGCATATCGGGATGTAATGTTCCATCTCATGTAAAAGGATTAGCTAGCAGATTCTCTATCATACCCGAAGGAATTTCAAAGTAAACATTTTTCAGTAGGTTCAGTAGGTTGAGGAGCAACTCTTTGCTCTACTAGTCGGAGTGAAGATACCCCGAACAAGCCCCTCAAAGGATTGTTTTCCATAGTAACAAGTGACAGTAAATTTCAGCACACTATATAAATTTTTCCTTACCAAATTCCACTTACCAAAGGCGCTTCACTCCCCGGCAACGGCGCCAGAAAAGAGACTTGATGACCCACAAGTATAGGGGATCTATCATAGTCCTTTCGATAAGTAAGAGTGTCGAACCCAATGAGAACCAGAAGGAAATGACAAGCAGTTTTCAGTAAGGTATTCTCTGCAAGCACTGAAATTATCGGTAACTGATAGTTTTGTGATAAGGTAATTCATAACGAGTAACAAGTAATAAAAGTAAACAAGGTGCAGCAAGGTGGACCAATCCTTTTTGTAGCAAAGGACAAGCCTAGACAAACTCTTATATAAAGGAAAGCGCTCTCGAGGACATATGGGAATTATCGTCAAGCTAGTTTTCATCATGCTCAGATGATTCGCGTTCGTTACTTTGATAATTTGATATGTGGGTGGACCGGTGCTTGGGTACTGCCATTCCTTGGACAAGCATCCCACTTATTATTTACCCCTCTCGCAAGCATCCGCAACTACGAAATAATAATTATGGTAAACCTAACCATAGCATGAAACATATGGATCCAAATCAGCCCCTTACGAAACAACGCATAAACTAGGGTTTAAGCTTCAATCACTCTAGCAACCCATCATCTACTTATTACCTCCCAACGCATTCCCCTAGGCCCAAACAATGGTGAAGTGTCATGTAGTCGATGTTCACATAACACCACTAGAGGAAAGACAACATACATCTCATCAAAATATCGAACGAACACCAAATTCACATGACTACTTATAGCAATACTTCTCCCATGTCCTCAGGAACAAACATAACTACTCACAAATCATATTCATGTTCATAATCAGAGGGGTATTAATATGCATAAAGGATCTGAACATATAATCTTCCACCGAATAAACCAACTAGCATCAACTATAAGGAGTAATCAACACTACTAGCAACCCATAGGTACCAATCTGAGGTTTTGAGACAAAGATCAGATACAAGCGATAAACTAGGGTTTGAGAGGAGATGGTGCTGGTGAATATGTTGATGGAGATTGACCCTCTCCCGATGAGAGGATCGATGGTGACGATTTCCCCCTCCTGGAGGGATGTTTCCCGGCAGAACAGCTCCGCCGGAGCCCTAGATTGGTTCCACCAAGGTTCCGCCTCGAGACGGCAGCGCTTCGTCCTGAAAGCTTCCTTCTGATTTTTTCCAGGGAAAGAGACACCTTATACCAAAATATGGGCATCGGGGGCCTGCCAGGTAGCCCACGAGGCAGGGGGCACGCCCTGGGGGGTAGGGCGCACCCCCACCCGCGTGGACGGTGGCTGGCTCCCCTCTGGTGCTTTCTTCCCCCAATATTTTTAATATATTCCCAAACTGAATTTCGTGGAGTTTCAAGACTTTTGGAGTTGTGCAGAATAGGTCTCTTATATTAGTTCCTTTTCTAGCTTAGAATTCTAGCTGCCGGCATTCTCCCTCTTCATGTAAACCTTGTAAAATAAGAGAGAAAAGTCATAACTATTGTGACATAATGTGTAATAACAGCCCATAATGCAATAAGTATCGATATAAAAGCATGATGCAAAATGGACGTATCAGCCGGCAACTGGAATTCTGGACTGGAAAAGGAGAAAATATGAGAGACCTATTATGCGCAACTCCAAAAGTCCTTTAATTTCACAGAGCATGTTTTTGGAATATATAAAAAATATTGGGTGAAGAAAGAACTAGAGGGGGCCACCAGCCAGACACAAGGGTGGAGGGCGTGCCCCCGACCTTGTGGGCCCCCTGGCAGGCCTCCGGTGCACATCTTTGGTTATATGCTGTGTTTTGACATCGAAAAAATCAGGAGGAAGCTTTCCGAACAAAGCGCCGACGTCTCAAGGTGGAACCTGGGCAGGACCAATCTAGGGCTCCGGTGGAGCTGTTCTACCGGGGAAACATCCCTCCGGGAGGGCGAAATTGAAGCCATCATCATCACCAATGATCCTCTCATCGAGAGGGGGTCAATCTCCATCAACATCTTCACCAGCAACATCTCCTCTCAAACCCTAGTTCATCTCTTGTATTCGATCTTGGTCCCAAAACCTCAGATTGGTACCTGTGGGTTGCTAGTAGTGTTGATTACTCCCTGTAGTTGATGCTAGTTGGTTTATCCGGTGGAAGATTATATTTTCAGATCCTTAATGATAATTAATACTCCTCTGATCTTGATTATGAATATGCTTTATGAGTAGTTACGTTTGTTCCTGAGGACATGGGAGAAGTCTTGTTCTAAGTAATCATGTGAATTTGGTATTCGTTCGATATTTCGATGAGATGTATGTTGTCTCTCCTCTAGTGGTGTTATGCGAACATTGACTACATGACACTTCACCATTATTTGGGCCTAGGGGAAGTCATTGGGAAGTAATAAGTAGATGATGGGTTGCTAGAGTGACAAAATCTTAAACCCTAGTTAATGCGTTGCTTCATAAAGGGCTGATTTGGATCGATAGGTTTCATGCTATGGTTAGGTTTATCTTAATTCTTCTTTCGTAGTTGCGGATGCTTGCATGAGGGGGTAATCATAAGTGGGAGGTTTGTCCAAGGAAGGGAAGCCCCCAAGCACCGGTCCACCCACATATCAAATTATCAAAGTAACGAACACGAATCATATGAGCATGATGAAAACTAACTTGACAACAATTCCGACGTGTCCTCGGGAGCGGTTTGCTTTATATAAGAGTTCATCCAGGCTTGTACTTTGATACAAAAAGGATTGGGCCACATTGCCACACCATAGTTACTTTATTTACTTGTTACCCGTCACAATTTATCTTTTCACAAAAATATTTGTTACCGATAATTTCAGTGCTTGCACAGAATACCTTGCTGAAAACCACTTGTCATTTCCTTCTGCTCCTCGTTGGGTTCGACACTCTTATTGAAAGGACTACGATAGATCCCCTATACTTGTGGGTCATCAAGACTCTTTTTTGGTGCCGTTGCCGGGGAGTGAAGCGCCTTTGGTAAGTGGAATTTGGTAAGGAAACATTTATATAGTGTGCTGAAATTTACTATCACTTGTTAATATGGAAAATAATCCTTTGAGGGGTTTGTTCAGGGTATCTTCACCTCGACTGGAAGAGCAAAAAGTTTCTCCTCAACCTACTTCACCTACTGAAAAAAATTATTATGAAACTCCTTTGGGTATGGTAGAGAAACTGCCAGCTAATCCTTATATAGGAGATGGAACATTACATCCCGATATGCACCTAATCTATGTGGATGAAGTTTGTGGATTATTTAAACTTGTAGGTATGCTGAAGGATGTTCTCAAGAAGAAGGTCTTACCTTTATCTATGAAGGGAAAGACATTGACATGGTATAGGCTATTGGATGATATTGAATTATGGAACTACAACCGATCGAAATTGGAATTTAATCAGAAGTTTTATCCTATGCATCTAGTTCACCGTGATCGGAATTATATATATATAATTTTTGGCCTCGTGAAGGATAAAGTATCGCTCAAGCTTGGGGGAGGCTTAAGTCAATGTTATATTGATGCCAAAATCATGAGCTTTCAAGATAAATTATTATTCAAAAAAATTTATGCTCGGCTTTCTCATAATGATCGATCCATGCTCGATACTTCTTGTACTGGTTCCTATATGAGGAAGGATATTGAATTCAAATGGGATTTATTGCAAAGAATTAAACGCAACTCTGAAGATTGGGAACTCGACGAAGGTAAAGAGTCAGGTATAAACCTTAAGTTTTATTGTGTTCAATCTTTTATGGATACCGTTGCTTTTCGTGATTTTAGCACTAAATATGGACTTGACTCTGAGATAGTAGCTTCTTTCTGTGAATCTTTTGCTACTCATGTTGATCTCCCTAAGGAGAAGTGGTTTAGATATCATCCTCCCATTGTAGTTAAAGTAGTTGAACCTGTTAAAGTTTAAGAAGAAATTATTAATTATAATGTTGATCCTATTGTTCCTACTGCTTATATTGAGAAACCACCATTCCCTGTTAGAATAAAGGATCATGCTAAAGCTTCAATTGTGGTCAACAAAAGTAATATTAGAACACCCAAACCCTCTGAGCAAATTAAAGTTGAACCTAGTATTGCAATGGTTAAATATCTCTTGGTAGATAATATTCATGGGCATGTTATTTATTTCTGTGATGAAGGTGCTAGAATTGCCAAACCCGATATGAAAGATAAACATAGACCTGTTGTTGACATGCCCGTTGTTTTTCTTAAAATAGGAGATCATTGTTATCCTGGCTTATGGGATGTGGGTGCTAGTGTGAGTGCAATACCTTATACCCTTTATAAGTTATGAATGACATTGCATGAGCTGAGATAGAAGATATTGATGTTACTATTAAACCTGCTAATAGAGATACTATATGTCACAACCCTAGAATTTCTTGTAACTAGTTACATTAAAGCTTCCATGCATCATGTTTAAATTCAATGGAAATTTGAAATGGGGATTGGTAAACCCTAGCATCAAATGAAATTCAAATAGGTTCAAATAAAATATTTTACAATGACCCAAATGCCCTTTAGAAATGTTCATGATTTCTGATAAAGGTGAAAATCTCTGCCAAAAATGATTAACATATTTCTAGGTCATTCCCAGATGTTTGAATTAAATCATAAAGTATTTTAGTTTGGGCATTTAAATGCTATAAATGTTTTAAATGCTCAAATAATTTTGAAACTAAATGAGGGCTGTTGGAAATAATTTCACAAGTACCCACAATTAATTTAAGTAATTTACCAAATGGTTTAGTATTTTTACTAAATCAAAACAAACCAGAATAAATAAATAACAGAAAGAATAAGAAAAGAGAGAGAGAGAAAAGGACTCACCTGGCTCTTACCTGCAACCCAACACTATAGTTGAGGCCCAGCCAAGCAAGCACCAGACGTGCCAGTCGTCTTCCACCTTCTACCAGTGGGCAAGGGGGCGCATGCTCACCGTGCGCGCACACACGCGCGCCATGTCCTGCTTGTCGCCTCCTCCCAGGCGCGCCTAGATGGCGCTACACACCTCTCTGGCTCTCTCCCTCACCCCTTGCCCTCTTCCTCTCCCCTGGTGCTCTCTCTCTCTCTCTCTCTCTCTCTCTCTCTCTCTCTCTCGCTCTCTCTCGCAAACCCGAGCGCCACCATCGCCTCCGCTCGCCGCTGCCGCGCCCTTGCCCCCTCGTCCCCCGACATGTCCACCAGCTCCGCTGCGTCGCCCTAAAGCTCTCCGCCAATGAATACAACACCAGAAGCCCAGTATCATCGTCCCCGACCTCGTCTTGAAGCTCCGGCCGCCGAAGATCGCCGTCGCCGTCTCATCGCCTCTAGGCCTCCCCCGAGCACGCTGACCATCCCATTGTCTCCGCTGTGAGCTCACGGACCAAACCCCCCTCTCCTCCACTTTGATTGCTCGCCGTAGCCATCTTTTCATCAGAGACCAAAATCCACCGCTGCCTGTGCTCGCTACCGACACAACCCTGGCGACCAAATGGTCCGGGCGCTATGTCTAACATGCTCATCACCTCGTGTAGATGTCGCATGTGCCACGTACGCGCCGCCACAGCCATCGCAGCTGCTCCGCCGTGCGCACCCAAACACCGGCTGCTGCCTCGAGCTCGTTTCTGATGAGCTCCAGCCACCCCAGCTGCTTCCGCTTGCTGCACTGGATGCGGGAGAGCTCCAGCTCCCCGCGGGTGCCCTGCGCTGCTCGTTTGGGCGCCGGGGGAGCGATCCCGAGCCCTCCGCCGCGTCTGGTTGACACCGGCGGCTAAACGCCAGTGGGTTAGCCCTGGTTTGACCAGGGATTTGACCCCCCTGGTTCACTGACATGCGGGCCCGGCCCTGCTAATTAATCTAGGATTAGTGCTAATTAAACCAGGATAGTTTAGTTAGTAACTGACACGTGGGACCTACTGGTCAGTTTGACCTGGGCCGCTCCTTTGACCATTGACGTCAGCGTGATGTCATGCTGATGCAGTAAATCATTTACTGGATTTTGTTTAGTTCTAAATAACCAGAAAAATCCAGAAAATGATTTGAACTTCAAAAAATCATAGAAGATAATCTATAGACCAGAATAAAATAATTTATATATGAAAAATGATCAGAAAAATTCAATCTATCCATATGTACCATTTTCATGCATGTTGGAACAAGTTATAGTTGCTGAACTGGAAAAATCTAATAAATGGCATTTGAATTTCACATATGGAGTTTGAATTTGAACCTTAGGTTCAAACCAACTTCATTTAACTTGTTGCTAGCTGCATTAGCTCGAATCATAGCATATTGCCATGTCACATTCATGCATCGTATTGTTGCATTACATTGTGTAACATCCCAAATTTTTAATTTGGAATGTTATACATAGGTCATTCATGCATATCATATTTTTTGCATTTTTGCTTGGCGATCCTCGAAATTCTAAGCAACTCAAGGACCCACAGAGAGAGTTGGGAATTTCATTATTTTCATATTTGAATTTTCTCAAATTTTGAAAAGAGGTTCATTTGGTTTTAATTATTTTCCTCTTCGAAAATATTTCTAATTAAAATATATGAGAGGAGATAATATGACTTCTCCAAAATAAATGAAATATCAGAGGGAAAATATTAAAATCAAATAAGTAATTTTATTTGGATTTTTGTGGCTATTTATTTGAATTAGGAAAAATATGGTTTTTTCAAAATTGCATTAGAGGCCCAAATAAATGTTCACTTTGTCTGCAATATTATTAGAGGACCGTGAAAATTTATTTCAGGATTTTTGGACTCCGTTTAGTATTTCTTTTATTTGTTTTTCTGCGTCAGGATTTATTTAAAAAAAATCCGAACCGACCTAACGGGCCGTGTTCGTCCAGGACACTGCGCCCGGAGGCCTTTAAAGCCGCCGTAGCCCACCCAGCGCCGCGCCCCGCCCGCCTAACCCTAGCGCCGCCGCCTTGCGTCGCCCACGCTGCCGCCGCCTCGCTCCGCCCGCGCCGCCGCCACCTCGCTCCACCTGCGCCGCTGCCGCCTCGCGCCGCCGCGTCGCCGCGCGCTGTCGCCGGATAGGCCGCGCGCCGTCGCCGGATAGGCCGCCGCCGCGCCGGATCTCGCCCAGTCGTCGCCGTTGACCGTTGACCGGTCGGTTTTCTTCGGTTAAACCCGGTTTTCTTTTTTCCAAAAAACCATAGATCGGTTTTTTTGATCAGTTTTATTCGGTTTTTCTTTGGTTTAGTTTAATAGCGGACGTTCGTCCGTACGTTCTTTTTAACCAACGATGTTCGTCAGTTAGCCGCAGATAAGGAACGTTTGTTCGTTTGCCGATTCGTCTCGTTTTATTTTTCCAGGGTTTTTTCGCGATTAATTTCGATCGCGATTCCTGCCCTAATCTTCTTTTAATTTATATTTTCGCTCGTTTATCCAAATCGGGTGAAACAAGCGCCTAGATCTTTGTCTCGAAGCCCTCTTTCTGTTTAACCAACTTGAACAAGATTTTGGTACTGTAAAATTTGACTTTAGTCCAGATTAGTAATCGAATCTTTTTTTCTTCCATAGTTTGTGTTTCGTTGCTCCGTTTGATTTGATTCTTTTTGCAAACCGGAGTTCTTTAGTTGAACTTTCTGGTTAGATCTTCTTAGTCGAAGTTTTCCCCTTGCATCTTTGCTTGATTGCTTATGTATGCTATTGTTTGTTTGTGATAGAATTCCTAGAGTGCGAAGCATGCTACTACGAGTCTTTAGAATTTGCAAATCGTCAGCAAGGCAAGTAACACATTGATCATACTATTTCATACCCAGTTTTTTATGCATTAGTTTCAACCCTCACACATTGCATGAGTAGGATCTCTTAACTTGTGGGTCTGGGAAGTAGATGATGAGGTAGAACCTATTGCCCTGTTTATTATCAAACCCTTGGGAGTTACTTCTATGTTATGCTTATATTGCCATGCTATGCTCATAGACGTGGTTTGGGTTTGAGAGTATCCATGACAGATGTGAGTTTGTTAATTAATGGTTCAACTTAAGGTGGCAACTTTAATACACATCTGGGTGTATTGTTTGTGGGCACCTGGGGTTATACCGTGTGATCCTCCTATGGTCTGCCACCCAGGCTCAAAGGGATCATAAGATTATTCATGCTCGAAACTTCCGTGTGCAGCCACAAGCTATTATGGGCTCTAGCATAGTTGAGTAGGTTGCATGACCTCTTCCAATGGTAGACTAGCAGATGTAGGGGATGTAGGTTGGTACGGTCTACCCGGGGTTAGAGTTAATGCTTCCGAAAGACTGTGTCTCAGTCATCCATTTCTCAAACACCATGTAGTGCGAGAAATCCAATGGAGGAGATCGAGTCTTGTGAGGAAAAGTGCGCAAACCTCTACAGAGTGTACAAACTAATCATGGTTAGCCGTGTCCTCGGTTATGGACATCTTGAGTACCTGGTTTTTGGATTATCCTATGGATCTCATCACTTTAAATTAATTTGTTGGGATGATAATTACTTTTAATTGGGATTGAGATGGGGGTACCATTCTCAATGTTGTGTCAACTACCATGATAGCTAAATAAAATATGTTCCTTTATTGTAGGGAAAAATTGGCTTTTCGCAAAAACATTGTAACCATAGAGCCTCCACCAGGCATATATGCATGTACTGATAGCATTTATCTGTTCTTTGCTCTACTGTGTTACTATGCCAACATATTCCATGTGCTGACCCATTTTCGGGCTGCAACATATCATGTTGCAGACTTTTCAGACAACGAGTAAGGTGCCATGGGTCGGTTGTCATGCACTCAGCTATGCCGTTGGAGTTGATGGACTCACTTTATCTTCCAAGTCTTCCACTGTTATCTTATTTAGATGGCCTTAAGCCATATTTATTGTAATAAGTTCTCTTTTGAGACATTCGATGTAATAAGTGTGCGACTGCTACTCTGTTATAAATCCTTCGAGTATTGTGTGTGTCAGCATTACCGATCCAGGGATGACACTGAAACACAGAGACTTGACCGTTTGAGGTTGGGTCGCTACACATTGATTGTGTTCCCTCTCGTTTGCCGGTGATTGTCCCCTCTCAGTAGACGTGGTTCCGACGATGAGTTCGATGACACCAATGAAGAGCTATTGCTATCTTCAGAAGTGCCAGGCAAGCAAACCCCCCTTGTTCATTCCAATACAATCCCACTCTCTCGCTTATGCTCTCTTTTACTGCATTAGGACAACAACGCTTCAACTGTTACATGCTGCGGTAGTTGAACCCCTTTTCCTCTGCATGACCTGTCATTGCTGTAGTAAATAGATGAAACCCACTAGCATGAGTAGGAGTTGTTTGATCCCTGATGTGACTACTAATTCATGCTTGTTGTCATGCCTGCTACTACTTAGAGTTGAGTCAGGTATGATTCATCGGGGATGAATTGGAATGTGATGAACATGTCCTACTGTTGAGAGCTAAATGTGTGCACACGACTTGGTAAAGGTAGCAGTTAGAGGCCATGTAGGAGTACATGGTGGGTCGTCTCATTGAAACCGTCCTCAGGCACTGACTTCTGTGTTTGTGATCCATGAACAACTACTACCACACATTGGAATGCTTAAGTGCCCCTCTCGACTTATTAATCGCCTTGATCTCTATCCAGGAGTTGCCACTAGTTTCTGGTGTTTGTAGGATATGTGTTGGGGTTCGTGCATAGCATTGACCTTAGGGGTGGGCTATGATGTGGTAGAGACACAAGGCACGGTGTACCGGGACGCCCGTTTGGTGCCTCGGGAACCCTGCTCTCATCGTTGGGGGCTGTGAGTGAAACCCCTGCCGGATCTCCTTGCGGATGGAACCCAAATAGGCGATAAACTTGGACTAGAGACTTGTGTGGTTAGTCAGGTCGTGGCCGACACCCTTGCTGGGCTTCCACTTGAAGGTTGCCGAGTACATGTCGTGTAAACAACGATAAGTGGTGAGAACATGTGTGAATAAGTACACCCTTGCAGGTTAACATGATCTATTTGAATAGCCGCGTCCGCGGTAAAGGACTTCTGGGTTTCCTATACAGTTCATAGACAAGTCAAAGTGGATACTCTAAAATGTGCAAGATAAGCGTGAGTGCTATGGATGGCCTTCTCGTAGGGAGACGGGAGCGGATCCATAGTGGTGTATTGATTGGTGATTATGTGGACTCGTGTGCGCCACCTCAAAAGAGTTACTTTCAGACGTAGTTCAGGATAGCCACCGAGTCAAAGCTGGCTTGCTGCAGTTAAACTCCACCACCCCCTTTGTTGATATTGATGCATATGTAGCTAGTTCTGATGTAAGTCTTGCTGGGTACATTTGTACTCACGTTTTCTTAATTTATGTTTTCGGAGAGAGACTTTAGTCTCACTAGTAGTTCCGTGTGGACTTCTACATTTAGCTTGTTACCTCAGCTACGATCTTCTGCCCTCGGCAGGGTATTGTAGATAGTCAGGCTTCTCAGCCTTTTTCATTTGTAGTTGTGTGTACTCAGACAAGTTAAGCTTCCGCATGTGCTTATTGCTTGTATGACTTGAATGCTGGGTCATCAGACCCATGTTTGTAATATCTGGCTCCTCGGAGCCTAATGAATAAATACTTTGAGTCGTAGAGTTTTGTTGTGATGCCATGTTGTATTTGCACATATCGAGCATATTGTGTGTATGTTAATGAAATGCTTGGTATGTGTGGGATCCAACAACCTAGTTTTTTATTCTTGGTGGCCTCTCTTACTGGGAAATGTCTCCTAGTGCTTCCATTGGGCCATGGTAGCTTGCTACTGCTCCGGAACACTTAGGCTGGCCGGCATGTGTCCTTCTTCATTCCTGTGTCTGTCCCTTCGGGGAAATGTCACGTGTTGTTCCTTTAAGTCCTTGTAGCTTGCTATGACTTGGGTTCATACATTGATGACCGACACGTTCGTTGCTAGGTCATGTATGCTTGTCCCTGTAAGTTAGTGCCACTTTGGATTCACGACTAGTCATGTCTCCCCGGGTTCTCTATCATATGTATGCTAGCGACACTATCATATACGTGAGCCAAAAGGCGCAGACGTTCCTGGGCCAGGTAAGGTGGCACCCATGGGAATACCATGCGTGAGGCCACAAAGTGATATGATGTGTTACATGCTAGATCGATGTGACTTAGGATTGGGATCCTGACAGTTTTGGTATAAGAGCCTGACTGCCTGTAGGATTATCAAGCCAAACTGGTCGAAGTTGAGTCTAGAAATGCTTTAGTTATATAAGGGAATTGATTATGGATGGGAACGTAAGGCTCTTTTTACTCCTTTACCTTATGCCCTTCTGATTCGAGTCATCCTCTTCTCTTCTATGGGGATTAAGAACTAGGCTTCTCATCTTTCTTTCAGGATCACATGTTACTAATCCGTAGACTTATATGATTGATGGTTTCAAGCCCTAGTTCAGTTCCTACTAATTCTGTGTGTTTACAGTTGATATCAGAACCTTGATATTGTGATGCTAAGTGGTTATGCCACCATTTTGCAGGATGTCTCAAATCTTTTTGAGCATTTACAGTCATTATGCTGTTCGAGTCATCCCATGTTTCGAAATAGTCTGATGCATTTATAACTCCCTTCTTTCCATTCCGGATGTTTTCTTTGGGACAGTTTAACCACACTAATCGGTGAGTTGAGGTACTCTGTTGCCTCGACATATATGTTGGATCTATTATTATGACCCTAGGTGTCTTAGAGGATCACCTAGTAATCTAGCCATGTTTTGTGTTCCCAGTGTGATGATTCTGGCCATCATTCTCGAAAGCATCCCGTGATGCCATTTAGTTAGTAGACATTCAATTCCTGGGTTTTTGAACCCGAGATTCACTATACTCATTCATGTTGATAGTGTTTGCTAGTTCCTTTAGGATATTAGTAACCTTTGTGATAGTCTTTGAGGTCCGTGGTATATCATTCTTCCAATACCATGAACTATTATGGCAGAAGATCTTTGAACCAATGATCACGACAAGAGTGCTCTTGATGAGTTCTCCATTCAAAAATTGTGAATCTGCCAGTCCCTCCTCTTCTGCATGGGTTATCCGGAAGAAATATGTTGAACTTGTTCGACAACTAATCTATGCGTCCACAACTCATAAAATTATATGTTCCTTTGAGTTGTTCTCTTTAGTTGTATTCTAATCTCCGTCTATCATTTGATAGTCAAGAGCATGTCATGCTCATTGATGCCTATTATTCCTGTGGTCCATCAAGCCATTCTATTCTGGAATGACTAGGAGAAACAAACTCTAGTACCTCCTCCATCTCTGGGATTGGGTCAAAGCAATTGTATTCTGCAGATCAAAATGCCAATCCAGCTTTTGTTCTGTTCTACCTGGAGTGTTGCCTCTTTATGTCAATGTCATGGGAATTGCACCACCTCCTATGAACTCTTGATACAGTGATACTTCTCGCCATCATTATTCATCCCTCGGTCTCTGTGTTGGTTGTAACCGGAATGCTGACAAGTGAACTGTGATGTGTGAAATCAGTACTCCTTGAAATCCCGTTGCTTGGTAGTTAATGGATGATAAATTTCATTCTTAGTGCGATGGATTGAACCATCATTCTAAGATAGATTGTGCTACCTAGTCCATTCTCATGTGCACTCTTCGATCAATGAGTTTGGGTTATGTTAATTCCTTGCTCTTTCGATCATATCGTCTTGCCCCGAAAAGCAAGATTGTTCTCGAGCTTAGTAACATATCGATGGTTCGTGATTTTCTGAATATCTTCTCAGAAGTATTACCAGGTTGTCACCCGACCGCTATGTTGAGTTCGTGATCAAGTTGATTTTTCCATAAACCACCCTTTCTCCAAGGATCTGTGTTGGATACTCCTGAACTAGTTGGATAAGCTAAACAATAACTTGGAGAGTTGGAAGATAAAAGCTTTATCTGACTTAGTTCATTCAAAGGGATATCTTTTTTTTGTGTTTGTGCATTGAAGAAAGATGATATCTTCATCGATTAATCCTCGTGATCAATTGTTGGAGCTATTGTCTTATCCAATCTTTGATTTGGGTATGGGCTATTGTCAAATCAAATCAGAACCAACGATATTCGTAATGTTGTCTTACTCACGGTTGTTCCTCATGCATACACCATTACATTTTTTGGTCTGACCAATGCTATCACCTTGTTCACATAATGGCGGAATTCCAGTTATGGAAATTCCAGTGAGTTGCTGTTGAGCCCATCTGCAGCATTCTATCTCCTCCATGATTCATGTTGAACATCAAGCTAGTGTTGGAAACTTTTGTAAGCATTATCTTCATTTCCCGTTCATGAAGTATATGTTTGGTGTAAGAAGTGACTTTCTCTAAGTTCACGTGCATTAAGTGCAAGAGTTGCCGTCGTGAATTTGAGAAAGATTGTTTTCGCTTCCTCCAGAATCATACCAAGTCAGTTATGCATGTGAGAATGTATTCTATGGTTTGGTAGATTAATTACCTCCACTCCATAGGTATTCCCTAGCAGATCAAGCCACTGACTGATTTTTTCAAGGAGAAGAAGTTCCTTCTTAAGAGATAGACTTACGCAAGGACTTCGATATCCTCGCTGATGGTTCCCAACCTGAACTCGGTAGTGTTGATTATAAGACTACTACGTGGTCATGCTTGTCTGGGACATTGTGTTCACACGTGTGTAGCAGAACCTACTCATGTTTTGGAGCTTACTACCATAGTCAATTTCCCAAGAATCTCACAATGTTATATCGTTGATTTGTGTTGCAACCTTCCTTTTCCAAACATGTTGTCCGAAATATCTCGTTACCAACTAGATCTGAATCTCAGGCAGATATGATGGTTGAAACTTTTCCAAGATCTACGATGTAAGTCCCGACAAGGTTGATGTTTTGGCCGACACACCTAGCTGGAAGATCAATTATTGTAGTATCTTGATTGAGAAATTTGATCATTCTTTCCATGAGGATTTTGTGCGACTTATTCTAGAAGTTGTTCCTTGGGGATTCATGTGCTCTTAGTTTCTTCGATTATAGTATAACCATTCAAACGGTGGAATCACTCTCGACTTTTGAGCTATTCCCCAGTTACCAGAATCATTCCTAGCATTTGCATTTTGTTCCCAGCTTGCACCACCATTGTGCCAACTTCCCATGGGCTGCCCCTCTCAGTAATTGTTGTTTAGGGTCATCTTCAAAAGTGGTCCTACCATGGGTCCCATCCATTTCCGATGATAAGAAAAAATCATCCATTGCATTGTCTTCAACAAGGTAGGCCGCATCATCCATTCTAGTATGAGTATGCCATTTCTTCAAGCTCCTTCGCACGATCGTTTGTGATTGCCTTAAGCTAGTATAAAGAGTTTAAATGATCTTTGTATCAAAAGTAATATTTTTTCCACTTAAGGGAATAATTCTACGAGTCACCTCCCTAAGGTGCCCCGTTATGGGATCATGGCAATTAACTCCTTGCTACTTTAACACACATGCACCATTTTACTTAAGTGTGGAATTATTGCCTACCAAATTGAACCTCCGTCATCTATTCTTCCATCCGCTCGATGTGTGTTTGGACGTCTCAGCATGAGAGATGCTTCGAACGTCTCACTTCTTGAGTTGGTTCTGAGTTGCTTGATCTTCGAGGAGATCGATTCCTGTAGAATTTCCTTCTATCGTATCGAGCTGGATGAAGATCTAGGAGGCAAGGATGCTAAGATCAACATGATGCAATAGATCAATGTCCTCGAGGAAGGCAATGGATCATGAAGATTGTGTCAGCGCCATGTTCCCTCTGTCTTCTCACCTCACGTCTTGAATCTCGGGACGAGATTCTTGTTTAGTGGGGGTGAGTTGTCACAGCCCTAGAATTTCTTGTAAATAGTTACATTAAAGCTTCGATGCATCATGTTTAAATTCAAAAGAAATTTGAAACAGGGATTGGTAAACCCTAGCACCAAATGAAATTCAAATAGGTTCAAATAAAATATTTTTCAATGACCCAAAATGCCCTTTGGAAATGTTCATGATTTCTGATAAAGGTGAAAACCTCTGCCAAAAATGATGAACATATTTCTAGGTCATTCCTAGATTTTTGAATTAAAACATAAAGTATTTGAGTTTGGGCATTTAAATGCTATAAATGTTTTAAATGCTCAAATAATTTTGAAACTAAATGAGGGCTGTTGGAAACAATTTCACAAGTGCCCACAATTAATTTAAGCAATTTACCAAATGGTTTAGTATTTTTACTAAATCAAAACAAAACAGAATAAATAGAAAATAGAAAGAATTAGAAAAGAGAGAGAGAGAGAGGAGGACTCACCTGGTTCTTACCTGCGGCCCAGCACTGTAGTTGAGGCCCAGCCCGGCAAGCACCCGACGTGCCAGTCGTCTTCCACCTCCTGCCAGTGGGAAGGGTGCGCATGCTCGCCGCGCGCGCACATGCATGCCAGGTTGTGCTTGCCGCCTCCTCCCAGGCACGCCTAGATGGCGCCACGCACCTCTTTGGCTCTTTCCCTCACCCCTCGTCCTCTTCCTCTCCCCTGGCGCTCTCTCTCTTGCACAGCCGAGCGCCACCGTCACCTCCGCTCGCCGCTGCCGCGCCCTGAGCCCCCCTTGTCTCCCCAACGTGTCTACCGGCTCTGCTGTGTTGCCCTGAAGCTCTTCGCCAACGAGTACGACGCCGGAAGCCCCGTATCGTCGTCCCCGACCTCGTCTTGAAGCTCCGGCAGCAGGAGATCACACTCGCCGTCTCGTCGCCTCCAGGCCTCCCCCGAGGATGCTGACCATCCCATCGTCTCCGCTGTGAGCTCACAGACCAAACCCCCCTCTCCTCCACCTCGATTGCTCGCTGTACCCATGTCTTCATCAAAGACCGAAACACGCGCGCCGCCTGCGCTCGCTACCGACACAACCCCGGCGACCAAATGGTCCGGGCGCTATGTCTAACATGCTCGCCGCCTCGTGTAGATGTCGCAGGTGCCACGTATGCGCCGCCACGACCACCGCAGCCGCTCCGCCATGCGCACCCGAATGCTGGCCGCCGCGTCGAGCTCGTTTCCGACGAGCTCCAGCCACCCCAGCTGCTTCTGCTTGCTGCACTGGATGCGGGAGAGCTCCAGCTCCCCGCGGGTGCCCTCCACCGCTCGTTTGGGCGCCCGTGGAGCGATCCCGAGCCCTCCACTACGTCTGGTCGACACCGGCGGCTAAATGCCGGTGGGTTAGCCCCGGTTTGACCAGGGATTTGACCCCCCTGGTTTACTGACACGCGAGCCAGGCCCTACTAATTAATCTAGGATTAGTGCTAATTAAACAAGTATAGTTTAGTTAGTAACTGACACATGGGACCCACTGGTTAGTTTGACCTGGGCCGCTCCTTTGACCGATGATGTCGGCATGATGTCATGCTGACGCAGTAAATTATTTACTGGATTTTGTTTAATTCTAAATAACCAGAAAAATCTAGAAAATATTTGAACTTCAAAAAAATCATAGAAAATAATCTATAGCTCAGAATGAAATAATTTATAAATGAAAAATGATCAGAAAAATTCAATCTATCCATCTGTACCTTTTTCATGCATGTTGGAACAACTTATAGTTGCTGAATTGGAAAAATCAAATAAATGGCATTTGAATTTCACATATGGGGTTTGAATTTGAACCTTGGGTTCAAACCAACTTCATTTAACTTGTTGCTAGCTGCATTAGCTCGAATCACCGCATATTGACATGTCATATTCATGCATCATATTGTTGCATTACATTGATTGTGTTCCCTCTCGTTTGCCATTGATTGTCCCCTCTCAGTAGACGTGGTTCCGACGATGAGTTCGATGACACCAATGAAGAGCTATTACTATCTTTAGAAGTGCCAGGCAAGCAAAAACCCCTTGTTCATTACGATACAATCCCACTCTCCCGCCTCTGCTCTCTTTTACTGCATTAGGACAACAATGCTTCAACTGTTACATGTTGCGGTAGTTGAACCCCTTTTCCTCTGCATGACCTGTCATTGCCACAGTAAATAGATCAAACCCACTATCATGAGTAGGAGTTGTTTGAGCCCTGATGTGCCTACTCATTCATGCTTGTTGTCATGCCTGCTACTGCTTAGAGTTGAGTCAGGTCTGATTCATCGGGGATGAATTGGAATGTGGTGAACATGTCGTCCTGTTGAGAGCTGAGTGTGTGAACACGATTTGGTAAAGGTAGCGGTGAGAGGCCATGTAGGAGTACATGGTGGGTTTTCTCATTGAAACCATCCTCAGGAACTGAGTTCTGTGTTTGTGATCCATGAACAACTACTACCACGCATTGGAATGCTTAAGTTCCCCTCTTGACTTATTAATCGCCTTGATCTCTGTCCATGAGTTGCAACTAGTTTCTGGTGTTTGTAGGATATGTGTTGGGGGCCGTGCATAGCGCTGACCCTAGGGGTGGGCTATGATGCGGTAGAGACACGAGGCATAGTGTACCAGGACGCCTGTTTGGTGCCTCGGGAACCCTACTCTTATCGTTTGGGGCCGTGAGTGAAACCCCGGTCGGATCTCTGATACATCTCCAACGTATCTATTATTTTTGATTGTTCCATGCTATTATATATATATATATATTCTGTTTTGGATGTTTAATGGGCTTTATTTTACACTTTTATATTATTTTTGGGACTAACCTATTAACCCAAGGCCCAATGCAAATTGTTGTTTTTTTGCCTATTTCAGTGTTTCGTAGAAAAGGAATATCAAACTGAGTCCAAACGGAATGAAACCTTCGGGAACGTGATTTTTGGGACAAACGTGATCCAAGGACTTGGAGTGGACGTCAAGAAACAAACAAGGAGTCCACGAGGCAGGGGGCGCACCTACCCCGTTGTTGCGCCCTCCCCCCTCATGGGCCCCTCGTGGCTCAGCCGACCTACTTCTTCCTCCTATATATACTCATATACCCTGAAAACAACCAGGAGCACCACGAAACCCTATTTCCACCGCCGCAACCTTCTGTACCCAAGAGATCCCATCTTGGGGCCTTTTTTGGAGCTCCGCCGGAGGGGGCATCGATCATGGAGGGCCTCTACATCAACTCCATGGCCCCTCTGATGATGTGTGAGTAGTTTACTTCAGACCTTCGGGTCCATATTTATTAGCTAGATGGCTTCTTCTCTCTCTTTGGATCTCAATACAAAGTTCTCCTCGATCTTCTTGGAGATCTATTCGATGTAACTCTTTTTGCGGTATGTTTGCCGAGATCCGATGAATTGTGGGTTTATGATCAAGTCTATCTATGAACAATATTTGATTCTTCTCTGAAATATTTTATGTATGATTGGTTATCTTTGCAAGTCCCTTCGAATTATTAGTTTGGTTTGGCCTACTAGATTGATCTTTCTTGCAATCGGAGAAGTGCTTAGCTTTGGGTTCAATCTTGCGGTTCTCGATCCCAATGAGAGAAAGGGAAATGACATGTATTGTATTGTTTCCATCTAGGATAAAAAGATGGGGTTTATATCATATTTCTTGAGTTTATCCCTCTACATCATGTCATCTTACCTGATGCGTTACTCTGTTCTTATGAACTTAATACTCTAGATGCATGATGGATAGCGGTCGATGTGTGGAGTAATAGTAGTAGATGCTGGCAGGAGTCGGTCTACTTGTCACGGACGTGATGCCTATATACATGATCATGCCTAGATATTCTCATAATTATTCGCTTTTCTATCAATTGCTCGATAGTAATTTGTTCACCCATGGTAATACTTATACTATCTTGAGAGAAGACACTAGTGAAACCTATGGCCCCCGGGTCTATTCTCCATCATATTAATCTTCCGTCAACAAGCTATTTCTATTACCTTTTATTTTGCAGTCTTTACTTTTAATCTTTATCATAAAAATATCAAAAATATTATCTTATTATCTCTATCAGATCTCACTCTCGTAAGTGACCATGAAGGGATTGACAACCCCTTTATCACGTTGGTTGCGAGGTTCTTATTTGTTTGTGTAGGTACGAGGGACTTGCGTGTGCCCTCCTATTGGATTGATACCTTGGTTCTCAAAAATTGACGGAAATACTTACGCTACTTTGCTGCATCACCCTTTCCTCTTCAAGGGAAAACCAACGCAGTGCTCAAGAGGTATCAAGAAGGATTTCTGGCGCCATTGCCGGGGAGTCTACGCACAAGTCAAGACATACCATGTACCCATCACAAACTCTTATCCCTCGCATTACATTATTTGCCATTTGCCTCTCGTTTTCCTCTCCCCCACTTTACCCTTGCCGTTTTATTTGCCCTTTTTCTGTTCGCCTTCTCCCTGTATATATATTTCTTTGTGTTTCCATGTGCCTTCTATTTGCTTGCATCTTTGCTTGCTAAAAATCTATTGATATGGATCCACTTAAAGTGTTCTACTTGGATCATCTTCGATCCTTATGCGCTCGTGCTGAAACCCCAACTAGCCTAGTTGATGGGAAATCTTTAGATGAGCATGCTCATTTTGTGCGTCACCGTTTGCCTGAAAAAGGGAGACTCCTATGGGATCAAATAAACATATTGCTATGTTATGCTTGGAATCTTTGTGAAATTTGTGATCTTACTTGTTGTTCTAAGAACCCTAAAAAACACCCCCTACCTATGGGAGCTTACTGATAATGAAATCTTATCTTCTTATGCAAAGGCTGTTTTTAGTTACTATGATATCGAACAAATTGAATAATTTGTTGCTTTTAAGGGTGCTTATGAAGTTGCTTCTTTGATTGAAAAGTATGGTGTTACTCTCTAGGAATCTAAATTTTTTGACATACTTAAATATTGGTATGAAAACTATGCTCATAATGTCCATGTCAAAGCATTTATTGAAAAAATGACCATTGCTTCAAAAGAAAATAATGATATGCATGAATCTATAGATAATTATGATTCCGATGATTTGATTGAAATATTCGTTGATGAACATGATGCTTGCTATTCTTGTGGCCATGATTCCAATATTTATGAAGATGAATTTGCTATAGTTCCTTATGTTAAACATGAGATCGTTGCTATTGCACCCATACTTGATAGTTCCTTTGATGAAAAGCATGATTGCAATGATGTTATTATAAATTATATTAATGTCAATGTGCTAATAATATGCAAAACCCTAAGTTTGGGGATGATAGTTTTGCTATGTCCTCTACTTGTTGCAATGATCATGATTGGGGTGATTTTTCTTATGATCTTGAAAATTTATTTAAGCCTCATGATGAATATGAGATTGATAATAATGTTTGCAATTATATTGAAAGTGGGTTTGGAAGAGTGTCAACTTTAGATCCCACATATTTGGAGAATGTTAAATCTTATGAAGTTTTTGATAAAAGTGGGTTTGGAGAGGTCATGACTTTAGTTAATGTTAATCCCACTATTTTGGAAGAGTGTCAACTTTGCATACATGTGGATCATGTTGGAAATATTTTATGTGATAGCTATTTTGTTGAATTTTCTTATGATCCCACATGTAATTATTATGAGAGAGGAAAATATGATTGTAGAAATTTTCATGTTACTAAATTACCTCTTGTTATGTTGAGATTGCTATTGTTTCTTTTCGCTTCCTTGCATATGCTAGTTTTTGCTTGCTATGATAATTTGTTTGCCTATAAGATGCCTATGCATAGGAAGTATATTAGACTTAGATGTGTTTGTCAAGTGTTTCATGATGCTCTCTTTGTGCTTCAATTCTTGTCTTTCATGTGAGCATCATTGAAATTATCAATGCCTAGCTAGGGGCATTAAACGATAGCGCTTGTTGGGAGGCAACCCAATTTTATTTTTGTTTCTTGCTTTTTAGTTCTGTTTAGTAATAAATAATTCATCTAGCCTCTGTTTAGGTGTGGTTTTATGCTTTTAATTAGTGTTTGTGCCAAGTAGAACCTTTGGGAAGACTTGGGGAAAGTCTTTGCGATCTTGCTGTAAAAAACAGAAACTTTAGCGCTCACGAGATTTGCTGCCATTTTTTTTACCGGAGAGTGCTATTTAGTTAATTCTTTTTGAAGATGATTAATAGATAAATTACTCACGTCCAGATATTTATTTTTGAGTTTTTGGGGTTACAGAAGTATTCGAAACCTACAGATTACTACAGACTGTTCTGTTTTTGACAGATTCTGTTTTTCGTGTGTTGTTTGCTTATTTTGATGCATCTATGGCTAGTATCGGAGGTTATGAACCATAGAGAATTTGGAATACAGTAGGTTTAACACCAATATAAATAAATAATGAGTTCATTACAGTACCTTGAAGTGGTGGTTTGTTTTCTTTTACTAACGGAGCTCACGAGATTTTCTTTTAAGTTTTGTGTTGTGAAGTTTTCAAGTTTTGGGTAAAGATTTGATGGATTATGGAACAAGGAGTGGCAAGAGCCTAAGCTTGGGGATGACCAAGGCACCCCAAGGTAAAATCCAAGGACAACCAAAATCCTAAGCTTGGGGATACCCCGGAAGGCATCCCCTCTTTCATCTTTGTCCATCGGTAACTTTACTTGGAGCTATATTTTTATTCACCACATGATAAGTATTTTGCTTGGAGCATCTTGTATGACTTGAGTCTTTGATTTTTAGTTTACCACAATCATCCTTGCTGTACACACCTTTGGGAGATAGGCACATGAATTGTAATTATTAGAATACTCTATGTGCTTCACTTATATCTTTTGAGTTGGATAATTTTGCTCTAGTGCTTCGCTTATATCTTTTAGAGCGGGGCGGTGGTTCTATTTTATAGAAATAATTGATCTCTCATGCTTCACTTATATTATTTTGAGAGTCCTTTAGAACACCATGGTAATATGCTTTGGTTACAAATTTTAAATACTAAGAGAAGTTGGATGCTTGATAGTTGTTTTGAGATATAAAGGTGGTAATACTAGAAGTGTGCTAGTTGAGTAATTGTGAAATTGAGAAATACTTGTGTTGAAGTTTGCAAGTCCCGTAGCATGCACGTATGGTAAACGTTATGTGAAAAATTTGAAGCATGAGGTGTTCTTTGATTGCTTTCCTTATGAGTGGTGGTCGGGGACGAGCGATGGTCTTTTCCTACCAATCTATCCCCCTAGGAGCATGCGCGTAGTGCTTGGTTTCGATTACTTGTAGATTTTTGCAATAAGTATGTGAGTTCTTTATGACTAATGCTGAGTCCATGGATTATATGCACTCTCACCCTTCCATCATTGCTAGCCTCTTCGGTACCGTGCAATGCCCTTTCCCATCTTGAGAGTTGGTGCAAACTTCGCCGGTGCATCCAAACCCCGTGATATGATACGCTCTCCTTATATCTTCCTCAAAACAGCCACCATAGCTACCTATTATGGCATTTCCATAGCCATTCCGAGATATATTGCCATGCAACTTTCCACCGTTCCATTTATTATGACACACATCATCCTTGTCATATTTCTTTGCATGATCATGTAGTTGACATCGTATTTGTGGCAAAAGCCACCATGCTTAATTTTTCATACATGTCACTCTTTATTCATCGCAATCCCGGTACACCGCCGGAGGCATTCACATAGAGTCATATTTTGTTCTAAGTATCGATTTGTAATTCTTGAGTTGTAAATAAACAAAAGTGTGATGATCATCATTAGAGCATTGTCCCATGTGAGGAAAGGATGATGGATACTATGATTCCCCCACAAGTCAGCATGATACTCCGGACGAAAAAAAGAGGCCATAAAAAGAGAGAAAAGAAGACCCAAATAAAAAAATGAGAGAAAAAGAGAGAAGGGACAATGTTACTATCCTTTTTCCACACTTTTGCTTCAAAGTAGCACCATGATCTTCATTATAGAGAGTCTCTTATTTTGTCACTTTCATATACTAGTGGGAAATTTTTCATTATAGAACTTGGCTTGTATATTCCAATGATGGGCTTCCTCAAATGCCCTAGGTCTTCGTGAGCAAGCAAGTTGGATGCACACCCACTTAGTTTCTTTTTGAGCTTTCATATATCTATAGCTCTAGTGCATCCGTTGCATGGCAATCCCTACTCCTTGCATTGCCATCAATCGGTGTGTATCTCCATAGCCCATTGATTAGCCGCGTCAATGTGAGACTTTCTCCCTTTTTGTCTTCTCACACAACCTCAATCATTATATTCTATTCCACCCATAATGCTATGTCCATGGCTCACGCTCATATATTGCATAAAAGTTGAAAGAGTCTGAAAAGGCTAAGTATGAAACGATTGCTTGGCTTGTCATTGGGGTTGTGCATGATGAGAGTATTTTGTGTGACGACAATGAAGCATGGCCAAACTATATGATTTTGTAGGGATAAGCTTCCTTTGGCTATGTTATTTTGATAAGACATAATTTCTTGGTTAGCATACTTGGAGTATTATTATTTTTATGTCAACATTAAAACTTTATCTTGAATCTTTCGGATCTGAACATTCATGCCACAATAGAGAAAATTACATTGAAGAATATGCTAGAAAGCATTCCACATCAAAATTCTGTCTTTATCATTTACCTACTCGAGGACGAGCAGGAATTAAGCTTGGGGATGCTTGATACATCTCCAATGTATCTATAATTTTTTGATTGTTCCATGCTATTATATATTCTTTTTTGGATGTTTAATGGGCTTTATTTTACACTTTTATATTATTTTTGGGACTAACCTATTAACCCAAGGCCCAGAGCAAATTGCTGTTTTTTTCCTATTTTAGTGTTTCGCGGAAAAGGAATATCAAATGGAGTCCAAACGGAATGAAACCTTCGGGAACGTGATTTTTGGAACAAACATGATCCAGAGGACTTGGAGTGGACGTCAAGAAACAAACGAGGTGTCCACGAGACAGGGGCGCGCCTACCCCCCTGGGCGCGCCCTCCCCCCTCATGGGCCCCTCGTGGCTCAACCGACCTACTTGTTCCTCCTATATATACTCATATACCCTGAAAACAACCAGGAGCGCCACGAAACCCTATTTCCACCGCCGCAACCTTTTGTACCCAAGAGATCCCATCTTGGTGCCTTTTTCGGAGCTCCGACGGAGGGGGCATCAATCACGGAGGGCCTCTACATCAACTCCATGGCCCCTCCGATGATGTGTGAGTAGTTTACTTCAGACCTTCGGGTCCATATTTATTAGCTAGATGGCTTCTTCTCTCTCTTTGGATCTGAATACAAAGTTCTCCTCGATCTTCTTGGAGATCTACTCGATGTAACTCCTTTTGCGGTATGTTTGTCGAGATCCGATGAATTGTGGGTTTATGATTAAGTCTATCCTTGAACAATATTTGATTCTTCTCTGAAATATTTTATGTATGATTGGTTATCTTTGCAAGTCTCTTTGAATTATCAGTTTGGTTTGGCCTACTAGATTGATCTTTCTTGCAATGGGAGAAGTCCTTAGCTTTGGGTTCAATCTTGCGGTGCTCGATCCCAGTGACAGAAAGGGAAACGCCACGTATTGTATTGTTTCCATCGAAGATAAAAAGATGGGGTTTATATCATATTGCTTGAGTTTATCCCTCTACATCATGTCATCTTACCTGATGCGTTACTCTGTTCTTATGAACTTAATACTCTAGATGCATGATGGATAGCGGTCGATGTGTGGAGTAATAGTAGTAGATGCTGGCAGGAGTCGGTCTACTTGTCACGGACGTGATGCCTATATACATGATCATGCCTAGATATTCTCATAATTATTCGCTTTTCTATCAATTGCTCGATAGTAATTTGTTCACCCACGGTAATACTTATACTATCTTGAGAGAAGCCACTAGTGAAACCTATGGCCCCCGGGTCTATTCTCCATCATATTAATCTTCCGTCAACAAGCTATTTCTATTACCTTTTATTTTGCAATCTTTACTTTTAATCTTTATCATAAAAATACCAAAAATATTATCTTATCATCTCTATCAGATCTCACTCTCGTAAGTGACCGTGAAGGGATTGACAACCCCTTTATCGCGTTGGTTGCGAGGTTCTTATTTGTTTGTGTAGGTACCAGGGACTTGCGTGTGGCCTCCTACTGGATTCATACCTTGGTTCTCAAAAACTAAGGGAAATACTTATGCTACTTTGCTACATCACCCTTTCCTCTTCAAGGGAAAAGCAACGCAATGCTTAAGAGGTAGCAATCTCCTTGTGGATGGAACCCGAATAGGCGATAAACCTGGACTAGAGACTTGTGTGGTTAGTCAGGTCGTGACCGACACCCTCGCTGAGCTTCCGCTTGAAGGTTGTCGAGTACATGTCGTGTAAACGACGATAAGTGGTGAGAGCGTGTGTGTGACGCCCCCGATTCAATCATACACTAATCATGCACGCAAACGTGTACGATCAAGATCATGGACTCACGGGAAGATATCACAACACAACTCTAAAAACATAAATAAGTCATACAAGCATCATAATACAAGCCAGGGGCCACGACAGCTTGAATTCAAGTGCTCGATCATAGACGAGTCAGTGGAAGCAACAATATCTGAGTACAGACATAAGTAAACAAGTTGCCATAAGATGGCTAGCACAAACTGGGATACAGATTGAAAGAGGCGCATGCCTCCTGCCTGGATCTTGCTAAACTACTCCTAGTCATCGTCGGCGGCCTGCACGTAGTAGTAGGAGTCATCATCTGTGGCGTCTGGCTCCTGGGCTCCAACGTCTGGTCGCAACAATCGGGTATAGAAAGGGGGAAAAAGGGGAGCAAAGCAACTGTGAGTACTCATCCAAAGTACTCGCAAGCAAGGAGCTACAGTACATATGCATTGGTATCAATGAAAGGGGTAGTGTATGTGGACTGAACTGCAGAATGACAGAATAAGAGGGGGATAGCTAGTCCTATCGAAGACTATGCTTCTGGTAGCCTCCATCTTGAAGCAGTAGAAGAGAGTAGATGGTAAGTTAACCAAGTATCATCTCATAACATAATCCTACCCGGCGACCCTCCCCTCGTCGCCCTGTGAGAGAGAGATCATCGGGTTTTATCTGGCACTTGAAAAGGAGTGTTTTATTAAGTATCCGGTTCTAGTTGTCATAAGGTCAAGGTACAACTCTGGGTCATCCTTTAACCGAGGGACACGACTATTCGAATAGATAAACTTCCCTACAGGGTGCACCACATTTCCCAAAACGCTCGATCCCCTTTGGCCAGACACACTTTCCTGGTCATGCCTGGCCTCAGAAGATCAACATGTCACAGCCCTACCTAGGCACAACAGAGAGGTCAGCACGCCGGTTTAAAACCTATGCACGTAGGGGTATGGGCCCATCGCCCATTGCACACCTGCACGTTGCGTACGTGGCCGGAAGTAGACCTAGCCCCCCTTAATACAAGCGCAGACTTACGATGCAATCCGGCATGCGCCGCTTAGTCGCTGACATCACGAAGGCTTCAGCTGATACCACGACGTCGAGTGCCCATAACTGTCCCCGCGTAATTGGTTAGTGCGTATAGGCCAGTGGCTAGGCTCAAATCAAATACCAAGATCTTGTTAAGCGTGTTATTTTGAACTAATCGCGGACGCCGACCAGGGCCAGGACCACCTCTCTCCTAGGTGGTCTCAACCTTCTGTGTCGCTCCGCCACAAAGGTCCGCTCAAACGGCCGTCAGGACAAACGTCCTTTCAGTCCCAATCCGTGAATCACTCATGGGTACTCTACGAGCCGACCCGACTTTAGTCACCACAAGTAACATATATTATGTATATAAGTATATACCCGTGATCACCTCCCGAGTGATCACGGCCCAACAGTATAGCATGGTAGACGGACAAGAATGTAGGGCCACTGATGGAATACTAGCATCCTATACTGAACATTTAGGATTGCAGGTAAAGGTAACAACAATAGTAGCAAGGTCAGGCTATGCATCAGAATAGGATTAACGGAAAGCAGTAACACGTTACACTACTCTAATGCAAGCAGTAGAGAGAAGAATAGGCAATATATAGTGATCAGGGGGGCTTGCCTGGTTGCTCTGGCAAGAAGGAGGGGTCGTCGACATCGTAGTCGTACTGGTGTGACGCCCGGATAATTAAGCTACAGTAAACCTCTACTAGTGATGCCACGTCACCTCCGATACTGTTGTTAATCTCGCGTTAGTTCAAAATTGGTTCAAATCTAAATTTGAATTAAAGTCAAACGATAAAAGTTTTCAGATGTTAGAACTAAAATGTTCTCTGTGTGACAAATAATCCCTAGAAAACATTGGAGGTAAAACCACATTTTAATAAATTATTTAAATGCACTATATTAACTAAGATAACGACTTAAACAATTAAATAAATGTCCTTTATTAGTTATAAAATATTAAACTCTTTTAATTGGGGTTTAAAGTTTTGTGGTCATGGTGTAATTTGTAAAACTAATAATGTATTTTACAAAACTAAAATAAACTGATGGATGTAATAAAACAGATAGGAAATAGATAAAAGGGAAATGAAAAACAAAACTAAATAAAAGTAACCCCCCATGGCCACTAGGCCGCTAGGCCCATCTGGTCCCAACCCGACCAGACAGGCCAGCCCGCCCGCGCGCCTCTGGCCTACTAAGGCCTCGCTACCCCCCCAGGTAACCTAATTCCCCCACGATCCCCACTCCTCACACGCCTCTCTCCCTCGTCTCTCTCCCAGCGCTGCACACACCCAACCCTCCCCCAACGCCAGGGCAGACAGGCCCTGCGCCCCATCCACAGCCCCTGCCGCGCTGGAGCCCCACCACCGTTGCCGCGCCCGCGCCCGGGGATTCGCCGCCTATCGTCGTCCTCGCGCCACCGCTGCGCAGAAGCTCCTGCCATGGCCGCACCTGCCTGGTCCTTCGTGTCCGTGCCGCGCCAAGTCACCTCCTTGCCGGAGATGGATGGATCCCGGAGGCCCCTCGCGGATCCGACCTCCCCTTGCCTTGCTCCCCTCGCCGAAGACCCCTCGTCGACCGGTGCCCACCTCCGTCGCCACTGCCGTGCCGGTGCCTCGCCGTCTCGGTCGCGTCCGCCGCGGCTCCCCGCGGCCCCGGCGAGCACGCCCGCGCCTGTGGGCTACCACCTCCGCCCCGCAGCTTCTCCGTCGTCCCTGCGCCGCTGCTCTACCTCGCGCCTGCCGGCCCGTCCAGCCGCCGGACCTCACCGGCAGGGTCCATCCGGCCTCCCCGAGCCCTCCTCTACAACGATGTGAGCATCCGGCTCCACCTGACCTCTTCCCACTCCTCCCCGTGCCCTCCAGAGCCGGTTGACGCGAGTTCCACCATAGTCGCCGCCTTCCGTTGCCCCCGACGCAGTTTCGGCGCCCTAGCTCCAAGCGAAGGCACGACTCGACGCGGCACATCGCTCTTGACCGTTTGACGCCCAGGATGACCCTTTTGGTTGCCGGAACCGCGGCTCCGCGTGTGCCGCCGTCCACTGAACTCACGCGCACACACGTCCCAACACTAGGTTGACCCACTAACGTGTGGGGCCGCCCGGTTTAACCATTCCCTTAACCACCTAATTAGAAGTTAATAAAACTGTTTAGATGAATTACTGAAAATGACATGTTTACCCATTTCATTTAAGAGCCTGTTTAAAAATATCTAAGACAATGACATGTGCCCCCCCAATTAATTTGTTAACTTAATTAAACTGTTAATTTACCCTGTCTCTATGACAGCTGGGTCCCACCAGCCAGTTTGACCAGTCACCGTTGACCTAGTTAACTGCTGACTGGACTATTGACTTTGACCCTGACACCACCCGTCATACACTGTGGCTAGCACTGCATTATGTGGCAAAAGTATTTACTGATTAAATTTGGAATATAAATAAACCCATAAATTGAATAAATCTTTGAAAATTAATATAAAATAAACCGTAGTTCGGATGGAAAAACTTTGTACATGAAAGTTGCTCAGAACAACGAGATGAATCCGGGTACGCATCCCATTCGTCCATCACACATCCCTAACCTACCGAACTCACAACTTTCCCCCTCCGGTTCATCTGTCCGGAAACGCGAAACACCGGGGATAATTTCTCAGATGTTTCCCCCCTTCACCGGTACCACCTCTTACCGTGTTAGGACATCCCTAGCACCGCGCATTGTCATGTCTTCCATCGTCATGCTTATGTTTGCTTTTATATTTATTGTTTCTTCCCCCTCTTCTCTCGCTAGACACCGAGACCGACGCCGCTGCTACCCAGTATGACTACGGTGTTGACGACCCCTCCTACTTGCCAGAGAAACCATGCAAGCCTCCCCCTTGATCATCAGATATCGCCTACTCTCCTCTATACTGCTTGCATTAGAGTAGTGTAGCATGTTACTGCTTTCCGTTAATCCTATTATGTTGCATAGCATGTCCTTGCTACTACTGTTGTTACCTTTACCTGCTATCCTACTGCTTAGTATAGGATGCTAGTGTTCCATCAGTGGCCCTACACTCTTGTCCGTCTGCCATGCTATACTACTGGGCCGTGATCACTTCGGGAGGTGATCATGGCCATATACTATATACTTTACACTGTTACATTACCGGTGATACTGTTTGGAGATGGGGGCTGAAGGGGCAGGTGGCTCCATCTAGGTAGTGGTGGGCCTAAGTTCCCGACGGCCCCCGACTGTTACTTCGAGGCGGAGCGACAGGGCAGGTTGAGACCACCTAGAAGAGAGGTGGGCCTGGCCCTAGTCGGCGTTCGCGGATACTTAACACGCTTAACGAGATCTTGGTATTTGATTTGAGTCTGGCTACTGGCCTATACGCACTAACCATCTACGCGGGGAAAGTTATGGGCACTCGACGTTGTGGTATCAGCCGAAGCCTTTGTGACGTCAGGGACTGAGCGGCGTGCGCCGGGTTGGACCGCGTAACGCAACTTCCTTTGTAATGGAGGTTTCTAGGTCCGCTCTCCGGCCGCGTACGCAATGTGCAGGTGTGCAATGGGCGATGGGCCCAGACCGCTGCACCATAGGATTTAGACCGGCGTGCTGACCTCTCTGTTGTGCCTAGGTAGGGCTGCGACGTGTTGATCTTCCGAGGCCGGGCATGACCCAGAAAAGTGTGTCCGGACAAAAGGATCGAGCGTGTTGGGATATGTTGTGCACCCATGCAGGGAAGTTTATCTATTCGAATAGCCGTGTCCCTCGTTAAAAGGACGACCTGGAGTTGTACCTTGACCTTATGACAACTAGAACCGGATACTTAATAAAACACACCCTTCCAAGTGCCAGATACAACCAGTGATCGCTTTCTCACAGGGCGACGGGGGGAGGATCATCGGTTAGGATTATGCTATGCGATGCTACTTGGTGAACTTACCATCTACTCTCTTCTCCTGCTGCAAGATGGAGGTTACCAGAAGCGTAGTCTTCGATAGGACTAGCTGTCCCCCTCTTATTCCGGCATTCTGCAGTTCAGTCCACATATGATATCCTTTTTCCATTTGATACCAATGCATACATATGTAGTGTAGCTCCTTGCTTGCGAGTACTTTGGATGAGTACTCACGGTTGCTTTGCTCCCCCTTTTCCCCCTTTCTGTACCCGGTTGTTGCAACCAGACGATGGAGTCCAGGAGCCAGACGCCACTATCGATGACGACTACTACTACTCGGGAGGTGCCTACTACTACGTGCAGCCCACTGACGACGATCAGGAGTAGTTTAGGAGGATCCCAGGCAGGAGGCCTATGCCTCTTTCGATCTGTATCCCAGTTTGTGCTAGCCTTCTTAAGGCAAACTTGTTTAACTTATGTCTGTACTCAGATATTTTTGCTTCCGCTGACTCGTCTATGATCTAGCTCTTGTATTCGAGACCTCGAGGCCCCTGGCTTGTAATATGATGCTTGTATGACTTTTTTTTATTTGTAGAGTTGTGTTGTAATATCTTCCCGTGAGTCCCTGATCTTGATCGTACACGTTTGCGTGTATGATTAGAGTACGATTAAATCGGGGGCGTCACAACTGGGTAGCAGTGGCATCGGTCTTGGTGTCTAACGAGAGAAGTGGGGGAAGAAAAAATAAATATAATGCAAACATATGCATGATGATGCATGACATGACAAAGAGCTGTGCTAGGTGTGCCCTAATGCGGTAGTAGGCGATACTGGCGAAGGGGGGAAACATCTGAGAAAGTATTCCTAGTGTTTCGCATTTTCGGACAGACAGACCAGAGGAGGAAAGTTGCATGTTCTCTATGCTAGGGATGTGTAGCGGACGAATGGACTACGTATTCGAATTTGTCTCGACGTTCTGAGCAACTTTCATGTACAAAGTTTTTCCATCCGAGCTACGGTTTATTTTATATTAATTTTAAAAGATTTAATCAATTTTTTGGATTTAATAAAATAATTTAATCCGAAAATAAATTAATGCATCATCATAACGTCAGCAGTCAATGTTGACCGTTGACTTGGTCAACCTGACAGGTGGGTCCCACTGTCATTGACTATTTAGTTAATTAATAGTAGTTAATTAGGTTAATTAAACATAATTAATTAAGTTAATTTAATTAAATATCTAATATTTTTATTTACTTATTATTATTTTATTCTTTTTTATAAAAATGTTCTGGGGCATGGGGCCCCCATGCCATAGGCACAAGGGGCCTTAGCGGGTTAGCTGGCAGGAGGGCGTCGGGCAGGCGCCCGTTCACAGGCAAACCCGGGCGACCGCCGTAGGCGTGCGAGCAGCGCCGACGATGCATGCTGGGTGCCAGCTGCTGGCGAGAGGGGATGCAAAGCTGCGGTTGGTGGGGCGGCGCGGTAGCAATGGCAGAGGCGGGCGGGGCGGCAGCAGAGGCGGGGCCGGAGCAGCGCAACGGGCTTGGCGCGCGACAAGGGAGGATCGGGGCACATGCTATGCACATGTGCGGCGGGTGCGCACGCTAAGGCAGCATGCATGAGTGGGAGAGGGAGGTCCGCGGTGGCGCAGGCCAGTGTGTCGGTGGTGGCAGAGTCGGCGAGGCCATGGCCCGTGCGCGGCCAGCGGTAGGAGCGAGCGGCGACGGAAGGAGAAGGAGGGCAGGGGTGCGCGGTCTCGGACGGGGTCGACGCGGTCGCCACGGGCGCTGGGCGCGAGTGAGGCGCCGGTGCAGGAGGCAGAGCACGGCGACGGGCGTGCGGCGCGTCGCGCGCACGGCGAGGCCACGAGGGGGTAGGTCAGGGGCGGAGCAACTCGTGCTAGCTCACTGGGTCGAGTGGGACAGGGGGTAGAAGAGGGGGGTTGGGGTCCTCATGTCCGAGTAGAGACCAGGGGACGGCGAGGCTCGAGGGAGGTCCTTGGGGAGGAGGACGAGGATGACGTGTGTCGAAGAAGACGGGGAGGCTTCGACAGGCGGCGTCAGACGGCGTCGAGGTCGTGCCCCGATCCAGTTCTGGATCGGGGAGGCGAGCGACGGAGTCGAGGCGGCGATGGCGGGGCAGTGCCGGAGATGACGAGCGGCGTCGGGGAACATCGACGACGAGGTGGGCAGCGACGCACCGGTGTCGGAGCCAGATCTGGATCGAGGGAGAGAGAGGGAGGAGAGGGGATCGGGGTTAGTGGGGTATCAGTTATGGTTCGATGGAGTGGGGCTAGTTGTAAGCGGGTAGGGCGGCCTAGGTGGTGCCCTGGTGGGCCGAGGCCCATGGGGGAGGGGGTGGCCTTTTGTCTTCTCTTTATTTATTGTGTTAGTTCGTTTTTCTTTTATCTATTTTCTTTTTACTGTTTTATTTTATTTTCTATTTACTATAGTTTTATAAAATATAAAATTAGTTCCTAAAATAGTGATACTACTTATGCTAATGCCACAATAACTTGGGCTCCCAAATAAATTATTTTAATATTTTATATATTATAAAAAGCATTTAAATATTGGTTATAGCTACTGATTTAATTAGTTTAGTGCATTTAAACATTTTATAAAGACTTGTTTTCTCCACCAATATATCTTATGAATTATTTGTCACAATAAGAACATTTTAGTTTTGACTTTTGAAAAGTTTAGTTGTTTGACTTGTTTTTGAATTTGGATTTTGAATCGGTTTTGAACTAACGTGAGATTAGCAACAGTAACGGAGGTGACTTGGCAACATTAGCAGAGGTTCAGTGTAGCTTAATTATCCGGGCATCACAAATCTCCTCCACTACAAGAAATCTCGTCCCGAGATTTAAGAGGTAGAGTAAGGGAAAGATGTGGTTACGAAATTCTATCGAGTCTTCTCAGTCTTGATTGCTTTTCTCGAAGAGGTTGATCCATTAAGTTGATGCCTTCATTCCTCTTCTCCAGGTCATCATAATGAAGTCGTCCTCCTTTCTTCGAAAATTCTATTGTACTTACGAATAGGTAAGGGGCTGCTCTACAACGATAGAATGGTATAAGGGGAAACCATTTGGGGTTATCCCAGGAATGAACACAAGAGTATCTCTCGAGTTGAACGAATGAAACATATCGAGAGCCAAGTAAGAAGGTACCATAAGAAGTTTCAAGCGGATAGTCAATCGTTTGTTTCCTGAAACAGAGTGTGAAAGGGGTTCAAAGCAACGAGATAAGTATTGTGTTTAAGACCAGAATGGATGATCACACGGAAGGTGGCTCGTGAATTACATATGAAGCCAAGCGTGAGGAATAACTTTGGGAACAGGGGGTGTACAGGAGAGTCAGAGTTTGATCTTATGGAACTTTGGGTTATGGGACCACCATGTGGGTTAAAAGTAGGAAGGCGGTGATGATTTGCACGATCATGTAAGCAAGGCATGCCAGAGGATAGCCTGTCAGTTGTGTCAGTAACAACATCTGTACCAAGGGCGAGGGACGAAGAGAACCATTCTCCTGCTCGTTGAACGAGGAAGACCAATAGGTAAAGTCTCGTTCATCGGTGGTTACCGGAATGTCATCAACAATAGTAACAGGGTCTTACCGACACGATTGTACACCTAGATGTTTACATAAGCAGAAGAATATTACTGCTTAGATCATATAGATCACCAGAAAGGTTAAACAAAACAATGGAAGGAAAAGGTGATCATCAGATTAAATAGAACAATGGAAAGGAAAATGTGTTTAAACACATTATCCAGGGGTATATCTTTCCCAAGAACAAGCAGAGTAAGATATCCATGACATGATAGAACGTAGAAACCATTTAGGTAAGGGGAGAGGAATTTCATGACATTACCCATACAACAGTGTTTGGATAATTGATAAAGAAAACTTAGCATTGTGCTTCAAATGTTCTTATTGAAAATTACAGTACCACAGACATGCTTCAAGATAGCATTGACATGGTTTTCAAGCAAAGGATCCATCAGGAACAACTTCATAGAATAAGTCTTACAATTTCCTCATTGAAGAATGGCTAACCTTGCTAAAAAGGAAGCTATAACAATAGGTCCTCCGGCCAGGTTTGCTAGGCATGACATCACCTTACCGGGTCATATAAAGACCAATGTTATTACTCTTGGAAATATGTTCCAACCATCATATTTGGCCAAGATTCAGATCGGATTGGTGTAAGGATACCTCAGACTCAGGATGTCTGAGAAGAAAAGGTGCAACACAAATTGACGGGATGACATTGTAAGATTCTCAAGAAATGAACTATGGAAGCAAGTTCCAAACAAGAGTTCATCATTAATCCAAGGAGAGGATGAGGAGGTGGCTGATGGTCTCAGCGAAAATTCATCAAGGTCTCCAAAAGATGGATCTCCACAATTATTTGAACAAGGAGATAACATTTATCATATCAAATGATATAATGATGTATGCTTGAGGGAAACATACACAATTAATCATTGGTTGAAAGGTGCACCCGAAACGGGCTTAGGTAGCAGGATCAATGTTAGAATGGTGATTTGATAACCAATGGTCTAAGAATGAAATGTCGACCATTAACTCCAAAGCAATAGGGTTGCTAGAAGTTTTGAATTCGCACATCATAGTTCAATTGTCGGGTTTCCGATTAGAAACAACACGGGGACCAAGATATGAATGTAGATGGCGAGATGTATCAATTGTATCAAGAATTCTTAAGAGGTTGTGAAATTCTCACAACATTCTTGATATATAAGATGGTATTACTTTAAGGTAGGACATAAGATAAGCTGGATAGCCAGGAACTCAAGGTACAACCACAACACTAACAAGTTTGTGTTGGATAGAAGGCAAGGAAGTAGTCGATGACAACACAAATTACCAAGGGACAAGGATGATATTTCCCATGAAGAAATCAATAGATATCTTGGAAGAGCTCATAATGTTGATGATGATCATGACACATTTGTCAAGAGATTTCAAGATGTAATCGATCGGTGATGACATCAAGACAAAGCAATGGTGAAGAGAAAGGTTATTGGAACCAAGGGTACAACACAAACTTGAAACCAAGCTCGCTGTTCAAGGCGAAATGATATGATGAGGAAAATTGACGTAAGCTTTGCTCATCGTCGAAAATTATGCTCCAGGAATAAGGACAAGGTAGCACAGTTAAAATCAGCACGATACTGATATATCCGATCAGGCTAGAAATGACGTGATCGAGTAAAAACTCAAGATATTAGAAAATATTCCATGGTATCTAGTAATAACAAGAGCATCTTGGAATGAAGGTATGGACAGCGAGCGTATGTATTTATCCATCGGGATATATCGGTGCTAGGTAATTGCAAAACCGATGGGCACAAAGTCTCGAGAGAACATCAGAGGGTATCTTCAGAATATTCTGGTGCAGTAGGCGATCATCTGTGATAAGGGGCTCTCCGGGAGGAAGTAGTTACGAGAACCTAGGGTCAGAGTTAGTAAATTCATTTAAACCCGAATAGAAGAGAGATCAGAGTCCCAGAGTATAGGTCGAGGAATAAAAGATCCTAATACCACCAAATGGCGACATGGGCCCGTAAGCCACATAGCCATGTTAGTAAAAGTTTTTCAGTGACTAGACTCAACTTTGGCCAAGGAGTGTGGAAGGGGGATTCCTACAGGCAGTCGGCTCTGATACCAACTTGTGACGCCCCCAATTCAATCATACACTAATCATGCACGCAAACGTGTACGATCAAGATCATGGACTCACGGGAAGATATCACATCACAACTGTAAAAACATAAATAAGTCATACAAACATCATAATACAAGCCAGGGGCCTCGTGGGCTCGAGTACAAGTGCTCGGTCATAGACGAGTCAGCGGAAGCAACAATATATGAGTACAGACATAAGTAAACAAGTTGCCATAAGATGGCTAGCACAAACTGGGATACAGATCGAAAGAGGCGCAGGCCCTCCTACCTGGGATCCTCCTAAACTACTCCAGGTCATCGTCGGAGGCCTGCACGTAGTAGTAGGCACCTCCGGTGTAGTAGGTGTCATCGTCGGTGGCATCTGGCTCTTGGGCTCCAACGTCTGGCTGCAACAATCGGGTATAGAAAGGGGGAGAAGGGGGAGTAAAGCAACCATGAGTACTCATCCAAAGTACTCACAAGCAAGGAGCTACACTACATATGCATTGGTATCAATGAAAGGGGTAGTATACGTGGACTGAACTGCAGAATGCCAGAATAAGAGGGGGATAGCTAGTCCTATCGAAGACTACGCTTCTGGCAACCCCATCTTGAAGCAGTAGAAGAGAGTAGATGGTAAGTTAACCAAGTATCATCACATAGCATAATCCTACCCGGTGATCCTTCCCTCTTCGCCCTGTGAGAGAGCGATCACCTGGTTGTATCTGGCACTTGAAAAGGTGTGTTTTATTAAGTATCCGGTTCTAGTTGTCATAAGGTCAAGGTACAACTCCCGGTCATCCTTTTACCGAGGGACACGACTATTCGAATAGATAAACTTCCCTATAGGGGTGCACCACATTTCCCAACACGCTCGATCCCCTTTGGCCGGAAACACTTTCTTGGGTCATTCCCCGCCTCGGAAGATCAACATGTCGCAGCCCTACCTAGGCACAACAGAGAGGTCAGCACGCCGATACAAATCCTATGCGCGCAGGGGTCTAGGCCCATTGCCCATTGCACACCTACACGTTGCATACGCGGCCGGAAGCAGACCTAGCCCCCTTAATATAAGCGTAGGCTTACGGTCCAATCTGGCACACACCGCTCAGTCGTTGACGTCATGAAGGCTTCAACTGCTACCACGACGTCGAGTGCCCATAACTGTCCCCGCGTAGTTGGTTAGTGCGTATAGGCCAGTGGCTAGACTCAGATCAAATACCAAGATCTTGTTAAGTGTGTTATTTTGAAGTAATCACAGATGCCGACCAGGGCCAGGTCCACCTCTCTCCTAGGTGGTCTCAACCTTCCCTTTCGCTCTGCCACGAAGGTCCACTCAGAGGGCCATCAGGACAAACGTCCTTTTGGTCCCAATCCATGAATCACTCGCGGGTACTCTACGAGCCAACCCGACTTTAGTCACCACAAGTAACATATATTATGTATATAAGTATATACCCGTGATCACCTCCCGAGTGATCATGGCCCGATAGTATAGCATGGCAGATGGACAAGAATGTAGGGCCACTAATGGAATACTAGCATCATATACTAAGCATTTAGGATTGCATGTAAAGGTAACAACAGTAGTAGCAAGGACATGCTATGCATCAGAATAGGATTAATAGAAAAAAGTAACATGTTACACTACTTTAATGCAAGCAGTAGGAGAGAAGAATATGCGATATCTGGTGATCAGGAGGGGGGGCTTGCCTGGTTGCTTTGGCAAGAAGGAGGGGTCGTCGACACCATAGTCGTACTGGGTAGCAGTTGCGTCTGTCTCGGTGTCTAATGAGAGAAGAGGGGCAAGAAACAATAAATATAATGCAAACACATGCATGACGATGCATGCCATGACAAAGAGCGGTGCTAGGTGTGCCCTACCGTGGTAGTAGGCGATACTAGCGAAGGGGGGAAACATTCGAGAAAGTATTCCCGGTGTTTTGCATTTTCGGACAGACGGACCAGAGGAGGAAAGTTGCACGTTCGCTATGCTAGGGATGTGTGGCGAATGAGCGGATTGCGTATTTGAATTCATGTCATCGTTCTGAGCAACTTTCATGTACAAAGTTTTTCCATCCGAGCTATGATTTATTTTATATTAATTTTAAAAGATTCAATCAATTTTCTGTATTTAATAAATTAATTGAATCCGAAAATAAATTAATGCATTAGCATAACGTCAGCAGTCAATGTTGACCATTGACTTGGTCAACCTGACAGGTGGGTCCCACTGTCATTGACTGTTTAGTTAATTAATAGTAGTTAATTAGGTTAATTAAACATAATTAATTAAGTTAATTTAATTAACTATCTAATATTTTTATTTACTTATTATCATTTTATTCTTTTTTTATAAAAACGTTCTAGGGCATGGGGCCCCCATGCCATAGGCACAAAGGGCCTTAGCGGGTTAGCGGGCAGGAGGGCGACGGGCAGGCGCCCGTTAACGCGCGAACCCGGGCGGCCGCCGCAGGCGCGCGAGCAGCGCCGATAAGGTAGACTGGGCATCAGCTGCTGGCGAGAGGGGAGGCGGGGCTGCGGTTGCCGGGGCGGCACGGCAGCAACGGCGAGGCAGCAGCGGCGAGGCAGTAGCGACGAGGCCGGAGCAGCGCACCGGGGCTGGCGCGCGACGAGGGAGGCTCGGGGCACGAGCGATGCGCAGGTGCAACGGGTGCGTGTGCTAAGGCAGCCGGCACAAGAAGGAGAGGGGGACCGCGGTGGCGCAGGCCAGTGTGGCGGTGGTGGCAGAGCCGGCAAGGCCATAGACCGTGCGCGGCCAGCGGTAGGAGTGAGCGGCGGCGGAAGGAGAAGGAGGGTGGGGGTGCGCGGTGTCGGATGGGGTCGATGCGGTCGCCACAGGCGCTGGGCGCTAGCGAGGCGCCGGTGCGGGCGACAGAGCACGGCGACGGGCGGGCGGCACGTCGCGTGCACGGTGAGGCCATGAGGGGGGACGTCAGGGGCGGAGCGGCTCGTGCTAGCTCACTGGGTCAAGCGGGGTAGGGGTAGAAGAGGGGGTTGATGTCCTCACGGAAGAGTAGTGACTAGGGGGCGGCGAGGCTCGAGGGAGGCCCTTGGGGAGGAGGACAAGGACGATGTGAGTCAACGACGACCGGGAGGCTCCGGCAGGTGGCATGAGACGGCGTCGAGGTCGTGCCCCGATCCAGTTCTGGACCGAGGAGGGGTGAGGACGGGGAGGCGAGCGACAGGGTCGAGGCGGCAATGGCGGGATGGTGCCGGAGACGACGAGCGGTGTCGGGGAACGCCGACGGCGAGGTGGGCAGCGGGGCACCGGGTCGGAGCCTGATCTGGAACGAGGGGGAAGAGGGAGGAGAGAGGATCGGGGGTAGTGTGGGTAGTGGGGTATTGGTTAGGGTTCGATGGACTGGGGGTAGTTGTAGGTAGGTGGGCCGGCCTAGGTGGTGCCATGGTGGGTCGAGGCCCATGGGAGAGGGGGTGGCCTTATGTCTTCTTTTTATTTATTTTTTGGTTCGTTTTTCCTTTATCTATTTTTTACTGTTTTATTTTATTTACTATTTACTATAGTTTTATAAAATATAAAATTAGTTCCTAAAATAGTGTTACTACTTATGCTAATACCACAATAACTTGGGCTCCAAAATAAATTAGTTTAATATTTTATTATTATAAAAAGCATTTAATTATTGGTTATAGCTACTGATTTAATTAGTTTAGTGCATTTAAACATTTTATAAAGACTTATTTTCTCCACCAATATATCTTATGAATTATTTGTCAAAATAAGAACATTTTAGTTTTGACTTTTGAAAACTTTAGTTGTTTGACTTGTTTTTGAATTTGGATTTTGAATCGGTTTTGAACTAACGCGAGATTAGCAACAGTAACGGAGGTGACGTGGCATCATTAGCAGAGGTTCACTGTAGCTTAATTATCCGGGTGTCACAGTGTGTGAAGAAGTACACCCCTGCAGGGTTAACATGATCTATTCGAATAGCCGCGTCCGTGGTAAAGGATTTCTGAGTTGCCTATACAGTTCATAGACAAGTTGTAACACCCACAATGCGGCTATATCTCCCACGTGTCGGAGCACGACTTAGAGGCATAGCCGCATAGTAGGCATGTCACAAGAAGGGTAATCTTTACACATCCCATGTACTGAATAAGAAAGGGATAAAGATTGGCTTACAATCGCCACTTCACACAATACATAATTATAGCATTACATCATCCAGAATACAATCAAGGTCCGACTACATAAACCAAATAAAGAAAGACAACCCCTAATGCAAAATATCCACGATCGCCCCGACTGGACTCCACTACTGATCAACTAGAAACGAAACAACACAACGAACACGATCTTCATCGAGCTCCTCCTTGAGCTCGGTTGCGTCACCTGCACTGGCATCATCGGCACCTACAACTGTTTTGGAAGTAATCTGTGAGTCACGGGGACTCAGCAATCTCACACCCTCGCGATCAAGACTATTTAAGCTTATGGGTTGGAAAAGATAGTGAGGTGGAGCTGCAGCAAGCACTAGCATATATGGTGGCTAACTTACGCAAATGAGAGCGAGAAGAGGAGCAAAGCATGGTCGAGAGGGTAAAATGATCAAGAAGTGATCCTGAAACTACTTACGTTCAAGCATAACACGAGATCCGTGTTCACTTCCCGGACTCCGCCGGAAAGAGACCATCACATCTACACACGCGGTTGACTCATTTCAAATTAAGTTAAGTGTCAGTTTCTCTACAACCGGATATTAACAAATTCCCATCTGGCCATAACCGCAGGCACGACTTTCAAAAGTTCAAAACCCTGCAGGGGTGTCCCAACTTAGCCCATCACAAGCTCTCATCGTCAACGAAGGATATTCCTTCTCCCAGGACGACCCGATCAGACTCGGAATCCCGGTTACAAGACATTTCGACAATGGTAAAACAGGACCAGCAAAGCCGCCCGAATGTGCCGACAAATCCTGATAGGAGCTGCACATATCTCGTTCTCAGGGCACACCGGATTGTCCAAACATCCGGTAGGCCAACCCAGAGTTGCCCATGGTGGCCACCAGCGGCTAACGAGTTGGACCAACACTCAGAGGAGCATTGGACCGTGTGTTTAAAATAAAGATGACCCTTGAGTCTGCAGAACCCAAGGGAAAAAGGCTTAGGTGGCAAATGGTAAAACCAAGGTTGGGCCTTGCTGGAGGAGTTTTATTCAAGGCGAACTATCAAGGGGTTCCCATTATAACCCAAATGCATAAGGAACGCAAAATCAAGGAACATAACACCGGTATGACGGAACTAGGGCGGCAAGAGTGGAACAAAACACCAGGCATAAGGCCGAGCCTTCCACCCTTTACCAAGTAAATATGTGCATTAAAGTAAACAGGATGTAATAGTAATGATATCCCAACAATATCCATGTTCCAACATGGAACAAACTCCATTCTTCACCCGCAAATAACAACAATATAAGAGGGGCTGAGCAAAGCGGTAACATAGCCAAACAACGGTGTGCTAGGACAAGGTGGGTTAGAGACTGGACATGGCAATATGGGAGGCATGATAAAGCAAGTGGTAGGTATCGCAGCATAGCAATAGAGCGAGCAACTAGCAAGCAAAGATAGAAGTGATTTCGAGGGTATGGTCATCTTGCCTGAGATCCCGCAAGGAAGAAGAACGAGTCCATGAAGAAGACAAATGGACGGAGTCGAACGGATCCTCACAACTCCGGAACAGAGCCGAAGCTAACGAGGGAAGCAACCCGGAAAGAAGCAAGCAACATAGTAAACAACCAAGCATAACATGGCATGATGCACAACCAAGTATGATGCATGTCCGGTTTAATGAGGCATGGCATGGAAAAGTGCACAAACAATACTACAAATTAAGGTGAGCTCAATATGCACGAGTTGCATATTAACGGAACACCACATTCAAGTTATTTAGTTCGATCTCGTTTATGTACCCAACAATATTAAATGTTGATTAGCATGGCAAGGGGTGAAGCATAAGTAAACTACACATCTAGGCAAGTTTAAATGAGGCCGGAACAACAAGCAACAAGTCTGGAAAAATCTCATGTGCAATATTTTAGGTTTGGTACTGTTTTTCCCTAACCCATATTTTAGAGTTGTTAAACATGCAAAGCAAGTACACGATGTTAAACTAGGCATTTTTCTACCCCATTTGCATATAAAGTTATTAAGTTTGGAGTTACGGTTATAAAGTTATGAATTAAAGCATTTTAACATGTTATTTAAGCAAATTAAAGAAAACATTATTCGAAACATTTCAAACATGGTTGAAAGTGGCATATTATGAAACTAGATGAAATTCTAGTCATTTTACGTATATAAAACATTTCAATCCGATGCACGGTTATTTAGTTGTGAGCATCTCAATATGATGGCATATCTTGTCAATATGCAATGACCAGGTTAAATGATAAAATTAAAGAACGGAAAAAAACACACCGGGCCATAACTAGCTGGCCCAACAATGGGAAAACAACAGGAGGGTGCTTGGGGCTCACCCATGGGGCAAGCCCAGCTGGCGAAGAGGGAGGCCGGCAGGGGAAACGGCTAGGCTGCGGCCTGGTGCGCTGTTGGGGCGGTCAACGCGAGGCAAGGGAGCGGGGATCGAACGAACTGCTCGTCCTCTGGCTCGGCTTGGTGCAAAAGGAAGCAGAGACTGCGGGGATGGCCATGGCGAAGCAGGGACGTCCGGGACGATGGCAGCGCGGCTGCAGAAGCCTGGGACAGCGGCGTCTTGGACCCAGCAGCAGAGCGATCAGATCAGGACCCACCCTGGTGAACAACGAGGGCAGCGGCGCCATGGTGGTCGACGGCCACACCTGCAGTGATGGGAGGTAGGGACTTTGAGAGAGAGAGAGAGCAGCAGGGAAGGAGGAGAAGGAGGGCACAACGTGGTTGTTTAGGCCGTCGGAGGGTGAGGTCGTCGGCAGCAGGTCGAGCTCCTTCTCGAGGAAGGAGGCGCTCGAGGTGGTGCTTTGGCACGGGAGTTCGAGGCTGCGGGGTTGACGACTGGCAATGGAGGCGCGGCAGGTGAAGCAGAGGAGGACGAGGCGCCATGATGGGGAACACCCGTTGGTGGTGGTGCTCCGATGAGCCTCGGGCGGCGCACACCAGCGAGGACGACGGGGACAAGGAGAGGCCAAGGCGCAACTACTGGTTACGACGAACTCCGAACGGAGCGGCAGGGACCTGTGAAGGAGCAGAGAGAGAGCTGAGAGACAGAGAGAGAAACACGAGGGAAGGAAGAGAAGGGCGCGACGGGGGCCTGCCTACTGGCTTGCTCCGGTGTGCTGGCCAGGACGTGGTGGCGGGGTCGAGGTTGGAGGCACGCGACGACGGGCGAGCTCGAGCGCATGGGCAGAGGAACATGACACAGGGGCTCGGGTGCTGCCGCTCATCGCCGGCGGGGAGGCACGGCTGGATGTGCGAGATGGAAGCGCACGGGAGGAGCTGAGGTGCGGCCAGCAGGCGGAGGATACGAAGCCAAGCGCTGGTCAGGGAGCTTCTGCTCCGGCGAAGATCCGGTAGGGCTCGGCCCGGGTGTGCTGGTGGCCTCGATCCTGACGAAGTCATGTAGGCAAGTGGCTGGAATCAAGGAGAGATGGGGATAGATGGATTTGGAAGTCTCGGTGATGGCCGGTTGGTGCGAAGGGGACCCCGAGGGGATTTGAAGTGGCGGCGCGCAGGAGGATCGATGGGACAAAGTCGCCCAAAAACTAGGGTTCAGTCTGATTTATATAGTGAGTGGGTTAGGTTAGGGGCTACTCCGGTCCCTACGGTTTAGATCGAACGCTCGAGATAAAAAAGGCTAGGGAGACCAAAAAGAAAAACGGAGATGTTTTATAGACGTTTGGGGATGATCCGGAGCCAACGGTGATGACTATCCGGGTCGGGTTCGGGACAGTTTTCGGACGCGCGCAAGGAGGGCCGCGGGCTAACGAGAGAGATTAGGTTGGGCCTGGCGGTAAGTAGTAGATTGTGTAGATCGTCTAGGGAGGAAAGAGAGGAAAAGCCCGGCAACAGTTTTCGGAGACCGAAAACGTCCGACGATAGACCGGTTATATTGCCGCAATAAATATCCATTGGGGCATCAAACGGACTCCGATTGCGATGAAACTTGGCAGGCGGTCTACCTACACTATAACAAGACCGCACGCCAACTCTCATCCCATTCCGAGAACATTTTCCAGCCACTTATAAAATACTATTTCGGACATTCCGCGGGCGCGTGCGAGTGTGGTTGGGCTCAGAACGGACAACAGACGGAACTGGGGGAACCCGGACGAATGCAAGTTTTGAAAACATGATGATGCAATGCACATGATGACATGGCAAGATGCAACAGTCAAGTGAATGACACGGCAACAAACAGTGAATAAATGGAAGATAGCTGGCGCATCAGTCTCGGGGCGTTACAACACTCCACCACTACGAGAGGATCTCATCCCGAGATCTAGGATGGCACCGGGGAAAAACTGAAGAGGAAAGGGAAGATGTAAAACTACGTTGCTTCTTTGACAAACTAGTGAAACCAAAGAACCTTGCGAGGTTGAACAACTTGAAAGAAAGAATACAACGAAGATGAACAAAGTTGAAAACACTCCGTTTGAAAAGAGGAACAAGGAACCTTACTAGAACCTTGTAGGTTGAAAGACATAAGAAAAGGGTTACAATGGACAAGAAGTACATGCAAGCACCCCGGTAGAAACGAGATGTACAAGGAACGATAAAGATCAATTACAATAACACTCCGGTTGGAAATGGAAGGCAAAGAATATGAACTTGGCAAAATGAAAGCACTTGGATGAGAGTCCGGTTAGAAGAGGAATGATATACATAACACTCCAGTTAAACAAGATAGAGAAGGAATAAGAATGACATAAATTGGACAGCACTCTGACTGTAAATGGAATGAATTGAACATGAACTTGAAAAGATGAGAGGATACTTGATGAGATGAACAACACATTGCCTCCGGAACTATTGAAAGAATGGCACAAGGGGTAAGAAAGATTCCAGACAGCACTCCGGTTGAGAAGGGAGGCAAAACTTGATAAGATGAGAGAGCTCGAATGAAAACAAGACACTCCGGTTGAATGGATAAGCAAAGGAAAGAACATGATCTTCACAATATGAGATGATGAGTGAAGATAGCATCATCACAATGCCTCCGGAATGGAATGAAAGAATGCAATGAAAAGAACGGAGAAGAAAACAACATGTTCTACCTCAAATGAATTTGAGAGAGCATCCTTAAAAAGAAGGATTGAACAGAGTTGTTGGGAAATAAACAACAAAAAGAACATGCTTGTTGAGGGCTTATGGGAAAACATGTCAAAAACTTGAGGTGAAAACCTGCCACAAACGAAAACAATTGCTTGCTTGAGAGCGACGGAGAGATGAAAACATCTTTCATCATGAGAATAGGAGGAAACTTGGATTATTGATAAGCACCCCAATAGCAACATTCCTTAGGGAAGGTTTTAGGTGAAATATAACCCAAGATAACTCCAATGAAGAGATTGATGGATTTAAATATCTCATTCTTGTGAATGAAGAATGATATATTAACACCTCAAAAGATAAGGGAGAACAATTGCACCCCGGATTGCAAGATGAAGAAAACTTTTACTCCTCAAAACAAGACATGTGTTGAACACCATGTTTATCTTTGAGTATAGCTTGGCAGACCATAACTTCAAGAGATATCTTGAAGAACAATTGAATAATGAAAAGAATCCTTGACGAACCACCATGTAGAACTTCCATGAAGAACTCCGGTAATAAAATAATGATCAAACGAAAGGGAAAATTGAAAAGGACTCCGAGAGAAGCCTTGCAATGATTAGATGAAGCTTTGAAATCATATAACCAAGAAAACTTGGAACTCCGGAAAAGAAAGATGAACTATTGAAGCCAAGAATTTTTTATGAACCTCCAGAATAAGGAATTGAATTTACTCGATGAAACAAGAATAAGAATTATATTATGCTTATCCTTCACCAATTAAATTGATGAGAAATAATGGATTTGGCATACTACTCATTCTCGTAGAAAGGATTAAGATAGATATAGCGCAACCTTGGGAAAATCTTCAATGAACCACTGGTAGGATTGAAACAATGAATGAATAAATATGATAACCATGGAAGAGAATCGTGAGCAAACCACCGTAAGAATTGAAAATGAATGAAGAAAAGATAAGGAAACACCGGAAAGAATTAGAGAACGAATGAAGATACTTGACAAAATTTAGATACATGAGAACGAAGAGATCACGAGCTGATAAGAGAATACTTGAATGATGCACCGGTATGATTTGGAGAACAAGAGCTGAAAGCTGGGAATGAGTAATATTTGAATAGATGGCCTTCGGGGGAAAGAAATGGAAACAACTCATGAAATGCTCCAGATGGGTGAAAAGAATTCTCACAATCGAAAATAATTCTGAGAGGATGGCATCAAGCTAGAACCACGCATCTCTGAGAGAACGGAGCAAGATTTGAGAAACCCTTCTTCGGTCTTCACAATCCGAGAATGACGACGAGAAACACCATCATGAATTGTTGAGGCACTCCGGAATGAAAATTAGAAAGGTTGAACCAACGATGAAAAGAATTTGACAGATCCTAGAGAAATACAAATGACTGATGATAAATCATTCTTACGTCAAACTAGGAGAAGACTTTGGGAAAATAGAGGAGTCAGGTAAGATCCTGGGAAAAGACCTGTGGGTTAGGGCCCACTCAAAAGATACAACGTTGAATGATTAGTTGAAAATGAGATTGTACTCGTTAAATTAAAAGGCTTGAATGAGATAACATCCTCGAAAGAGCTTGAACGAATGTAGAGTGGAAACACGAATCTTCGAGATATCTTGAGCACTCTGGAACAATAGAATAGCGAGCGTGGAATGATTATGAGGTGCAATGGCATGAGAAGGTATTTGAAACAAGGAAAAGGATATGATCAACAAAGCTTGAATTGGATCCACCGGAGAAGAAAAGAGAACGAAGAATGATAACTAGAAGCTCCGTTAGTATCTTCCTAAGAATCACCGGATAAGAGCACTGAAAGAAAGGAATGGAGAGACTTCACATCCATAAAAGGATACTTGCATAAGAAATATGAGTCCTCAAAGAAAAAGGGTGGGAGGGCGGGAAAACAAAGGCAACTTGGGCGGATGAAACCAATAACGTTGAGAAGACATTGAGTTGATCCTGCGGATGGGCAAAATGATATGATCATCTTGAAGAGAACCACACCGGTTGAAAAAAAGGATTGACATGACAATATCGATTATCTTGATGGATTAGCATCCACATAGAAATGTGAGAACATCGCTTAGGGGAGGTATGGAATCAACACTTGACATTGAAGCAAATAGAATACCACAATAAAAACAAAACAAAGGATTGGCTTGCAGAATAAGCCGGAACAAACATATGATAGCGATTTTGTCCGAAGTGTTCGTGGTGGGGCCCACACGGGCTCGATCGTACAACACCATCATGTACAAGGCAGTGCACATGACATACGAAGCGTCCCCGAGTCAGCATAGCCAAGGACTCTTTAAGACACAATGAGACCACTGTAAAACCAATCATGGATAGGCGGACCACTAGACGTCGAACCCCAATCTCATATCATGCATCTGTCGGAAAGATATCCTAGGAGCAACTTGAATTCCCACTTATAAACTCCCGAAACTTTCCGTCTATGCAATCAGGTGTTGGGGATACATGGGAAGCATAATATCTCACCCAAACTAGCAATTCCTACATCCAGCTGTATCCATCCTTCAACACATAACCAAGAAATCTTTGGAAATCATTTACCTCAACCTTTGAAAAGCATCCGTTATACGAGTTATGTCAATACTCCCAAACTCCCACCCCAGTACTGGGTGGCGTCGAGGTTATCTCACCAACAACTGCATAAAAGAGATTTTTGATGTCGGCGAAACTCAGGTATTCCAGAACTGCAACGATAAAATTGTGACGACAACACCTCGGAGCTCAACTCCCCGGGACACTGCCACAACCCCTAAATGTCAGGAGGCACCAAGAACAATGTTCTCGTCACAAAACCATCGGAATGATTCCAAGATACCCGCGTGATCCTAAAAAAATTCGTGAAAATTTGAGAAGAGAAGAGTTAAAACTCTACGTCAGGAGGCCTCACCAGAGCGACGAAGGAAATGAGGAGTAAAAAGAATCCTACTTTCCGATATATATATAATCCTATAAGACTCAAAACATTTTTTCTAGACTCAACAACGCCAGCGATTCGATCAAGCAGGGGGATCCTAAGTTGGGGAAGGCTCTAATACCAACTTGTAACACCCATGATGCGGCTATATCTCCCACGTGTCAGAGCACGACTTAGAGGCATAGCCGCATAGTAGGCATGTCGCAAGAGGGGTAATCTTTACACATCCCATGTACTGAATAAGAAAGGGATAAAGAGTTGGCTTACAATCACCACTTCACACAATACATAAATATAGCATTACATCATCCAGAATACAATCAAGGTCCGACTACGGAACCAAATAAAGAAAGACAACCCCTAATGCAAAAGATCCCCGATCGCCCCGACTGGACTCCACTACTGATCAACTGGAAATGAAACAACACAACGAACACGATCTTCGTCGAGCTCCTCCTTGAGCTCGGTTGTGTCACCTGCACTGGCATCATCAGCACCTACAACTATTTTGGAAGTAATCTGTGAGTCACGGGGACTCAGCAATCTCACACCCTCGCGATCAAGACTATTTAAGCTTATGGGCAGGAAAAGGTAGTGAGGTGGAGCTGCATCAAGCACTAGCATATATGGTGGATAACTTACGCAAATGAGAGCGATAAGAGGAGCAAAGCATGGTCGAGAGGCTAAAATGATCAAGAAGTGATCCTGAAACTACTTACGTTCAAGGATAACACGAGAACCGTGTCCACTTCCCGGACTCCGCCAGAAAGAGACCATCACATCTACACACGCGGTTGATTCATTTCAAATTAAGTTAAGTGTCAGGTTCTCTACAACCGGATATTAACAAATTCCCATCTGCCCATAACCGCAGGCATGGCTTTTGAAAGTTCAAAACCCTGCAGGGGTGTCCCAACTTAGCCCATCACAAGCTCTCACGGTCAACGAAGGATATTCCTTCTCCCATGACGACCCGATCAGACTCGGAATCCCGGTTACAAGACATTTTGACAATGGTAAAACAAGACCAGCAAAGCCACCCGGATGTGCCGACAAACCCCGATAGGAGCTGCACATATCTCGTTCTCAGGGCACACTGGATTGTCCAAACTTCCGGTAGGCCAACCAAGAGTTTCCCCTGGTGGCCACCGGCGGCTGACAAGTTGTACCAACACTCAGAGGAGCACTGGCCCAGGGGTTTAAAATAAAGATGACCCTCGAGTCTGCAGAACCCAAGGGAAAAAGGCTTAGGTGGCAAATGGTAAAACCAAGGTTGGGCCTTGCTGGAGGAGTTTTATTCAAGGCGAACTGTCAAGGGGTTCCCGTTATAATCCAACCGCGTAAGGAACACAAAATCAAGGAACATAACACCGATATGACGAAAACTAGGGCGGCAAGAGTGGAACAAAACACCAGGCATAAGGCCGAGCCTTCCACCCTTTACCAAGTATATATGTGCATTAAAGTAAACAAGATGTAATAGTAATGATATCCCAACAATATCCATGTTCCAACATGGAACAAACTCCATTCTTCACCTCCAACTAACAACACTATAAGAGGGGCTGAGCAAAGCGGTAACATAGCCAAACAACGGTATGCTAGGACAAGGTGGGTTAGAGGCTAGACATGGCAATATGGGAGGCATGATAAAGCAAGTGGTAGGTGTCGCAACATAGCAATAGAGCGAGCAACTAGCAAGCAAAGATAGAAGTGATTTCGAGGGTATGGTCATCTTGCCCGAGATCCCGCAAGTAAGAAGAACAAGTCCATGAAGAAGACAAACGGACGGAGTCGAACGGATCCTCACAACTCCGGAACGGAACCGAAGCTAATGAGGGAAGCAACCCGGAAAGAAGCAAGCAACATAGTAAACAATCAAGCATAACATGGCATGATGTACAACCAAGTATGATGCATGTCCGGTTTAATGAGGCATGGCATGGAAAAGTGCACAAACAATACTACAAATTAAGTGGAGCTCAATATGCACGAGTTGCATATTGACGGAACACCACATTCAAGTTATTTAGTTCAATCTCGTTTATGTACCTAACAATATTAAATGTTGATTAGCATGGAAAGGGGTGAAGCATAAGTAAACTACACATCTAGGCAAGTTTAAATGAGGCCGGAACAACAAGCAACAAGTCCGTAAAAATCTCATGTCCAATATTTTAGGTTTGGTACTATTTTGCCCTAACCCATATTTTAGAGTTGTTAAACATGCAAAGCAAGTACACCATGTTAAACAAGGCATTTTTCTACCCCATTTACATATAACGTTATTAAGTTTAGAGTTACGGTTATTAAGTTATGAATTAAAGCATTTAACATGTTATTTTAGCAAATTTATGCAAACATCATTTTCAACATTTCAAACATGGATGAAAGTGGCATATTATGAAACTAGATGAAATTCTAGTCATTTTACGTATATAAAACATTTTAATCCAATGCACGGTTATTTAGTTGTGAGCATCTCAATATGATGGCATATCCTGTAAATATGCAATGACCAGGTTAAATGATAAAAATTGCAGAACGGAAAAAAACACATCGGGCCATAACTAGCTGGCCCAACAATGGGAAAAAACAGGAGGGTGCTTGGGGCTCACCCATGGGCCAAGCCCAGCTGGCAAAGAGGGAGGCCGGCAGGGGAAACGGCTGGGCAGCGGCTTGGCGCGCTGTTGGCACGGTCAACGCGAGGCAAGGGAGCGGGTATCGAACGAACTGCTCGTCCTCTGGCTCGGCTCGGTGCAAAAGGAAATAGAGACCACGGGGATGGCCATGGCGAAGCAGGGACGTCCGGGACGATGGCGGCGTGGCTGCAGAAGCCTGGGACGGCGGCGTCTTGGACCCAGCAGCAGAGCGATCCAGATCGGGACCCACCCTGGTGAACAACGAGGGCAGCGGCGCCATGGCGGTCGACGGACACACCTGCAGGGATGGGAGGCAGGGACTTTGAGAGAGAGAGAGCAGCGGGGAAGGAGGATAAGGAGGGAACGACCTGTTTGTTTAGGTCGTTGGAGGGTGAGGTCGCCGGCAGCAGGTCGAGCTCCTTCTCGAGGAAGGAGGCGCTCGAGGTGGTGCTTTGACACGGGAGTTCGAGGCTGCAGGGTCGACGACTGGCAATGGCGGCACGGCAGGTGAAGCAGAGGAGGCCAAGGCGCCATGGCGGGGAACACCCGTTGGTGGTGGTGCTCCGATGAGCCTCGGGCGGCGCACACCGACGAGGACGACGGGGACAAGGAGAGGCCGAGGCGCAACTACTGGTTATGGCAAACTCCAAACGGAGTGGCAGGGACCTGCAGAGGAACAGAGAGAGAGCTGAGAGACAGAGAGAGAAACGAGAGGGAAGGAAGAGAAGGGCACGACAGGGGCCTGCCTACTAGCTTGCTCCGGCGTGGTGGCGAGGACGTGGTGGCGGGGTCGAGGTTGGAGGCGCGTGACGATGGGCGAGCTCGAGCGCATGGGCAGAGGAGCATGACACAGGGGCTCAGGTGCTGCCGCTCGTCACCGGCGGGGAGGCACGGTTGGCTGTGCGAGATGGAAGCGCACGGGAGGAGGTGAGGTGCGGCCAGTGGGCGGAGGAGACGAAGCCGAGCGCTGGACAGGGAGCTTCTGCTGCAGCGAAGATCCAGCAGGGCTCGGCTCGGGCGTGCTGGTGGCCTCGATCCTGACGAGGTCGAGCGGGGATGTGGCTGGAATCAAGGAGAGATGGGGACCGATGGATTTGGAAGTCTCGGTGATGGTTGGTTGGTGCGAAGGGGATCCCGAGGGGATTTGAAGTGGCAGCACGCAGCAGGATGGATGGGACAAGTGGCCTAAAAACTAGGGTTCGGTCTGATTTATATAGTGAGTGGGTTAGGTTAGGGGCTACTCCGGTCCCTCCGATTTAGATCGGACGCTCGAGATAAAAAAGTCTAGGGAGACCAAAAAGAAAACCGGAGATGTTTTATAGACGTTTGGGGATGATCCGGAGCCAACGGTGATGACTATCCGGGTCGGGTTTAGGACAGTTTTCGGACGCGCACGAGGAGGGCCGCGGGCTGACGAGAGAGGTTAGGTTGGGCCTGGTGGTAAGTAGTGGATTGTGTAGACGGTCTAGGGAGGAAAGAGAGGAAAAGCCCGGCAACAGTTTTCAGAGACCGAAAACGTCCGACGATAGATCGACTATATTGCTGCTATAAATATCCCTTGGGGCATCAAACGGACTCTGAGTGCGATGAAACTTGGCAGGCGGTCTACCTACACTATAACAAGACCGCACGCCAACTCTCATCCCATTCCTAGATCATTTTCCGGCCACTTATAAAATACTATTTCGGACATGCCGCGGGCGTGTGCGAGTGTGGTTGGGCTCAGAACGGACAACAGACAGAACTGGGGGAACCCAGAGGAATGCAAGTTTTGAAAACATGATGATGCAATGCACATGATGACATGGCAAGATGCAACACTCAAGAGAATGACACATCAACAAACTGCGAATAACTGGTTGACAGCTGGCGCATCGGTCTCGGGGCATTACACAAGTGAAAGTGCATACTCTAAAATGCGCAAGATAAGCATGAGTGCTATGGATGGCCTTCTCGTGGGGAGATGGGAGCAGATCCATAGTGGTGTATTGATTGGTGAATATGTGGACTCATGTGCGCCACCTCAAAAGAGTTACTTGCAGACGTAGTTCAGGATAGCCACCGAGTCAAAGTTGGCTTGCTGCAGTTAAACTCCACCACCCCCTTTGTTTGCTTAATTTAGATTTTTTTAGAGAGACTTCAATCTCACTAGTAGTTCCTTGTGGACTTCGACATTTAGCTTGTTTTGTCAGCTCGATCTTGTGCCCTTGGGCAGGGTCTTGTAGATAGTCAGGCTTCTCAGCCTTTTTCATTTGTAGTTGTTTGTACTCAGACAAGTTAAGCTTCCGCATGTGCTTATTACATGTATGACTTGAATGCTGGGTCATTAGACCCATGTTTGTAATATCTAGCTCCTCGGAGCCTAATGAATAAATACTTTGAGTCATAGAGTTGTGTTGTGATGCCATGTTGTATTTGCACATATCGAGCATATTGTGTGTATGTTAATGAAATGCTTGGTATGTGTGGGATTCGACAACCTAGTTATTTATTCTTGGTGGCCTCTCTTACCGGGGAATGTCTCCTAGTGCTTCCACTGAGCCATGGTAGCTTGCTACTGCTCCGGAACACTTAGGCTGGCCGGCATGTGTCCTTCTTCGTTCCTGTGTCCATCCCTTCGGGGAAATGTCACGCGTTGTTCCTTTAACTCCTTGTAGCTTGCTACGACTTGGGTTCATACGTTGATGACCGACACGTTTGTTGCTGGGTCATGTATGCCTGTCCCTATAAGTTAGTGCCACTTTGGATTCACGACTAGTCATGTCGGCCTGGGTTCTCTGTCATATGTATGCTACCGACACTATCATATACGTGAGCCAAAAGGCGCAAACGGTCCTGGGCCATGTAAGGTGGCACCCGTGGGAATACCGTGCGTGAGGCCGCAAAGTGATATGATGTGTTACATGCTAGATCGGTGTGACTTAGGATCGGGGTCCTAACATTATATCACCAATTGGGATTGTTAGAGATGTTAAAGTCTTGTGTGGGAAGATAAAATATCATACTGATTTTATCGTTCTTGCTTCTCCACAAGATTACTTTTGTCCCATTATATTTGGCAGACCTTTCTTGAATACTGTTAATGCTAAGATAGACTACGAGAAAGACATTGTTACTGTTGGTTTAGGGGATATGTCTCATGATTTTCATTTCTCTAAATTCCGTAGAAAACCCCATGATAAAGAATTTCCTAGTAAGGATGAAATTATTGGTCTTGCTTCTATTGCCCTGCCTCCTAATGGCCCTTTAGAACAATATTTGGTAGACCATGAAAATGATTTGTCTATGAATGAAAGAAGGAAAATAGACGAAGTATTCTGTAATCAAGGACCTATTTTGAAACACAATTTACCTATTGAAATCCTTGGGGATCCTCCTCCACCTAAGGGTGATCTTGTGTTCGAGATTAAGCAATTACCTGATACTCTGAAATATGCTTATCTTGATGAAAAGAAGATATATCCTATTATTATTAGTGCTAACCTTTCAGAGCATGAAGAAAAGAAATTATTGAAAACTCTGAAGAAGTACCGTGCCACTATTGGACATACTCTCGATGATCTTAAGGGTATTAGTCCCACTCTATGTCAGCACAAAATTAAACAGGAGAAAGATGCTAAACCAGTTGTTCATCATCAACAACGGTTAAATCCTAAGATGAAAGAAGTGGTAAGAAATGAAATACTAAAGCTTCTGGAGGCAGGTATAATTTATCCTATTGCTGATAGTCAATGGGTAAGTCCTGTTCATTGTGTCCCTAAGAAGGGAGGTATTACTATTGTTCGTAATGATAAGAATGAATTGTTTCCTCAAAAAATTGTTATAGGTTATAGAATGGTAATTGATTTACGCAAATTAAATAAAGCTACTAGAAAAGATCATTACCCTCTACCTTTTATTGATCAAATGCTAGAAAGATTATCCAAGCATACATATTTTTGCTTTCTAGATGGTTATTATGGTTTCTCTCACGTACCTGTGTCAAAAGATGATCAAAAGAAAACCACTTTTACTTGCCCTTTCGGTACCTTTGCTTATAGACGTATGCCTTTTGGTTTATTCAATGCACATGCTACCTTTCAAAATATGTATGACTGCTATATTTTGTGAATTTTGTGAAAATATTGTTGATGATTTCATGGATGATTTCTCCATTTACGGAACTTCTTTTGATGATTGCTTAAGCAACCTTGATCAAGTTTTGCAGATATGTGAAGAAAGTAATATCGTCTTGAATTGGGAAAAGTGCCACTTTATGGTTGATGAGGGTATTGTCTTGGGGCATAAAATTTCTGAAAGAGGTATTGAAGTTGATCAGGCTAAAGTTGATGCTATTAAAAAGATGCCTTGTCCTAAAGATATCAAAGGTATACGAAGTTTTCTTGGTCATGCTGGTTTCTATAGGAGGTTTATTAAAGACTTCTCTAAAATTTCTAGGCCTCTCACTAATCTCTTGCAAAAAGATGTTCCTTTTGTTTTTGATGATGATTGTGTAGAAGCACTTGAAATACTTAAGAAAGCCTTGATTTCTTAACCTATTGTTCAGCCACCTGATTGGAATTTACCATTTGAAATTATGTGTGATGAAAGTGGTTATGTTGTTGGTGCTATTCTAGGACAAAGAGTTGATAATAGATTAAATGTTATTCAGTATGCTAGGAAAACTCTAGACAGTGCCCAGTGAAATTATGCTACCACTGAAAAAGAATTTTTAGCAGTTGTATTTGCATGTGATAAGTTAAGACCTTATATTGTTGATTCCAAAGTAACTATTCACAGTGATCATACTGATATTAAATATCTTATGGAAAAGAAATATGCTAAACCTAGACTTATTAGATGGGTTCTCCTGCTACAAGAATTTGATTTGCATATTATTGATAGAAAGGGAGTTGAGAACCCCGTTGCAGACAACTTGTCTAGGTTAGAAAATGTTCTTGATGACCCACTACCTATTGATGATAGTTTTCCTGATGAACAATTAAATGTCATAAATGCTTCTCGTAATACTCCATGGTATGCTGATTATGCTAATTACATTGTTGCTAAATTTATACCACCTAGTTTCTCATACCAGCAAAAGAAAATGTTTTTCTATGATTTGAGACATTAATTTTGGGATGACATACACCTTTATAAAGAAGGAGCAGATGGTGTTATTAGACGTTGTGTACCTGAGCATGAACAGGAACAGATCCTACGCAAGTGTCACTCCGAGTCCTACGAAGGACACCACGCCGGAGATAGAACTAGACATAAGGTATTGCAATCCGGTTTCTATTGGCCCACTCTCTTTAGGGATGCCCGTAAGTTTGTCTTATCTTGTGATGAATGCCAGAGAATTGGTAACATTAGTAGATGTCAGGAAATGCCTATGAACTATTCTCTTGTTATTGTACCATTTGATGTTTGGGGCTTTGATTATATGGGACCTTTTGTAACATCCCAATTTTCAATTTGGATGTTATACATAGGTCATCAAATGCATATCATATTTCATTTGCATTTTGGTTGAGATCCTAAGAATCTTAAGCAACTCAAGGACCCAAGGAGAGAGTTGGAGATTTCACAAATTTTCATATTTGATTTTTTTCAAATTTGAAAAGAGGATCAATTTGATTTTAAATGTTTTTCTCTCCAATAAGTTCCAATAATAAAAATACATGAGAGAAGATAAAACGACTTCTTAGAAAGAGAGGAAATATTGGAGGAGAAATTTTAAAGTCAAATTATTATTTTATTTGCTATTTTATTTGAATTAGAAAAATATGCATTTTTGAAAATTACATTTTTAGGCCAGAAAAATGTCCACTTTGTGCTAAATAATAGGTTTGGACGGTGAAAATTATTTCTGATATTTTAAGAATTTTTTATATATTTATTAGGATTTTTCTTTTCGGGTGAAATTTTATTGATATAAAAAAATCTACGTCACCCGACTGGGCCGAATGCCAAGCCAAGCCAGGCCGGCCCGCCGCCGCCTTCCTCCTTGCGCGGAGGAGTCCGTGTCACCGCCGCCGTCGCCGAGGGAGTCCGGCTCGGACTCCCCGTCCCGTCGCCCCCTCGCCCAAGCCGAGCGCCCCTAGACCTTTATAAACTGAAGCCCCGGCCCCTCCTCCTCCACATCGCCGCCGCCGCAGCCCGCCGCATCGAGCCGCGCCGCCGCCCGCATCGCTGCCGCCGCTCGCCACCTCGACCCGCCGCCACCGGCCACCGCCGGTTTCATTTGGCCGAACCGGTAAAGCCGAAGAAAACCACCCATTTTATATTTTAGTTCAGTTTAGATCAGGTTTTTTAGGTTTTCGTTATTTAGTTCTGTTAGCGAACGTTCAGTGTTTGATTGTTTTAGCGAACGGTTTTTGTTCATTTAGTTCTGTTAGCAAACGTTCGTTCGTTAGGTTTTTCTTTTTATTGTATTTTCGGCCAGGGACCTATCCATGAATACTTTTATCATAGATTAGTCCCTGAACTTCAAACCCTCGTTACTTTTTACTCGTTTGTCCAAATCCAGTGAAACCAACGCCAAAATCTTCATCTTGTTTCCTTCTTTCCAGATAAACAACTTGAATATGATTTTGGTGATTTCAAATTTGGGTTCAAGCAGATTTGAATTTGAACTTCTTTTGATCGTAGTTTGAGTTTCGTAACTCCGATTCGATTGATTCTTTTTGCAAATCGAAGATTTTCTCTTGAACTTTTAGTTGGATCTTTTCATTTGAGTTTTGTCATTGCATCTCATGATTGAGTTCTTATGTATGCTATTGTTTGTTCACGGTAGATTTTCCGGAGTGCGAGGCTTGCTACTACGAGTCACTAGGGTTTTTAGATCGTTAGCAAGGCAAGTAACACTTTGATCATATCCCTTTATTACCCAGTTTTTATGCTTTAGTTTCAATCCTCAAACACTGCATGGCTAGGAATTGATAACATGTGGTTATCGGGAAGTAGTTGATGAGGTAGAACCTATTGTCTTTTACTTCAAACCCTGGGAGTTACTTCTACGTTATGCTTGTACCGCTATGCTATTTTCGTAGACGTGGATTGGTTTGAGAGTATTCATGAAAGCTATGAGAGCTTATTGTTAACTAAGGTTTTATTTAAGGTGGCAACATTAATACACATCTGGGTGGATTGGTTTGTGGGCACCTGGGGAATAAAGTGTTGTCCAAGGAGAATCCCAGGGTATCCGTGTTATTTTTCCTATGGTTTGCCACCCAGGCTCAAAGGGATCATAAGATTATTCATGCTAGAAATGTCCGTGTGCAGCCACAAGCCATTATGGGCTCTGGCATAGTTAAGTAAGTTGTGAGAATCCTTTCCATGATGGGCTAGCAGATGTAGGGGATTGTAGGTGTACCGACCTATCTATCGGTTAAGGGGACCTCTTCGGAAAGACTGTGTCTCGGTCATCCTTTTCTCAAACACCACAAAGTGCGACAAATCCAACAGAGGAGATCGAGTCTTGTGGGGTAAAGTGCGCAAACCTCTACAGAGTGTACAAACTAATCATGGTTAGCCATGTCCCCAGTTATGGACATCTTGAGTATATGGTGCTTGAATTATTATGTTGGTCTCATCACTCTAATTGAATTTATTTGTTGGGTTATTGACTATTAATTTGGGATTGAGATGGGGTTACCATTCTCAATGTTTTCAACAAACTTGTAGTTAAATAAAATATATTCCTTTGTTGTAGGGAAAAACCAGTTTTATGCAAAAGATAATCATAGAGCCTCCACCAGCCATATATGCATATAGTTATAGCTGTTACTTGTTCATTACTCTATAGTGTTATCTTGCCAGCATATTCCATGTGCTGACCTAGACAAGCTGCAACGAATTATGTTGCAGATTTTTCAGACGAAGAGTAAGGTGCGCTAGGTCGTTGTCATGCACTCAGCTATGCCATTGGAGTTAATGGACTCATTCACCTTTAAAGCTTCTACTCTTATCTTATTTAGATGGCCTTCAGCGATATTATTGTAATAAGTTCTTGATACGTATCCGTCGTATCTACTTTTACAAACACTTTTGCCCTTGTCTTGGACACTAACTTGCATGATTTGAATGGAACTAACCCGGACTGACGCTGTTTTCAGCAGAATTGCCATGGTATTATTTTTGTGTAGAAATAAATGTTCTCAGAATGACCTGCAAATCAACGGAGATTATTTTTGGAATATATAAAAAATACTAGAAGAAGAATCCATGTCAGGGGGCCCACACCCTGTCCATGAGGGTGGGGGCGCACCTACCCCCTGCCTCGTGGGTCCTCTGATGCTCCAGCGACCTCAACTCCAACTCCATATATTTGTGTTTGTGGAGAAAAAAAATCAGAGAGAAGGATTTATCGTGTTTTACGATACGGAGCCGCTGCCAAGCCCTAAACTCTCTCGGGAGGGCTGATCTGGAGTCCATTCGGGACTCCGAAGAGGGGAATATGTCGCCATTGTCATCATCAACCTTCCTCCATCACCAATTTCATGATGCTCACTGCCGTGCGGGAGTAATTCCATCGTAGGCTTGCTGGATGGTGATGGGTTGGATGAGATATATCATGTAATCAAGTTAGTTTTGTTATGGTTTGATCCCTGGTATCCACTATGTTCTGAGATTGATGTTGCTATGACTTTGCTATGCTTAATGCTTGTCACTAGGGCCCGAGTGCCATGATTTCAGATCTGAACCTATTATGTTTTATGATCCGGCAACCCTAAAGTGACAATAATTAGGACCCCTCCCGGTGATGACCGTAGTTTGAGGAGTTCATGTATTCACTATGTGTTAATGCTCTGGTCCGGTACTCTATTAAAAGGAGGCCTTAATATCCCTTAGTTTCCAATAGGACCCTGCTGCCACGGGAGGGTAGGACAAAAGATGTCACGCAAGTTCTTTTCCATAAGCACGTATGACTATATTCGGAATACATGCCTACATTATATTGATGAATTGGAGCTAGTTTTGTGTCACCCTATGTTATAACTGTTGCATGAATTATTGCATCCGACATAATTCTCCATCACCGATCCATTGCCTATGAGCTTTTGATATATTGTTCTTTGCTTATTTACTTTTCCGCTGCTACTGTTACAATCACTATAAAATCAAAAATATTACTTTTGCTACCGTTACTACTACTATCATATTACTTTGCTACTAAATACCTTGATGCAGATATTAAGTTTCCAGGTGTGGTTGAATTGACAACTCAGCTGCTAATACTTGAGAATATTCTTTGGCTCCCCTTGTGTTGAATCAATAAATTTGGGTTGAATACTCTACCCTCAAAAACTGTTGTGACCCCCTATACTTGTGGGTTATCAAGACTATTTTCTGGCGCCGTCGCCGAGGAGCATAGATCTATTCTTTGAGTCACTTGGGATTCATATCTTCTTATCATTATGAAGAACTTTAAAGATCAAATGACCAAGATCTATTCCTCAACTAGGAGGGGAGGTAAGGAACTGCCATCTAGCTCTGCACTTGATTCACCTTCTGTTTTGAGTAAACTTGCGACACCTACACATGCCATTGATTCTGATAGGTCGCATGTTATTGATGAAGCCACTTCTGCTTTGCATGATACTTACGATGAAACTACTTCTATCCTTGATACTACTATGCCACTTGGTGAATTTCTTGATGAACAACTTGCTAGGGCTAGAGAGAATGAAATTATTGAAACTGATAATATTGATGAAAGTGATGATGAAGATTCTCCCCCTAGATATGAATTGCCTGTTGTGCCTGAGGGTTATGTTATGGATGAAGAAACAGCTAGAGACTTTCTTCCCTGCAATGATAGAAGTGATCTTAAGAAACTATTAGCTAAGCTGAGAGAAAAATCCCTGAATGCTAGAATGAAATATGATCCTACTTATGCTACTTCACCTATCTTTATTACTGATAAGGATTATGATTTCTCCGTTGATCCTGAGTTAATCACTTTGGTTGAATCTGATCCTTTCTGTTGCTATGAATCTGAAACTGTTGTGGCACATCTTACTAAATTAAATGATATAGCTACCCTATTCACTAATGATGAGAAAACTCGCTACTATTATATCCTTAAGTTATTTCCGTTCTCATTAAAGGGTGATGCTAATATATGGTTTAATTCTCTTGATCTTGGTTGTGTGCGTAGTCCCCAGGGTATGATTTACTACTTCTCTACTAAATATTTCCACACTCATAAGAAACAAGCTGCTTTAAGGGAAATATATAATTTTGTGCAAATTGAAAAAGAGAGTCTCCCACAAGCTTGGGGGAGGCTTCTTCGATTACTTAATGCTTTGCCTGATCATCCTCTCAAGTAAAATGAAATACTTGATATCTTTTATAATGGACTAACCGATGCTTCCAGAGATTACCTGGATAATTGTGCTGGTTGTGTTTTCAGGGAAAGAACTGTTGATCAAGCTGAATTTCTATTGAATAGTATGTTGACTAATGAAAATAATTGGACACTTCCTGAACCAACTCCAAATCCAACTCCTAAGAAAAGGGGTATTCTATTTCTCAGTCCTGAAAATATGCAAGAGGCAAAGAAATCTATGAAAGAAAAAGGTATTAAAGTTGAAGATGTTAAGAATTTACCACCTATTGATGAAATACATGGTCTTAATTTGCCGCATGTTGAAGAAACACACGGTCTCAATAACCCGACATAGGTAGTAAAGGTAAACTCTCTCTATAGATGTGATAAAGCTGAAATCCCTCCTGCTAAGTTTGCTAGCCAATGTTTGGATGAATTTGATAACTTTATGGTTAAGCAAGAAGATTTTAATGCTTATTTTGGTAGACAACTGAAACGCAATGCTTATATGATTGAACACTTGAGTGATTATATGGCTAGTGTTAATGGTGAACTTAAACTTATTAGTAAACATGCTTCTATGGTTACCACTCAAGTAGAACAAGTACTTAAAGCTCAGAATGATTTGCTCAATGAATTAAACAATAAGAAAAATGATAATGCTGTTAGAGTTATGACTAGAGGTGGTAAAATGACTCAGGAACCCTTGTATCCTGAGGGCCATCCTAAGAGAATTGAGCAGGATTCTCAGAGAAATAACGTTGATGCACCTAGTCCTTCTAGGAGGAAGAGAAAGAAAAATGATAGGGCTTTGCATGCTTCTAGTGAACCTGTTATTGACACACCTGAGAATCCCAATGATATTTCTATTTATGATGCTGAAACACAATCTGGTAATGAACATGAACCTAGTGATAATGTTAATGATGATGTTCATGTTGATGCCCAACCCAGTAATGATAATGACGTAGAGATTGAACCTGTTGTTCATCTTGATAACCCACAATCAAAGAATCAACATTATGATAAGGGAGACTTTGTTGCTAGGAAGAACGGTAAAGAAAGAGAACCATGGGTTCAGAAACCCATGCCTTTTCCTCCTAAACCATCCAAGAAAAAGGATGATGAGGATTTTGAGCGCTTTGCTGAAATGATTAGACCTATCTTTTTGCGTATGCGTTTGACTGATATGCTTAAAATGAATCCTTATGCTAAGTATATGAAGGATATTGTTACAAATAAGAGAAAGATACCGAAAGCTGAAATTTCCACCATGCTTGCTAATTATACTTTTAAGGGTGGAATACCAAAGAAACTTGGAGATCCAGGAGTACCAACTATACCATGCTCCATTAAAAGAAACTATGTTAAAACTGCTTTATGTGATCTTGGAGCCGGTGTTAGTGTTATGCCTCTCTCTTTATATCGTAGACTTGATTTGAAAAAGTTGACACCTACTGAAATATCTTTGCAAATGGCTGATAAATCAACTGCTATACCTGTCGGTATTTGTGAGGATGTGCCTGTTGTGGTTGCAAATGTTACTATTTTAACGGACTTTGTTATTCTTGATATTCCTGAGGACGATAATATGTCTATTATTCTTGGGTGACCCTTTTTGAATACTGCACGGGCCGTTATTGATTGCACCGAAGGCAATGTCACTTTTCATGTTTATGGTAATGAACATACGGTACACTTTCTGAGGAAACAACCTCAAGTCCACAGTATCAATTCTATTGGAAAAATTTCAACTATTACTATTGGAGGTTTTAAATTTCCTCTTCCTACTATCAAGAAGAAATATGATATTCTTATTGTTGGGGACATGCATATCCCCGTTGAGGTTACCTAGTGTTATTCGAAAATTCTCCGGTTTCATGTTATTCGAAATGAGTTTGTTAACAAGACCTGATCAACCTTGTTAGTGCATTCCTTTTGATGAGCATGAGATGGATGAATTTAGAAAACACAACTCTGTGTACCCTCTTTTTACTTTCTGTTATTTATATTAAATAAAGAAAAAATAGTAATTTCTGTCAGTTTTCTGAATTATCTATGCAATAAAAAATACCCTGGAAATAAAATTTCTCTAAATGCCCTGAAAATTAAATATGATTTTTTCTAGAATATTTGAGAATATCTGGCACTCAAAACACAACAGGGGGAGCAGCCACGTGCCCATGAGGGTGGAGGGCGCATCTACCCCCTCGGAACGCCCCCTGCCTCATGGACCCCACGTGGGTCCCCTCCACTTATTCCAGCCGCCACACACTCCTTCTTCCTCCCAAAAAAATCACCAACCAGCTCAAGCGCGAGTTCTAGCTCATCTTGCTGCCATTTTCGATCTCCTAGCTCAAAGCTCCATTCACAAAACTGCTTTGGGGGATTGTTCCTTGGTATGTGACTCCTCCAATGGTCCAATTAGTTTTTGTTCTAGTGCTTTATTCATTGCAAATTTTTGCTGCCTAGGTGACCCTGTTCTTGAGCTTGCATGTCAAATTTATATGGTCCCAAGTAGTTCTAATGCATGATATAGTCTCTAGGCACTTGTGGGAGTAGTTGCTATCAATTTTCTTGAGTTTGGTTTACTTTTATTTTGAAGTTACTAAAAATTTCAGAAAAAATTTAGAGGAAGAAATATGTTTAGGAAAATTTACCAAGGTGGTTCTTCAAGGAAGCAAGGACCCAGACCCGCAATACGCGATGCGGATGATGAACCACCGAGGGATGCTCAAGTGCGGCCTTGTGAATGGCTGTCAGAGGATTTCATGGTCCAAGCAGGAATTAAAGAGGAATTTGATGCATATGTGCGTAATGCTGATCTGGAGAGCTTCGAGGCAGATAAGTGTTGGCAATACCTCTATTTAACTGATTCATCTGTGAGAAGGTTTAAATTTTCATCCTCGCGCAATTCACAAACCATCCTGTTTGATCTTTATGATAAATCTTATACCATGGATTTAGAGGATTTTAATACTGCCTACAAACTCCCACAATGGGGTAGTGCTAGTGAACCTAGCAAATCTGAGCTTAGAGATTTTCTTGCTAGTATTACAATGGGGGAATCTAGAGATGTAACACAAGCCACCATAGGGAGCATTTATTTTCCCGCTGTACATTATTTTTCTCTCTTCATAGGAAGGTGCATAAATGGTAAAGATGAAGCATGTCACATGTGTGTACCTGATCTTAGCGTTCTCAAGAGCGTTGTTTTAGGAGATAAACAATATAACTTGGGGGCTATTGTTGCACGTAGGTTGCATAATAATCGTATTCAGGGAGATTTCTTTGGTGGAATTTATGCAACTCATATAGCTAACTTTCTTGAGATACCCATACGTGGAGATGATATCGAGTTGCCTCCTTCTTTTCTAGATTATGATGCTATGGTTCGTCATCAGTTTGTTGAGAGGAACGACCAGTCCCTCCAGTATCGACTAATCTTTGACAGACGACGAACCTATCACATCGCTCTCCCTGCTCCCGCTTTCTTTGACTTTCAGGCAAAGGGGAGATATGTTATAACCTGGGAGGAGGTGAACGAGCATAAGAGGAGGATGGAAACAGCTCGCCTCCAAGCGGCAGCTCATGAGGCAATAGTTGCTGCATCACAGTATGACCCCAACTACAACTTTGGATATCTGCCAGGCTAGCTGTGGCCATAGACCAACTTAGGCCAAAAGCCTAAGCTTGGGGGAGTACGTATTTCTCACCGACATTACATTCTTGTTTCACACACTCATGCTAGTTGTCGGTGCTCATACTTTTTCATTGTAATATCCATGCTAGTTTATTTCCCTTTTTATGCTTTCTTCTTGTGTGTTTGATAAACCTTAAGAAAAAACAAAAATATAGTTTTAGCTTTTAGCTAGTTTACTTTTCATGTTGTAGTAGTAATAACTAAAAAGAAAACCCCAAAAGACTTCTTGGTCTTCTTTTGCTTGTTGGGAGCATTCTAGTGTAAATAGTTTTGTTTCTTTTCTTGTTCTTTGGGGTCGAGAGGAGAAGACCATAATGAAAATGTTGAGTGGCTCTTATATGCATTATTGTGGATCTAACAAAGAGCCCATATTACCTTGTCTTCTCTCTTGACTTGAATGCTTGCACATTCCAGCTTAGTCCAATGCACGTGCACTATTATTATTATCCACACTATTCGGTCGTGCAAGTGAAAGGCAATAATGATGATTATATGATGAACTAATTGATATGAGAAAAGATGTTTATCAACTGAATTGCTTGAGGACAAGCAAAGATTTAAGCTTGGGGGAGTTGATGCGTCTCCGTCATATCTACTTTTCTAAACACTTTTGCCCTTGTTTTGGACTCTAACTTGCATGATTTGAATGGAACTAACCCGGACGGACGCTGTTTTCAGCAGAATTGCCATGGTGTTATTTTTGTGCCAAAATAAAAGTTCTTGGAATGACCTGAAAATCAACGGAGATTATTTTTGGAATATATAAAAAATACTGGAAGAAGAATCCACGTCAGGGGGCCCACACCCTATCCACGAGGGTGGGGGCGCGTCTACCCCCCTGCCTCATGAGCCCCCTGATGCTCCACCGACCTCAACTCCAACTCCATATATTCGTGTTCGGGGAGAAAAAAATCAGAGAGAAGGATTCATCGCGTTTTACGAGATGGAGCCGCCGCGAAGCCCTAAACTCTCTCGGGAGGGCTGATTTAGAGTCCGTTCGGGGCTCCGGAGAGGGGAATCTGTCGCCATTTTCATCATCAGCCTTCCTCCATCACCAATTTCATGATGCTAACCGCCGTGCATGAGTAATTCCATCATAGGCTTGCTAGACGGTGATGGGTTGGATGATATTTATCATGTAATCGAGTTAGTTTTGTTAGGGTTTGATCCCTAGTATCCACTATGTTCTGAGATTGCACAGATGCTGAGAAGGTGCGCTTTGCCACACATCAACTGGATGGACCCACAGCGTCATGGTGGGAGAATTACACCGCCACATTCCCCATAGCAAATGTCACATGGGATCAGTTTCAGCAAGCTTTCCGCACAGCCCATGTCTCAACTGGAGCTATGAGTATGAAGAAGCGTGAGTTCCAAAACTTACACCAGGGAACGTACTGTGGGGCAGTACGTGGATGAATTCAGCAAGTTAGCCCGTTATGCCCTAGATGATGTGGCCACATATGCCGTGAAGCAAGAGAAGTTCATGGAAGGGCTGAATGATGAGCTGATCATGCAGTTGATGGTGGCAACATTTCCCAACTACCAGGAGTTGGTAGACTGGGCCCTTATGATTGAAGTCAGGCAGCAGCAGATAGAGAGCCGCAAACGGAAGTATGGACATGGGAAGTATAATTCTGGAGCTTAGCAGAAGCCTCGCTTTACCCCTAACTCAGGAGGTTACACCCATAACCATGGAGGCCATACTCATAATGGAGGGAGCACACATAGCCATAGTGGCCCTAAGAATGGAAATGGGAATGGAGAAAGCAGCAGCCAGAACCATTCCAATCCAGCAACACCCGCTAAGGACCTGAGTCATGTCACCTGTTACAAGTGCGGGAAGACTGGACACTACGCCAATGATTGTTCAGAGTTGAAGAATGGCAATGGAAATGGAAACTCTGGGAAGAAACCCAACCCTTTCACCAGAGGACAAGTGAACCACGTTAATGTAGAGGAGGTTGAAGAACAACCAGATACAGTTATAGGTAAGTTTTTGATTAAGTCATTTACTGCAATTGTTCTTTTTGACATTGGTGTATCGCATTCATACATATTGAGGGGATTTATGGATAAGTATAAGTTTCCCACCAAATCCCTTAAGACACCTATTTTAGTAAGCACACGAGGAGCGGAGTATATGGAGAGCAGTGGATGTTTTCAGATGCCATTGACCATAGGTATGCATGTTTTTTCCTCAGACCTAATAATTCTGGAGTCACACGGCTTGGATGTGATACTAGGCATGGATTGGCTATCGATGTATGGAGGAAACATCGATTGTGCGAGTAAGTTAATTCTACTAACCACCCCGGAGGGAAAGATGATTAAGTATATATCCAGGCATGCACCAAGGAGGACCCAAGTAAATTCCCTCTCAGGAGTTGTTCAGGAAGAAGTGCCTATTGTGAAGGATTACCCGGATGTATTTCCATAGGAATTACCAGGCATGCCACCAGATCGAGACATATAATTTTTAATAGAGCTGTTGCCAGGCACCGTACCAATATCGAAGAGACCATATCGGATGCCCGCTAATGATTTGGAGGAAATTAAGAAGCAGATTAAAGAGCTATTGGAGAAAGGTTATATCCGACCAAGTTCATCACCGTCGGGAGCCCCAGTGCTCTTAGTTGAGAAGAAGGATGGATCTTTGAGAATGGTTGTTGATTATCGGGCATTGAATGAAGTGACGATCAAGAACAAATACCCACTACCGATGATCAATGATTTGTTTGACAGCTGCAGGGAGCCAAAGTATTCTCCAAGATCGATCTTCGATCAGGATACCACCAGCTGAAGATCCGAGAACATGATATACCTAAGACAGCTTTTACCACAAGGTATGGGCTATATGAGTACACTGTCATGTCATTTGGACTGACTAATGCCCCTGCCTATTTTATGAGTATGATGAACAAGGTGTTCATGGAATTCTTGGATAAGTTTGTTGTGGTGTTCATTGATGATATTTTGCTATACTCGAAGAATGAAGAGGAACACAAGGAACATATGCGATTAGTTCTCGAGAAGCTCAGGGAACATCATTATATGCCAAGTTCAGCAAATGTGAGTTTTGGTTGAAGGAAGTTGGATTTATTGGACATGTTATATCAGGAGAAGGTATAACAGTAGACCCTACCAAGGTTCAGTCTATCACTGAGTGGTTGGCACCCACCTCAGTTGGAGAGATCCGCAGTTTTCTGGTACTCACAGGATATTATAGGAGATTCATTGAGAATTTTTCCAAGATTGCGAAACCCATGACGGAGTTGTTGAAGAAGGACACCAAGTTCAAATGGACCGAGGATTGTGAGGCCACTTTTCAGGAGTTGAAAAAACGTTTGGTTACAGCCCCAGTACTAATTCTTCCGGATATACGCAAGGATTTCCAAGTTTATTGCGACGCTTCTTGCCTGGGACTTGGAGGTGTACTTATGCAGGACGGAAGAGTTGTATCATATGCCTCACGACAACTTCGAGCTCACGAGTTGAATTATGCCACACATGATTTGGAGTTAGCAGCCGTAGTGCATGCACTCAAGACTTGGAGACATTTTCTTATTGGAAACCGTTGTGATGTATACACGGATCACAAGAGTTTGAAGTATATCTTCACGCGGAAGGAGTTAAATCTCAGGCAAAGGAGATGGTTGGATCTCATAAAGGATTATGATATGAAGCTGCATTATCATCTAGGAAAGGCCAATGTCGTAGCAGACGCTTTGAGCCGCAAGAGTTATGTCAATACCCTCGTAAGCGGAGGATTACCGTAGGAGTTAGTCGATGATCTCAAGGAACTTCGTTTGGAGATAGTTCCAAGAGGTTTTGTTGCAGCGATGGAAGTTCAGTCCATGTTATTGGGAAAGATTCGAGAAGCCCAGAAGGATGAGAAGGAAATTTCTAAGATAAAGGAGAAGATGAGCAAAGGAAAAGCCAAGGGTTTTCGTGAGGATGAGCACGAGACTTTATGGTTTGAGGATCGTGTATATGTGCCCAATAATGCGGAGATCAGGAAGTTAATACTCCAGGAAGCTCATGATTCGCCATACTCGATTCACCCAAGTAACACCAAGAAGTATTTGGATTTAAAGGGATCTTTCTGCTGGACAGTGATGCGTCTCCAACGTATCTACTTTTCCAAACACTTTTTCCCTTGTTTTGGACTCTAACTTGCATGATTTGAATGGAACTAACCCGGACTAACGCTGTTTTCAGCAGAATTGCCATGGTGTTATTTTTGTGCAGAAATAAAAGTTCTAGGAATGACATGAAAATCAACGGAGAATATTTTTGGAATATATAAAAAATACTGGCAAAAGAATCAAGGCTAGGGGGCCCACACCCTTTCCATGAGGGTGGGGCGCGTGCCTACCCCCCTGGGCGCCCCCTGCCTCGTGGGCCCCTTGGTGCTCCACCGACCTCAACTCCAACTCTATATATTCATGTTCGGGGAGAAAAAAATCAGAGACAAGGATTCATCATGTTTTACGATACGGAGCAGCCGCCAAGCCCTAATCTCTCTCGGGAGGGCTGATCTGGAGTCCGTTCCGGGCTCCGGAGAGGGGAATCCGTCGCCATCATCATCATCAACCTTCCTCCATCACCAATTTCATGATGCTCACCGCCGTGCGTGAGTAATTCCATCGTAGGCTTGCTGGACAGTGATGGGTTGGATGAGATTTATCATGTAATTGAGTTAGTTTTGTTATGGTTTGATCCCTAGTATCCATTATGTTCTGAGATTGATGTTGCTATGACTTTGCTATGCTTAATGCTTGTCACTAGGCCCCGAGTGCCATGATTTCAGATCTGAATCTATTATGTTTCCATGAATATATGTGAGTTCTTGATCCTATCTTGCAAGTCTATAGTCACCTATTATGTGTTATGATCCGTTAACCCCGAAGTTACAATAATCGGGATACTTACCGGTGATGACCGTAGTTTGAGGGGTTCATGTATTCACTAAGTGCTAATGCTTTGTTCTAGTGCTCTATTAAAAGGAGGCCTTAATATCCCTTAGTTTCCAATAGGACCCCGCTACCACGGGAGGGTAGGACAAAAGATGTCATGCAAGTTCTTTTCCATAAGCACGTATGACTATATTCGGAATACATGCCTACATTACATTGATGAACTAGAGCTAGTTCTGTGTCACCCTATGTTATAACTATTGCATGAGGAATCACATCCGACATAATTATCCATCATTGATTAAATGCCTACAAGCTTTTCACATATTGATCTTTGCTTAGTTACTTTTCCGTTGTCACTGTTACAATCACTACAAAACCAATACTGTTACTTTTGCCACCGTTACTGTTACTTCCATACTACTTTGCTACTAAATACTTTGCTGCAGATATTAAGTTTTCCAGGTGTGGTTAAATTGAAAAATCAGCTGCTAATACTTGAGAATATTCTTTGGCTCCCCTTGTGTCGAATCAATAAATTTGGGTTGAATACTCTACCCTCGAAAACTGTTGCGATCCACTATACTTGTGGGTTATCAAGACTATTTTCTGGCCCGTTGCCAGGGAGCATAGCTCTATTATTTGAGTCACTTGGGATTTATATGTGCCAATCACTATGAAGAACTTGAAGGATAAAAGAACCAAGATTTCCCCCTCAATTGCGAGGGGAGGTAAGAAACTGCCATCTAGCTCTATACTTGATTCACCTTCTATTTTGAGTAAACTTGCGACACCTACTCCTGCTATTCATTCTGATATGTCACATGTTATTGATGATGCCACTTCTGCTTTGCATTATACTTATGATGAAACTACTTCTATGCTTGATAATACTGTGCCACTAGGTGAATTTCTTGATGAACAACTTGCTAGGGTTAGAGAGAATGAAATTATTGAAACTGATAATATTGATGAAAGTGATGATGAAGATTCTCCCCCTAGATATGAATTGCCTATTGTGCCTGAGGGTTATGTTATGGATGAAGAAACTTTTTAGCTTGCAATGATAGATATGATCTTAAGAAATTATTAGCTAACCTAAAAGAAAAATCCTTGAATTCTAGAATGAAATATGGCCCTCTTTTGCTACTTCACCTATCTGTATTTCCGATAAGGATTATGATTTCTCTGTCGACCCTGAGGTAATTACTTTGGTTGAATCTGATCCTTTCCATGGTTATGAAACTGAAACTGTTGTGGCACATCTTACTAAGTTGAATGATATAGCCACCCTGTTCACTAATGATGAGAAAACTCGCTATTACTTTATCCTTAAGTTGTTTCCATTCTCATTAAAGGGTGATGCTAAAACATGGTTTAATTATCTTGATCCTGGTTGTGTGTGTATGTCGGTGTACTAGAGTAGGGGTACCCTAGTATCCCGAACTCGTGCACGGGCAGTTGCAGCGTCCCGCGGCAAGGCTTGCCGGGTGACCGCCAAGACCCTCCGTGGTTCCCTTTAAGACCATTCAAGAACAAAGTACTCAAACCAAGGCCCCGGCAAGAGGAGCTTGCCAGGAAGGCCAACCAAGGCCCCGGCAAGAGGAGCTTGCCGGGAAGGTCAACCCAGGCCCCGGCAAGAGGATCTTGCCGGGAAGAGACAAGACCCCGGCAAGAGGAGCTTGCCGGGAAGGCCACTCAAGGCATACCAAGAAAGTTTGCCGCGACGTGCCCTGCATCCCGGCAAGGCCCGGTGAGCGACAAGCTCCCAAACACGGCAAGACGACGACCGCGGCAAGGAGCTTGCCGCGGGAAACCCCCACTTCGTGCCCGCGCTCCAGCACACCTGCTAGCGTGTCGCTCTAGGACTCTCCCAAGCACACGTGGCAGGAGGCTGTGCAGCTAGGGGTGCGAGGTGGCAAGCGGAGATGAAGAGAAGGCCATCGTGGCAAACGGTGGCGCTCCTAACGGTCACTTTTTGCACTGTTTAGGCAACTCAGACAGGCATTTAATGCCCTTGTCCCCTGCCGTCAGAGTTAGGTAGGGTGCACTGTATCCACAGTAGCGGTAGCTGCACCTACCGCATCCTTTTCCATTTTTACCCTTCTTGTCTACGTTGCCCCCTGTCGGTGACCCCTTGAAAGTATAAAAGGAGGCCCAGGCGCAACGTAGAAGGGGTTCAGCTGGTTCGGCCAGTTCGGCTCATTCGAAACACCAGGAACACTCTCACGCTCAGTCTGGCAGCGTCCATCGCTCCTGAGCAAGAATTCAATACACACAAACAAGCAGCAGTAGGGTTTTACGCATCCGTGCGGCCCGAAGCTGGGTAAAAACCGCTCGCGTGTACTGCCTCGATCCGCTCTTTGTGCGACCTCCGCCCCCCACCGAACCGAAAGGGGCCCTGTCCCCATAGGTGTTGGTGGAATCAGCCTCCCCGACATCTCTGGCGCGCCAGGTAGGGGGCGTCGAGATCGTGCGAACCCGATCCGGCGTGCACGCGAGCTAAATCTTCATCGTCTTCACCGACATGCCACCGAAGAAGAAGGCTTCGGGGGCAACAGCCCCGTCTGCGTCGCTTCCACCACCTCCGGAGCAGGCGGACGGTGGAGTGGACGCCGGCGGAAGAATGGACATCGACGAGGGTGCCCACAGCGCTGCCAAGTCCAAGGACAAGGCCGCGCAGACCTCGGCGTCCATACGCCCACCGCGCCCATCTCAGGAAGGGCGGGACCAGCAGCGTCATAGCGTTCGCAGCACCATACGTCCGCTGGCCCAAGATCAAGCTGGTGGTTCGCGTGGCGTTCAAGACCAGCATGCACGCCAGCATGCTGGCCCCAGCGAGGTGCGGTCGCCTGGACGGGACACTACTCCTTCTAACTTGGTTAGGAGTCCGAGCATGTCCCGCTCCTCACACCGTTCACCTCTGCCGCCCACTACGCCGGCGGAAGCCTTGGCGCGGGCCCAGCTACTCCTGGATTACCCTCCGACGGCGGACAAGACCGACGAATGGAGGGCCACTATCCAGAGCCTCATCGGCTTCGCCAACGGCGACACTGCGCGGCAACCAAATACCTCGCTGCCGCGGCAGGACAGCTGGACGCGAGCCGATGGCAACAAGACTGGGGGAGGTGCGACTTCCATCCACTCTCCACTACGAAGGCCGAAATCGCCGACTCGCCGGGTCCACCCCGACAGCGGCTCCACCGCATCGTCGGACCCACGAGCTCGTTGCGACCAGTGCCAAGTTCTTCATGAACGACAGCAAGAAGACGCTCGAACCCGCATCGAGCGCCGAAGAGAGGCGCGACGTCAATCCGACAAGCGCACTGGGCCCTCTGTTGACATGCATGCGCCAAGGGAACCAGGCGATCTGCCGTACGCGGTAGGTTGTCCTGCGTTCACCCGTGAGCTGCGGCAAGTCCAGTGGCCCAGCACAAAGAATTTCAAACCAGACGTACCAGAGAAGTACGACGGCAAGACGCATCCGTCGAAGTTTCTCAGCATCTACACCATCGCGGTGCAGGCTGCCGGGGGACGGGACGACAAGATCCTTGCCAACTACTTCCCGCTGGTACTCAGGCCCAATGTCAGATCCTGGCTCATGCACTTGCCGGACAACTCCATATCCTCCTGGGCTGATCTGTGCCATCAGTTTGTCGGCGCCTTTACAGGCGGCCACAAGCCACATGGCCAAGAAAGCGATCTTCATCTGCTCACCCAGAAGGAAGGAGAGCCACTGCGCAAGTACATTCAGAGATTCAGCCGTGTACAACACAACATCCCAGACGTCCACGCCGCCGCGATCATCAGCGCGTTCCATCAGAACGTGCGAAACCGAAGGATGAGGGAGGAGATGGCGATGTGTAAGATCAGAGACGTCAGCGAGCTTTACGCCCTGGCCGACAAGTGTGCACGCGCTGAAGAGGGGAGGAGGCTCCCCGGAGAGGATGTAGGAGCAGGAGGATCTGACAGTGAGGATGCCGCCCCGGCAAAGAAAGGCCGGCGGCGGAACAACAGAAGGAAAAAGGGCAAGGAAGTGCTAGCTGTTGAGCAGTCCGGCAACAGAGGTGGCGCCAAGGGAACTAAAGCTGGTGGCTCCGACAAGGAGGCCCAGCCTGTGGCAGCCGCCGACAAGCAGGACAGCTCCGGCAAGCAGTATTGTAAGATTCACCGCACCAAGGGCCACGATCTCCAGAACTGCAAGAAAGTCGAACAGCTTGTTGAGCAACAGAAAGCTGAATACGAGCGACGCGACAAGGAGAAGGCCCAGGAAGGTGCTGGCGGATCCGGCAAGAAACGTCCCGGCCGAGGAGGACGCCGCGGCAAGGCCAAGCAGCAGCAAGGAGACAGACCTCCCCGCGGCCGCGACAAGGATGAAGATGACGACGACGATGAAGACATGGACGATGACGAGGCCGTTGAGCAGGAATTTCAGAAAGCCATAGAGGTCCTGTGCATTGACGGTGGTGCTTCTCTGTATACTTCGCACCGCCAACTCAAGCAATGGATGCGGGAAGTGAATGCAGCAGAGCCATCCATAGAGTCACGCAAGCCTCTGAAATGGTCCAGCACGCCTATCATCTTCGAAATTGAGGATCACCCTGATCGCGTAACTGCGGTCGGGTGCTTGCCGATGTTGGTTTCACCAACTATCCGCAACCTCAAGGTCACGAAGATGCTAGTTGACGGTGGGGCCGACTTGAATCTGATCTCCTCCGCGGTCCTTCAGAAACTCCAGATCCCTGACAGCGAGCTCGAGGAGACCGGCACATTCCAAGGAATCAGCCCGGGAAGAAGCAAGCCGAAGGGAAAGATCACGCTGCCGGTCACATTTGGCAGCGAGATGAATTTCAGAACTGAGAGGGTCACATTTGACGTTGCCGATTTTCCATTGCCCTACAATGGGATCCTTGGCCGTCCAGCGCTTGCCAAGTTTATGGCAGCCTCTCATTATGCATACAACATGCTCAAGATGCCAGGCCCGATAAGTGTCATCTCTATCCCCGGCGACAAGAAGGATGCCCTTATCTGCGCCGACAAGATCTACCGGGAAGCAGCAGCCGCAGCTGATCACAACACACTTGCCGCTGAAGCTCCCGGGGGGAAGAAGAAGACAAAGTCCGGCAAGAGCTCTGATGCCCACTCCGGCAAGCGCACCTCTTCGGAGTGCTGCGCTACCGTCGAGGACGCACCATCGAGCTCCACCGGCAAGTGCAAGCAGACGATGGCAGCTCCACCCGAGACCAAGAAGGTGTCCGCCAAGGAGGACGGCACTGGTGGTACCTTCACCATCAGTGCCACGCTTGACCCCAAATAGGAAAGCGCGCTCGTTGCTTTCCTGCGGGCGAATGTCGACGTGTTTGCATGGCAACCGTCTGATATCCCCGGTGTTCCCAGGAAGGTAATCGAGCACCACCTTGCCGTCTGTCCTCATGCGCGGCCCGTCAAGCAGAGAGTCAGGAAGCAAGCAGTGGAGCGCCAAGAGTTCATTGCAGAAGAGATCAGAAATTGGAAGCAGCAGGCCTTGTCAGAGGAGTGCTCCATCCCACGTGGTTGGCCAATCCTGTAGTCGTGCGCAAGGCGAACGGGAAATGGAGGCTTTGTATAGACTTCACTGATGTCAATAAAGCTTGTCCCAAAGATCCATTTCCCTTGCCGCGCATTGACCAGATTGTTGACTCCACAGCTGGATGTGATTTGCTTTCATTTCTTGATGCATACTCAGGATACCATCAGATCTTCATGGCAGAAGAGATGAGGAAAAAACCGCATTTATCACCCCTTGCGGCACATACTGTTTTGTACGGATGCCCTTTGGGTTGAAGAATGCTGGTTCAACATTTGCAAGGGTAGTCCATGTCGCTTTTGAGACACAGATACACAGAAATGTGGAAGCCTACATGGATGATATAGTGGTCAAGAGCAAGGACAAGGCTACCCTGATCCAAGATTTAGAAGAAACTTTTGCAAATCTGCGCAAGATCAACCTCAAGCTCAACCCCGAGAAGTGCGTGTTTGGAGTCCCTTCCGGCAAGCTTCTCGGGTTCTTTGTGTCTCAGCGGGGAATTGAAGCCAACCCCGACAAGATCAAGGCCATCGAGCAGATTGAAGCACCGAAGCGCGTCAAGGATGTGCGAAGGCTTGCCGGTTGCGTGGCTGCTCTCAGTAGGTTTATCTCTAAGTCTGCTGAGCGCGCCCTGCCGTTTTTCAAAATATTGAAAAAGGCAGGTCCAATGAAATGGACTCCGGAAGCGGAGGCCGCGCTGCAGGACTTGAAGAGGTACCTGTCCTCCACTCCAATACTTGTCGCACCTAAGCCATAAGAGAAGTTGCTGCTATATCTGGCAGCAACCAATCAAGTGGTTAGTGCTACGTTAGTAGCGGAGAGGGAGGCGGATGATGAGCCAGCGACCGTGACAAGTGAATCCGGCGACAAGCAGGGGGCTTCTCCGACAAGCTCTGGTCCCGACAAAGTTGAATCTGCGCAGACGTGCAAGGAGGTGCAGAAGAAGATGGTGCAGAACCCAGTTTACTTTGTCAGCTCCCTTCTCCAGGGGGCTAGGTCGAGGTACTCTGGTGTGCAAAAATTGCTTTTCGGCCTCCTCATGGCCTCGAGAAAGCTGCGCCATTACTTCCAGGCACACGGGATCACAGTTGTCACTCGCTTTTCGCTGAAGAGGATACTGCAGAATCCAGAAGCAACAGGCAGGATTGTCGAGTGGGCATGGAACTGTCAAGCTTTGGCCTCAAGTTTGAGAGCACTGCAACGATCCAAAGCAGGGCATTGGCAGAGTTCATAGCAGAGTGGACGCCAACTCCAGATGAAGAAATTCCAGAGACGAGCATCCCCGTCAAGGAGACAAGCAAAGAGTGGCTGATGTACTTTGATGGTGCCTTCTCGCTGCAAGGCGCCGGTGCTGGCGTGCTGCTTATCGCACCCACCGGAGAGCACCTCAAGTACGTAGTCCAGATGCACTTTCCCAAGGAGCAAGCAACGAACAATACTGCAGAGTATGAGGGTTTGCTTGCCGGCCTCAGAATCGCAGCCGACCTTGGGATCAAGAAACTCATTGTAAGGGGTGACTCGCAGCTTGTCGTCCGCCAAGTGAACAAGAACTACCAGAGTCCATTGATGGAAGCTTATGTTGATGAAGTGAGAAAGCTAGAAGAACACTTTGACGGCCTGCAAATGGAACATGTTCCACGAGCTCAGAACGACATTGCTGATGGCCTGTCAAAGTGCGCTGCACTAAAGTTACCTGTGGAACCAGGGATCTTTGTGCTCAAGCTGACTCAACCATCCGTGACACCATCAACTGGACAGAATAAGAAGAGGAAGTTGGTTTCTGGTGACTACTTTCCGGCAGAGCTTCCCGAAGCCGCCGCCAAGAAGGTCCCCAAGATCGACGCCAAGAGTGCTGAGGAGCAGTCTGCTCCGGCGAACCTCTTGGTTTGTTCCGTTGAAGCAAACGCTCCCGACAAGTTTTGCTCCGGCAAGCTTGCCGGGGAATATCACGCTCCGGCCGAACCGCAGGTTCTTGCCGTAGAAGCGGATGTTCCCGCAGCAACAGATACGCCTTTAGTCCTTGTTGTCGAGCCACAAGCTCCAGCATGGGCGCAGCAGATTGTCCGTTTCCTTCAGACAGGAGAGCTTCCCGAAGAGCAAGAAGAAGCGGAAAGAGTAGCCCGGCAGTCAAGTATGTACAAGTTTGTCGACAACACACTGTACAGAATAAGACTCAACGGTGTGAAATTGAAGTGCATTCGCCGGGAAGATGGACAACAGCTGTTGGCAGAGATACATGGAGGCATATGTGGTCACCACATTGGCGCAAGAGCACTTGTCGGCAAAGCATTCCGACAAGGCTTCTTCTGGCCGACAGCCCTCCAGGATGCAACTGCACAAGTAACCAAGTGTGAAGCGTGCCAGTTCCATTCCAAGCAGATACACCAGCCAGCTCAAGCTCTCCAGACGATCCCTTTATCCTGGCCATTTTCGGTCTGGGGGCTCGACATCCTCGGCCCCTTCCCCCGAGCTGTCGGGGGCTTTGAGTTCTTGTACGTTGCAATCGACAAGTTCACAAAGTGGCCGGAAGTGGAACCAGTGAGGAAGGTGACAGCACAGTCAGCAGTCAAGTTCTTCAGGTCGATCGTTTGCCGTTTCGGGGTTCCTAACAGGATCATCACCGACAACGGCACACAGTTTACGAGCCGCACCTTCATGCAGTATGTCCAAGATCTTGGCGCCAAGATCTGCTTCGCTTCTGTTGCTCACCCGAGAAGCAACGGTCAAGCGGAGAGGGCAAATGCTGAAGTGCTGCGAGGCCTCAAGACCAGAACTTTCGACAGGCTGCACAAGTGCGGAAGAAACTGGATCGAGGAGCTGCCGGTGGTTCTTTGGTCGATCAGGACGACGCCAAATCGAGCCACTGGCCAGACACCCTTCGCTCTAGTCTATGGAGCGGAGGCAGTTCTCCCCATGGAACTCGTTTACGGGTCACCTCGAGTGCTCGCTTATGATGAGCTCGAGCAAGAGCAGCTGCGACAAGATAACGCGCTGCTCCTTAAGGAAGACCGTCTTTAGGCTGCTGTGCGAGCCGCTCGCTACCAGCAAGCTTTGCGTCGCTACCATAGCCGCAAAGTTAAGGCCAGAAGCTTCGAGGAAGGCGACCTTGTTCTTCGGCGTGTTCAGTCCGCCAAGAATTCCAACAAGTTGACGCCGAAGTGGGAAGGCCCTTATCGAGTGAAACGAGTCACTAGGCCCGGCGCTGTCCGCCTTGAGACCGAAGATGGCATTCCGGTTAGCAACTCCTGGAACATAGAACATCTTCGTAAGTTTTACCCGTAAGGCGCGGTTGCCGGAAGCTTTTCCGGCAACCACCTTTTGTACAAGTCTCGCCGCTGTTGCATGTAATCCTTTGTACAAAGCCGGGTGCAGACCCTGCGCACCAGTAAAGTTCATGTGCCCCGCACATCTTGTCAGTTTTTTATGCTATAATCCCTTTTTTTGCATATGTTATCTGACATTTTGTGCAGCACTAGACCCCGGTAAGCAATAACGAGCCCAAGGCTCCATATCATTACTTTATTTCTCTGTTTCTTTCTCAAAAGAAGGAAGGTTCCCTCGCCCACAAGGTTTACCGGGGGGGAAGGAGAAGATAATGGTGTGGACCAGGCCGTTCAAGAAAGTTTCTCCTTGCCGGGAAGCAGACGACAAAAAAGCTAAGTTGCTAAAACTTGAGCAATCAGTTTTTTAAGTTTTTGAGTTATTTTCCTTGAACGACCGTGCTTTGTATGGAAAACCTGTGCACGGAGGAACCAACTCGTAGCTAGTTGCGCCTTTACTTTGTTTCGAGTCGGCTCAACAACTTAAGTGAGCTGCTAGCGCCCTTACTTTGCTTCGAGTCCGCTCAGCAACTTAAGTGAGCCGCTAGCGCCCTTACTTTGCTTCGAGTCCGCTCAACAATTTAAGTGAGCTGCAACTAGTTGCGACAAGGTTGCTTGTCGGTAGCGACCCCGCCAGCAGGCTGCTGAAGTTCCGCACTCGGCGCTCGCGGCAAGGGTACCTGCGCCGACAAGTTTCCCTAGAAAGAGTAGGGCAGAACCATACAAAGCCAAGAGTCGAGTAAAGGAAGTAACACATCAATTCTTTGCCTAAGATAGAGTTATATTACAAAAACAACTTCCCGCGCCTCTGATAAAGTGTTCTTATGACATGACTGGCAACGACAAGAGAAGAAGAAAACGGACGGCACCTGGGCCCCGGCAAGCCAGAATCGCTGGGGGCTGCGAGTGCCAAGAATCGTCCACGGCAAACCAGAGTTGCCGGGGGCTGCAATATCAGATAAGTCTTTCATCCCTCATCATGCATCCTCTTATGGACTGGGGAATGCGAAACCGCGTTTCATCCCGGAAACTGCCGTGCTCCCTCAACTCTAGGCCCTGGGGCTCGTTCCCGGGGCCAAGTTTGGTCGTAGTCGCGGCAGCAAAGGGATGAAACAAGGAGACCGCACCCACCTCGTTCCCGCCTCCGTCAAAGGCATGAGAAAGGTCGAGCGACGTGGGAGGGCGGCAGGGCCTGTTGCCGGGAGATGAAATGCCTGTCCGAGGGATACCAAGGATTTGCTCCTTGGCGTGGGTTCAACCCGCGAGACAAATAACCCGGCAAGCATCCCCTTTTCATTAAAAAACATCCCACTCAGGTACAGTCCATAGAGGATGAAAAACATGAAAGAGAGGATTACAAGTTTTAGATACAGCTAAGGCCCGAAGGCTTACAAATTAGAAAGATAGGATGCCCGTAATCCCTTTCCTCTCCCTCTCTTCAGGAGGCAGGTCAAGGAGGCGAAAAGGGCAAAAGGAGCGCCTAGGCGAGCTACGGGTGCCAGAAGACACCAAGAGAACATCCCGGGAGCCGTCCGAAGGCTGGACGGCAATGGCGGCGCTGGAAGCGGGGCTCGAAGACGGGGCGGCAGGACGTCAGCATGCTGTCGAGGGCACCACGCCCTCATACTCCGACATGACGGCCTTGTCGCCAGCCCTCTTCCCCTTCCGCAACCTCCCTACGCCAGCCGCCCAAGGAGACGACCCCGAGGAGTTCAAGCAGCCGGCGACACAGATGATGGGGTCTCCGGTGCCGCGCGAAGCGGCGCCCGACGCCTAGTCGGACCCGCCACCCCGCCGCCCGCTACCCTCGTCGTTGCTGTCGCTCTCCTCCTCATCACTCTCGCTCGAGGAGGAGCCTTCGCTGTCGGAGGAGCTGTCCACGCAGCACTTCGCCCGAGTGCCGAAGCACCCGAAGACCTTAACGGAGAGGAGATCGCCCTCCATCAACTTAAAATGGAGGGTAAACCCCTCCATCAGGCTGTGGATGCGGGCGAACGTCTTCCACCCTCGATCAAGATACATCACATTAGGGGCTGGGAATACAACGCGGACTCGCGTGCCGCTGATTCCACAGCCCCTCATGTGCAGTCTCAGTGTCTCGGGCGGGTCCAACTCCATCGCGCGTGCAAACGGAGCTGGAAGCCGGAGGCGACGACGAGGCGCCCAGCGCAGCTTGACAAAGAACTCGCAAGGGTCGTCCCCTATGTGGACCGCCATGGGGGGAGGAGCCGCCGGCGGAGGCGAAGCTGGCGCGCCGCCCCGTCCACCTCTTCCCCGAGCGCCTCGACCTCGTCCTCGACCTCGTCCGTGACCTCGCCCCCTCCCTCTTCCCCTTATGGCTGGCTCTGCCACCACGGGTGCGGAAGATGGAGAGATGCGCTGTTTGGCGGCGACCCTCGCCGCCACTGATGAAGGGCCCGGGTTCCCTTTCTCCATGGCGGATGAGAGAAAGGGGAGCTGAAGCTGAAGAAAGGAGGAGATGAGAGAGTGCGGTTTCCTGTGCTCCCCTCCCGCTCTTTATAAAGGAGCGAGGTGGGGGCTCGGCCGCCCCGCTCAGCGAATCAAGGCACGGGAAGAGCAGGGAGTCGAGGCCAACCCGCTGCCTCTGCTCGCGACGGCCCAGTTTCCCACTTCCACCATCCGCGACCCCAAGCGCATGGGAGCCGCGTGGCGGAGATGCAGAACCAAGGCGACGGGTGAGGCGGCCTCGCTCCGCCCCGTGATCACGGGGAGTGGGCGTCTCGAAAACCGCGCACCGGCCCCATCCAGTAAATGCACCACGCCCCCACGCCTACCTCCGTTCAGGGAGGAGGGCGTGAACCGTCCCCATCATCGTGGCCTGACGCATGCTCGAGGGGCTTAGCCCCGCGCATGCCGCCCACGTCACCCACGACGCCGCGTTTGACGCGTGCCGTTCTGGGCGTGCGCGGTGGGAGCGGAGAGATATGTGGCGTGACCTAGGCCGTGCGTGCCCGTGCACTGTTTTGGGCCTGGCCCAACAGCGCTCGGCACCGTGTATGGCCCAGGCCCGGGGGCTCCTGTCGGTGTACGAGAGTAGGGGTACCCTAGTATCCCGAACTTGTGCACGGGCAGTTGCAGCGTCCCGCGGCAAGGCTTGCCGGGTGACCGCCAAGACCCTCCGTGGTTCCCTTGAAGACCATTCAAGAACAAAGTACTCAAACCAAGGCCCCGGCAAGAGGAGCTTGCCGGGAAGGCCAACCAAGGTCCCGGCAAGAGGAGCTTGCCGGGAAGGCCAACCTAGGCCCCGGCAAGAGGATCTTGTCGGGAAGAGACAAGACCCCGGCAAGAGGAGCTTGCCGGGAAGGCCACTCAAGGCATACCAAGAAAGTTTTCCGCGACGCGCCCTGCGTCTCGGCAAGGCCCGGTGAGCGACAAGCTCCCAAACACGGCAAAACGACGACCGCGGCAAGGAGCTTGCCGCGGGAAACCCCCACTTCGTGCCCGCGCTCCAGCACACCTGCTAGCGTGTCGCTCTAGGACTCTCCCAAGCACACGTGGCAGGAGGCTGTGCAGCTAGGGGTGCGAGGTGGCAAGCGGAGATGAAGATAAGGCCATCGTGGCAAACGGTGGCGCTCCTAACGGTCACTTTTTGCACTGTTTAGGCAACTCAGACAGGCATTTAATGCCCTTGTCCCCTGCCGTCAGAGTTAGGTAGGGTGCACTGTATCCACAGTAGCGGTAGCTGCACCTACCGCATCCTTTTCCATTTTTACCCTTCTTGTCTACGTTGCCCCCTGTCGGTGACCCCTTGAAAGTATAAAAGGAGGCCCAGGCGCAACGTAGAAGGGGTTCAGCTGGTTCGGCCAGTTCGGCTCATTCGAAACACCAGGAACACTCTCATGCTCAGTCTGGCAGCGTCCATCGCTCCTGAGCAAGAATTCAATACACACAAACAAGCAGCAGTAGGGTTTTACGCATCCGTGCGGCCCGAAGCTGGGTAAAAACCGCTCGCGTGTACTGCCTCGATCCGCTCTTTGTGCGACCTCCGCCCCCCATCGAACCGAAAGGGGCCCTATCCCCATAGGTGTTGGTGGAATCAGCCTCCCCGACAGTGTAGTTCCCAGGATATGATTTATTACTTCTCTGCTAAATATTTCCCCGCTCATAAGAAACAAGCTGTCTTAAGGGAAATATATAATTCTGTGCAAATTAAAGAAGAGAGTCTCCCACAAGCTTGGGGGAGGCTTCTCCAATTACTTAATGCTTTGCCGATCATCCTCTCAAGAAAAATCAAATACTTGTTATCTTTTATAATGGACTAACTGATGCTTCCAGAGACCACCTGGATAGCTGTGCTGGTTGTGTTTTCAGGGAAAGAACAGTTGATCAAGCTGAATTGTTGTTGAATAATATGTTGACTAATGAAAATGATTGGACACTTCCTGAACCAACTCCTAAGCCAACTCCGAAGAAAAGGGGTATTCTATTTCTTAGTCCTGAAGATATGCAAGAGGCAAAGAAATCTATGAAAGAAAAGGGTATTAAAGCTGAAGATGTTAAGAATTTACCACCTATTGAAGAAATACATGGTCTTGATAACCCGACATAGGTAGTGAAGGTAATTTCTCTCTATAGATTTGATGAAGGTGATATTCCTCGTTATAAGTCTGCTAGCCAATTCTTAGTTGAGTTTGATAATATTATTGTTAAACAAGAAAACTTGAATGCTTATGTTGGTAGACAATTGAAACGGTAATGCTTATATGATTGAAAACTTGAGTGATATTATGTCTAGAGTTAAAGGTGAACTTAAACTTATTAGTAAACATGCTTCTATGGTTACCACTCAAGTATAACAAGTGCTTAAAGCTCAGAATGATTTCCTCAGTGAATTAAATAATAAGAAAAATGATAATGTTGTTAGAGTTATGACTAGAGGGGGTAAAATGACTCAGGAACGTTTGTATCCTGAGGGCCACCCTAAGAGAATTGAGCAAGATTCTCAAAGAACTAATGTTGATGCACCTAGTTCTTCTAAGAAGAAGAGAAACAAAAATGATAGGACTTTGCATGCTTCTAGTGAACCTGTTGTTGACACACATGAGAATCCCAATGATATTTCTATTTCTGATGCTGAAACACAATCTAGTAATGAACATGAACCTAGTGATAATGTTAATGATGATGTTCATGTTGATGCTCAACCTAGCAATGACAATGATGTAGAGATTAAACTAGTTGTTGATCTTGATAACCCATAATCAAAGAATCAATGTTATGATAAGAGAGACTTCGTTGCTAGGAAGCACGGTAAAGAAAGAGAACCATGGGTTCAGCAACCCGTGCCTTTTCCTCCTAAACCATCCAAGAAAAAGGATGATGAGGATTTTGAGCGCTTTGCTGAAATGATTAGACCTATCTTTTTGCGTATGTGTTTGACTGATATGCTTAAAATGAACCCTTATGCTAAGTGCGTGAAGGATATTGTTACTAATAAAACAAAGATACCGGAAGCTAAAACCATGCTTGCTAATTACACTTTTAAAGGTGGAATACCAAAGAAACTAGGAGATCCAGGAGTGCCAAATATACCATGCTCCATTAAGAGAAACTATGTTAAAACTGCTTGATGTGATCTCGGAGCCGGTGTTAGTATTATGCCTCTCTCTTTATATCGTAGACTTGATTTGAATAAGTTGACACCTACTAAAATATCTTTGCAAATGGCTGATAAATCAACTGTTATACCTGTCGGTATTTGTGAGGATGTGCCTGTTGTGGTTGCAAACGTTACTATTTTAACGGACTTTGTTATTCTTGATATCCCCGAGGACGATAGTATGTATATTATTCTTGGTAGACCCTTTTTGAATACCGCAGTTGCTGTTATTGATTGCAACAAAGGCAATGTCACTTTTCATGTTAATGGTAATGAGCATATGGTACACTTTCCGAGGAAACAACCTCAAGTCCACAGTATCAATTCTATTGGAAAAATTCCAACGATTATTATTGGAGGTTTTAAATTTCCTCTTCCTACTGTCAAGAAGAAATATGATATTCTTATTGTTGGGGATATGCATATCCCCGTTGAGGTAACCTAGTGTTATTCAAAAATTCTCCGGTTTCATGTTATTCGGAAAGAGTTTGTTAACAAGACTTGATCAACCTTGTTAGTAGATTCCTTTTGATGAGCATGAGATGGATGAAGTTAGAAAGCACAACCCTCTGTACCCTCTATTTAATTTCTATTATTTAGATTAAATAAAGCAAAAATAGTATTTTCTGCATGTTTTCTGAATTATCCTTGCAATAAAAAATACCCCAAAAATAGAAGTTCTCCCAATGTCCTGAAAATTTAATATGATTTTTCTAGAATATTTAAGAATTATTGGCACTGAGAACACACCAGAGGGCGCAACCACCTGGCCATGAGGATGCAGGGCGCGCCCCTGCCTCGTGGACCCCATGTGGGCCCCCTCCACTTATTCTTGCACCCACACACTCCTTCCTCCAGAAAAAATCACCACACAGCTCAAACCCGTGTTCTAGCTCGTTTTGCTGCCATTTTCGATATCCTTGCTCAAAACTCCATTCACAAAACTGCTTTGGCAGATTGTTCTTCGGTATGTGACTCCTCCAATGGTCCAATTAGTTTTTGTTCTAGTGCTTTATCTATTGCTAATTTTTGCTGCTTAGGTGACCCTGTTCTTGAGCTTGCATGTCAAATTTATTTGGTCCCAAGTAGTTTTAATGCATGATATAGTCTCTAGGCACTTGTGGGAGTAGTTGCTATCAATCTTGTTGAGTTTGGTTCACTTTTACTTTAAGTTACTAAAATTTTCAGAAAATGATGAAGAGATTTTTGAGGGGCTCTTCGAGCCGAAGCTCGAAGGGATAAGCAAAGTGAAGGGAATAAGAAGCCCAAATATAATCTCCCTCACACTACGGAGGTTCGTTCGTGCAAATGGCCTTGTGATGAGTTCTTGAGAGCAGCCAGGATTTATGAAGACTTTTATTATTTGGCTGAGAATGCAGGCCTCATCGACTTCCTCCGTGACCAGCGCGAACAGTATCTCCTACTCACTAATATTTTTATGAATTTTTTTATTTCCATGCTAGGAGATCACCACCTTTGGTGGATTTTTATTTATATGATGAGTTTAAGGAGATGTCACTTCATGATTTTTGTGCAGTTTGCAAGTTACCCTTTGCGGGAAGCATAGAGGAACCACATCGTAATGATGTGGAAGGGTTTATTGATATGATTGCTGTAGGGGAAATGAGTAAAGTTTCCGATGCAAGAATTACTAGCATACATTTTCCTGTTCTACGTTACTTTGCAATATTTGCTAGTAGATGCTTGATTGGTTGTTGGAACAGTGGAAGCCTTAGTGCCCCTCATATAGTTATTTTGCGCCATGCCTTGTTTCGTGATGCTACTTTTAGTTTAGGCGCTATTGTTGCTAAACGGTAAAATCTGAACCGTACAAAGGGTCCCATCTTTGGAGGCATCTTTGCCTCGCGCCTTGCTGCACACTTTAACATACCTATTAGGCATTATGAGAAAGAGGAAAAGTTGTTGCCTCCTATTTTTCTAGATTATAAGAGTATGGTAGCACATGATTTTATTGCTAAGGATAAGAAGAAGATTCTTAAATATAGATTGATATTTGATAAAAAATATTGTGAGATTATTACCTTGCCTGCGCCCTCTTTGTTTAACATATTTTCAGGCACGTACCTCATCTTCCCGGAGGCTATTTATGCATACTGGAGCCTGACACCAGCTCTAGAGCCTGAGCCCGAACCACCACTTGACCCTTGTCGACAGTCTGTTTATCAGTGGAATCCGAAGGAGATCGCCAACCAGTGGCACCCAGATGACACTCCTCCGCACAACGGAGAGGGTCACTTTGATCCATGGGCATAGACCAACTTAGGCCAAAATCCTAAGCTTGGGGGAGTACGTATTTCTCACCGACATTACATTCATGTTCACACACTCATGCCAGTTGTCGGTGCTCATACTTTTTCATTGTATCATCCATGTTAGTTTATTTTCTTTTCCAGCATTCTTCTTGTGTGTTTGAAAAACCTTAAGAAAAAAAAATAGTTGTAGCTTTTAGCTAGATTACTTTCCATGCTTGTAGTAGTAATAATTAAAAGAAAACCCAAAAAGATTTCTTGTTCTTCTTTTGCTTGTTGGGAGCTTTCCCGTGTAAATAGTTTTGTTTATTTTCTTTTCTTTGGGGGTCGAGAGGAGAAGACCATGACGAAAATGTTGAAGTGGCTCTCATATGCATTATTGTTGATTTAACAAAGAGCCCATATTACCTTGTCTTATCCCTTCAATTGAATGCTTGCAGATTCCAGCTTAGTCCAATGCACGCGCACTATTATTATTATCCACACCGTTTGGTTGTGCAAGTGAAAGGCAATAATGATGAAATGATTGAGATGAGAGAACCTGGTTTGAACTCGACCTATCTTGTTTTTGTAAATATGATTAGTTCATCGTTCCTGATTCAGCCTATTATGAATGAAACATGTCTGCAATGACAATTAGAGATTATAGTTGCTCATGCCATGCTTAATTTGCTAGGAGTTTATAATGGTTTACCTTGCGTGCCAACATGCTATTAAAATGGTTGTGATGTGGTATGATAGGGTGGTATCTTCCTTTGAACGATTCGAGTGGCTTGACTTGCCACATGCTCACACATTTAGTTGAAACAAAATCAACATAGCCTCCAAGATATTTATGTTCATGGTGAATTATATCCTACTCATGCTTGCACTTAGTGTTGATTAATTTTAATGCATGTTCATGACTGTTGTCGCTCTCTAGCTGGTCGCTTCCCAGTCTCTTTCTAGCCTTCACTTGTACTAAGCGGGAATACTGCTTGTGTATCGAATTCCGTAAACCCCAAAAGTTATTCCATATGAGTCCAGCATACCTTCCTATATGCGATATCTACCTGCCGTTCCAAGTAAATTTGTATGTGCCAATCTCTAAACCTTGAAATGAAATTTTGTTTTGTATGCTTGAATAGCTCATGTATCAACTAGGGCTGTCTATATCTTCCATGCTAGGCGGGTTATTCTCAAGAGGTGTGGACTCCGCTCCTCACTCACGAGAAAATGGCTAGTAACCAGGATGTCAGTCGCATGCTCAAATCAAATCAAAATAATTGCAAACAAAACTCCCCCAGGATTGTTGTTAGTTGGGGGCACCCGTTGTTTCGGACAAGCCATAGGTTGATGTTTGTTGGTGGTAGGGGAGTATAAATTTTACCATTCTGCTTGGGAAACCGCCTATAATGTGTGTAGCATGGAAGATATCTAGATCTCTCGGTTATTATGTTGACAATGAAAGTATACCGCTCAAAATATTATTTATCTCTATTTCAAAATCGAGCTCTAGCACCTCTACAAATCCATACTTACCTCTGCGAAGGGCTTATCTTTTTTACTTTTAGGTTGATTCATCATCCTTTTATTAAAAAGCACCAGTTGGCGAGCACCGCTGTCATTTGCATCTATTATTATTAGTTTACATTGAGTATGACTATGACTGGACCTCTTTTACCATGAATTACAATTTCCAGCCAGCCCTTGATCTTCAGAGGTGCTCTGCATTTATGTTTTGCGGTCTCAGAAAGGGCTAGCGAGATACCATCTTGTTATATCATATTATGATTGTTTTGAGAAAGTGTTGTCATCCGAGATTTACTATTATTGCTCGCTAGTTGATTATGTCATTGGTATGAGTAAACACGAGACCTAAATGTTATTGTGAATATGGTTAGTTCATAATCTTTGCTGAAAACTTGAATTGTGGCTTTACATATTTACAACATCAAGAGCAAACAGAGTTTGTAAAAGTTTCTTTTCTTTATCACTTTCAGTTTGTTAACTGAATTGCTTGAGGACAAGCAAAGGTTTAAGCTTGGGGGATTTGATACGTCTCCAACGTATCTACTTTTCCAAATACTTTTGCCCTTGTTTTGGACTCTAACTTGCATGATTTGAATGGAACTCACCCGGACTGACGCTGTTTTCAGTAGAATTGCCATGGTGTTAGTTTTGTGCAGAAATAAAAGTTCTCGGAATGACCTGAAAATAAACGGAGAATATTTTTGGAATATATAAAAAATATTGGCGAAAGAATCAAGGCCAGGGGCCCACACCCTGTCCACGAGGGTGGGGGCGCACCCCCTATCTCGTGGGACCCCTAGTGCTCCACCGACCTCAATTCCAACTCTATATATTCATGTTCGGGGAGAAAAAAATCAGAGAGAAGGATTCATCGCGTTTTGCGATACGGAGCCGCCACCAAGCGCTAATCTCTCTCGGGAGGGCTGATCTGGAGTCCGTTCAGGGCTCCAGAGAGGGTAATCCGTCACCATCGTCATCATCAACCTTCCTCCATCACCAATTTCATGATGCTCACCGCCGTGCATGAGTAATTCCATCGTAGGCTTGCTGGACGATGATGGGTTGGATGAGATTTATCATGTAATCGAGTTAGTTTTGTTAGGGTTTGATCCCTAGTATCCATTATGTTCTGAGATTGATGTTGCTATGACTTTGCTATGCTTAATGCTTGTCACTAGGGTCCGAGTGCCATGATTTCAGATCTGAACCTATTATGTTTCCATGAATAAATGTGAGTTCTTGATCTTATCTTGCAAGTCTATAGTCACCTATTATGTGTTATGATCTATTAACCCCGAAGTGACAATAATCGGGATACTTACCGGTGATGACCGTAGTTTGAGGAGTTCATGTATTCACCAAGTGCTAATGCTTTGTTCCGGTACTCTATTAAAAGGAGGCCTTAATATCCCTTAGTTTCCAATAGGACCCCACAGCCACAGGAGGGTAGGACAAAAGATGCCATGCAAGTTCTTTTGCATAAGCACGTATGACTATATTCGGAATACATGCCTACATTACATTGATGAACTGGAGCTAGTTCTGTGTCACCCTATGTTATAACTGTTGCATGAGGAATCGCATGCGACATAATTATCCATCACTGATCCAATGCCTATGAGCTTTTCACATATTGATCTTTTCTTAGTTACTTTTCTGTTGTCACTGTTACAATCACTACAAAACCAATACTGTTACTTTTGCCACCGTTACCATTACTTCCATACTACTTTGCTACTAAATACTTTGCTGTAGATATTAAGTTTTCCAGGTGTGGTTGAATTGACAACTCAGCTGCTAATACTTGAGAATATTCTTTGGCTCCCCTTGTGTCGGATCAATAAATTTGGGTTGAATACTCTACCCTCAAAAACTATTGTGATCCCCTATACTTGTTGGTTATCAGACATGTATGAAGAAGGATATTGCCGAGTATGTAGTAGTATGTGATGTATGTCAGAGAGTGAAGGTAGAACATCAGATGCCAGCAGAGTTACTTCAGCCTATGCCAATACCCGAATGGAAGTGGGACAAGCTTGGCATGGATTTCATCACCGGATTTCCCAGGACAAGATCGGGTTATGATTCCGTCTGGGTAGTAGTTGTTCACTTGACCAAAGTGGCTCACTTTGTCCCCGTGAAAACCACTTATATGAGTGCGAAGTTGCCAAGATATATATGACCAGGATCGTATGTCTGCATGGAGTTCCGAGGACCATCGTATCAGATAGAGGAACACAGTTTACCTCCAAGTTTTGGAATCAGCTGCACCAGACTTTGGGTACTAGGCTAGAGTTCAGTACAACCTTTCATCCATAGACAGTTGGACAGACCGAGAGAGTCAACCAGATTCTGGAGGACGTGTTGAGAGCTTGTGCGCTAGATTATGGATCTAGTTGGGATGATAATTTGACTTACGCAAAGTTCTCATACAACAATAGTTATCAAGCTAGTTTGAAGATGGCCCCTTTCGAGGCTCTGTATGGAAGAAGGTAAAGGACACTGTTAATGTGGGATGAAGTTGGAGACCATCAGTTGTTTGGACCAGATTTGATCAAAGAGTCTGAAGAAAGGGTAAAGTTGATTTGTGATAGATTGAGGGTAGCTCAGTCCAGGCAGAAGAGTTATGCCGATACAAAACGCAAGGAGGTAGTCTATGGAATTTGAGACAGAGCATATCTTCATGTGTCACCACTGCGAGGAGTTGAATGATTTGGAGTTAAAGGAAAGTTAGCCCCAAGATTTTTAGGACCATATCGAGTTTTGGAGCATATGGGAGAAGTTGCCTACAAGCTGGAGTTACCAGAAGGATTGTCAGGAGTTCATGATGTGTTTCACATTTCCCAGTTGAAGAAGTATCATGCTGAGATGGGTGATATTCCTCTAAGAGATATAGTGCCCCTGGAAGTAATTCAGTTGGAGAGTGACCTAACCTACGAGGAGAAACCTGTCAAGATACTTGATTTTGCCAGCCGAGTTACACGCAATAAGGTTATCAAGTTTTGTAAAGTTCAGTGGAGCCACCATACCGAGGATGAAGCCACCTGGGAGCGAGAAGAAGACCTACGGATAGACCACCCACACCTTTTCTCTAGTCAACCCGAATCTCGAGGGTGAGATTCATCTTAAGGGGGATAGGTTTGTAACATCCCAATTTTCAATTTGGATGTTATACTTAGGTCATCAAATGCATATCATATTTCGTTTGCATTTTGGTTGAGATCTTAAGAATCTTAAGCAACTCAAGGACCCAAGGACAGAGTTGGAGATTTCACAAATTTTCATATTTGAATTTTTTCAAATTTGAAAAGAGGATCAATTTGATTTTAATTGTTTTTTCTCTCCAATAAGTTCCAATAATAAAAACACATGAGATAACATAAAACGACTTCTTCAAAAGATAGGAAATATTGGAGGAGAAATTTTAAAATCAAATGATAATTTTATTTGCTATTTTATTTGAATTAGAAAAATATGCATTTTAGGCCAAAAAATGTTCACTTTGTCCTAAATATTAGGTTTGGACGATGAAATTTTTTATGGTATTTTTAGAATTTTTTTATATTTATTAGGATTTTTCCTTTCGGGCGAAATTTTATTTATATAAAAAAATCTCTGTCGCCCAACTAGGCCGAAGGCCGAGCCGAGCCAGGCCGACCCGCAGCCGCCGCCGCCTTCCTCCTCGCGCGGAGGAGTCCGCGCCGCCACCACCGTCGCCAAGGGAGTCCGACTCAAACTCCCTCTCCCGTCGCCCCCTCGCCCAAGCCGAACGACCCCCGGCATTTATAAGCCAAAGCCCCGACCCCCTCCTCCTCCATATCGCCACCGCCGCAGCCCGCTGCACCGAGCCACGCCGCCTCGGCCGCCGCTCGCCGCGCCGCCACCCGCCGCCTCGCCCCGCCGCCCATTGCCACGGCCCGTCGCCGCCGAATGACGCCGCCGATTTCGTTTGGCCGAACCAGTTAAGCCGAAGAAAGCCGCCCGTTTTTTTAGTTTGGTTTTTTAGATTGGTTTTTAGGTTTCCCTTATTTAGCGAACGTTCACCGGTTTGATTGTTTTAGCAAACGGTTTTCATTCTTTTAGTTCTGTTAGCGAACGTTCATTCGTTAGGTTTTTCTTTTATTGTATTTTCAGCCAGGGACCTATCCGTGAATACTTTTATCACAGATTAGTCCCTGGACTTCAAACCTTCGTTACTTTTTACTCGTTTGCCCAAATCCAGTGAAACAAATGCCAAAATCTTTGTCTTGTATCCCTATTTCTGGATAAACAAATTTAATATGATTTTGACAATCTAAAATTTGGTTTCAAGTAGATTTGAATTTGAACTTCTTTTGATCATAGTTTGAGTTTCATGACTCCGATTCGATTGATTCTTTTTGCAAATCGAAGCTTTTGGTTTGAACTTTCACTTCGGATCTTTTCATTTGATTTTTATCATTGCATCTTATGCTTGAGTGCTCATGTATTCTATTGTTTGTTCACGATAGAGTTTCCGGAGTGCGAGGCTTGCTACTATGAGTCACTAGGGTTTTCAGATCGTCAGCAAGGCAAGTAACACTTTGATCATATCCCTTTATTACCCAGTTTTTATGCATTAGTTTCAATCCTAAAACACTACATGGTTAGGACTTGATAACATGTGGGTATCGGGAAGAAGTTGATGAGGTAGAACCTATTGTCTTTTACTTCAAACCCTGGGAGTAAATTCTATGTTATGCTTGTACCGCTATGCTATGCTCGTAGACGTGGATTAGTTTGAGAGTATTCATGAAAGCTATGAGAGATTATTGTTAACTAAGGTTTTATTTAAGGTGGCAAGATTAATAGACATCTGGGTGGATTGGTTTTTGGGCACCTGGGAAATCCAGTGTTGTCCAAGGAGAATCCCGGGGTATCCGTGTGATTTTTCCTATGGTTGCCACCCAGGCTCAAAGGGATCATAAGATTATTCATGCTAGAAACTTCCATGTGCAGCCACAAGCGATTATGGGTTCTGGCGTAGTTAAGTAAGTTGTGGGAATCCTTTCCATGAGGGGCTAGCAGATGTAGGGGATTGTAGGTGTACCGGCCTATCTATCGGTTAAGGGGACCTCTTCGGAAAGACTATGTCTCGGTCATCTGTTTCTCAAACAACATGAAGTGCGAGAAATCCAACGGAGGAGATCGAGTCTTGTGGGGAAAAGTGCGCAAACCTCTGCAGAGTGTACAAACTAATCTTGGTTTGCCGTGTCCCCGGTTATGGACATCTTGAGTATCTGGTGCTTGAATTATTATGTTGGTCTCATCACTCTAATTGAATTAATTTGTTGGGTTATTGACTATTAATTTGGGATTGAGATGGGGTTACCATTCTCCATGTTTTCAACAAACTTGTACTTAAATAAAATATATTCCTTTGTTGTAGGGAAAAACGAGCGTTATGCAAAAGATAACCATAGAGCCTCCACCAGCCATATATGCATATAGTTATAGCTGTTACTTGTTCATTGCTCTATAGTGTTATCTTGCCAGCATATTCCATGTGCTGACCTACACAGGCTGCAACGTATTATGTTGCAGAGTTTTCAGACGAAGAGTAAGCTGCACTAGGTCGTTGTCATGCACTCAGTTATGCCGTTGGAGTTAATGGACTCATTCACCTTTGAAGCTTCCGCTGTTATCTTATTTAGATGGCCTTCAGCCATATTATTGTAATAAGTTCTCTTTCGAGACATTCGATGTAATAAGTGTGTGATTGAACTCTGTTATAAATCCTCGAGTATTGTGTGTGTCAGCATTACTGATCCATGGATGACACTTATACACAGAGATTTAATCGCCTGAGGCCGTATCGCTACACCTTTTCCTTCCTCTAATGGGTATACACATATTTTAGTTATTGTTGATTATGTTACTAAGTGGGTAGAAGCTATTCCAACTATTAGTGCTGATCATAACACTTCTATTAAGATGGTTAAAGAAGTTATTTTTCTGAGGTTTGGAGTCCCTAGATATTTAATGACTGATGGTGGTTCACATTTTATTCATGGTGCTTTCCGTAAAATGCTTGCTAAGTATGATATTAACCATAGAATTTCATCTCCATATCATCCTTAGTATAGTGGTCAAGTAGAATTGAGTAATAGAGAGCTTAAATTAATTTTGCAAAAAGACTGTTAATAGATCTAGAAAGAATTGGTCTAAGAAACTTGATGATGCATTATGGGCTTATAGAACTGCTTATAAGAATCCTATGGGCATGTCTCCATATAAAATGGTTTATGGAAAAGCATGCCACTTACCTCTTTAACTAGAACATATGGCATATTGGGCTATTAAGGAGCTCAACTATTATTTCAAACTTGCTGGTGAGAAGAGGTTATTTGATATTAGCTCACTTGATGAATGGAGAACCCAAGCCTATGAGAATGCCAAGTTGTTTAAAGAAAAAGTTAAAAAATGGTATGACAAAAGGATAGAAAAGCGTGAGTTTAATGTAGGTGATCATGTTTTGCTATATAACTCTCGTCTAAGATTTTTTGCAGGAAAGCTTCTCTCTAAATGGGAAGGTCCTTACATTATCGAGGAGGTCTATCGTTCCGGTGCCATAAAAATGAACAATGCCAAAGGCACAAATCTGAAGGTGGTAAACGGTCAAAGAATCAAACATTATATCTCAGGTACCCCCATAAATGTTGAGACCAATATAATTAATACTGTAACACCGGAGGAGTACATAAGGGACACTTTCCAGAACGTTTCAGACTCCGAAAAGGAATATGTATGTGATACGGTAAGTAAACCGACTCCAAAACATTTGCAATAATATTTTTCTCTATTTTGGAATATTTAAAAAATTAGGAAAATTAAAATTAGTCTGAGAGAGACACGAGGCCACCACAAGGGTGGACGGCGCGCCCTACCCCCTGAGTGCGCCCCCTTCCTTGTGGCCACCTCCTGTTCCCTCCGGACTCCGGTTTCTTGCACAATACTTCTTTTGGTCAATAAAAATTCATTATATAATCTCCCAACGGTTTTGACCGCCATACCACGGCAAAATCCCCTGTTTTCGTTTTGAGTTGTTTCTGCAGCAGATTTAAAGCAATATGTCGTCCCAAGATTCAGAGGAAGAGGGCTACCATTGCAACAACTCTGTCATCACCACCTCCGAAGAAAGAGACATAAATATATGGGTATGGGCACTCCCCTTGGCAACTGCCAAGCTTGGGGGAGGTGCCCCGGTATCGTATCACCATCACATCTTTACCTTTATCATTTTTCTTAGTTCAATACTTTTGGTTATGTCTTGATCTAGTAGAAAAAAGTTTTAGTGTGATTTAGCTTTGAGTTTTGCTTTATGTTCGCTCTATGTAATCGAGTCCTTGAGTTATTTATATAATAAATATTAGTTTTGAGTTGAGGGCATTTTCTATGTTGCTATGGTCTTGAAGGAATTAAATAAAAGAAAGAATAAAAAATAAAATAGATCATATAGTGATCTTATGGAGAGTGATGACTTCACATATAAAGAGTATGATGAGTAAAAGTTGTTGAGAGTTGACAAACATAGTTTTGGTCATTGTTGCAATTAATAGGAAGTAATAAAGAAAGAGAGGCTTCACATATAAATATATTATCTTGGACATCTTTTGTAAGTGTGAGCACTCATTAAAACATGACATGCTAAAAGGTTGATGTTGGACAAGGAAGACAATATAATGAGTTATGTTTTCTTATATCCAAATAGAAGTTATATTGTCATGGATCATCCAACATGTTGAGCTTACCATTCCCTCTCATGCTATCCAAATTCTTTGCACCAAGTAGAGATAGTACTTGTTCTTCCAAACATCCCTTAAACCCAGTTTTGCCATGAGAGTCCACCATACATACCTATGGATTGAGTAAGATCCTTCAAGTAAGTTGTCATTGGTGCAATCAATAAAAATGCTCTCAAAATATGTATGATCTATTAGTGTGAAGAAAGTAAGCTTTATACGAACTTGTGATACGGATGAAATAAAAGCGACAGATTGCATAATAAAGGTCCTTATCACAAGCTGGAATATAAAGTGATGTTCTTTTGCACTAAGATTTTGTGCATCCAACCATAAAAGCGCATGACAACCTTTGCTTCCCTCTGCAAAGGGCCTATCTTTTGCTTTTATCTTTTATCTTTATACAAGAGTCATGGTGGTCATCACCTTTCCTTTTTACACTTTTTCCTTTGGCAAGCACTATATGTTGGAGAGATCCGGATATATATATAATAAGTATCGCGTGAGAGTTAGCAATTGTGAAAGACTAAATGATAGTTGAGTATGTGGACTTGCTGAAAAGCTCTTTAATTAACTCTTTCCGATGTTATGATAAATTGCAATTGCTTCAATGACTGACATCATATTTTTTTTAGTTTTCGCGCCTCATCGCCCCGCACCTGCCGGTGGCCTTGCCCCGGCTGGGGGTTGCCTAAGCCGGCCAGCCCGCCAACGCCCTCCCTCCCCTGTTCTGCCTCTGCTCCACGAGCGGAACAGGGCGAGAGGAAGGAGACGAGCCCGCGCCTGGCCCCTCCCCCTGCCCGGGGTCCCGCTATAAGTGACACATCCCCAGGGCCCATTCGTTTTTAAGTGGAAGCGTATTTCCACATATACGCTTTCGCCATGGGAAAACGTCTTCTTATTGTTCTACTTCGGCTAAAAATACGCTTTCCAGTTCAGAAAGTGTATTTCCCTAAAAGGTGTTTTCTGTTTTCTGCTCCAAGGACTTGTTGGTGATGGAAATATTCACAGATTGGTCCCTGATCTTCTACACCTCATAACTCCGCAAGCGTAACTCCGATCGAGGTGAAACCAACGCTCACTTCTTCGTCTCATTGAGTTCTTTCTATTGGTGCCATTTTCATAAGGTGTTCACACTGCGAAAATGACCATGATGCCCTTGCGCTTATCATCCCCCTTCGAGAGAGAATCGTCCAGCGTTTCGTCCCGCGGCTTCACCGCACTTCTTCCCGGAGTCTCTGTCACCCCCAGGCAAGCCACAACCACCACTTGCATGATAGCCATGCAGTAGCCATGGTTTCCAATTGAATGTTTAACAAAAGTTTGCCTATTATCTGTATGCTTGCTTGCTACCGCTGTCATTGTTTCGGTTATGCTCGTGGATTCACGTTCACTTTCATGCTATGTTCCGATGCATCTGGTTATCTTGTGCTACTTTCTAGTATCATTTTAACCCATCATGCTTGGTGGTAGTAGTTCATTCTGATAGTAGTGATGTTCCGTCTGATGCATGTTTATCGTCTATTATCAAGTACCGTTGCTATGCATGTTCCGTTGCAGCTAGTTGGTTACATGCTTACTTGGTAATGTTCTTGCTATGTTCTTGCATGGTGTTTTAATCTATTGATAGCCGCGCCCGCGGATATGGGCCTAGTTCATAGTTGGTCACACTATGATCCAACAATAATAATAAATTTATTAATAATAATAACCCCGGTTTGATGATGAGAAAGAGATTAGTTGTGATCGAGAGAGGATCATGAAGGTATCGTCGATACCGAAGTTGGTTGATCTTTATGTGATCGCGAGATGATCACGGTGGTATAGTGGATACCAAAGTTGGTAAGTTGATGCATGAGATGGTTACGAGGTAACCACCGAGTAAGAATAAGTTGCTGCATGATCATGTTAACCTGCTGCATGTAGTATCATCATGTTCATATGCTCATGTCGTGCTAAAGTTGTTCTAGCTATATCATGTTCAATTGTGCATGCCACGTTGTTCTGTTAGTATCATGCTCATGATTGCTTTAACCTGCTAATGCCATGATGTTGTTGTCTTGACTGCTTTTGGTTATTGTGAGCTTGCAAGTACATTCAATGTACTGACCTGGCATGTCATGCCAGTTTGCATGTCATGCCTGGTTTGCTTGCTTGTTTGGTATGGTTCCTGTGTTCGCGAGCTAGGATAAACGTTCCAGCCAGAGTCCCTACGGATTGGAGTCCATCATCATTGTTCGTTGTTCCACTGCCAGTAGAGGTTTCGCTGCCTCGAGTTGTTATGCTGCTTGCATAGAGAAACTCTGGTTAGCATAGCGTCGCCGAGCCAGTGTTATTCATTGTAATTCGGAGACCTTGTATTCATATTTGTGTTGTAATAGAGAGCTGGTTTGTTCTATGCTAAGTAGTGCCATATTCTAGGAGACTTCACCTTGATATCTGGGCTGGAATACGGGGCGTTCCGGTTTCTCTGAGCCGGGGTGCCACATGCAGCCTATTAAACCACTGGTACAACGACTTCCTAAACAAACGGTTTAAAACCCCTTTCTGCGACGACATTTGGAACCGTCGCCAAGTGAGTGTGGGCGGTAGGGGGTCCTTCCCACACGACCTAGAAATCGTCGGGGATAGGCCCTCATGGGACCCAGGATGGGGCCGTGTGCGATCGGTTGAGGCATGGAAACCCAATAATTTCCGTAGGTATGTACATCCCACATGGTGATTCCTAGAAATCATTTCCGTAGGTATGTACATCCCACACGGTGAATCCCAGAAATCATTTCCGTGGGTATGTACATCCCACACAAAGAATCCCAGAAATCATTTCCGTAGGTATGTACATCCCACACGGCGAATCCCAGAAATCATTTCCGTAGGTATGTACATCCCACACGGTGAATCCTAGAAAATCATTTCCGTAGGTATGTACATCCCACATAGTTCTTTGTGTGGAAACGTTTGTGCAAGGTGGCCTAACACAAACGGTTCACTGCCGGAAGCCGTGTGTGATTGTTAGTTGATCGAACACGCCTACTGTCTAGAAACAGTGCGAGTTGTTTGAGTTCATCGCCCACGGTGTTGTCTGAGTAACTGTTTGCAATAGAAAACCCCAATAAGCAAGGTAATTAGCCTATTATTGATAATCCATGTACTAATCAAACTAATATTTCTTATAAAACACGCAAGATATTTCATATTCGTATAAAAGCAACCAGGATTTCATAATCGAATTACATCAGATAGCTTCGGCACTCAGTTACGCCATTACACAACAGCACCAAGTTTCACATGCAACATCCAAAACCTTTGGAAAGTAGCATCATACACGGTAAATAGACAAATGAATCTCATCTAGGAAACTGCAGAAGCGGAAGGCAAATATTGAGCCTTCAGTGATGTTGAATGTCCTTGCAACTTCAGACCAGTGGCTATGGATAATTGCCCTCCCAACCTTCGTCCTCTTCAGTAAGACTTCAATATTGTACCCTGGGTGTTGAATGAATACCTTCCTCACCTCTTGACCATGCAGGTGGTTTGAGAGGTAATCATCAGTGAACTGCTTTGAAAAGTACTGAAAACAATGCTATGCAGAAATCGCTATTGTAAATTTTGAAATGGCGCAAGGGGTAAAAACAAGGTAAAAGAGTTGGTACCATCCTATAGTTGACTAATGTCTTCTTCTTGTGCAAACAAAGATCTTTCTGTTATTCGTCGCAAGTTTCTTCATCCTAACAATCTTTCTGAGTTTCTTGACTTGATTGATATTCATGGACAATGGGTCGAACAATGGGTCTAAGCCTCTCACAGTAGGACCTACATGTGCAAGACCAAATTGTAAGAAACCTAAATATTAGAATGATTCTTGCAACTGCACAATAATGTGCTATTGGCCAAAGGACCCTGCTTGAACAAACCTCGATGGTAAACCGCAGTGTCTCCCATTGTTTCTCTACAACACACATAAGGAAGATATTGATCAGGTTAACTGAGAGTTGCCATACTATCAATAGAATATGTATTGAGTACAACCAAATTAGATTTGTGTCACATGCATAACAATACAAAATTGTACCCACAACAAATGAAAATCAAATTGCAGAACTGAACCAAACAGTTAAAAGGACAGCAGACCAAATGAACCAAAATAGTTAACTGAGCACGACATTGCAGAGTATAAACATGTACTAGAAGATAAGATAGTTAACAAAACAAAGAATGCTTGAGAACAGTACTACGAAATGTAGCAATTGTTGGACCAAAGTGTTAACTGAACATTATATTTCAGAGGACCAAACTGTTAACTAAACATCAGATTGCATATTAACATTACAGACAACAAATCACTAGAAGGCACTGGCGGTGGCCTCGAGAAAACATCATGAACTGTATTTAAAGTAGACAACTGCGCGGCGGTGTCGACGGTGGCCTCGAAGACGAGGTGCTCCTCCAAGATCTGGCGGTCGACACGCATGTCAGCCTTAGTGACCTCGTTCGCGCGTGCGGCCATATGCTACTCAGCTCCATGTTATACTGCATGTAAAATGGCTGTGGGCGGCGCTTAATTGGAGGAGGGCAGAGATTTCGGTGGAAGGTGTTGCTCCGTCAGTCGGGGCATGTGGGATGGGAAAGGAGGAGGATGGTGTGGGTGGGGTGTGGATTACCTGACCATCTCAACGAGGCTGCGAAGTAAGAAGAAGGGTCGGCGGCGAGGAGGCCACGTAGGAAGAAGAAGGGTCGCCGGCGAGGAGGCGGCGCTGCAAGAAGAAGGGTCACCAGCGAGGAGGCGACGCTACAAGAAGAAGGGTAGTCGGTGAGGAGGCAGCGCTGCAAGAAGAAGGGTCACCGGCGAGGAGGCTGAGCTGCTCGTAAGCACTAGTGAAGGTTTTAACTTGGAAAGCAAGGAGGAACAGTGGAAATGTGGCTTTTGGTAGGAGGGATGGGGCGAGGAGATAGCTATTTCCGTGGTGGCAAATTCTTTTCTCGATGCCGCGAGAAACTGGCGCGCAAGTGTGGTTCAAGCGGCGGCGGTGGACTGTAGACGAGAAGGTTCCTGGGTAAGCTAGACAGGACAGTGCACCAATATATTTTATATCGCATCCCCCATGATTCTTTCTAATAAACTGTTTGTGGTATGCCTGATTTTTTCATTATGTCTTGAAAGACAAAATGGTGTTATGGAGGGTAAGGATGGTGTTTGAATTGCTAGAAGATTTATGTATAGTGAACATGCAAGTAGTACATGAGTGTCGTGTTTAAATTTGGAATTATTCCGGCTTCGTTTGGTATTTTTATGCATTAATTGAGTTTCTGGGCAATTAATGTGCATAATTCAAATTTGAACTACAAGCAAATGTCCAATGCACCAAAGTTTGCTGAAAAATAACATGTGTGTCTTTGGGTGAATTTATAGGTCCCATGCAAGAAATGGGAATAAAATTGAAACATCTGGGTGTCGTGGCTCGGCTGGAATGATTAAGAAACTTGGTTTTTTAATTCATGTAAATCCAAAACACGGCTGAAAATCATGAAACTTGGCATGGTGTCATGACATGGCACCAACATGCAGCAGTAATTTTTTTGGCCGAATTGGGACAAGCTTTGGTGTAAGCTTCTTGCAAACCGGAGCTTCCCTCAAGAAGGCTCCTTGTTCCAAGAGGGAACGTGTCACCTCCGTGTGCGAAACGACATACGTACACTGCCTTCTCCCACCTTAATTTTTTTACACAGCCAGATTAGACCAAATAGAAGTATCGTGCTAAATTTTGGAATTATTCCGTGTCCGTTTGGCCTTTTATATACATTAATTGAGTTTCTAGGCATTTAATGTGCATAATTCCAATTTGAACTACAAGCACAGGCTCCAGTGCACCAAAGTTGTTTGAAAAATCACATGTGTGTCCTGGGGTGAATATCTAGGCCCCATGCAACAGATGGGAGTGAAATTCAAACATCTGGGCGTCGTGGTTCAGCCGGAAAGATTGAGGAACTTGGTTTTTTAATTCCTATAATTCCAAAACACGCCTGAAAATCATGAAACTTGGCATGGTGTCATGACATGGCACCAACATGCTGCGGTAATTTTTTCGGCCGAATTGGGACAAGATTTGGTGTTGGCTTCTTGCAAACTGGAGCTCCCCTCAAGAAGGCTCGTGGTTCCGAGAGGGAATGTGTCACCTCCATGTGCGAAATGACATACGTACACTGCCTTCTCCCGCCTTAATTTTTTTACACAGCCAGAGTAGACCAAATAGAAGTACCGTGCTAAATTTTGGAATTATTTCTGGCTTGTTTCACCTTTTTAATACATTAATTGAGTTTCTGGGCATTTAATGTGCATAATTCAAATTTGAACTACAAGCATAGGCTCCAGTGCACCAAAGTTGTTTGAAAAATCACATGTGTGTCCTTGGGTGAATTTCTAGGTCCCATGCAAGAGATGGGAGTGAATTCAAACATATGGGAGTTGTGGCTCGGCCGGAAAGATTGAGAAACTTGGTTTTTTAATTCTTGTAATTCCAAAACACGCCTGAAAATCATGAAACTTGGCATGGTCTTATGGCATGGCACCAACATGCTGCGGTAATTTTTTTCGCTGAATTGGGACAAGCTTTGGTGTAGGCTTCTTGCAAACCAGAGCTTCCCTTAAGAAGGCTCGTGGTTCCGAGAGGGAACGTGTCACCTCTATGTGCGAAACAACATATGTACACTGCCTTCTCCCGCCTTAATTTTTTTACACAGCCCGATTAGACCAGATAGAAGTACCGTGCTAAATTTTGGGATCATTCCGGGCTGGTTTTGCCTTTTTATACATTAATTGAGTTTCTGGGCATTTAATGTGCATAATTCAAATTTGAACTGCAAGCACAGGTTCCAGTACACCAAAGGTGTTTGAAAAATCACATGTGTGTCCTTGGGTGAATTTCTAGGTCTCATCCAAGAGATGAGAGTGAAATTCAAACATCTGGGCATCGTGGCTTGGCCGGATAGATTGAGAAACTTAGTTTTTTAATTCCTTTAATTCTAAAACACGCCTGAAAATCATGAAACTTGGCATGGTCTCATGACATGGCACCAACATGCTGCGGTAATTTTTTTGGCCAAATTGGGACAAGCTTTATTATAGGCTTCTTGCAAACCGTAGCTTCACTCAAGAAGGCTTGTGGTTCTGGGAGGGAATGTGTCACCTCCGTGTGCGAAATGACATACGTACACTGCCTTCTCCCGCCTTAATTTTTTACACAGCCATATTTGAGCAAATAGAAGCACCATGCTAAATTTTGGAATTATTCCGAGCTTGTTTTGCCGTTTTATACATTAATTGAGTTTTTGGGCATTTAATGTGCATAATTCAAATTTGAACTGCAAGCACAGGCTCCAGTGCACCAAAGTTGTTTGAAAAATCACATGTGTGTCCTTGGGTGAATTTCTAGGTCCCATGCAAGAGATGGGAGTGAAATTCAAACATCTGAGCATCGTGGCTCGTCCGAAAAGATTGCGAAACTTGGTTTTTTAATTCCTGTAATACCAAAACATGCCTGAAAATCATGAAACTTCACATGGTGTCATGACAGGTCACCAACGTGCTGCGGTAATTTTTTTGGCCGAACTGGGACAAGCTTTGGTGTAAGCTTCTTGCAAATTGGAGCTTCCCTCAAGAAGGCTCGTGGTTCCGAGAGGGAACGTGTCACCTCCGTCTGTGAAACAACATATGTACACTGCCTTCTCTCTCCTTAATTTTTTTACACAACCAGATTAGGCCAAATAGAAGTACCATGCTAAATTTTGGACTTATTTCGGGCTTGTTTTGCCGTTTTTGTACATTAATTGAGTTTCTGGGCATTTAATGTGCATAATTCAAATTTGAACTACAAGCACAGGCTCTAGTGCACCAAAGTTTTTTGAAAAATCACATGTGTGTCCTTAGGTGAACTTCTAGGTCTCTTGCAAGAGATGGGAGTGAAATTCAAACATGTGGGTGTCGTGGCTCGGCCAGAAAGATTTAGAAACTTGGTTTTTTAATTCCTGTAATTCCAAAACACGCTTGAAAATCATGAAACTTGGAATGGTGTCATGACATGGCACCAACATGCTGCGGTAATTTTTTGGCCGAATTGGGACAAGCTTTGATGTAAGCTTCTTGCAAACTGGAGCTTCCCTCAAGAAGGCTCATGGTTCCAAGAGGGAACGTGTCACCTCCATGTGTGAAACGACATACGTACACTGCCTTCCCCCACCTTAATTTTTTACACAGCCAGATTAGACCAAATAGAAGTACCGTGCTAAATTTTGGAATTATTTCGGGTTCGTTTGGCCTTTTTTATACATTAACTGAGTTTCTGGGCATTTAATGTGCAAAATTCAAATTTCAACTACAAGCACATGCTCCAGTGCACCAAAGTTTTTTGAAAAATCATATGTGTGTCCTTGGGTGAATTTCTAGGTCCCATGCAAGAGATGGGTGTGAAATTCAAACATCTAGGCGTCGTGGCTCGGCCGGAAAGATTGAGAAACTTGGTTTTTTAATTCCTATAATTCCAAAACACGCCTGAAAATCATGAAACTTGGAATGGTCTCATGACATGGCACCAACATGCTCTGGTAATTTTTCTGTCTAATTTTCCAAGGTGCACACATTAACAATCAACAAAGTCATTTTGGAACAAGTGCTGTCATGTTACAAATCGGAAACACAAGTATTATTGAAACCGTGGGCGTTCGACTTACCAATTACGTGCGGCCACGTGTCCCCTTTTTTTATAGGCTAGGAGGTGCTGTGCGGGGTAGCTATTTGAGTACAGGAGGCATGTGATCAGACCCCTGCGCGTGCTCATCGGGAGAAGAGCCCTTTTGACCGCTACCCGCCGCGCACCTCCCTCCCAACGTTTCCATTAATGGTGCCAGAGCACATGTTCTATGGGTCTAGGGGAATGCATTGGGAAGTAATAAGTAGATGATGGGTTGCTAGAGTGACAAAAGCTTAAACCCTAGTTTATGTGTTGCTTCGTAAGGGGCTGATTTGGATCAATATGTTTCATGCTATGGTTAGGTTTACCTTGATTCTTCTTTCGTAGTTACGGATGCTTGCATGAGGGGTTAATCATAAGTGGGAGGCTTGTTCAAGGAAGGGCAGCACCCAAGCACCGGTCCACCCACATATAAAATTATCAAAGTAACGAACACGAATAATATGAGCATGATGAAAACTAACTTGACAACAATTCCCATGTGTCCTCGGGAGCGCTTTGCTTTATATAAGAGTTTGTCCAGGCTTGTCGTTTTATACAAAAAGGATTGGGCCACCTTGCTGCACCTTAGTTACTTAATTTACTTGTTACCCGTCACAATTTATCTTATCACAAAACTATGTGTTACCAGTGCTTGCAGAGAATACCTTGCTGAAAACCACTTGTCATTTCCTTTTGCTCCTCGTTGGGTTCAACACTCTTACTTATCAAAAGGACTACGATAGATGCCGTATACTTGTGGGTCATCAAGACTCTTTTCTGGCACCGTTGCCAGGGAGTGAAGCGCTTTTGGTAAGTGGAATTTGGTAAGGAAACATTTATATAGTGTGCTGAAATTTACTGTCACTTGTTACTATGGAACATAATCCTTTGAGGGTTTTTTTCAGGGTATCTTCACCTCGACCGGAAGAGAAAAGAGTTGCTCCTCAACGTACTTCACCTACTGAAAATATTTATTATGAAAGTCCTTCGGGTATGATAGAGAAACATCTAGCTAATCCTTATACAGGAGATTGAACATTACATCCCGACATGCACCTAATCTATGTGGATGAAGTTTGTGAATTATTTAAGCTTGCAGGTATGCCCGAGGATGTTGTCAAGAAGAAGGTCTTCCCTCCATCTTTGAAGGGAAAGGCATTGACATGGTATAGGCTATTGGATGATATTTGATCATGGAACTACAACCGACTGAAATTGGAATTTCACCAGAAGTTTTATCCTATGCATCTAGTTCATCGTGATCGGAATTATATATATAATTTTTGGCCTCGTGAAGGAGAAAGTATCACTCAATCTTGGGGAGGCTTAAGTCAATGTTATATTCATGCCCCAATCATGAGCTTTCAAGAGAAATTATTATTCAAAAAATTTATGATCGGCTTTCTCATAATGATCGATCCATGCTCGATACTTCTTATACCAGTTCTTTATGAGGAAGGATATTGAATTCAAATGGGTTTTATTGGAAAGAATTAAATGCAACTCTAAATATTGGGAACTCGATGAAGGTAAAGAGTTAGGTATAAACCTTAAGTTTGATTGTGTTAAATCTTTTATGGATACCATTGCTTTTCATGATTTTAGCACTAAATATGGACTTGACTCTGAAATAGTAGCTTCTTTCTGTGAATCTTTTGCTACTCATGTTGATCTCCCTAAGGAGAAGTGGTTCATATGCGATCCTCCCATTGAACTTAAAGTAGTTGAACCTATTAAAGTTGAAGAAGAAACTATTACTTATAATGTTGATCCTATTGTTCCTACTACTAATATTGAGAAACCACCATTCCCTGTTAGAATAAAGGATTATGCTAAAGCTTCAACCGTGGTCAACAAAAGTAATATTAGAACAACCAAACCCTCTGAGCAAATTAAAGTTTAACCTAGTGTTGCTATAGTTAAAGATCTCTTGGTTGATAATATTGATGGGCATGTTATTTATTTCTGTGATGAAGCTGCTAGAATTTCCATACCCAACATGAAAGATAAACATAGACCCATTGTTGGCATGCCCGTTGTTTCTGTTAAAATAGGAGATCATTCTTATCATGGCTTATGTGATGTGGGTGCTAGTGTGAGTGCAATACCTTATACCCTATAGAAATAAATTATGAATGGCATTGCACAAGATGAGATAGAAGATATTGATGTTACTATTAAGCTTGCTAATAGAGATACTATATCACTAATTGGGATTGTTTGAGATGTTGAAGTCTTGTGTGGGAAGATAAAATATCCTACTGATTTTATTGTTCTTGCTTCTCCACAAGATAATTTTTGTCCCATTATATTTGGCGGACCTTTCTTGAATACTGTTAATGCTAAGATAGACTATGAGAGAAAGACATTGTTACTGTTGGTTTAGGGGATATGTCTTATGATTTTAATTTCTCTAAATTCCGTAGACAACCCCATGATAAAGAATTGCCTAGTAAGGATGAAATTATTGGTCTTGCTTCTATTGCCGTGCCTCCTAATGACCCTTTAGAACAATATTTTCTAGACCATGAAAATGATTTGTCTATGAATGAAAGAAGGGAAATAGATGAAGTGTTCTTTAATCAAGGACCTATTTTGAAACACAATTTACCTGCTGAAATCCTTGGGGATCCTCCTCCACCTAAGGGTGATCCCTTGTTTGAGCTTAAGCAATTACCCGATACTCTGAAATATGCTTATCTTGATGAAAAGAAGATATATCATGTTATTAGTAGTGCTAACCTTTTAGAGCATGAAGAAAAGAAATTTTTGAAAACTCTAAAGAAGCACCGTGCCGCTATTGGATGTATTCTCGATGATCTTAACGGCATTAGTCCCACTCTATGTCAGCACAAAATTAAACTGGAGAAAGATGCTAAATCAGTTGTTGATCATCAACGATGTTAAATCCTAAGATGAAAGAAGTGGTAAGAAATGAAATACTAAAGCTTCTGGAGGCAGGTATAATTTATCCTATTGCTGATAGTCAATGGGTAAGTCATGTTCATTGTGTCCCTAAGAAGGGATGTATTACTATCGTTCCTAATGATAAGAATGAATTGATTCCTCAAAGAATTGTTACAGGTTATAGAATGGTAATTGATTTTTGCAAATTAAATAAAGCTACTAGAAAAGATCATTACCCTCTACCTTTTATTGATCAAATGCTAGAAAGATTATCCAAGCATACACATTTTTGCTTTCTAGATGGTTATTCTGGTTTCTCTCAAATACATGTGTCAAAGAATTATCAATAGAAAACCACTTTTACTTGCCCTTTCGGTACCTTTGCTTATAGACGTATACCTTGTGGTTTATGCCATGCACCAGCTACCTTTCAAAGTTGTATGACTTCTATATTCTCTGAATTTTGTGAAAAGATTGTTGAGGTTTTCATGGATGATTTCTCCATTTACGGAAATTCTTTTGATGCTTGCTTAAGCAACCTTGATCGAGTTTTGCAGAGATGTGAAGAAACTAATCTCATCTTGAATTGGGAAAAGGGCCACTTTATGGTTAATGAGGGTATTGTCTTGGGGCATAAAATTTCTGAAAGAGGTATTGTAATGCCCCGGATGTAACTTTCCATAATTGTAACTCCAACTCTTGCCATTTCCAGCTATGTGATATGTTATTTTCCTCCGTGGTTGGGTTTTTGTCTTCGTTTTGCATTTTGTTCATGTTTTGCTTTTCATCTCATGTCATCATGTGCATCTCATTTGCATTCGTGTTCATCTCATGCATCCAGTCATTTTCCCCGTTGTCCGTTTCGGAATCCGACAATCCCACATGCACTCGTTGCACCCCTCAGATCTCGTTTCATGAGCAGGAGAAAATCATTCTCGGAATGGGTCGAGATTTGTTGAGTGGCCTTGGTACATCACCGATAGGTCGCCTGTCAAATTCCGTTGCATTTGGAGGTTGTTTGATGCCCAACGGTTAACCGGGTAACCGCTAAAGCCCCTCTCTCCTTACAGACGGGCACCCCTCCAAAACAGCCCACTAGCCCATCTAAACCCCCTCCATGCTCTCCGTCGTTGGATCACGATCATGTGGGTGAAAAAACGCACCTCATTTGGACTCTCCTAGCTCCCCCTACCTATAAATGTGCCTCCCCCTCCTCAAAATCTGGGCAAAACCCTAGCTCCACCCTCCTCTACACCGCCGGACACGTCCGGGCGAGGCCAGACACGTCTGCCATCATGCCCCGGCGAATCTCAAGCCGCCACATGTTGCCGCCGCTCTCCACCGCGTCGGTCCGCCGGCCGAAACGGGCCCTCCCAGGCCTATCGCCCGCGCCGCCGCCTCCCGCGCTCGCCGCCCGCTCCGCCGACGCGCCTCACCACTCCGTCGGCCGCCGCTGCCGCGCAACGCCACCACTTCACCTGCCGCCGCCCTCGCCTGACGCTGGCGTCCTCCACCGCCGTCCTCCTCCACTACCTCGTCGCTAGGGCGGCCGAGCTCGCCGGCCATGTCCTTCCTCCTCGCCGAGCATCTTGGCCACATCCCCGAAGAACCTCGGTTTCCATGCGAAACCCTACATCTACGCGGTATAAATTTCGCCTGTCCCAAAATTCTCACATTATGTGCCCATGTTCATCATGCCATATCTCCATGTCTGTAGCTCTGAATTGCGCATATGTTATATCAAAATGTTCGTCTCGTGATTCTCTTCATGCTAGTGTCATTTGCATGCACATTACTGTCCATATTGATGCCCTAACCTTCGTTACAAAAGTGCTATGTGATGTTGTTGTCTGCTGGAATTCAACATAACTTGCTGATTTTTCATTTTCATTGCATTTTGTGTGTGCATCCTATGAGCATCATGTCTACATGTTTTAGGAGCTCCTCATGTCATATTTACAGTGGTGCTAGCCTTGTATTTTTTATGAGCTCTGCGTGAGTACCACAAGCATGCAAAGTAGGCTACATGATGTTGCTGTTTTCAGACACTTAGTAATTTTGCCAAGTCTTTTCCTGTCATATTATGATGATATGTTGTCTTGTTGCCACAAGTAGATCCATGCATATTTTGAAGAACTTCATTAAGAGTGTTTTGAAGATATGGTTATGATCTATCCATTCATTCCTCTAGTTGTAATTATGGAGTAGCGTAGCTTGTCATTACCATGCTCTACTTTTGCTAAATATTGCTGTGGGCAGATTGTTAACATGTTCATTTTTGCCATGTGTTTTGCTAGTGATCCATGCACCCTATGAACTTTCTCTTGCCATGTTTAGCTTCATAATTGTGTCTTCTTACTGTGGGTTACCTTGTGATGCCATGTAATGCTTTGCGGTGAGTGGCATGAGCTTGCAAAGTTGCTATCATGAATCTGTATATGCCATGTCATGTTTTTCTTCCAAGTCTGAAACTGATCATATCACTTGCCATGTTTGCATGGGTGCTACCTTATTTTCTGTGCATCTTTGGTTAAAGTTCAGTAAGTGAGTTTTATTCTTTGTCTTCAGTACTAGCATGCCATGCCTTTGTTTGCCATGATATGTTCCTGTAGAATGTTGGTTGCTAGCTCTAAACATTGCTACCTGATGCTGGTTATGACATGTTTAGTATTTCCACTGAAGTCTGTGAAGCTGTTATCATTTGCATTTTTGCCATGCTATTTTAAGCTTGTTCTAGTGAGTTCTAGCATGAGCTCAGTGTTCCTGATTTGTAGAGCTTCACTTGTACTTCACTACCATGTGCTTTGCTGCTATGTTGGAGTTCTGTAGTATAGTTTCTTGTTGCATCCTAAGTGCTATGATGCTGTTAAGCGCAGTTTTGCATCGTTTTTGTTTTGCTTCTCATTTGCAAACTGTGCATCCGTTTCCGGTGATCCTTATATCGATTTCGACCGAAATCACCCCATCTTTCTAGCGACACCCTTGGTTTGCCAAGTTGATGCCTTGATCATCTTTTCCCTTCTGGAGTACGCATATGCATTGCACATCATACCTTGCATTCCATGCCATGTCTTGCATCATGTTGCTTGAGCATTGCACCGTGATTTATTGTTGTTCCGTTGCTTGTGTTCTTGCTTTGGTTAGAGCCGGGATACGAGTACATGAATGAGGAACCTGTTGAGTATGTTTATGAGGAGCAAGCTTTCGACAACTCTAAGAACTTTGTAGGCAAGATGATCTTTACCCCTGATATCACTTCTATCTTTGCTTGCTTTTTGTTTGTTCCATTGCTATGTCGCGCTAACTACCACTTTCTTTATCAAGCCTCGCATATTGCCATGTCAAGCCTCTAACCCAACTTCCTAGCAAACCGTTGTTTGGCTAAGTTACCACTTTTGCTCAGCCCCTCTTATAGCGTTGCTAGTTACAGGTGCAGAGCAGGTTGTTCCATGTTGGAACATGGATATGTTGGGATATCACAGTATCTCTTATTTTAATTAATGCATCTATATACTTGGTGAAGGTGGAAGGCTTGGCCTTTTGCTTGGTGTTTTGTTCCACTCTTGCCGTCCTAGTTTCCGTTATACCGGTGTTATGTTCCTTGATTTTGTGTTCCTTACGTGGTTGGGGTTATGGGACCCCCTTGACAGTTTGCTTTGAATAAAACTCCTCCAGAAAGGCCCAACCTTGGTTTTAACATTTGCCTAATAACAACCTAAAATTTTTCCTAGGGAGTAATTAACCCGAGGATCATCTTTATTCAACCCCCCTGGGCCAGTGGTCCTCTGAGTGTTGGTCCGAACTGGGCAGCCTGCGGGGCCACCTCAGGGAAACTCGAGGGTTGGTTTTACTTGTAGCTTGTCCCATCCAGTGTGCCCTGAGAATGAGATATGTGTAGCTCCTATCGAGATTTGTCGGTGCACCGGGCGGTCTTGCTGGTCTTGTTTTGCCATTGTCGAAATGTTTTGTAACCGGGATTCCGAGACTGGTCGGGTCTTTCCGGGAGAAGGAATATCCTTCGTTGATCGTGACAGCTTGTGATGGGCTAAGTTGGGACACCCCTGCAGGGTATAAACTTTCGAGAGACGTGCCTGCGATTATGTGGCAGATGGGAATTTGTTAATATCCGGCTGTAGAGAACTTGACACTTGACTTAATTAAAATGCATCAACCACGTGTGTAGCCGTGATGGTCTCTTCTCGACGGAGTCCGAGAAGTGAACACGGATGGGTTATGTTTGAACGTAAGTAGTTCAGGATCACTTCTTGATCGCTTCTAGTTTCACGACCATAGCGTAGTTTCTCTTCTTACTCTTGTACTCGTATATTAGCCACCATACTTACTTAGGGCTTGCTGCACCTCGAGCTCATAACCACATCCTACCCATAAGCTTAAATAGTCTTGATCTCGCGGGTTTTGAGATTGGTGAGTCCTCGTGATACCAGTGCAGGTGATGCTACCGAACTCAAGAGGGAGTTCGACGAGGACCTTGGCCGTTACTACGTGTCTTTTCCAGATGAGCAGTAGCGGTGCCCAGTTGGGACGATCGGGGATCTAGCATTTAGGGTTATCTTCTTTTCATTTGGATTTGTCCGTAGACGGACAATGTGTGTACTTTGAATGACATATGAATTATTTGATCATTGTGTGACATGGTGATTGTAAGCCAACTATCTATTTATCCCTTTCTTGTTCATTACATGGGATAGTGTGAAGATGATCCTTCTTGCGACAAAACTAACATACGGTTATGCCTCTAAGTCGTGCCTCGACATGTGGGAGATATAGCCGCATGTTTGGTGTTACAGGTATTGAAGTTGATAAGGCTAAAGTTGATGCTATTGAAAAGATGTCGTGTCCTAAAGATATCAAAGGTATAAGAAGTTTCCTTGGTCATGCTGGTTTCTATAGGAGGTTTATTAAAGACTTCTCTAAAATTTCTAGGCCTATCACAAATCTCTTGCAGAAAGATGTTCCTTTTGTTTTTGATGATGATTGTGTAGAAGCATTTGAAATACTTAAGAAAGCCTTGATTTCTGCACCTATTGTTCGACCACCTGATTGGAATTTACCCTTCGAAATTACGTGTGATCCAAGTGATTATGCTGTTGGTGCTATTCTAGGACAAAGCGCTGGTAAGAAATTAAATGTTATTCAGTATGCTAGTAAAAATCTAGACAGTGCCCAGAGAAATTATGATACCACTGAAAAAGAATTTTTAGTAGTTGTATTTTGCATGTGATAAGTTCAGACCTTATATTGTTGATTCCAAAGTAACTGTTCACACTGATCATGCTGCTATTAAATATCTTATGGAAAAGAATGATGCTAAACCTAGACTTATTAGATGGGTTCTCCTGCTACAAGAATTTGATTTGCATATTATTGATAGAAAGGGAGCTGAGAACTCCGTTGCAGACAACTTGTCTAGGTTAGAAAATATTCTTGATGATCCACTTCCTATTGATGATAGCTTTCCTGATGAACAATTAAATGTCATAAATGCTTCTCGTAATACTCCATGGTATGCTAATTATGCTAATTACATTGTTGCTAAATGTATACCACCTAGTTTCACATACCAGCAAAAGAAAAAGTTTTTCTATGATTTGAGACATTACTTTTGGGATGACCCACACCTTTATAAAGAAGGAGTAGATGGTGTTATTAGACATTGTGTACCTGAGCATGTACATGAATAGATCCTACGCAAGTGTCACTCTAACTCCTACGGAGGACACCACGCTGGAGATAGAACTACTCATAAGGTATTGCAATACGGTTTCTATTGGCCCACTCTCTTTAGGGATGCCCGTAAGTTTGTCTTATCTTGTGATGAATGCCAGATGATTGGTAACATTAGTAGACGTCAGGAAATGCCCATGAACTATTCACTTGTTATTGAACCATTTGATGTTTGGGGCTTTGATTATATCGGACCTTTTCCTTCCTCTAATGGGTATACACACATTTTAGTTACTGTTGATTACGTTACTAAGTGGGTAGAACCTATTCCAACTAGTAGTGCTGATCATAACACTTCTATTAAGATGCTTAAAGAAGTTAGTTTTCCGAGGTTTGGAGTCCCTAGATATTTAATGACTGATGGTGGTTCACATTTTATTCATGGTGCTTTCCGTAAAATGCTTGCTAAGTATGAAGTTAACCATAGAATTGCATCTCCATATCATCCTCAGTCTAGTGGTCAAGTAGAATTGAGTAATATAGAGCTTAAATTAATTTTGCAAAGGACTGTTAATAGATATAGAAAGAATTGGTCTAAGAAACTTGATGATGCATTATGGGCTTATAGAACTGCTTATAAGAATCCTATGGGCATGTCTCCGTATAAAATGGTTTATGGAAAAGCATGCCACTTACCGCTTAAACTAGAACATATGGCATATTGGGCTATTAAGGAGCTCAACTATGATTTCAAACTTGTCGGTGAGAAGAGGTTATTTGATATTAGCTCACTTGATGAATGGAGAACCCAAGCCTATGAGAATGCCAAGTTGTTTAAAGAAAAAGTTAAAATATGGCATGATAAAAGGATAAAAAACACGAGTTTAATGTAGGTGATCATGTTTTGCTATACAACTCTCATTTAAGTTTTTTTGCATGAAAGCTTCTCTCCAAATGGGAAGGTCCTTACATTATCGAGGAGGTCTATTGTTTCAGTGCCATAAAAATCAACAACGCCGAAGGTGGTAAACGGTCAAAGAATCAAACATTATATCCCAGGTACTCCCATAAATGTTGAGACCAATACCATTAATATCATAACACTGGAGGAGTACATAAGGGACACTATCCAGAACGTTTCAGACTCCGAAAAGGAATAGGTATGTGATACGGTAAGTAAACCGACTCCAAAACGTTTCAATGATAATTTTTCTCTGTTTTCGAATATTTAAAAAAATAGGAAAATTAAAAGTACTCCGATAGAGACAGGAGGCCACCACAAGGGTGGAGGGCGCACCCCCCATCCTTGTGGCCACCTCGTGTGCCCTTTGCACTCTGATTTCTTGCATAATACTTCTTTTGGTTGGTAGAAATCATTATATAATTTCCTGAAGGTTTTGACCACCGTACCACGACAAAATCCCTTGTTTTCGTTTTGAGTTGTTTCTGCAGCAGATTCAAAGCGATATGTCGTCCCAAGATTCAAAGGAAGAGGGCTACCACAGCAACAACTCCATCATCACCACCTCCGAAGAAAGAGACATAAATACATGGGTATGGGCACTCCCCCTGGCAACTGCCAAGCATGGGGGAGGTGCCCCGGTATCGTATCACCATCACATCTTTACCTTTATCATTTTTCTTTGTTAGATCCTTTTGGTTATGTCTTGATCTAGTAGAATAAAGTTTTAGTGTGATCGAGCTTTGAGGTTTGCTTTGTGTTCCCTCTATGTAATTGAGTCCTTGAGTTATTTATATAATAAAGATTAGTTTTGAGTTGAGGGCATTTTCTATGTTGCTATGGTCTTGAGGGAATTAAATAAAAGAAAGAATAAAAAAATAAAAGAGATCATATAGTGATCTTATGGAGAGTGATGACTTCACATATAAAGAGTATGATGAATAAAAGTTGTTGAGAGTTGACAAACATAGTTTTGATCGTTGTTGCAATTAATAGGAAGTAATAAAGAAAGAGAGGCTTCACATGTAAATATATTATCTTGGACATCTTTTGTAATTGTGAGCACTCATTAAAATATGACATGCTAAAAGGTTGATGTTGGACAAGGAAGACAACATAATGAGTTATGTTTTATTATATCCGAATATAAGTTATATTGTCATGGACCATCCAACATGTTGAACTTGCCTTTCCCTCTCATGCTAGCCAAATTGTTTGCACCATGTAGAGATACCACTTGTGCTTCCGAACATCCCTTAAACCCAGTTTTGCCTTAGAGTCCACCATACCTACCTATCGATTGAGTAAGATCCTTCAAGTAAGTTGTCATCGGTGCAAGCAATAAAAATTGCTCTCTAAATATGTATGATCTATTAGTGTGAAGAAAATAAGCTTTACATGAACTTGTGATATGGAAGAAATAAAAGCGACTGACTGCATAATAAAGGTCCTTATCACAAGCGACAATATAAAGTGACGTTCTTTTGCATTAAGATTTTGTTCATCCAACCATAAGAGTGCATGAAAACCTTTGCTTCCCTCTGCGAAGGGCCTATCTTTTACTTTTATCTTCTATCTTTATACAAGAATCATGGTGATCATCACCTTTCTTTTTTACACTTTTTCCTTTGGCAAGCACTATATGTTGGAGAGATCCGGATATATATATCCACTCGGATGTAGGTTTTCATAAAGTATTATTGTTGACATTACCCTTGAGGTAAAAAGTTGGGAGGCGAAACTATAAGCCCCCATCTTTCCTTGTGTCTGGCTGAAGCTTTGAACCCATAAGTATCACGTGAGTGTTAGCAATTGTGAAAGACTAAATGATAGTTGAGTTTGTGGACTTGCTGAAAAGCTGTTTAATTGACTCTTTCCGATGTTATGATAAATTGCAATTGCTTCAATGGCTGAGATCATAGTTTGTTAGTTTTCAATGAAGTTTCCAATTCATACTCCATCTTGTGAATGAATTGTTACTTTAGCATAAGAAATTATATGGCATTATATGTTGCTATTCCAAAGATGATCATGATGCCCTCATGTCAGTATTTTATTTTATCAACACCTCTATCTCTAAACATGTGGACATATTTATCGATATCAGCTTTGTCTTTAGGACAAGCGGGGTCTAAGCTTGGGGGAGTTGATACGTCCATTTTGCATCATGCTTTTATATTGATATTTATTACATTATGGGATGTTATTACACATTATATCACAATTCTTATGCCTTTTCTCTATTATTTTATGAGGTTTACATGAAGAGGGAGAATGCCGGCAGCTGGAATTCTAGGCTGGAAAAGGAGCAAATATTAGAGACCTATTCTGCGCAACTCCAAAAGTCTAGAAACTTCACGGAGCATGTTTTTGGAATATATATAAAATATTGGGCGAAGACAGAACCAGAGGGGGGCCACCAGCCAGCCACAGGGGTGGAGGGCACGCCCCTCGACCTTGTGGGCCCCCTGGCAGGCCTCCGGTGCCCATCTTTGGCTATATGGTGTGTTTTGACCTGGAAAAATCAGGAGGAAGCTTTCGGGACTAAGCGCCGCCATCTCGAGGCGTAACCTGGGCAGGACCAGGGCTCCGGCGGAGCTGTTCTGCCGGGGAAACATACCTCCGGGAGGGGGAAATTGAAGCCATCATCATCACCAACGATCCTCTCATCGAGAGGGGGTCAATCTCCATCAACATCTTCACCATCACCATATCCTCTCAAACCCTAGTTCATCTCTTGTATTCGATCTTGGTCCCAAAACCTCAGATTAGTACCTATGGGTTGCTAGTAGTGTTGATTACTCCCTGTAGTTGATGCTAGTTGGTTTATCCGGTGGAAGATTATTTTTTCAGATTCTTAATGATAATTAATACTCCTCTGATCTTGATTATGAATATACTTTGTGAGTAGTTATGTTTGTTCCTGAGGACATGGAAGAAGTCTTGTTATAAGTAATCATGTGAATTTGGTATCCGTTCGATATTTTGATGAGCTATATGTTGTCTCTCCTCTAGTGGTGTTATGTGAGCGTCGACTACATGACACATCACCATTATTTGGGCCTAGGGGAAGGCATTGGGAAGTAATAAGTAGATGATGGGTTGCTAGAGTGGCAGAAGCTTAAACCCTAGTTTATGTGTTGCTTCGTAAGGGGCTGATTTGGATCCATATGTTTCATGCTATGGTTAGGTTTACCTTAATTCTTCTTTCGTAGTTGTGGATGCTTGCAAGAGGGGTTAATAATAAGTGGGAGGCTTGTCCAAGGAAGGGAAGCACCCAAGCACCGGTCCACCCACATATCAAATTATCAAAGTAACGAACACGAATCATATGAGCATGATGAAAACTAACTTGACAACAATTCCCATGTGTCCTCGGGAGCGCTTTGCTTTACATAAGAGTTCGTCCAGACTTGTCCTTTCCTACAAAAAGGAATGGGCCACCTTGATGCACCTTAGTTACTTTATTTACTTGTTACCCGTCATAATTTATCTAATCACAAAATTATCTGTTACCGATAATTTCAGTGCTTGCATATAATACCTTGCTGAAAACCACTTGTCATTTCCTTCTGATCCTCATTGGGTTCGATACTCTTACATATCGAAAGCACTATGATAGATCCCCTATACTTGTGGGTCATCATCCACCCTCAGGGTTGAGGGATTGTACTAGTAGCTATGTGTTTGATCTCTCTCTCTCTCTCATGTTCTTGATTTGGCATGATCTTGATGTATTGTGAGCTTTGTTAATATAGTTGGATCATATGGTGTTTTCCTCTTTCTATCTTGTTTTGATGAATTGAGTTTTTACCTTTGAGGTTACACTATTATCGGATGGAATACTTTTACGGATTTGAGAACACTTGATGTATGTCTTGCATATGAATACCCGTGGTGACAACGGGTTATTATATTGATTTACTTGATGTATGTTTTGGTACTCAACTCGTGGATTCCCGAGGTGATATTGGGGTAATCTATGCATAGGGGTTGATGCACATTTTCGTCCTACTTTCTCCGGTAGAAATCTTGGGGCACTCTTTAAAGTTCTTTGTGTTGGATTGAATATTATGAATCTGAAATTGTTTGATGCATATCGTATAATCAACTCACGGATACTTGTGGGGAAATTGGAGTATCTAGGTGACATTAGAGTTGGTTGATGTGTATTATATGGTGTTATTTTTGTACAAACTCTTGGGATATTTGTGACACTTATAGGAATAGATCGATTATCGCGGGAAACCACGACCACCTATGGGACCAGGAGGCCCCTTGCTGGTTCGGCAGGGGGACGTCGCGTTGCACAAAGAGCAGACGAGCGTGGGGCAGCACGACAGAGATCACACGAGCAGTTTTACCTAGGTTCGGGCCGCCGTGAGGCGTAAAACCCTACTCCTGGTTCGGTGGATTGATGGTGGAAATGTGGTGGTGGAGCATAGTACACTTGCCCGGCAAGGGTTGCCTCATGGCAGCAGCGACTACGCGCGTATGTGGGAGTGAGTTATCCAACCTTCTAACCCTTTATACGACTCACATGTGCCTCCTTTTATAGATCAAGGGGTTACTGATAACCCACAAGTATAGGGGATCATTTGTATCCTTCTTCGATAAATAAGAGTGTTGAACCCCAACGAGGAGCTAAAGGTAGAAAAAATATTCCCTCAAGTTCTATCGACCACCGATACAACTCTACCCACACTTGATGTTTGCTTTACCGAAAACAAGTATGAAACTATTTTGTAGGTGTGATGCTAGAACTACTTTGCAAGAATAAAACTAGAAGTGTTTTGCAAGATAATAAAAGATAGGTGATTAGAAAAAGGGTTTGTGTCAACAAGAAAGTTATTTGTCCCTAGGCAATCGATAACAAGTACCGGTAATCATTCTTGAAATTTTATATGAGGGAGAGGCATGAGCTAACATAATTTCTCTACTTGGATCATATGCACTTATGATTGGAACTCTAGCAAGTATCCACAACTACTCAAGATCATTAAGGTCGTGAAACCCAACCATAACATAAGTATCAAGTCCTCTTTATCCCATACACCATAGCCCACCTACTCGGGTTTAAGCTTCTGTCACTCTCGCAACCCACCATAAGCAAACCATGAACATACTGCAACACCCTACAGCGGGGCCCCCTCACATTTGCGCGAGAACGGAGGGCACTGTAGGACAGCACCATAAATAAAATATACAATCATACTAACCAAGATCACGATTAACCCACAAGACAAAACAGATCTACTCAAACATCAAAGGATAACCATAGATCATTGGGAAATAATATATGGAGTTGAGCACCATGTTTAAGTAGAGATTACAGCAGGGAGAAGAGGTGTTACACCACAGCATAGAGGGGGAGAGAGTTGGTGTTGACAGTAACACAATTGTTGATGTAGATCTCCGTCCCGATCGTTGCCCCGGCGGCACTCCGGCGCCACCGTAAGCGAGGGGGAGAGAGCTCCCCTACTTCTTCTTCTTCCTTGCCCCCCTAGATGGGGAGGAGAATTTCCCCTCTGGTCCATGGTCTCCTATGGTGGCGGAGGGGCGGGAGCCCCTCCGAGATTGGATCTCCCTCTCTATTCTCTTTTGTTTCGCGTTTCCAGATCTGGCCAAAAACCGTTTCTTATATTCCGGGACATCCGTAACTCCAATTGCGCTGAGATTTTAACACGATTTTTTCCGGATATAAGCTTCCTTGTGCCCGTAGTAGAGATCCAATCGACGTTCGAGGAGGGCAAAACCCACCACCACACGCCAGGGGACTCTAGCGCGCCCTGTGTCTTGTGGGCTGTGTGGGCCTCCGTTTGCGTTGATTCCAACTCCCAAAAATCACATATATTCCAAAATAATTCTGTGTGAAATTTTATTGCATTTGGACTTCGTTTGATATGGATATTCTATGATACAAAAAACATGCAAATAACAGGAACTGGCACTAAGCACTGGATCAATAGGTTAGTCCAATAAATCATATAAAAAATTATAGATATAATATTGGCATGAAACAATAAAAAATTATAGATACGACGGACACGTATCAGCATCCCCAAGCTTAATTCCTGCTCGTCCTCACTACAAAAAAAGACACATCTGTGACATTTTGGACCGAACGAATTTTTTTCTGTCATACTTATGACACTTCTATGACGATAATTGTGACAAAACCCGGTATCATCATAGATGTGGTGGGTCCTACTTCTATGAAAAAAATCATGACAGAAAATGGGCTTTTCATCCTAGGTGGGCCGGAGATGCAGCTGCATGACATTCTTTGAGCCGTCGATGACGGAAAAAATCGTGGTAGAAGCGAGGGCGAGGAAAATATCGAGGAGTTCCCGGTTACGGTGGGTGGTCGGGGCCGAGCGATGCGCATTTCTCTCGTACGTACGCATGTGTGTGCAAGGCGTTGGGCTCTAACTTAACCCGAGTGAGGCGTTGGGCTCTAACTGAACCCGAGCAATTGTACTGCAGGCTACGCATTACTAAATCCGAGCGATCGATTGATCCCTTGCTGTTAACTGAACCCGAGTGATTCCCTCACTACTGCTACTAACTGAAGCCGATCGATGCTGCCTCTGGATGAACAGTGAGCGTTGTTGGGGGGTTTGGATGAAGTTCCCGGTGGGGGGTTGGATGAATAGGACCCCGTGGTAGTAGAGGTCGTTGCCGCTGGATGAACAGTACCCCGATCGATCGAGCCGGTGGATGAACAGGAGCCCATGCAGGGCTGGATGAATAGGACCCCATGGAATGCTGGATGAACAGTAGCCGGTGGAGGGCTGGATGAACAGTAGCCCATGGAGGGGTGGTTGAACAGGACCCCGTGGGGAGGGCTGGTTGAATAGTAGTCGATGGAGGAGCGCGCGGTGGAGGCTGGATGAACAGGAGCCCATGGATGAACAATCGTAGGTGGAGGCTGGAGAAGGTCGACGGTGGATGAACAGTAGCCTGTGGAGGCAGTCGATGGTGGAGATGAACAGTATCCCATGGAGTCCCGTTTTGCAGTATGCCACACCCTCCCGATGATAAGGACCCCCGTTTCGACCGTAGCGCTCCAACACAAGTCCGTTTCCACCGTTTTGCGGTACGCCACACCCCTCCCGATCAACAGGACCCCATTTCCACCGTAGGTGCTCCGTTTCCTCCGTTTTGCGGTACGCCAGACCCCTCACGATGAACAGGATCCGTGGCCAGTCGAACACAAGGTCGTTTCCTCTGTTCTGCGGTATGCCACGCCTCGTTTCCATCGGCTGTTCCATCCAAGACGGTTGGATCCCGATGAACAGCACACGTTCCGTTGCCTCCCGATGAACACCACACATTCCGTTGCCTCCCCATGAACACGACGACGGTGCAGCTTCTCCGTTCTGACCCAGCCATATACACGAGCCCTGTCCATACGTATGCGCGAGTAGGCATTCGAGACCCCGCCCGTATGTACGTACGTGGCCGTATTTTCTTTCTTGCACCCTGGCCGCTATACGTATGTGTACATGCTACGTGCGCGCCTCTACTATGACATGTGAGCGCCTCTACTACGACACGTGCACGCCTCTACATCGACCAGTATGTACGTACACATTCGCGACCAGAATGACAACGCTACATACGCTTCGACCAGGTGGGTCCCAACCGTCAGGCACTTCCTTGCGTGCGAAGATGTAGCTGGTGGGTCCCAGCAGTCAGCAGGGCAAATCATTTTTTCCGTGAAATACGGTGGCCTGTCCGGTGGGTCCCTGCTATCAGGTGGAGGAATCATTATTTTCCACGTAATAAGGTGGCACTTCCTTGCTGCGGCCATGGGCCCAGCTGCCAGCCTCTCCACGTACAGTATTCTTCTGATGGAAGTCATTCGTTGACCACATTGACCACGCCGCGCCGAGAGCACCAAGGCGATGGACAACGGCGAGGCCTAGGAAGTGGACGATGCGGAGCCGGGGAAGATGCGGCAGTGGATGCCCAAGCAGAGAGGAGTACGAGGGTTCACTGGTTCGGCTGCAGGGTGAGGCTGTCGTCGCCACAGGGCCTGGCGAGCGGTGGGAGTAGTAGGGGGTGGTGAGGCGTCCGCGGCAGCACAGCCGACCACGGGAGGCAGGAGCAGGCGGCACGACCAGCGCTGCTTTGGGCGACTGGAGCAAGAAGACCAGAGGTTGAAGAAGCACTACGGCCGTTGGATGGACATCGTACGGTCACTGGAGCTAGAATCCTTCATATTGACTAAGTTGACAAAGCCCTCCGTCCCCGTTAACTTAGTAGGCCCACAAGTCAGCCTCCCACTATGGTGGGTCCCAGCTAGCAGGGGTATTCATTTTTTGTGCGTAATAAGGAGGCACTTCCTTGCGTGCGAAGATATAGCTAGTGGGTCCGACCTGCCAACGAGGGGAACGTTTTTTTTCACGAAATACAAAGGCCATTCCGGTGGGTTCCAGCTGTCAGGTGGAGGAATCATTATTTTCCACGTAATAAGGAGGCACTTCCTTGCTGCAGCCGTGGACCCAGATGTCAGCCTCTCCACGTACAGTACTCTTCCGATGGAAGTCATTCGTTGACCACATTGACCACGCCGTGCCGAGAGCACCAAGGCGGTGGACGACGGTGAGGCCTAGGAAGGGGACAACACGGAGCCGGGGAAGACGTGGCAGTGGATGCCCACGCGGAGAGGAGTACAAGGGTTCACTGGTTCAGCTGCCGTGTAAGGCTGCCGTCACCGCAGGGCCTGGCCAGCGGTGGGAGTATTAGGGGGCGGTTAGGCCTCCACGGCAGCACAACCGGCCACGGGAGGCAGGAGCAGGCGGCACGACCGGTGCTACTTTGGGCGGCTGGAGCAAGAAGACCAGAGGTTGAAGAATCACAATGGCCGTTGGATGGACATTGTACGGTCACTGCAGCTAGAATCGTTTATATTGACTAAGTTGACCAAGCCCTTGGTACGTGTCAACTTAGTAGACCCACAAGTCAGCCTCCGAAACGGTGCGCCCCAGATGTCAGGGAGAGGAATCATTTTTGGGTGGCTGAAGCTCGAATATCCAAGATTGAAGAAGAAGCACGACATTCGTTGGATGGACATCCAACGGACAGTGCTGCTAGAACCATGTGTTGACTATAAGTTGACAAGGCCTTGCATACGCGTCAACTAAATTTTCTTTTAAGGGACACGTCAACTTAGTAGGCCCACAAGTGTGTGGCAGAGAACTTATAGCCCATTTGCGATTTGTAAGAATGTACATCCCATCTTTGAATTCTAATGGAATTTACTACAGCCCATTTACAGTTTGTTAAAAGTACAACACTTTTTCTAGCTAGGACAACGATTAATAATTTCAATCCACCGTTCAAAACATAATTCAATAAAATTTCCCACATTTTGATGGGATCCGAAATATTTTTATCCCAAAATTTCTAATCAGATTAAATACAATTTCAATATAAATGTGTATTACGTAAAAATCCAACGAAACATTGCGCGCATAACAATTAATGAAATTAAAATTTTCAAAATCCAAAAGTAATATTTTATAAATTAATTACGTGTTTGGTGCATTTTTTATAGTTACTGCCCAGTTTTTATAATTACATCCTATTTATTATTTCTTAAAGCCCATTTTCTTGTTAAGCCTAATGCATCCCTCCTAGGAAATATTTGTAGCCCAGCGGGGTGGAGAATAACAAGTTCACCCGGATTGTGTACAACTGTCGGCCCAGTTGCATTGCTGATGTTGAAAAAAGGGCCTGTGTAGTACAGTACAACCTTACATGGCTACTCAGCCCAAATTCAGCGACGCCGGAAAGGACCAAACAAGGCTTCTATACAACTTTTTGAAGTCACTGAGATCAATTAATAACTTAAGAAAAAAGTTAGAGTACAGTGGAACCTAATTAAAAGCTGTCACGAGCGAAGAAATAATTCAACGGGTCCTACTTGTGCGTGTGTGTGTGTTTGTGTGTGTGTGTGAGAGAGAGAGAGAGAGACCCATCGGTCGATGCTCGTAAATACATCTTACAGCCATATGCATTGATGATGCTCAATAAAAACTTATATACTTGACACAATCATATAGAACATCGTAGCACATTGAACTTGCATAAAAAAAATTCACGCAAGCAGCACAATCAGGGTGGAAGCAGTGGATCGCTACGGGTAAGGCTATGTTGAAACCAACGAACTCGTACATAACGGTTCATCGTCTTTATCAATGACGGGGAAATATCTTGAATGTTGTGCAAAGAAAACAGACAGACAACACTTTATATAAGTTCTGCTAGAACATTAAGTTGACGTACAACCCTTTCTAAAAAAAGTTCAGGTAAAAAAATAAACCAGGTCACAATCAAATGTACTGGCACATCAGTGCTTCGCACCCATAGCTCGGATTTAACTAGTACAGTATCTGACAAGATTCAGTTGTTACTTCAAATTAGAGAACATCTAGGCAGCTAGCCCTGCCTCTTCTCTCAAGGAAGCAGTGGCCTCTGCCGGGCGATGGAGTAGGCCCTGCGCCATCCATCGTTTCGAGCAACATGGGGAAAGTCTGACGTTGACTCCTGTAATGGACGTCGTCGTCGGACCCGGGCACCAGCAGCGGCGGCAGGACTTCGATTGATGGATTGACCACTTCTTCGACATGCACGAACACTCGATACAGGTACATCCCTAACATGGTCCGCGGCGGCCTTGGTGGCGACGAATACTACATCCAAACCACACTGCATTCACATTGTTTTAACCTCTTCACATACTCTTGGAGTAATTCCTAAGCCCCTATAAATAATCATCTTCTTAAGTTAGACTAGCCATCTAATCCTAATTCTCCAAACCATAGCCCTCCGGTCCAGCGGTTCCAAATGGCGAAAGAGATCAAGATGCAGGTTTTTGGCATCCAACATGTCCTCGTCGAAGGCTCGTTGAGCATAGTTGACATAGTCACCGACCACCCAAGGGTTGCTCGAAAGTAGATCAGTAATGTATCCAACTCCCTCCAAAAGGTGGAGATGAAGGTCATCGGTCTCGACGCAGAGTACACGGAGCATGCCACTTGGAAGATCCAACACGCCGCCGTCCTTCAGCTGCGCCTCGAAGATGATGTTTTGGTGTACCACATCATACACGCACCCTCCATACTAGGTGAGCTTCATGATTTCTTGTCTCGGGAGGACATATACTTCTGTGGGGCAGCCATCGCAGGGGACAAACATAAGTTGGAGCCATACAACCTTGATTTGAAAAGCATCGCTGACGTACAAACCAAAAAAATTTCCTGTAGAAGATTGGGATAAACCGACACCATCCCTATTCAACGTAGCAAATTTTGTGCTCGAAACAAATCTTCAGAAGGGTGACAAGACGCTGGCATTAAGGCCGCTTGGATGGGAGAATTATCCCTTGACATACGAGCAGATACAATATGCTGCCCTCGATGCCCATGTGAGTTTCGAGATCGCTGCAAGGTCCAGAGAGCTTGCTGTGAAGTCGTCTCCCACATAAAATGAGAACAACAAGAAGAAGAAGATGTTGCACCAGCAACATGGCATTGTGGATGGATGAACTATTTCCTCTGTTGTAAAAAAATTATTCCCTCTCTGTGTATATTGATATAGATGGACTATTTCGATGGTGTGCATGTCTTTGGAACAAGTAGTAGCATGGGTCTGCTTGACTATAAGGAACTATTTATCCACCTAGCTTTCTCTACTACTCCTTCCAGTGATCGGTATGCAATGCATGTGTCCGTAGACATGCCAGCTTGTCCATGGAAGTTCAACTACGGCGACCATCACGTTTCATCCACTGCCACTCGTGATTCCCATGATGCCGCTCCAACCCATGGCACCACGTCCCCCGACGTGCGCCTCACCCCTCTCGGCCGCACCGCCCTCTGCCTTTGTGTGCATGACATGTGGGCCAACTAAAATGCTGCGAGCATCAAGTTTCTACCACAGCCACATGCGATTCCCATGACGTCGCTCGAACCCATGACACCACACATCCCCCGACCTATGGCTCATCCCTCTCGGCCCCACTACCCCTCTGCCTTCGGGAGCATTACATGTGGACCAGCCACCTATCGGGTCCACATGTTATTAACTCAAAGGCAGGTGTCGTAAGGTGCTGAAGCTCAGACCCAAGGGCCCCAAGAAGTAAATGTAGTTCATGCGCCATGCCTTTACTATACATGCACACAATGATTTAATGGACATTGTAATCTCAAGATGTGATGGGGAGCTCTAAATTTGAATTTGAAACTTATAAAACAAAAAAAATCAAAACAAATGAACTAGGAGAGAGGGAGTATCCCATAGGATGTGTCCCATACGAAACAAGTCCCCTAGTTTGTCACCGCAAATATGCAGTTAGAAAGGAGCACAACATCTTGGTACTCGTACGACAACATATCGGCTGCAGATAGCATCATCCACCTTTGACCGCCATGTGCAAGGTTCGTGCTATCTTGTCTAATCTCACTGTGGTTCCATCGTACCAATTCAGGCGGTGGCCCGTTGCATGGATGATCCCAATGTTGGACAAAGGTTTTACGGGAACGGTGTCACCATTATAAATGTTGGGAAAATTGATGTTGCTACCCTCCCGTACATATGCAAGCCAATCTCCACTCGCACCGAGCCTAACTTGTGAAACAGTGGGCAGGGGGAGAATTAGGAAATGGACACGGAAGTAGTCTTTAGAATGCATTTACTACGCGATCAAACTCATCTTACCTGCCCATCAGACAAAATCCGAGTGCCCCTCAACGTCGGCGTCAACTTGCAACTACGGCTACACCGCGCTGGAGAGACCCCCAAGGAAACATCCTCATGCGTTGCACGGAACATGAAGATGCATTTGTATGAGTAGTTTATCTTATGATAGAAAAGGATGAGAGAGGGAAGGCCTTATTTGCATACGTGGAGAGGGCTGTAGGTTTATTTTTGCAAAATTGCCACAATTTTCTTACTATCCATCATATATAAATTGGACGGCCTATATTGCAGGGTGGTAGGCACACCATCATCACCAACTCTGTTTTTTATAAGAGTAGAGACTAGCAAGATGCCCGTGCATTGCACGAAACATCAAGATCTTGTGGGAGAAAAGGATGAACAAGGGAAGGCCATATCTGCAAATGTGGAGAGGAGTGCGGGTAAATTGTCATAGTTTCCTTCCTATAAAAAGCAGAGTTGGTGATGATGGTGTGCGTGCCATCCTGCAATATAGGCCGTCCGATCTATATCTAATGGATAGGAAGGATACTATGGCAATTTTGCAAAAAGATACCCACACCCCTCTCCACATTTGCAAATAAGGCCTTCCCTCGTTCATCCTTTTCTCCCAAATGCATCTTGATGTTCCGTGCAACGCATGGTTATCTTGCTAGTATAAGAGGGTGTGGGTATTTTTTTTGCAAAATTGTCATAGTTTCCTTCCTATCCATCAGATATAAATCGGACGGCCTATACTACAGGATGGCAGACACACCATCATCAACAACTCTGTTTTTTATAAGTGTAGAGTAGAGATAGAGATAAAGAATACTACTACCAATGTGTTGCCGCGTGCATTGCAATGGATCCAAAGTAGTAGAATAATACTTGTTCACGGGCTTGAAATGTAAAAACTCTAGTTTTGATATACATATATCAGTAAAAGTAATCATGCTTCACTCAAAATATATTCCTCGGGCTGTTTTGATGGTTTGAAGATAACAAGTTTTAAAAAATTGGAGATATTTTTGTTTTACATTTTGTAGCGTGGCACGGCATTCGGTGCACCTAATTGTCTGAAAAAAAATTGAGTTTGGGTCGGTGGCACACCCTGCGGCAAGATGCCCGTGTGGGCTTCTTTTATAACTAGCAAGATGTTCGTGCATTGCAGGGAACATCAGGATGTATTTTTTTACAAAACACTTGTTGAGATTGACCCTTGCAGGAGTAATCCCATGTGTAAAAACTAATGATATCTCGAGAATTTTATCAAAAAAATGGTATCTTTAGAACAAGTTTTCTCTACTACTGCTCCTTGAAGTGAGCGGTATGCAATGCATGTGTCAGCAGACATGACAACTTGTCCATGGAAGTTGAAGCTCGGTCCCGTGGGCCCCGGGAGGGAAATGTAACTCCTATGGTAGGCCTTGTGGTGCTCCCGCAGTACGAGCTCGTGCTAAACCCGGATGAGATTTGGTAACCAACTAGTAAGATACACGTGAATTGCACCCAAATATCTACTATCTATATCTATATCTATACTCTTATACTACTCTTATAAAAACAGAGTGGGTGATGATGGTGTGCCTACCATCTTGCAATATAGGCCGTCCGATTTATATATGACGGATAGGAAGGGAACTATGGCAATTTTGCAAAAATATACCCACAACCCTCTCCACATTTGCAAATAAGGCCTTCTCTTGTTCATCCTTTTCTCCCACAACATAAACTACTCATACAAATGCATCTTGATTTTCCATGCAACGCATGGGCATCTTGCTAGTTATGAATAAATACATACACACTCTATCAATGAGCCCCATCAGACACCAAATTTCTTGGCTTCCGTGCTACAACTAGATCTTCCCCCCGTTTCTGTTTTCCAACCCGGCAGCGGGCGGGGTGCGGTTTGCCAATAGTCGGTTTGCTCAACGGCGGTCCCACATGAAAGTGAAAATGCTAGGCAACACGCCTTCCCTAGCTATGTGGCATGCCGGATGGGCCGTGGAGTACTCCTGATTCCCAGGCGTGTGGGGGTGTGACGCGAACGCGACATGCCTTTTCCTTTTACTAGCAATGTGCCCATGTGTTGCGATGGATCCAAAGTAGTAGAATAGTAGTACTTGTTCACAAACTTGAAAGAAATCACTCTTGTTTTGATATACTCCAAATATATTACTGTTCACTCAAAATATATTTCTCAAGCTATTTTGATGAGGTGAGGGAGGGATGTGGTTGCTTTCAAGATAATAAAGGGGTTTTCTGCAAATTGGAGCAGAGAAGTGGGCTATTGTTGCAAAAATGCCCCAACTTACCTCACAGCCGTTAGATGCTGATCTAATGGTCAGAAACGACGGATGGCAGACACACCACCATCACCAACTGAGTCTTTTATATGAGTAAGAGTAGAGAAAAAAGTATAAATTTTAACATCTGGTTCTGCTCCTTGGCACGACTGATGGGTAGAAATAACGATTACTTTCAAAAATGAGATAGAAATAACGATTGGAAACGCTAGGGTGGGGCTATATCCGCCAGATAAGCAGGGTACACAGTAGCTAGGTTGGCGCATCGTCAGTTTGGTCACATGCGGTCTGACATGTTCTAATGTTTCTAGAAAGATGCCTGTGCGTTGCATGAAATTGATCGAAAAGGTAAGAACAACTTATAAATTGACGAATGGAGTACTAGTTACAGTGATTCATAAAATTAAGCAAAGGGATCGCACATGTTGGTATTGACTGGAACGAGAATGCAATAGCACAATAAGAATTAAGGCCACGATGATGTGGTCGCAGTGGTGTTTACAGGAGGCAAGAAGAAAGATGCATCCATGAACGTATGATCTCCTCCTCCTCAACTTAGTGCGCCGGGCCACCGGCCGGCGGCTAAGGAGCGGCGGCTTTTGTGGCCAGGTCAAGGTGCTTCTCAGCAAAGGCATCCAAGGCTTCCGGCCGGTTGAGGAAGGCCAACGTCGTAGCGTCTTCAATGGCCTTATAGATAACTATTTACATGATTTCCTCGTACATGTGGATGTGTAGGTTGACGAATTCTCGCAGGTCGAGGCGCCTTGCAGCGAGTGCGACCTGCAGGTGGACATTCTTCGTGGCGTCAGTGGGTAGTCGCAGGGCCACCAGTGCTTGAAAGAGGTTCCGACCATGGAGGCCGATTAGGGTGGCAGGCAATGAGGAGCCCGGGTCCGCGGGCTGGAGGAGTACGGCGATGTCATCCCCGAGCTTCTTGAGGACGGTGAGCTTGTTGGTGGTGGCAACGATCATTTGGTCCAACTGAGAGTTGTAGTTGGCGTCGATGGCGGACATCCACCAGTCGGTTGCAAACACCGTCTGGAGACGATCCTGGGCGCCATGCCGCAGGCTGGCGTCATGGACCATCTGGCACAGCCGCTTGCCGCTCGCGCACATTGCCGCCATGGTTCTGCAGTGCACTTTTTCGCTTAGTGTAGGTGCTTAGGCAAATGCTTAGGTGCGTACGATGTGGTAGATGCATTAGAATGGAGGGACACCTTTATATGAGTGCAAACTGCGTTGCATTCACATCGTGCAACCTCTTTTCCCAGTCCTCCTCCCATTACTTCCCTCATGCATGCACGATGCTAATTGAAGGAGGATGCATCATTGGCCGTTCAACATTTTGGGAACCGCTACCCCTCCCTCGTCTGCATTAAATCCGTATCGAGAACTACACTGCCCGCTGTCAAATCGAATAGTACTGCGCTGCCTGCTGCACGCCTGGCTGAACACGCCTCCTCGCCTCCATCAAACCCCTCCATTATACCTACATGCAAACCGAGAAACCTACTCCGCCCACACGTCCGTTCATGAGCAGGCCAGAATTAAATGCAACACTAGCTGAGCTTCTCCCGTCCGCCCTCAGTTTAAATGAGGCCAGACGCTAGCCAAGCTCCTACCGTCTGCCCTCTATTTAAACGAGGCCAGATAGGCAGCGGGCAAGAATCGCACCCCTCCGCCGCTCCCCCATCTCCTCCTTCACCATTTTCTCCACTCTTCCGATGGCTTTCTAGGAGCCGTTCTCCGGCATACTACCCGGCTGGGGGGCCCACCGATCCCTCCGGATACGGGGGAGGCCGCTCGGTGCTTCATCAACCTCGCTTGGCCCGACGGAGCCAGTTGCCACCCCAATCCGGCGCGTGGTTCAACAACTCGCCGCTCCAGTTCAGCTCGATGAGGAGTGGCGAGTTGCTCCATGCCGGTACGGCGACGAGCACCTCGGTACGGGCGTCATCGCTGCCGCGTCGTATCGCTCCACTAGTGTCTGCGGTGGCTATGCCTCCCATTTCTATGGGTGCGTCTCCCGTGCCTGCGGCCCTGCCTCTCATGCCTACGGCGATGCCATGCAGGCAGAGACAGAAGTCGGGTGCATGGAGAGCAATGAGTCGGTGGTCAGCTTCTCCATGTTCGCCGCCATCATCGAGGAGAAGTAGAACACGGGAGGCCGCCTCCACTTGGGTCCCATGAAGGCCACTACCGAGGAGACGACTACGCATTCAGGTGGTTTCTTTGCTGCTTCATCTCTTCCGAGGACCTTCGTCGACCCCGCAAGTGTCTGCCAGACATGAGGAAGACAAAGGGATCTGCGGGCGGCCATTTAGATTAGGTACTCCCTCTCGGGCTGGCGGGAAATATTTGTTCTAAGAATGGATAAATTGGATGTATCTATAACTAAAATAAGTCTAGATACATCCATTGTTAGGACAAGTATTTCCGGACGAAGGGAATATTAATTATACCAAGAGAGCCAGATTAGCACCACTTAGTTCATGTAAATGTAATGAAATCCATCATGTTTATATGAAGATCCGGCTTTTTTATATGAAATCCTGCATGCTTATATGAAAAGAGTCCGTGTTTGCATGAATTTCATCTGGGTGGTTAGAGTTGTGAAAATGTATGCCACTGGCATTCAATGTCGTCCTCCATGGAAGGAAGCGGAAGGAAATTTGCCGGCTGCCGTTGGAGATGCTCTTATGCTGGAAAGAATAGAGTCACATCCAATGCATTTGAGCTAATTGTGTGTATGATTCTCCCTCTATAAAAAGTTAATTGCATGTAAAGTGTACACGGGACTTGCAGTGTGGCTACAACTTCGTACGAAAAGTTAAAAAGAAACAAGTCTCTTATGCCGGAGATAATAGAGTCACATCCAATCCATTTGAGTTAATTGTGTGTATGCTTCTCCCTCTATAAAAAGTTAATTGCATGTACAGTGTACACGTGACTTGCAGGGTGGCTACAACTTCGTATAGAAAGTTAAAAAGAAACAAGTCAATCCTTAACCTTGTATTCTAAGTACTCTATGGGTTTCACTGTCAGTACGGTAGCAAAAGAAGTATATATTATATATAAGTAATATATATATATATAATATATAAAAATCTAAAGTTAAAGACAGAATTCGTACTCAAGTCATCGCGTTGCGAGCATCCGGTGCTAACCAGTCCAGCACATTTTTGTTGTAGACCATGCTGGAGATATATCTCCATCTGTACTCTTATACTCCATCCATTCCTAAATATTTGTCTTTTTTAGATTTCAAATGGACTACCACATACAAATGTGTATGTAGACATATTTTAGAGTGTAGATTCACTCATTTTACTCTGTATGTAGTCACTTGTTGAAATATCTAAAAAGACAAATATTTAGGAATGGAGGGGGTAGAAAACAGAGTTGGTGATGATGGTGTGCGTGCCATCCTGCAATATAGACCGTCGGATTTATATCTAACGGATAGGAAGGAAACTATGGCAATTTTCCAAAAAGATACCCACACCCCTCTCCACGTTTGCAAATAAGGCCTTCCCTCGTTCATCCTTTTCTTTACTCTTACTAGCAATGTGCCCGTGTGTTGCAACGGGTCGAAAATATAATAATACATGTTCACAAACTTGAAAGAAAAACACTCTAATTTGGTGTATATATCACTAAAAATATACTTGTATTAGGTTTCACTCAAAATATATTCCTTATGGCTGTTTTGATGAGGTGGGGGAGGGATGTGGTTTGTTTCAATATACTAAGGGGTTTCTGCAAATTGGAGCAAGGAAGTGGGGTCTTGCTGCAAAAAGCCACAACTTACATCATAGTCATCAGATGCAGATCTGATGGTCAGAAATGACGGATGGCAGACACACCATCATCTCCAACTGAGTCTTTTATAGGAGTAGAGATAAAAAAAGATTTGGTGATGATGGTGTGCCTGCCATCCTGCAATATAGGTTGTCCGATTTATATCTGAAGGATAGGAAGGAAACTATAGCAATTTTGCAAAAAGATACCCACACCCCTCTCCACATTTGCAAATAAGGCCTTCCCTCGTTCATCCTTTTCTCTCACAAGATAAACTACTCATATAAATGCACCTTGATCTTTCGTGCAATCCATGGGCATCTTGCTAGTCTCTCACAAGATAAACTACTGATACAAATGCATCTTGATGTTCCGTGCAACGCACGGCCATCTAGCTAGTTTCTTTTAAAATAGTTACTACGATAATTGGGTTGAAGTGATATATTTTATGTCTGCCCCGAATGATTTCAGATTCAATAGTAGTAACAAAGAAAAGGTTGTCTTGTTAATTAATAGAAAATAGGATGAAAACTATCACATGAGGTCGGTAAAAACAGAGCACGTTGGGTTCAATGTCATCGTCACTACAGTTGTGCGCGCGCGAGAAGTCTACATATCAAGGGTGCCACGGAGAAAAAGACGTATCGAGTGTGTCTGAGCGAGGCACAGAGACACAATGTTTCAGAGAGCAATTGACATATTAAGATCATATCGAGTTGTCACCCTTCTGCTGTCATTGTTGGGGTTGGGGTGGGGGTGTGGAGGGAGAGGGAGAGAAAGACGTATCCCGTGTGCGTGGTATGCACAGAGGCACAACTTTTGGCCTCTCTGCGTTTATGCTACGCACACAATCGTTAATTGGTGGTTTAAATATGCGCACGGGATATGCAATGTATTATCATGTAGAGATGTCTGAAATTAGCAGTGTCAACTTGCAGATAGGGTTACACAATGAAATAGTATAAGATGTATGTGGCAATTTCGTGGAACATCGCAAAAAAGGAGAGGCAGCGGTGAGACTATACAGTGTGCAATGGTAGGTCACTCCTCCATTGCAATCATCGTGAAATGTTATTTGTATGTCAGTTCTATTGGCCAAGTTTCTTAGGGACAGTTATTTCGACTTATCCTAAGAAAATAAGCACATGTGAATATAAGCTCCAGGTAATAAGCCAACTAGTTCTTTTCATTGCCTTCTTTTTCATCTTATCTTTGGTATGATTAGTGAAAAGTCTAGATTGCATTATATTTTGTCATTTTATGCCCATATGAAAATTAATTTGACTTGCAAACATCAAAAATTGAACCCACTGCAGTAATTAATATGATAGGAAAACAAACCATGACTATTTGTTCAAAATGCAAATACAAAGATACCATCTACTTGGCACAATGTACTTTGGTCAATGTCTTCCATAGAGATCCCATTGCCTAACTGAAATGAAGAACGCATGAGCCACATTTAAATGAAGAACAATTATTTATTGAAATTTGATGGTCCAAGTGGCCGGTTATTATCATATAGCAGCACCACCTGAAAGCATCATATAGCAGCAGTAGCAGCTCATAGCAACTCATCATACAGCAGCAGCAATAGTGTGCAATTCATCATATACCAGCAGTAGCTCATAGCAATTCATCATATAGCAGCAGCAGGAGCAGCTCATAGCAATTCATCATATAGCAGCAACAGAAGCAGCTCATAGCAATTCATCATATAGCAGCAGCAGGAGCAGCTTATAGCAACTCATCATATAGCACCAGCAGCTCATCATATAGTAGCAGCAACTCATAGCAATTCATCATTTAGCAGCAGCAGGAGCAGCTCATAGCAATGCATCATATAGTAGCAGCAGAAGCAGCTCATAGCAATTCATCATATAGTGGATCAGAATGAAAATTTGGCAAAAAATCAGAGGAGATTCTCACCTTGTTGGATGAGCTCATCCTTCAATAGAACCTCAAGGCCACAGCCTGGGAGGAAGGGAGGAGGAATAAGGTGCCTTCTGCCGTAGTGTGGCATCAGCCGTAGTTTTGCGGCTCCCACTGGAGTAGTGCATTGGACGGACCACAGTGGAGCAGCTGCTAGAGACCATGAGAATGAGGGGCGGCGCCAGAGGGAGGAGCAGCTGGGGAGATTTGGCCCTAACCGCCGGCCATGTAGCCTAGTTGGGCAGAGCATCGTCAAGGACCATGCCAGATGGGACCAGTGGTGACGGCTCGCTGGAGGAACCCTATCCCTGCAGGCAGGGGATCAAGGTAGAGGGAAAGGGGAGAGGAGATGCAAGCGGGCGGGGCAATTGCATTTTGAGTGTAATATGGGTAGACAACAGAGTCATTTCACTATTCCACTTCCCTTCAATTTTTAGTGAGCTTCTACCTGAAACACCCCCCTCCAAAGCTAAATAAGTTAAGCCCAAGCCCATAACTCAAAAATGACTTCTTTACATCTTTTATGGCTTATTTTGACAATAAGCCCTGAAAAGGCAGAATAGAACTGGCCCTTAACCTGCAATTCAATTGTGCGTGCAATAATGAATCACTCCTGCCTGCTATAGTGTACATTTAGGCCTCATCATACATGGCATAACCTAATGCATGTGCATTCCATTGTAGAATCCGGAATATGCAATGTTTATGTTAGTTCATACGTTGCACATGATGTTTAAATGCCCCTTAAATCTGGTCAGTCAAGTGATGGTCTTTAAGCCTCCTTCTTTGCTTTTTTTCTTGATACATCTCTTCAACTGCTTGTTTGCATCAGCCAGCCATACAAGAACTGTTTGCTTTGATTACTTGTTGTTCTTGACCTAACACTCTAACAGAGCTTGTCAACGATTTAAACACTAAGGGATGCTTTAGTGGGGGCTTGTCTAACTCATAGGTGACATAAAGTTTTGGCTGTACACTAAAGTAAGCTATCCAAGAGTACCTGGAGATCCAGTTCGAAGGTATGCCTAGTTTTTACATAGTGCACACATAGTAAATGCTAATTTCATTGTGTGTAAGTGCAAGAGATGTGGCAGGTCTCATTATGTGGTGTTGTTTTGTATTAATCTCATCCTTTTGTGTTGTTCAGAGACTAAAAAGTATGCATATTTATCTTCCAAGGAGACGAGTAAATAGTTTGTGTCACCTTGCAGAGGGGGTGCAATGAAGATAAGTGTAACGCCCACGATGCGGCTATATCTCCCACATGTCGAAGCACGACTTAGAGGCGTAACCGCATTGTAAGCAATGTCGCAAGTGAGGTAATCTTCACAACAACCCATGTAATGAATAAGGAAAAGGAGTACATAGTTGGCTTACACTCGCCACATCACACAATAGCATAAATATCATTACATTCATCCAGGTACAATCAAGGTCCGACTACGGAACAAAAATAAAGAACAACCCCAACTGCGACAAAGTCCCCGATCGCCCCAACTAGGCACCACTACTGATCGTCTGGAAAAGAAACGTAGTATCGTCCTGAGTCCTCATCGAACTCCCACTTGAGCTCAGTCGAATCTCCTGGAGCAGTATCATCGGTCCCTTCGTCTGGTTTTGGAAGTAATCTGTGAGTCACGGGGACTCAGCAATCTCACACCCTCACGATCAAGACTATTTAAGCTTATAGGAAGGGTAAAAGTATGAGGTGGAGCTACAGCAAACGACTAGCATATTTGGTGGCTAACATACGCAAATGAGAGCGAGAAGAGAAGGCAAAGGCACGGTCGAACAACTATGATCAAGAAGTGATCCTAGAACAACCTACGTTCAAGCATAACTCGAGACCATGTTCTCTTCCCGGACTCCGCCGAAAAGAGACCATCACGGCCACACACTCTATTGATTCATTTTAATTAAGTTAAGTTTCAAGGTTTTCTACAACCGGACATTAACAAATTCCCATCTGCCCATAACCGCGGGCATGGCTTTTGAAAGTTCAAATCCCTGCAGGGGTGTCCCAACTTAGCCCATCACAAGCTCTCATGGTCAACGAAGGATATTCCTTCTCCCAAGACAATCCGATCAGACTCGGAATCCCGGTTACAAGACATCTCGACAATGGTAAAACTAAACCAGCAAAGCCGCCTGAATGTGCTGACAAATCCCGATAGGAGCTGCACATATCTCGTTCTCAGGGCACACTCGGATAGGTCAAGGTATGAGTAAAACCAACCCTCGAGTTACCCCGAGGTGGCCCCATAGGCTGCCCATTTCTGACCAACACTCAAAGGAGCACCGGCCCAGGGGGGTTTAAATAAAGATGACCCTCGGGCTCCGGAAACCCAAGGGAAAAGAGGCTAGGTGGCAAATGGTAAAACCAAGGTTAGGCATTGCCGAAGGAGTTTTATTCAAGGTGAACTGTCAAGGGGTTCCCATTATAACCCAACCGTGTAAGGAACGCAAAATCAAGGAACATAACACTGGTATGACTGAAACTAGGGCGGCAAGAGTGGAACAAAACACCAGGCATAAGGCTGAGCCTTCCACCCTTTACCAAGTGTATAGATGCATTAAAATAGACAAGATATAATAATGATATCCCAACAATAAACATGTTCCAACAAGGAACAAACTCCAATCTTCACCTGCAACTAGCAATTCTATAAGAGGGGCTGAGCAAAGCGGTAACATAGCCAAACAACGGTTTGCTAGGACAAGGTGGGTTAGAGGTTTGACATGGCAATATGGGAGGCATGATAAGCAAGTGGTAGGTATCGTAGCATGGGCATAACAAAAGAGCGAGCATCTAGCAAGCAAAGATAGAAGTGATTTCAAGGGTATGGTCATCTTGCCTGCAAAGTTCTCCGAGTTGATGTTAGCTTTATCCTTGTAAACATACTCAACGGGCTCCTCGATCACGTACTCGTCTCCCGGCTCTACCCAAGCAAGAACAACAAGCAAAAGGGAGACACAATGAACCACGTGCAATGCACAAACAACATGATGCAAAACATGGCATGATATGTGGGATGTGATATGCGATGCATGTGCATGTTTCGGAAAGGAAAGATTGAACCTGGCCTCAACTTGGAAAACCAAGAGTGTCACTGGAAATAGGAGTTGATTTCGGTCGAAATTGATATAAAGATCATCGGAATTGGATGCACGGTTTGCAAATGACAAGCAAAACAAATATGGCACTAGTTTGCGATTAACAACACGAGGCCATCTAAATGCATCAAGAACAACATTCTACAGCACCCTAACATAGCAACAAAATACATGACATGGATCCACTCAAGATGCTTGACAAAAGATGAACACTACTCAATAGCAGGTTCAATCAAGCATGTCAAAAGTGCAAAAGATATCAGGTTATAGACTTAGTGAAAATAACATGTCAGGAATTTAACATCACGAAGCAATGTTTAGAGCACGATAACAACATGCTACAGGAACATATCATGGCAAAGCAAGGCATGGCATTAAGCTACTCAAAGCATACAACAAAAGTCCCTTACTGACCATAAGACAAAAGGGATCAGAAAATACAATGGCATCCATGTGAACATAGCAGTTATCGTTAACAGATTCGGACTTAGTAGAAAACTGGAACATGGCAAAACAGATATTAAGTAGGCATTTTTACAAGCTCGATGCACTCATCACAAGGCATTGCATGACAAACTAAGCATACACCCAGCAAGTAGACATGGCATAGAAGATAAACATGGCAAGAACAACATCATGGCATACACGGAACAACTACAACCACCTCGACAAAAATGCTTAACATGTAAACATTATGCCAGGAACATTTTATAGCAAAAGTAGAGCTCGATTGACTCAAGCTAGGGTGCTCCATAATTGCAAACAAAGACAAGGACGGATAGAGCACCACAATATCTACAAAACATTCTTACTGATCATGCTCAAAAGAGGCACAAATCACTCGGTAGCAACATGAATACATGGCATAAAAATATTATCAGGGCAAAGACTTAGAATATTTCTAAGTCCCTGAAATCAGCAACATTACTAGGGCTACTTTGCATGCTTGTTCTAGTCACCACAGAGATCACACAAAAAAACATGGCATACACCCTGTAAAGATGGCATGGCATACTTCAAAACACATGTAGAGCTCAAGTTCATAGGAGGCACACATCAATCATGGCAAAAATGACAAATGTCCAATTACTGATATGAATCTGAAACTAACAGAAACTAGCACTCTTCCAACAACATTTAGGGCATTAATATGAGCTCAAATGAACATGATGCAATGAGATGAAATGAAGTACTCATCGAGACGAATAATTTGATATGCTACACGCCCAAAACGAAGCTACAGATGCAGAGTTATGGCATGATGAAAATGCACAAAATTACTAAGATTAGGGCAAAAGTCAACCCAGATCTAGGGTTCGTCCGGCACGCGATCCGAGGCGGCGGCGGATCTCACCGGAGTTGATGTCGGTGATCGCCGGGGACCGGAGAAGAGGGCCGGCGAGGTCGGGGCGCCGAATCCGGTGAGGGGACTCGCCGAAGAGGAGGCGACCGCGTTGGAGGAGGCCAGACGGCGAGGCGGCGGCGGGCGTCGGAGGACGGTGTCGGTGGCGGTCGGCACTGGGTGGAGTGGCGGGTGGTCGAGGCGGAGATGGCGGCGGGCGGCGGACGCCGGCGCGGGCGGCAGGGAGCGAAGGAGGCGGCGCGCGGCTTCGGGCAATCGGGGGCTCTCCCCGGGCCGAGCGGGCCAGAGCGGGTGCGGGTGGCGTTGTGCCACATGGCAGCACGCCACTGGCTGCGGGCGGCGGCTGCGACTCGTCCGGTGTGAACCGGACGTGTCCGGCAGCGGAGATGGGCGAGGCTAGGGTTTAGGGGTGGATGGGATCCGAAATTTTTGAGGGAGTGGCCTTTTTATAGGTAGGAGGAGCTAGGAGGCTCCAAATTGAGCACGGTTTTCGGCCACGTGATCGTGATTGTACGATCTAGATGATGGGGGAGGTTTAGGTGGGTTTTGGGCCACTTTGGAGAGGTGTTGGGCTGCAACACACATGAGGCCTTTTCGGTCCCTTGGTTAATCGTTGGAGTGTCAAACGAAGTCCAAATGGCACGAAACTTGACAGGAGGTCTACCGGTAGTAAACCAAGGCCGCTTGGCAAGTCTCAGTCCAATCTGAGAACGTTTAACACCCGCACACGAAAAGAGGTAGAAAGGGACACCGGAGGACATAGGAGCGCCGGAATGCAAAACGGACAACGGGGAAAATGCTCGGATGCATGAGACGAACACGTATGCAAATGCGATGCACATGATGACATGATATGAGATGCATGACAAAGACAAAACAACACAAAGACAAAAACTCGACAACGAGGAAATAAAATAACTTAGTGCCGAAAATGGAAAGAGTTGGAATACAAATATGACAAGTTACATACGGGGTGTTAGAACACTCCACCACTACGAAAGGATCTCATCCCGAGATCTAGGACTGGAAAAACTCCGAGTACTCGGAAAGGAGGTGGTCCTTGCGTTCCCAGTTGGCTTCACGGTCAGAATGATGTGACCACTTGAGTTTCAGGAATTTGATAGACCTGTTGCGAGTCTTGCGCTCAGTTTCTTCAAGAATAGCAACGGGGTGCTCATGATAAGACATGTCTTCCTAGAGATCAATCTCTTCGAAGTTGACGGTGCGGTCAGGAGTCTTGAAACACTTGCGGAGTTGAGACATGTGAAACACGTCGTGCACGTTTGCAAAGTTGGATGGAAGCTCAAGTGGATAGGCAAGATCGCCTCTTTTGCCAATGATCTTGAAGGGACCCATGTATCTAGGAGCAAGCTTCCCTTTGATACCGAAGCGACGAGTACCTTTCATTGGAGAGACGCGGAGGTAGACATGGTCTCCGATCTCGAAAGCCAAGTCACGATGCTTGCTATCATAGTAACTTTTCTGGCGCAATTGCGCGGCTTTAAGATTATCATGAATGACTTTGCACATTTCTTCAGCCTCTATGATCAAGTCATTGCCAAGAAGTTAGCGTTCACCCGTCTCTGACCAGTTAAGAGGAGTACGACACTTCCTGCCATAGAGAATCTCGAATGGGGCCTTGCCCGAACTCGCTTGGAAGCTGTTGTTGTAGGATAATTCGGCATACGGAAGACAATCTTCCCACTTCATACCAAAAGAGATGACACAAGCCCTGAGCATATCTTCAATAATCTGATTGACTCACTCGACTTGGCCACTGGTTTGAGGATGAAAAGCTGTGCTGAAGCGAATGTTGGTGCCCATGGCCTTCTGAAAAGAATCCCAGAACTTAGAGGTGAAGATGCCCCCATGATATGAAGATATCAACTGCGGAATGCCATGCAGAGAGATAATCCTGGAGGTATATAGCTCTGCCAACTGAGTTGTTGTGATAGATTCTTTGATAGGAAGAAAATGAGCCACTTTGGTGAGCTTGTCGATGACAATGAAGATAGCATCATTGCCACGCTTGGACTTTGGAAATCTAGTCATGAAGTCCATCTCAATATGGTCAAACTTCCATTCTGGAATGGCAAGAGGTTGGAGGAGACCAGCTGGTCGTTGGTGTTCTGCTTTCACTGTTCTGCAGAGATCACATTCATTCACGGACTGAGCAATCTCGCGCTTCATTCGAGTCCACCAATATGACTGCTTGAGGTCCTGGTACATCTTTGTACTTCCAGGGTGAATAGAGAGGAGTGAATTGTGAGCCTCGTTCAGAATGACTTTACGAAGGTCACCTTTAGGAACAACAATTCGATCCTCGAAGAATAGAGTATCCTTGTCATCAAGACGATAGCACTTGTACTTGGGTTGACTCTTAGCAATCCCAATCTTCACCTTCTTCACCATAGCATCAAGAAGTTGAGCCTCGCGAATCTGATCTTCCAAAGTAGGATAGACTTGGACGTTGGCAAGAAATCCTTGAGGAACAACTTGTACATTGAGTTTGCGGAAAGCTTCACAAAGCTCTGGTTGGTAAGGCTTGAGAATCAAACTATTCCAGTAAGCCTTCCTGCTCAATGCGTCAGCAATTACATTGGCCTTGCCTGGAGTATATTCGATACTCGGATTATACTCTTGAATCATTTCGACCCAACGAGTCTGCCTGAGGTTGAGGTTGGGCTGAGTGAAGATGTACTTGAGACTCTTCTGATCAGTGAAGATGTCCACTTTTCTTCCCAACAAGAGATGTCTCTATGTTAAAAGAGCATGGACAACTGCCGCCAACTCAAGGTCGTGAGTGGGGTAGTTCTTTTCGTTGGGCTTCAACTAGCGAGAGGTATAGGCCACAACTTTCTTCTCTTGCATCAACACTGCACCAAGACCTTGAAGGGAAGCATCACAGAAGACCTCGAATGGTTTGGATTCATCAGGAGGAGTCAGAACTGGAGCAGTGACTAACTTCTCTTTCAGGGTGTTGAAAGCGATGTCACATTCAGGCGACCAGACATACTTCACATGCTTCTGGAGAAGGTTGGAAAGAGGCTTCGCGATCTTTGAGAAGTTCTCAACGAACCTTCGACAATAGCCTGCGAGCCCAAGGAAGCTGCGGAGTTGCTTCACATTCTGAGGTGGTTCCCAATTCACAATTGCAGACACCTTCTCAGGATTCATAGCTATGCCCTTGGCGGAGATGATATGCCCAAGGTAGAGAACCTCATCCAGCCAAAACTCACACTTTGAAAACTTCGCATAGAACTGATGTTCTCTGAGTTTATCCAGCACCAATCTCAAGTGCTTGGCATGATCCTCCTTGTTCTTGGAAAAGACCAAAATGTCATCGAGGTAGACCAAGACGAATTCATTTGTGTAGGCGTTGAAGATGAAGTTCATCATGCGAGATAATGTTGGCAAAGCATTGACAGGGCCAAAAGACATGACAATGTATTCATATGAACCATAGCTTGTTCTGAATGCTGTCTTGGGGATATCTTCTTCACGAATGCGAATCTGGTGATAGCCCATACGGAGATCAAGCTTGGGGAATACTTGAGCACCTTTGAGTTGTTCAAACAGCTCAATGATGTTGGGAAGTGGGTACTTGTTCTTTATGGTCTTCTTGTTCATTGGACGGTAGTCGACACAAAGTCGGTCCGTTCCATCCTTCTTATTGACAAAAAGAACACCACAACCCCATGGAGAAGACCTTGGTCGGATGAGACCCATACGCTCTTGAATATCGAGTTGCTTCTTCAGCTCCTTCAACTCTTCAGGTCCAAGCTTGTAAGGACGTTTGCAAACAGGTTCCGTGCCAGGCTCAAGATCGATGACGAATTCAACTGGCTGGTGCGGAGGCATTCCCGAAAGCTCTTCTGGAAAGACGTCTTGATATTCACAAACGACTGGAATCTGAGAGATGGCATCCAGCTCGCCCTTCTCATTGAGAGAAAGCAGTCGAATGGTATCATCACGAGTGGCAAAGACGATTACATCCTTAGACGAATGTGTCAATTGAATCTGCCTGGCAGCACAATCAAGCTGAGCCTTGTTCTTAGAAAGCTAGTCCATTCCGAGAATAAGATCAATATCTGAGTTACCAAGGACCATTGGGGAAGAAAGAAACTTATAGTCACCCAACGTGATAGTAACATCTGGAACCACCAAACTGGCACTCAAGCGTTTACCCAAAGAAACGATATCCATTGATTTGCCCAAATGAGAAGAAGCAAATTCATTCTTGGCAAAAAATGGCTTTGACATGAAACAATGCGATGCACCAGTGTCAAAAAGAACTTTTGCAGAAATACCGTTAACAGGAAGGTTACCCATGATGACATCTGACGAGTCCTCTGCCTGAGCTGAGTTCATCATGTTGACCTTGGCGTGCTTGGGATTATGCTTGACCACTGCGGTACTAGCAGATCTCATAGGAGGAGGAGGAAGACGCCTCTGATTGAAGCATTTGTTGGCATAGTGACCCTTCTGCTGACACTTGTTGCACGTGACCTCCAAGAGTGGACGGTGATACGGAGCACTTGATATTGGAGCATTAGACGAAGTCTTGTTCTGAAAGCCTGGGTTGGGTGGGTGGGAAGATCCGTTGCCACCTTTGCTCTTCTGCTGATAAGGCTGATGGAATGGAGGAGGAGGAGGCAACCAATACTTTTGCTGCTTAGTTGCCACTTGAGTTGAGGAAGAAGGAGTTGCATCTCTGACTTGCTTCTTGGAAGCATCGCACTTGAGTTGAGCAGTCTCTTGTTTCAGTGCCATGTTGTAGAACTCATCGTACTTCTGTGGCTCAAAAAGCACGAGAGCTAGTTGGAGATCTTCTCTGAGGCCACCTCTGAACTAATAAATCATGCTCTTCTCGTCAGGGACGTCTTGCTTAGCGAAATGAGCGAGCTTTTGGAACATGATGTTATACTGGTAAACAGACAAGATGCCTTGCTTCATGTTGCGAAATTCCTCACGCTTGCTCTCAACAACACTCTGAGGAATGTGGTGAGCTTTGAAGTCTTAACGGAATTCATCCCAGGTAATCACACGACCTCCTCTGGAATCTTTGTATTGCTGATACCATTCAGCAGCTTGGTCTTTGAGTTGGAACGAAGCAAACTTGACAAAGTCCTCAGGCCTGACATTGCTGCACTTGAAATGCTTGCAGATATCCACGAGCCAATCATCAGCGTCTGTTGCCTCAACACAGTTGCTGAAGGTCTTTGGCTGATTAGCGAGGAACTGGTTGAGTGTAGCAAACTGATTCTGATTGTTGCCATGGCCTTGATTCCCTTGGTTGCGCTCTTGCAAGAGTTGCATGATCAGCTGCGTGTTTGCATTGGTAGCGGCCATCATAGCTTGCCATGTCTCCAGAGGTGGAGGTGGTGGTGGCAATTCAGGATTCTGACGCGTTGGAGGAGCCATCCTGAAGAGGGTGACAACCGTTAGCATCTTGACAGACATATATTCAAGCTGAATCAAATGGATCGAAATTGCAACATATAGTCTTAACATCCGAACAAAATGAACGAATGCATTCCAATTGAAATGGTCACACTTCCATAAATTGAGAAGCCACTTAGATGGAGGTAGGTGAATAAAACAACAAGGTACGGACAAGAACAAATACTTGGTGAGGATTACCCAATCACAAACCAAATATCCGCGGAAGAAATACTAGAGCTACATGAATTCCCGCCTATGAAACTCCCGAACCTTTCCGGTTATGCAATCAGGTGTTGGGGATACAGGGGAAGCATAATATCTCACCCAAAGCTAGCAAATCCTACATCCAGCTGTATCCATCCTTCAACACATAACCAAGAAACCTTCGGAAATCATTTACCTCAACCTTCGAAAAGCGTCTATTATACAAGTTATGGCAATACTCCCGAACTCCCGCCCCAGTATTGGGTGGCGTCGAGGTTATCTCACCAACAACTGCATAAAAGAGATTTCCGATGTCAGCGAAACTCAGGTATTCCAGAGTTGCAACGATAAAATTGTGATGACAACACCTTAGAGCTCAACTCCCCGAGACACTGCCACAACCCCTAAATGTCATGAGGCACCAAGAACAATGTTCTCATCACAAAACCATTGGAACGATTCCAAGATACTAGTGTGATCCTAAATTTTTTTAGTGAAATTTGAGAAGAGAAGAGTTAAAACTCTACGTCAGGATGCCTCACCAGAGCGACGATGGGACTGAGGAGTAAAAATAATCCTACTCTACGATATATATAATCCTAAATGACTCAAAACATTTTTTCTAGACTCAACAACGCCAGCGATTCGATCAAGCAGGGGGCTCCTAAGGTCGGGGAAGGCTTAGATACCAACTTGTAACGCACACGATGCGGCTATATCTCCCACGTGTCGAAGCATGACTTAGAGGCATAACCGCATTTTAAACAATGTCGCAAGTGAGGTAATCTTCACAACAACCCATGTAATGAATAAGGAAAAGGAGTACATAGTTGGCTTACACTCGCCACGTCACACAATAGCATAAATATCATTACATTCATCCAAGTACAATCAAGGTCCGACTACGGAACCAAAATAAAGAACAACCCCAAATGTGACAAAGTCCTCGGTCGCCCCAACTGGGCACCACTACTAATCGTCTGGAAAAGAAACATAGTATCGTCATGAGTCCTCATCGAACTCCCACTTGAGCTCAGTCGAATCTCCTGGAGCGGTATCATCGGTCCCTGCATCTGGTTTTGGAAGTAATCTGTGAGTCACGGGGACTCAGCAATCTCACACCCTCGCGATCAAGACTATTTAAGCCTATAGGAAGGGTAAAAGTATGAGGTGGAGCTGCAGCAAACGACTAGCATATTTGGTGGCTAACATACGCAAATGAGAGCGAGAAGAGAAGGCAAAGGCACGGTCGAACAACTATGATCAAGAAGTGATCCTAGAACAACCTACGTTCAAGCATAACTCGAGACCGTGTTCTCTTCCCGGACTCCGCTAAAAAGAGACCATCACTGCCACACACTCTGTTGATTCATTTTAATTAAGTTAAGTTTCAAGGTTTTCTACAACCGGACATTAACAAATTTCCATTTGCCCATAACCGCGGGCACGGCTTTCGAAAGTTCAAATCCCTGCAGGGTTGTCCCAACTTAGCCCATCACAAGCTCTCACAGTCAACGAAGGATATTCCTTCTCCCAAGACAAGCCGATCAGACTCGGAATCCCGGTTACAAGACATCTCAACAATGGTAAAACTAAAACAGCAAAGCCGCCCGAATGTGCCGACAAATCCCGATAGGAGCGGCACATATCTCGTTCTCAGGGCACACTCGGATAGGTCAAGCTACGAGTAAAACCAACCCTCGAGTTGCCCCAAGGTGGCCCCGCAGGCTGCCCATTTCGGACCAACACTCAGAGGAGCACTGGCCCAGGGGGGTTTAAATAAAGATGATCCTCGGGCTCCGGAAACCCAAGGGAAAGAGGCTAGGTGGAAAATGGTAAAACCAAGGTTGGGCATTGCTGGAGGAGTTTTATTCAAGGAGAACTGTCAAGGGGTTCCCATTATAACCCAACCATGTAAGGAACGCAAAATCAAGGAACATAACACCGGTATGACGGAAACTAGGGCGGCAAGAGTGGAACAAAACACCAGGCATAGGGCCGAGCCTTCCACCCTTTACCAAGTGTATAGATGCATTAAAATAGACAAGTTATAATAATGATATCCCAACAATAAACATGTTCCAAGAAGGAACAAACTCCAATCTTCACCTGCAACTAGCAACGCTATAAGAGGGGTTGAGCAAAGTGGTAACATAGCCAAACAACGGTTTGCTAGGACAAGGTGGGTTATAGGTTTGACATGGCAATATGGGAGGCATGATAAGGAAGTGGTATGTATCGTAGCATAGGCATAGCAAAAGAGCGAGCATCTAGCAAGCAAAGATAGAAGTGATTTCGAGGGTATGGTCATCTTGCCTGCAAAGTTCTCCGAGTTGACGTTAGCTTGATCCTCGTAAACGTACTCAATGGGTTCCTCGATCACATACTCGTCTCCCGGCTCTACCCAAGCAAGAACAATAAGCAAAAGGGAGACACAATCAACCACGTGCAATGCACAAACAACATGATGCAAAACATGGCACGATATGCGGGATGTGATATGCGATGCATATGCATGTTTCGGAAAGGAAAGATTGAACCTGGCCTCAACTTGGAAAACCAAGAGTGCCACTGGAAAGAGGACTTGATTTCGGTCAAAATCGATATAAACATCATCGGAATAGGATGCATGGTTTGCAAATGACAAGCAAAACAAATATGGCACCGGTCTGCGATTAACAGCATGAGGCCATCTAAATGCATCAAGAACAACATGCTACAGCACCCTAACATAGCAACAAAATACATGACAGGGATCCACTCAAGATGCTTGACAAAAGATGAACACTAAGCTACAGCTAATTCACTCAATAGCAGGTTCAAACAAGCATGGCAAAAGTGCAAAAGATATCAGGTTACAGACTTAGTGAAAATAACATGTCAGGAATTTAACATCAGGAAGCTATGTTTAGAGCACGATAAAAACATGCTACAGGAACATATCATGGCAAAGCGAGGCATGGAAAGAAGCTACTCAACGCATACAACAAAAGTCCCTTACTGACCATAAGCCAAAAGGGATCAGAAAATACAACGGAATCCATGTGGACATAGCAATTATCGTTAATAGATTCAGACTTGGTAGAAAACTGGAACATGGCAACACAGATATTAAGTAGGCATGTTTACGAGCTTGATGCACTCACCACAAGGCATTGCATGACAAACTAAGCATACACCCAGCAAGTAGACATGGCATAGAAGCTAAACATGGCAAGAACAACATCATGGCATGCACGGAACAACTACAACCACCTCGGCAAAAATGCTTAACATGTAAACATGCTGCCAGGAACATTTTATAGTAAAAGTAGAGCTCGATTGACTCAAGCTAGGGTGCTCCATAATTGCAAACAAAGACATGGATGGATAGAGCACCACAATATCTACAAAACATCCTTACTGATCATGCTCAAAAGAGGCACGGATCACTCGGTAGCAACATGAATACATGGCATAAAAATATTATCAGGGCAAAGACTTAGAATATTTCTAAGTCCCTGAAATCAGCAACATTACTAGGGCTACTTTGCATGCTTGTTCTAGTCACCACAGATATCACAAAAAACATGGCATACACCCTGTAAAGATGGCATGGCATACTTCAAAACACATGTAGAGCTCAAGTTCATAGGAGGCACACATCAACCATGGCAAAAATGACAAATGTCCAATTACTGATATGAATATGAAACTAACAGAAACTAGCACTCTTCCAACAACATTTAGGGCATCAAGATAAGCTCAAATGAACATGATGCAATGAGATGAAACGAAGTACTCATCGAGACGAACAATTTGATATGCTACATGCCCAAAACGGAGCTACGGATGCAGAGTTATGGCATGATGAAAAATGCACAAAATTACTGAGATTAGGGCAAAAGTCAACCCAGATCTAGGGTTCGTCCGGCACGCGAACCGACGCAGTAGCGGATCTCGCCGGAGTTGATGTCGGTGATCGCCGAGGACCGGAGAAGAGGGCCGGCGAGGTCGGGGCTCCGGATCCGGTGAGGGGACTCACCGGAGAAGAGGCGGCCGCGGTGGAGGAGGCCGGACGGCGAGGCGGCGGCGGCGGGCGTCGGAGGACGGTGTCAGCAGTGGTCGGCGCTGGGCGGAGCGGCGGCCGGTCGAGGCAGCGATGGCGGCGGGCGGCGGGGAGCGAAGGAGGTGGCGCGCGGCTTCGGGCCCTCGGGGGCTCTCCCCGGGCCGAGCGGGCCGGAGCGGGTGCGGGTGGCGGCGCGCCACATGGCGGCACGCCACTGGCTATGGGCGGCGGCGGCGACTCGTCCGGTGGGAACCGGACGTGTCCGGCGGCAGAGATGGGCGAGGCTAGGGTTTAGGGGTGGATGGGATCCGGAATTTTTGAGGGAGTGGCCTTTTTATAGGTAGGAGGAGCTAGGAGGCTCCAAATTGAGCACGATTTTTGGCCACGCGATCGCGATCGAACGATCTAGATGATGGAGGAGGTTTAGGTGGGTTTTGGGCCACTTTGGAGAGGTGTTGGGCTGCAACACACACGAGGCCTTTTCGGTCCCTTGGTTAACCGTTGGAGTATCAAACGAAGTCCAAATGGCACGAAACTTGACAGGCGGTCTACCGGTAGTAAACCAAGGCCGCTTGGCAAGTCTCGGTCCAATCAGAGAACGTTTAACACCCGCACATGAAAAGAGATAGAAAGGGACACCGGAGGACATAGGAGCGCCGGAATGCAAAACGGACAACGGGGAAAATGCTCGGATGCATGAGACGAACACGTATGCAAATGCGATGCACATGATGACATGATATAAGATGCATGACAAAGACAAAACAACACGAAGACAAAAACCCGACAACGAGGAAATAAAATAACTTAGTGCCAAAAATGGCAAGAGTTGGAATACAAATATGGCAGGTTACATACGGGGTGTTACAATAAGATTGAGGATTTCCAAGTACAAGATGTTAGGAAGGAGCCTTGCAATAGAAGTAGGAGCAGCGCTGAGTCTGTTCAATCAGTTAAGGTAAGTCACTATATCCAACTCAGTAGTTCAATTCCTTGTTTGTTCCAGGCATAGTTAATTTGATCTTTTCAATTGCTTTATTTCTCCTTAGTTAATGAGATGTCGAACAATGATGCTTGATGTTGGGTACTTGTATAACTATTAGTTGACATAATTAAAGGCCTTACCATTTAATTACTCTCGTGAAGTGTGTCTGAAGCTTTGAAGTCTATTAACCAACTACTACTGCATGAGGCTCACAATCTAGTTTATACTAGGCTAATGATTGCATAGATTTTCTTGCTGTAGTAGGTTTGTATGAATCCCTCCGTTGTTCATTATGCTCCCTAAGACAATAATTGAGCTACAGAATGGCCAACTGCTTGCTTACTTATATGCAACATACTGTCTAAATTTGTAACCGTCTGTGTTTTGGATTTTGCCCCAAGATCATGCTCATCTGGTGAGCTAAGAGAGATTTCTGTATGCAGGCTGCACAGACTACCATTTTTATAATTTTTAAAATATCACCTCCTTTGCCATGTACAAAATAGTCTGTCTTGCTCGCTTCACTGTTGTAACTATATTTTTGCCCTAGTCATGTGTACTTATAGAAACATTTCAGTATGAAGTGATATCAACACAAAGATCTGTGAGCAGTGCGGCATGGCCATTACCGAATTATTATGGATTGGAATTGGAATGTGCTGATGTTCTCGAGCATCAACTAGAGGTGGCAAGACAATGTGTACATGATTCTTAACGTACAGTCAACATGTTGAGACTGGACACGCAGGTATTAGATGCAGGAGTCAAAAAAATGAAACAATACACTGAGGTAACCATGAAGGAATTGGAGATTTTGTAGACTGAAATTTGTGCTATCTAAATCCGACCAATTCTATTTTCTGAAGAGATTATAGTTTGAATGGTAAGTTTTGTTGATTTGTGTCCATAATGTATGAGCTTTATTTGTCCAGTGTATGTAATTTGTTGTTTGTGTGCGCTTAATTATCACTGGTGCCGAACTATAATGTCACAGCCGTAGATTAGCCTTGGTTGCCTTTGCATCTCATCATGTCATCATCATAGTTACGTTTATGAAAGTTGAATTGAGGTTAGTTGAAACCCTCAGAAATCATTTCAGAAATAATCAACATTAAAATCTCTTCAAAGAAGTCCAAGAAAATGTACCTCTTAGTCTATGAAAATACTAACAAGAGCTAAAACTCAAAACAATATTTTTGGATTCTCAAAGATATTTATTTTGGGCCTTTGAATTAAATCAATAACATATTTGAGTTGGATTTATTTCTGTTTATATAAGAGATGAAGTTCAAATAATTTTTGTAAGTTTGCATGTGGCCTTGGACTAATTTTCTGAGCTCACATAAAAATTTACAAAAAGTTCTAAATGATTTGATGCCTCAAATCAAATCTAACAAATTACAGAAAATAGAAAACAGAAAAGAAATGGAAGAGAGAGACAAACTTACATGTAGCTTACCTGTGTGGCCTGCTACTGTAGCTTACCGGCCCAGCCCACCTGGGCCTCCCTTGTCAGTCATCCTTGTCCTCGCGCCTAGAGGATAGGGGCATGTGGGGAGAGCGCGCGGGCACGCGCCGCGCCACCTCCACCCTGCCTGCTCCCCCCCCCCCCCCCGACGGCCTAGATGCCCTGGAGATGCCACGCTAGCCCCAGAACCATATGGATCGCTCTCCCTCTCCCCCGTTCTCTTCCTCGTCCGCTCCGCGCCATGACCAAAGCCACCACAAGCTTGTCGTCGTCGTTCGCATAGCCACTGCATCCCCCTCGACCGCTCGCCGTGTCTGAGAGCTCGGCCTCGGCGTCCTCGTCCTCTCCGACGACTAACGTGATGCCGGAAGCCCCGTATCATTGTCCCCAGCCTCGACTCAAAGCTCTGGCCGCCGAGATCGCCTTCGCCATTCTGCCCTCATCAGACCTCCCCCAAGCTCGCTGACAACGTCGCCGGATCCGCTGTGAGCCAACGCGTCGACTCCCCCTTCTTCCCCGTCCTCCCATGCCCTCCAGCTCCCTTGCCCACGAGCCAAAGCTCGGCTCCACCATTTCCGCAGCATGCGTGCTCCCCGTGCTCTGTTTGCTGCCAGCATGCAACGGGCATGCCCTAGAGCTCCCCTGGCGCTGACGTGCATCCTAGGCAGCTCGGTAGCGAGCCCAAGCACAGCACCCGCACACCACCGAGCTCCGCTGCCGCCTCTACTCGCCGTCCCCGACATCCCCATGACCACCACTGGATGCCCCGCACCACGGGCTCTCCAATGCACCTAACCACCCGACCAGCCATTACCGGAAATGGCCGGCTGGCGATCACCGCCGCTTCAGGTCATCGCCGGCATAACCACGCTGACATGGCACGACCATTAGGGGCTAATCCTACTGATTAGCCGCCCTTCAGCCACTAAAAGTGGGCCCCGCAGCGGGTCAAAGTATGAGTCAACGCGGGATTAGCACCCGTGTCACTGACCAGTGGACCCCACTGGTCAGGTTTGACCCAGTTGACCTGCTGATGCAGCAAATGCTTTCTAGCGTTTTTTTATCCAGGAAATTCCAGAAATTAGTCAAAACTTCTAAAAAATCATAGAAATTCAACCGTAACTCCAAATGAAATAAATTATATATGAAAAATTATCAGAAAAATTCAAGGAATCTGTTTAAGGCATTTTCATGCATGTTTGAACAACCTAAGGTTGCTGTATATAACAATTTGCATAATTGGCATTTGTATATCCACATATGGAGTTTGAATTTGAACCTTAGGTTCAAACCAACTTCATTTAATTTGTTGCTAGCTGCATTAGCCGAAATCACAGCATATTGGCATGTCATGATCATGCATCATATTGTTGCATTGCAATGATTGTGTTCTTTCTCTATTGCCAGTGGTTGTTCCCCCTCGGTAGACGTTTGTTCCGACGATGAGTTCAATGACACCGATGAAGAGCTATACTATCTTCAGAAGTGCCAGGCAAGCAAAACCCCCTTGTTCATTCTGGTACAATACCACTCTCTCGCTTCTGCTCTCTTTTACTACATTAGGACAACAACAATTCAACTGTTATATGATGTGGTAGTTGAACCCCTTTCCTCTGCATGACCTATCATTGCCACAGTAAATAGATGAAACCCACTAGCATGAGTAGGAGTTGTTTGAGCCCTGATGTGCCTACTTATTCATGCTTGTTGTCATGCCTGCAACTGCTTAGAGTTGATTCATGTCTGATTCATCAGGGATGAATTGGAATATGGTGAACATGTCTTACTATTGAGAGCTAAGTGTGTGAACACGATTTGGTAAAGGTAGCTGTGAGAGGCCATGTAGGAGTACATGGTGGGTTGTCTCATTGAAACCGTCCTCAGGAACTGAGTTCTGTGTCTGTGATCATGAACAACTACTACCACACATTGGGCTCTAGGCACTCCAAGCTCTCTCGACTTATTAATCAACCTGATGTCTGTCCAGGAGTTGCAACTAGTTTCTGTTGTTTGTAGGTAGTGCTAGTAGTCTACCAAGTGGCACCCGGTATAGGTGGGCTTGGGACAGACTAGGTGCAGTGGCACGGTGTACCAAGAGTCGCCCGTTTGGTGGGCTTGGGAACCCTGCTCACATCATTTGCGGCCGTGAGCGACACCCCGACCGGATCTCCTTGCGTATGGAACCCGAATAGGCCATCAACCTGGACTAGGGACTTGCGTGGTTAGTCAGGTCGTGGCCGACACCCTCGCCAGGCTTCCGCTTGAAGGTTGTCGAGATACATGGCGTGTACATGGCGGTAAGTGGCGAGAGCGTGTGTGAATAAGTACACCCCTGTAGGGTTATAAATGATCTATTCAAATAGCCACGTCCGCGGTAACCGACCTCTGGGTTGCTTATACAGTTCATAGACAAGTGAAAGTGGATACTCTAAAATGCGCAAGATAAGCGTGAGTGCTATGGATGGCCTTCTCGTAGGGAGACGGGAGCGGATCCATAGTGGTGTATTGATATGGTGAATATGTGCTCGTGTGCGCCACCTCAAAAGAGTTATCAGCAGTCGTAGTACAAGATAGCCACTGAGTCAAAGCTGGCTTGCTGCAGTTAAACTCCACCACCCCTTTGTTGATACTGGTGCATATGTAGGTAGTTCTGATGTAAGTCTTGCTGGGTACATTTGTACTCACATTTGCTTAATCTATGTTTTTGCAGAGAGACTTCAGTCTCACTAGTAGTACTGCTTGGACTTCGACGTTTAGCTTGTTACCTCAGCTACGATCTTGTACCCTTTGGAGGGTCTTGTTGATAGACAGGCTTACCAGCCTTCTCTCTTTTCAGATGTCTGTACTCAGACATGTTTATGCTTCCTCCTGTGCTTATTGATTGTATGACTTGAATGCTAGGTCATCAAACTCATGTTTGTAATATCTGGCTCCTTGGAGCCTATTGAATTAATACTTTGAGTCGTAGAGTTTTGTTGTGATGTCATGTTGTATTTGCAAATATTGAGCATATTGTGTGTATGCTTTTGAAATGCTTGGTATGTGTGGGATCCGACAACCTAGTTCTTTATTCTTGGTAGCCTCTCTTATGGGGAAATGTCTCCTAGTGCTTTCACTGAGCTATGGTAGCTTGCTACTGCTCTGCAACACTTAGGCTGGCCGGCATGTGTCCTTCTTCTGTCATGTGTCTATCCCTTCGGGGAAATGTCACGCATTGTTCCTTTATGTCCTTATAGCTTGCTACGACTTGGGTTCATACATTCATGAACGAAACGTTCGTTGCTGGGTCATGTATGCCTGTCCCTGTAAGTTAGTGCCACTTTGGATTCACGACTAGTCATGTCGGCCCGGGTTCTCTATCATATGGATGCTAGTGACAGTATCATATACGTGAGCCAAAAGGTGCAAACGGTCCCAGGCCAGGTAAGGTGGCACTCGTGGGGATACCGTGCATGAGGCCGCAAAGCGTTATGATGTGTTACATGCTAGATCGGTGTGACTTAGGATTGGGGTCCTGACAATTTTGATATCATAGCCTGACTGCCTATAGGATTAACAAGCCAAACTAGTTGAAGTTGAGTCTAGAAATTCTTAGTTATATAAGGGAATTGATTGTGGAAGGGAACGTAAGGATATTTTTACTCCTTTACCTTATGTCCTTCTGATCTGAGTCATCCTCTTCTCTTCTACGAGGATTAAGAACTAGGCTTCTCATCTTTCTATCAGGATCAGGTGTTATTAATCCGTAGACACTTAGGATTGTTGGTCTAAAGACTCAGTTCAGTTTCTGCTACTCCTTTGTGTTGTTAGTTGGACTTGGAACCTTGATATGATGTTGTTGAGTGGTTATGCCACCATTTTGCAGGATGTCTCAAATCTTTTTGAGCATTTACAGCCGTTATGTCGTCCGAGTCATTCAAGGTTTCTAAATAGTCTGATGCATTCGCAAATCCCTTCTTTCTGTTCTCGATGTTCCTTTGGGCCAGATTAACCACACTAATTGTTGAGTTGAGGTACTCCATTGCATCGGTACATATGTTGGAGCTATTATTATGACTCTAGGTGTCTTAGAGAATCACCTAGTAATCTACCCATGTTTTGTGTTCTCAGTGTGATGATTCTGGTCGTCATTCTCGAAAGCATCTTGTGATGCCATTTAGTTAGTAGGAATTCTATCTGGGTTCTCAAACCCAAGATTCACTCTACTTACTTCCTGTTGATAGTGTCTGCTCATTCCTTTAGGGTATTAGTAACCTTTGCGATAGTCCTTGAGGTCCATGGTATTTCCTTCTTCCAAATACCATGAACTGCATATGGTAGAAGTTCTTTTGAACCAAAAGAGCACAACCAGAGTGCTCTTGATGAGTTCTCCATTCTACATTATGAATCTGCCAGTTCTACCTTTCTGCATGGGTTATCCGGAAGAAATGTTGAGCTTTGCTGGACATACTAATCTGTGCATCCACAACTCAGAAAGATATATGTCCCTTGAGTTGTCCCTTTTCAATTGTATTCTGACCCTTGTGTATCAGTTGATAGTCGGGAGTATTTTTGCATCCGCGTTCATCGATGCCTTCTACCCTTGTAGTCCATCAAGCCATTCTATTCCGGAATGACTAGGAGAAACAAACTCTGGTACCTTATGCATTTCCAGGATTGGGTCTAAACAGTTGCATCCTGCAGATCAAAATGCCAATCCAGCTTTTGTTCTGTCTACCCTAGAGTATTACTTATTTTGTCAAGAATATCATAGGAATTGCACCACCTCTTATGAATTCTTGATGCAATGATACTTCTCGCTGTCATTGTTCATTTCTCGGTACCCGTGTTATGGCAACCGGAATGCCGACAAGTGAACCGTGGTGTGTAAAATAAATACTCCTAGCTACCATGTTGTTTGGTAGTTAAGGATGATAATTCCATTCTTAGTGTGTTGGTTATTGAATCATCATTCTAAGATAGATTGTGCTACCTAGTCCATTTTCTGTGGTGCACTCCTCGATCAATGAGTTAGGAATGTGCCAATCCCTTGCTTATTTGATCATATCGTCTTGCCTGAAAAGCAAGGTTGTTCTCGACCTTAGTAACGTATCGGTGGTTCATAATTTTCCAGATATCTTCAAGGAAGTATTACCAGGTTGTCACCTGACTGCTATGTTGAGTGCATGATCAAGTTGGTTTTTCTATAAACCACCTTTTCTCCAAGGATCTGTGTTGGATACTCCTGAACTAGTTGGATAGGCTAAACAATAACTTGGAGAGTTGGAAGATGGAAGCTTGTCCCGCTTAGTTCATCTCCAAAGGGATATCCTTGTGTTTGTGTGTTTGTTGAAGAAAGATGATATCTTCATGGATTGATCCTCGTGATCAATTTTCGGCGCTACCGTCTTATCCAATCTTTGATTTGAGTATGGGCTATCATCAAATCAAATCAGAACCGACGATTCTCATAATGTTGTCTTAATCATGGTCATCTCCTCGAGCATACACCATTACATCTTTTGGTTCTGACCAATGATATCACCGTGTTCACTTAATCGTGGAACTCCATTTATATGGAAACATGGATGAATTGTTATTGAGCCCATCGGCAACATAATTATCATCTCCATGATTTGCGTTGAACATTAAAGCTAGTGTTGGAAACTTTGTAAGCAATGCCTTTGTGTTCCGTTCATGAGGTATATGTTCGGATGAAAGAAGAGACTTCCTCTAATTCACGTGCATTCGGTGCAAGTTGCCGCCGAGAATTCGAAAAAGTTTGTTTTGCTTCCTTTGGAATCATCCCAAGTTAGTCTTGCACATGTGCGAAGTATTATGTGGTTTGAAGACTTGCAAGCTTCATTCTATATGTATCCCTAGCACACCAAGCCACTGATTGATTTGTTCAAGGAAGAGAAGTCTATGCTTGGGATCTAATCCATGGACTTGCATAAAGACTTTGAAACCCTTGATGATGGATCCTAACCTGAACTCGATAGTGTTTTATTATAAGACTACTATGTGGTCATTATTGTCTTGGACAACATGCTCACATGTATGTAGAAGAACCATCTCATGTTTTGGAGCTTGCTATCATAGTTCATTTCCCGATAATCTCGCAACGTCATCTCGTCGATTTGTGTTGCAAAATTTCTTTTCAGACATGCTGAGTCTGTACTATCATATCACCAATTGGATCTGAATGTTAGGCAGATATGATGGTTGGAACATTCCCAACAGTTGCATTTTGTTCCCATCTTGCACTGCCATTGTGCCAATTTCCCATGGGTTGCCTTCTCAGCAGTTGCTATCCAAGATCATATTCAAAATTGGACTTACCATGGGTCCCATCCATCTCCAATGATAAGCAAAATCACTCATTGCGTTGTCTTCAACAAAGTAGTCCACATCATCCATTCTAGTCTGAGTATGCCACTCTTTCGAACTCCTTCACACGATCGTTTGTGATTGCCTTAGGCTGGTATAAAGAGTCTCAGTGATCTCTATATCAAAATTAATTATTTTTGCCACTTGAGGGAATAATTTTACGAGTCACCTTCCCTAAGGTGCCCCGTTATGGAATCATGGCAATTATTTCCATGCTATCTTGAAACCATGCACCATCATCTTAAGCATGGAATTATTGCCTACCAAATTAAACCTTCGTCATTTGTTTCTTTCCATACCTCTTGACATGTGTTTGTGTCTCAGCTCAAGATATGTTCAACGTCCCATTCCGTGAGCTGATTGTGAGTTGCTCGATCTTCGAGAAGATCGACTCTTTAGAGTTTTCCCTTTCTTCTCACCGTCGTGTTGGATGAAGTTCCCGAAGGCAAAGACGTCAGGATCAACATGATGCAATGAATCAACTTCTTCAAGAAGGGCAGTTGGATCCTGAAGATCATGTTAACTTTGTGTCCCCTTTGTCTTCTTACCTCACGTCTTGAATCTCAGGACGAGATTCTTGTTTAGTGGGGGTGAGTTGTCACAGCCCTAGATTAGCCTTGCTTGCCTTTGAATCTCATCATGTCATCGTCATAGTTATGTTTATGAAAGTTGAATTGAGGTTAGTTGAAACCCTCAGAAATCATTTCAGAAATAATCAACATTAAAATCTCTTCAAAGAAGTCCAAGAAAATGTTCCTCTTAGTCTCTGAAAATATTGGCAAGAGCTAAAACTCAAAACAATATTTTTGGATTCTCGGAGATACTTATTTTGGGCCTTTGAATTAAATCAATAACATATTTGAGTTGGATTTATTTCTGTTATATAAGAGATAAAGTACAAATAATTTTTGCAAGTTTGCATGTGGCCTTGGACTAATTTTCTGAGCTCACATAAAAATTTAAAGAAAGTTCTAAATGATTTGATGCCTCAAATCAAATCTAACAAATTACAGAAAATAAAAAACAGAAAAGAAATGGAAGAGAGAGACAAACTTACTTGTAGCTTAACTGTGTGGCCTGCTACTGTAGCTTACCGGCCCAGCCCACCTGGGCCTCCCCTGCCAGTCACCCCTGTCCTCCTGGCGCGTGTGGGGAGAGCGCGCGGGCACGCGCTGTGCCACCTCCACCCTGCCTGCTTCCCCCCCTCCCCAATGGCCTAGACACCCTAGAGACGCCACACTACCCCCAGAACTGTCTGGATCGTCTCCCTCTCCCCCGTTCTCTTCCTCGTCCGCTCCGCGCCAGGAACGAAGCCACCGCAAGCTTGCCGTCACCGTTCGCGTAGCCACCGCATCCCCCTCGACCGCTCGCCATGTGTGAGAGCTCGGCCTCGATGTCCTCGTCCTCTCCGATGACTAACGCGACGCTGGAACCCCCGTATCGCCGTCCCCGGCCTTGTCTCGAAGCTCTGGCCGCCAAGATCGCCTTTGCCGTTCTACCCTCATCTGACCTCCCTCGAGCTTGCTGATGCCGCCGTCGGATCTGCTGTGAGCCAAAGCGTCGAATCCCCCTTCTTGTGACGCCCTCAATTCAATCGTACACTAATCATACACGCAAATGTGTATGATCAAGATCAAGGACTCACGGGAAGATATCACAACACAACTCTAGACACAAATTAAAATAATACAAACTTTATATTACAAGCTAGGAGCCTCGAGGGCTCGAATACATAAGCTCGAATACACAAGAGTCAGCGGAAGCAACAATATCTGAGTACAGACATAAGTTAGACAAGTTTTGCCTTAAGAAGGCTAGCACAAAAGCAACATTGATCGAAAAGGCAAGGCCTCCTGCCTGGGAGCCTCCTAACTACTCCAAGTCGTCAGCGGCCATCACGTAGTAGTAGGCACCCTTGGGGTAGCAGTAGTCATCAGTGGTGTCGTCTGGCTCCTGGGATTAGTCATCTGGTCGCAACAAACGGGTATGGGGGAAAGAGGTAGCAAAGAAGCCGTGAGTACTCATCCAAAGTACTCGCGAGACTTACATCAGATCTAAACTAAGTATGCATCTGTATCAAAGGAAATGGGCTGTATCTATGGACTAAACTGCAGAATGCCAGAAGGGAAGGGGAAAGCCTAGCCTATCAAAGACTAGCATCTTCTGGAAACCACCATCTTGCAGCAACAGGAGGGAGTAGAGTAGCATAAAGTAAAGTAGCAGTAATGTTATCAACCTCGGCCAGAGATCCTTTCTCGACTCCTTGCGAGCAAGCAATCCTAGAGCCATACTATCCAAGTGTCAACACATTCCGAATATCATCACCATCCAGTTCTAATCACAAGCATCCAATTCTAGTTGTATCGATCGGGATACAACTCCAAGTGTTCGTTACCGTAGGACAGGCTATGGATAGATGTTTTCTTCCCTACAGGGGTGCACCAACTTAGCCACCACGCTCGATTAACTCCGGCCGGACACACTTTCCTGGGTCATGCCCGGCCTCGGCCAAACAATACGCCGCAACCCGACCTAGGCTTAATAGAGAGGCCAGCACGCCGGACTAAACCTATGCCCCCAGGGGTCATGGGCCATCTCCCCGGGAACTCCTGCAAGTTGCGTGGGCGGCCGGTGAGCAGACCTAGCTACCTCCTTCAAAAAGGCAGGTGCTTACCAGTCCAACCTGGCGCGCGCCGCTCAGTTGCTGACGTCTATTAAGCTTCGGCTGATGCATACGACGCAGAACACCCATACTATGCCCACGTGATGGTTAGTGCTATCAGGCTAGAGGCCCCTCGGATCAAATATCCAAATCGTAGTGGATTAGGAGCATGCGGTAACGAGCAGAGACTCACGATCGATGTGACCCCGTCGCCCCGTCTCGAGTACTTGCGGCAAGGGCTAAGAATGCCTGGCCACGCCTCGTAAGTATCTCGCGGGCACCCTCCAGGTCAACCCGTCTCCACATCACTCGCAATTAAGCTCGCGTGGGTACCCCTCAGGGCCGACCCGTCTTTAGTAACATGGTTCAGTGTAAGTCATAGTAACCATAGTAACTGTGTGTCTAACACCAAGGGGAAAACCCGAGGAATCACCCCTGGTGAATTCCACTCGATGTTATCATCAAGGTGAACGTAAGAGGATCCACCCTCGAGGTTCACACTTGAGGGGTTGCATGACTGAGCCGTAACGGAAGTGGTTAAGGAGGAAATCACCCTCGATGACCTCGGCCGTATAGCTACACTACTAAGCTCTCATCGGGAGTGATGTAAGAGGTTCCACCCTCGGCACTCGATGGTAACTCTGCAGAGCTGTACAACTAGGGTGGTGATGTGCGGCGTCGGGACCTGGACATTGATCACGTTGATCGAGTCATCAAACATAAAAGCTAGGCAACTGGGACAAGGTGGGGTCACTAATGGATCTCTAACCAACATATACTAAGCAGTTTAGGATAATCAGGTAAGGTAAGAAAGCAGGTAACAACAACAGGCTATGCATCAGAGTAGGATCATACAGAAAGTAGTTGCAGTTCTAATGCAAGCATGAGAGGGAAAGAAATGGGCGATATCGGGATGCTCAAGGAGGGTTTGCTTGCCTGGAAGCTCTGTTGAAAAGGAAGAAGTGTCATCGTCGATGTAGTCGATCACAGGGGCAACATCAGTCTCGGGGTCTACCGGAGAGAAGAGGGGGAAGAAACAGTAAATATAAAGCAACATAGCACCACAAGCATAACAAGGCAATAAGATGTGCCGGGTGTGACCTAACGTATGTCTACACGAAAAAGGTGGAGGGGGAAGACAGCCGGGAATGTTTTCCCGGTTCCGGACCTGTGTCAGACAGATGACCGGTGGGGGAAAGTTCCATGTTCAGATAGTTAGAGGCATCTGACAGGTATGTGGGTAGTGTATTCGGGTTCGTCTCGTTGTTCTGAGCAACTTTCATATATAAAGTTTTTCGATCCGAGCTACGGTTAATTTTCTATGATTTTCAAAGTTTTTTTAAACATAATGTGGAATTATTTAAAATAACAGAAATGAAAATATGACGTCAGCATGACGTGTTGATGACGTCAGCAGTCAACAGACTCGCTGACCATGTCAAACCTGACCTGTGGGTCCAATGGGACCCACATGTCAGCCTCTATTAGTCTAACAGTATATTAAACTAACTAATCTAGGTTAATTAGCTACTGGACCCCACCTGTCATAGACTAATTAACTAAACTAATTAGTTTTAATTATTAAAACATTTTATTTAGTGGAATAAGCGGTGGGGCCCGCGTGTCAGTGGCTGGGGCCTACCCAGTCAGCACAGTTGACCAGGTCAATGGGTTAACTGGAGCTAGGGGGCCCACGGGCAGTGACCCAGAGGCGAGCCCTGCCGGTGCCAGGTCAGCACCCGCGCCGGAGCAACGCCGGCGAGACCATCCGCGGCGGGTGAACTCCGGAGACGGACGGGATTCACCCATAGGAGGCCAACATGGGCGCGGGCGGGCGCGTTCGAACAGCGAGAGCCCGCCGCGTCGCGTGGTGAGGTCACCTGGGCTCGCGGCTGGCCGGAACCGCGCCGGCGACAAGTGGAGGAGGCGGTGGGGTTCGGGACCTCGTCGGGATCGCGCTACGGGGCACGGGGAGGGGCGCGACAAGGCGCGTTCGAACGGCCACTCGGCTGCGCGTCGAGTGATGGTGGTGGTATCGCCGGACCTGGCCAAAAACGTCGTCGGCGACGAGGTTTGCGGCGGAGCAGCTACGGGTGACGACGAAATGGAGCTACGGCATGCTATGGATCGGGAGAAGGGGCTAGGCAGGACCTGCGCGGCGTAGTGAAGCTAACGGGCATACGCCCGTGACCAACCCCCGTCCTCCCGTGCCCTCCAGCTCCCTTGCCGCACGAGCTGAAGCTCGGCTCCGCCATTTCCGCAACGTGCATGCTCCCCGTGCTCCGTTTGCTGCCGTTGTGCAACGGGCGCGCCCTAGAGTGCCCCTGGTGCTGACGTGCAGCCAGGCAGCTCTGTAGCGAGCCCTAGCACAGCACCCTGATACGTCTTTGTCGTATCTACTTTTCCAAACACTTTTGCCCTTGTTTTGGACTCTAACTTGCATGATTTGAATGGAACTAACCCGGACTGATGTTGTTTTCAGCAGAATTGCCATGGTGTTAGTTATGTGCAGGAACAAAAGTTCTCGGAATGACCTGAAACTCCACGGAGATTATTTTTGGAAATAATAAAAAATACTAGCAAAGAATCAAGGCCAGGGGGCCCACACCCTAGCCATGAGGGTGGGGGCACGTCTGCCCCCTAGGCGCGCTCCCTGCCTCGTGGGCCCCCTGGAGCTCCACTGACCTCAACTCCAACTCCATATATTCGTCTTCGAGGAGAAAAAAATAGAGAAGAAGGATTCATCGCGTTTTACAATACGGAGCCGCCGCCAAGCCCTAAACTCTCTAGGGAGGGCTGGTCTGCAGTCCGTTCGGGGCTCCGGAGAGGGGAATCCGTCGCCATCATCATCATCAACCTTCCTCCATCACCAATTTCATAATGCTCACCGCCGTGCGTGAGTAATTCTATCATAGGCTTACTGGACGGTGATGGGTTGGATGAGATTTATCATGTAATCGAGTTAGTTTTGTTAGGTTTTGATCCCTAGTATCCACTATGTTCTGATATTGATGTTGCTATGACTTTGCTATGCTTAATGCTTGTCACTAGGGCCCGAGTGCCATGATTTCAGATCTGAACCTATTATGTTTTCAGGAATATATGTGAGTTCTTGATCCTATCTTGCAAGTCTATAGTCACCTACTATGTGTTATGATCCGGCAACCCCGAAGTGACAATAATCGGGACCACTCCCGGTGATGACCATAGTTTGAGGACTTCATGTATTCACTATGTGTTAATGCTTTGATCCGGTACTCTATTAAAACGAGGTCTTAATATCCCTTAGTTTCCACTAGGACCCCGCTGCCACGGGAGGGTAGGACAAAAGATGTCATGCAAGTTCTTTTTGATAAGCATGTATGACTATGTTCGAAATACATGCCTACATTACATTGATGAAATCGAGCTAGTTCTGTGTCACCCTAGGTTATGACTATTACATGATGAACCGCATCCAGCATAATTCTCCATCACCGATCCATTGCCTACGAGCTTTCCATATATTGTTCTACGCTTACTTACTTTCCGTTGCTATTGCTATCATCACTACAAAATACCAAAAACATTACTTTTACTACTGTTACCTTTTGCTACCGTTACCACTACTATCATATTACTTTGCTACTAAATACTTTGTTGCAGATACTAAGTTTCCAGGTGTGGTTGAATTGACAACTCTGCTGTTAATACTTGAGAGTATTCTTTGGCTCCCCTTGTGTCGAATCAATAAATTTGGGTTGAATACTTTACCCTCGAAAACTGTTGCGGTCCCCTATACTTGTGGTTTATCAAGACTATTTTCTGGCGCCGTTTCCGGGGAGCATAGCTCTATTCCTTGAGTCACTTGGGATTTATATCTGCTTATCATTATGAAGAACTTGAAAGATCCAGGAACCAAGATTTATCCCTCAATTACAAGGGGAGGTAAGGAACTGCCATCTAGCTCTGCACTTGATTCACCTTCTGTTTTGAGTAAGCTTGCGACACCTAGACCTGCTTCTGCTATTAATTCTGATATGTCGCATATTATTGATGACGCCACTTCTGCTATGCAAGATACTTATGATGAAACTACTTCTATGCTTGATACTACTGTGCCACTTGGTGAATTTCTTGATGAACAACTTGCTAGGGCTAGAGAGAATAAAATTATTGAACCTAACAATATTGATGAAAGTAATGATGAATGCTCTCCTAATAAATATGAATTTCCTGTTGTACCTGAGGGCTATGTTATGGATGAAGAAACTAAAAGAGACTTTCTTGCATGCAATGATAGAAGTGATCTTAAGAAATTATTAGCTAAGCTTAAACAGAAAACTCTGAATGCTAGAATAAAATATGATTCTTCTTATGCTACTTCACCTATCTTTGTTAATGATAAGGATTATGAATTCTCTATTGATCCTGATATAATTACTTTGGTTGAATATGATCCTTTTTATGGCCTTGAATCTGAAACTGTTGTGGCACATCTTACTAAATTAAATGATATAGCCACCCTGTTCACTAATGATGAGAGAACTCTCTACTTTTATATCCTTAAAATATTTCCGTTCTCATTAAAGGGTGATGCTAAGATATGGTTTAATTCTCTTGATCCTGGTTGTGTGCGTAGTCCCCAGGATATGATTTATTACTTATCTGCTAAATATTTCCCTGCTCATAAGAAACAAGCTGCCTTAAGGGATATATATAATAGTGTGCAAATTGAATAAGAGAGTCTCCCACAAGCTTGGGGGAGGCTTCTCCAATTACTTAATGCTTTGCCTGATCACCCTCTTAAGAAAAATGAAATACTCGATAACTTTTATAATGGACTAACCGATGCTTCCAGAGATTACCTGGATAGTTGTGCTGGTTCTATTTTTAGGGAAAGAACACTGGATGAAGCTTAAGTTCTATTGAATAATATGTTGACAAATGGAAATAATTGGACACTTTCTGAGCCAGCTCTTGAGCCAACTCCTGAGCCTATTCCTAAACCAACTCCGAAGAAAAGAGGTGTTCTATTTCTCAGTCCTGAAGATATGCAAGAGGCAAAGAAATCTATGAAAGAAAAGGGTATTAAAGCTGAAGATGTTAAGAATTTACCTCCTATTGAAGAAATACATGGTCTTAATTTACCGCATGTTGAAGAAATATATGGTTTTAATCCATCACCTATTGAAGAAACACATGGTCTTGATAACCCGACACAGGTAGTAAAGGTAAATTCTCTCTATAGATATCATAAAGCTGAAATCCCTCCTACTAAGTATGCTAGCCAATGTTTGGATGAGTTTGATAACTTTATGGTTAAGCAAGAAGACTTCAATGCTTATTTTGGTAGACAATTGAAACAAAATGCTCATATGATTGAACACTTGGGTGATTATATGTCTAGAGTTAAAGGCGAACTTAAACTCATTAGTAAACATGCTTCTATGGTCACCACTCAAGTAGAACAAGTACTTAAAGCGCAAAATGATTTGCTCAATGAATTGAGTAGTAAGAATAATGACTACGCTGTTAGAGTGGCTACTAGAACTGGTAAAATGACTCAGGAACCTTTGTATCTTGAAGGCCACCCTAAGAGAATTGAGCAAGATTCTCAGAGAAATAATATAGATGCACCTAGTCCTTCTAAAAGGAAGAAAGAGAAAAATGATAGGACTTTTCATTATTCTAGTGAACCTGTTATTGACACACCTGAGAATCCCAATGATATCTCTATTTCTGATGCTGAAACACAATATGGTAATGAACATGAAACTAGTGATAATGTTAATGATAACGTTCATGTTGATGCTCAACCTGGTAATGATCATGATGTAGAAATTGAACCTGCTGTTGATCTTGATAACCCACAATCAAAGAACCAACGTTATGATAAGAAAGACTTTGTTGCTAGGAAACACGGTAAAGAAAGAGAACCATGGGTTCAGAAACCCATGCCTTTTCCTCCAAAGCCATCCAAGAAAAATGATGAGGAGGATTTTGAGCGCTTCGCTGAAATGATTAGACCTATCTTTTTGCATATGCGTTTGACTGATATGCTTAAGATGAATCCTTATGCTAAGTACATGAAAGATATTGTTACTAATAAAAGAAAGATACCGGAAGCTGAGATTTCCACCATGCTTGCTAATTATACTTTTAAGGGTGGAATATCAAAGAAACTTGGAGATCCAGGAGTACCCAGTATACCATGCTCCATTAAAAGAAACTATGTTAAAACTGCTTTATGTGATCTCGGAGCCGGTGTTAGTGTTATGTCTCTCTCTTTATGTCGTAGACTTGATTTGAATAAGTTGACACCTACTGAAATATCTTTGGAAATGGCTGATAAATCAACTGCTATACCTTTCGGTATTTGTGAGGATGTGCCTATTGTGGTTGCAAACGTTACTATTTTAACGGACTTTGTTATTCTTGATATTCCCGAGGATGATAGTATGTCTAATATTCTTGGAAGACCCTTTTTAAATATTGCAGGGGCTGTTATTGATTGCACCAAAGGCAATGTCACTTTTCATGTTAATGGTAATGAGCATACGGTACACTTTCCAAGCAAACAACCTCAAGTCCACAGTATCAATCTATTGGAAAAATTCCATCGATTATTTTTGGAGGTTTTGAATTTCCTCTTCCTACTGTGAAGAAGAAATATGATATTCTTATTATCGGGGATGTGCATATCCCCGTTGAGGTAACCTAGTGTCATTCGAAATTTCTCCGGTTCCATGTTACTCGAAATGAGTTTTTTAACAAGACTTGATCAACCTTATTAGTGGATTCCTTTTGATGAGCATGAGATGGATGAAGTTAGAAAGCACAACTCTCCGTACCCTCTTTTTACTTTCTGTTATTTAGTTGAAATAAAGTAAATATTGCATTTTCTGTATGTTTTCTGAATTATCCGTGCAATATAAAAATACCCCGAAAATAAAAGTTCTCCAAATGCCCTGCCAATTAAATATGATTTTTTCTAGAATATTTGAGAATATTTGGCACCGAGAACACAACAGGGGGAGCTGGCACCTGGCCACGAGGGTACAGGGCGCGCCCCCTGCCTCGTGGGCCCATGGTGGCTCCCCTCCACTTATTCCTACACCCACACACTTCGTCTTCCTCCCAAAAAATCACCATCTAGCTCAAGCACGAGTTCTAGCTCATTTTGCTGCGATTTTCGATCTCCTTGCTCAAAGCACCTCTCACAAAACTGCTTTGGGGGATTGTTCCTTGGTATGTGACTCCTCCATTGGTCCAATTAGTTTTTGTTCTGGTGTTTTATTCAATGCAAATTTGTGCTTCCTAGGTGACCATGTTCTTGAGCTTGCATGTTAAATTTATATGGTTCCAAGTAGTTCTATTGCATGATATAGGCTCTAGGCACTTGTAGGAGTAGTTGCTATCAATTTTGTTGAGTATGGTTTACTTTTATTTGAAGTTACTAAAAATTTCAGAAATTTTTCAAAGGAAGAAATATGTTTAGGAAAATGTACCAAGGTGGTTCTTCAAGGAAACAAGGACCCAGGCTTGCAATGCGTGATGCTGATGATGAGCCACCAAGGGACGCTCCAGTGCGGCCTTGTGAATGGCCCCCGGAGGACTTCATGGATCGAGCAGGAATTAAGGAAGAATTATTTGTGTAACGCTGATCTTGTGAGCTTCGAGGCAGAAAAGTGCCGCAAGTACCACTATCTCACTAGTTCCTTTGTGAGGAGGTTTGAATTTTCATCTTCATGCAATTCTCAAATTGTCATGTTTGATCTTTATGAAAATTCTTATACGATGGACTTAGAGGACTTTACCACTGCTTGCAAACTTCCACAATGGGGTAGTGCTAGTGAACCTCGCAAATCTGAATTTAGGGATTTTCTTGCTAGTATAACTGTGGGGAATCTAGAGATATTGCACAAGCTACCATAGGGAGCATTCATTTTCCTGCTATACATTATTTTGCTCTTTTCATAGGTAGGTGAATAAATGGTAAAGATGAAGCGTGTCATATGTGTGTCCCTGAGCTCAGTATTCTTAGGAGTGCTGTGTTAGGAGATAAATATTATAATTTGGGAGCCATTGTTGCACGTAGGTTGCATCATAATAGATTTAATGGAGATTTCTTCGGTGGAATTTATGCAACTTGTATAGCTAATTTTCTTGGTATAACCATACGTGAGGATGATATTGAGTTGCCTCCTGCTTATTTGGATTATGAGGCTATGTTTCGTCATCATTTTGTTGAGAGGAATGATCAGTTCCTCCAGTACCGACTAATCTTTGAGAGACGACGCACCTATCACGTCGCTCTCCCTGCTTCTACTTTCTTTGACTTTCAAGCAAAAGGAAGATATTTTATAACCAGAGAGGAGGCAGAAGAGTATAAGAGGAGGGCCGAGATAGCTCGCCTCCAAGCTGCAGCCCATGATGCAATGACTGCTGCATCTCAATACGACCCCAACTACAACTTTGGATATCCGCCAGGCCATCTGTGGCATTAGACCAACTTAGGCCAAAAGCCTAAGCTTGGGGGCGTACGTATATCCCACCGACATTACATTCATGTTCACACACTCATCGCTAGTTCTCGGTGCTCATACTTTTTCATTGTATCATCCATACTAGTTTATTTTATTTTTTATGTTTTCTTCTTGTGTGTTTGATAAACCTTAAGAAAAACCAAAAAAATTAGTTGTAGCTTTTAGCTAGTTTTAATTTCCATGCTTGTAGTAGTAATTAAAAAGGAAAACCCAAAAAGATTTCCTGTTCTTCTTTTGCTTGTTGGGAGCTTTCCCGTGTAAATAGTTTTATTTCTTTTCTTTTCTTTGGGGGGTCGTTAGGAGAAGACCATATTTAAATTGTTAAAGTGGATCTTATATGCATTATTGTTGATCTGACAAAAGAGTCCATATTGCCTTGTCTTCTCCTGTTTATTGAATGCTTGCAGATTCCAGCTTAGTCTAATGCACGTGCACTGTTATTATTATTCACATCATTCGGTCATGCAAGTGAAAGGTAATTATGACGATATATGATGGACTGGTTGAGATGGGAGAAGCTGGTATGAACTCGACCTCTCTTGTTTTTGTAAATATGATTAGTTCAACGTTCCTGATTCAGCCTATTATGAATAAACATGTTTGCAATGGCAATTAGAGATTATAGTTCCTTATGCCATGCTTAATTAGCTAGGAGCTTATAATGGTTTACCTTGCGTGCCAACATGCTATTAAAATGGTTGTGATGTGGTATGATAGGGTGGTATCCTCTTTTGAACGATTCGAGTGGCTTGACTTGGCACATGTTCACGCATGTAGTTGAGACAAAATCAACATAGCCTCTATGATATTTATGTTCATGGTGCATTATATCCTACTCATGCTTGCATTCGGTGTTGATTAATTTTAATGCATGTTCATGACTGTTGTCACTCTCTAACTGATCGCTTCCCAGTCTTTTTCTATCCTTCACCTGTACTAAGCGGGAATACTGCTTGTGCATCCAATCCCATAAACCCCAAAGTTGTTCCATATGAGTCCAACATACCTACCTATATACGGTATCTACCCACCGTTCCAAGTAAATTTGTATGTGCCAAACTCTAAACCTTCAAATAAGCATTCTGTTTTGTATGCTCGAATAGCTCATGTATCAACTAGGGCTGTCCGTATCTTCCATGTTAGGCGGGTTATTCTCAAGAGGAGTGGACTTCGCTCCTCACTCACGAGAAAATGGCTGGTCACCGGGATGCCCGGTCCCATGCTTTATGCAAATCAAATCAAAATAATTGCAAACAAAACTCCCCCTGGGACTGTTGTTAGTTGGAGGCACTCGTTGTTTCGAGCAAGCCATGGATTGATGCTTGTTGGTGGAGGGGGAGTATAAACTTTAGCATTCTATTTGGGAACTGCCTATAATGTGTGTAGCATGGATGACATCGCCATCTCTTGGATGTTATGTTGACAATGAAAGTATACCGCTCAAAATATTATTCACCTCTATTTCAAAATTGAGCTCTGGCACCTCTACAAATCCCTACTTCCCTCTGCGAAGGGCCTATCTATTAACTTTTATGTTGAGTCATCATCCTCTTATTAAAAAGCACCAGTTGGAGAGCACCGCTGTCATTTGCATTCATTACTATTAGTTTACATTGAGTATTACTTGATTGGATCTCTTTTACCATGAATTACAATGTCTAGTCAGCCCTTGATCTTTAAAGGTGCTCTGCATTTATGTTTTACGGTCTCAGAAAGGGCTAGCGAGATACCATCTTGTTATATCATATTATGATTGTTTTGAGAAAGTCTTGTCATCCGAGATTTATTATCATTGCTCGCTAGTTGATTATGCTATTTGTATGAGTAAACATGAGACATAAGAGTTATTGTGAATATGGTTAGTACATAATCTTTGCTGAAAACTTGAATGCTGGCTTTACATATTTACAACAACAAGAGCAAATAGAGTTTGTAAAAGTTTTTCTTTATCACTTTCAGTTTGTCAACTGAATTGCTGGAGGACAAGCAAAGGTTTAAGCTTGGGGGAGTTGATACATCTCCGTCGTATCTACTTTTCCAAACACTTTTGCCCTTGTTTTGGACTCTAACTTGCATGATTTGAATGGAACTAACCCAGACTGACGTTGTTTTCAACAGAATTGCCATGGTGTTATTTCTGTGCAGAAACAAAAGTTCTCGGAGTGACCTGAAACTCCACGGAGATTATTTTTGGAAATAATAAAAAATACTAGCAAAGAATCAAGGCCAGGGGGCCCACACCCTAGCCACGAGGGTGGGGGTGCGCTTGCCCCCTGGGCGCGCCCCCTGCCTCGTGGGCCCCTTGGAGCTCCAACGACCACAACTCCAACTCCATATATTCGTGTTCTGGGAGAAAAAAATAGAGAAGAAGGATTCATTGCGTTTTACGATACGGAGCCACCGCTAAGCCCTAAACTCTCTAGGGAGGGATGATCTGGAGTCCGTTCGGGGCTCCGGAGAGTGGAATTCGTCGCCATTGTCATCATCAACCTTCCTCCATCACCAATTTCATGATGCTCACCGCCGTGCATGAGTAATTCCATCATAGGCTTGCTGGACGGTGATGGGTAGGATGAGATTTATCATGTAATCAAGTTAGTTTTGTTAGTGTTGGATCCCTAGTATCCACTATGTTCTGAAATTGATGTTGCTACGACTTTGCTATGCTTAATGCTTGTCACTAGGGCCTGAGTGCCATGATTTCAGATCTGAACCTATTATGTTTTCATGAATATATGTGAGTTCTTGATCCTATCTTGCAAGTCTATAGTCACCTACTATGAGTTATGATCCGGCAACCCCGAAGTGACAATAATCGGGACCACTCCCGGTGATGACCATAGTTTGAGGAGTTCATGTATTCACTATGTGTTAATGCTTTGGTCCGGTACTTTATTAAAAGGAGGCCTTAATATCCCTTAGTTTCCACTAGGACCCCGCTACCATGGGAGGGTAGGACAAAAGATGTCATGCCAGTTCTTTTCCATAAGCATGTATGACTATATTCGGAATACATGCCTACATTACATAGATGAATTGGAGCTAGTTCTGTGTCACCCTAGGTTATGACTGTTACATGATGAACCGCATCCAGCATAATTCTCTATCACCGATCCATTGCCTACGAGCTTTCCATATATTGTTCTTCGCTTATTTACTTTTCCGTTGCTATTGTTATCATCACTATAAAACACCAAAAAATATTACTTTTGTTGCCATTACCTTTTGCTACCGTTACCACTACTATGATATTACTTTGCTACTAAACACTTTGCTACAGATATTAAGTTTCCAGGTGTGGTTGAATTGACAACTCAGCTGCTAATACTTGAGAATATTCTTTGGCTCGCCATGTGTTGAATCAATAAATTTGGGTTGAATACTCTACCCTCGAAAATTGTTGCGATCTTCTATACTTGTGGGTTATCACACCTGCACACCACCAAGCTCTGCCTCCGCGTATGCTCGTCGTCGCTGCCGCCGCTACACACCGTCCCCGACATCCGCACGACCAGCACTGGATGCCCCGCACCACGGGCTCTCCAACGCACCTAACCACGTGACCAGCCGTGGCCGAAAACGGCCGGCCGGCGATCGCCGCTGCGTCGGGTCATCGTTGGCATAACCACACCGACGTGGCACAACCATTAGGGCTAATCCTACTGATTAGCCGCCCTTCAGCCACTGACATTGGGCCCCGCGGCGGTTCAAAGTATGAGTCAACGCGGGATTAGCACCCGTGTCACTGACCAGTGGACCCCACTGGTTAGGTTCGACCGAGTTGACCTGCTGACGCAGTAAATGCTTTCTGGCATTTTTTTTATCCAGGAAATTCCAAAAATTAGTCAAAACTTATAAAAAATCATAGAAATTCAACCGTAACTCCAAATGAAATAAATTATATATGAAAAATTATCAGAAAAATTCAAGGAATCTGTTTAAGACATTTTCATGCATGTTTGAACAACCTAAGTTTGTTGTCTATGACAATTTGCATAATTGGAATTTGAATATCCACATATGGAGTTTGAATTTGAACCTTGGGTTCAAACCAGCTTCATTTAATTTGTTGCTAGCTGCATTAGCCGAAATCACAGCATATTGGCAAGTCATGATCATGCATCATATTGTTGCATTGCAATGATTGTGTTCTTTCTCTGTTGTCGATGGTTGTTCCCCCTCGGTAGACGTATGTTCCGACGATGAGTTCGATGACACCGATGAAGAGCTATACTATCCTTAGAAGTGCCAGGCAAGCAAAACCCCCTGTTCATTTCGATACAATACCACTCTCTCGCTTCTGTTCTCTTTTACTACATTAGGACAACAACGATTGAACTGTTATATGTTGCGGTAGTTGAACACCTTCCTCTGCATGACCTATCATTGCCACAGTAAATAGATAAAGCCCACTAGCATGAGTAGGAGTTGTTTGAGCCCTGATGTGCCTACTCATTCATGCTTGTTGTCATGCCTGCAACTGCTTAGAGTTGAGTCATGTCTGATTCATTGGGGATGAATTGGAATATGGCGAACATGTCTTACTATTGAGAGCTAAGTGTGTGAACACGATTTGGTAAAGGTAGCCATGAGAGGCCATGTAGGCTTCCGCTTGAAGGTTGCTGAGATACATGACGTGTACATGGCGGTAAGTGACGAGAGCGTGTGTGAAGAAGTACACCCCTCCAGGGTTATAAATGATCTATTCGAATAGTCATGTCCGTGGTAAAGGACCTCTAGGTTGCTTATACAGTTCATAGACAAGTGAAAGTGGATACTATAAAATGCGTAACATAAGTGTGAGTGCTATGGATGACCTTCTCGTAGGGAGACAGGAGCGAATCCATAGTGGTGTATCGATATGGTGAATATCTGGACTCGTGTGCGCCACCTCAAAAGAGTTATCAGCATTCGTAGTACAGGATAGCCACTGAGTTAAAGCTGGCTTGCTGCAGTTAAACTCGACCACCCCTTTGTTGATACTGATGCAGATGTAGCTAGTTCTGATGTAAGTCTTGCTAGGTACATTTGTACTCACTTTTGCTTAATCTATATTTTTGCAGAGAGACTTCAGTCTCAATAGTAGTACCGCTTGGACATCGACGTTTAGCTTGTTACCTCAACTACGATCTTGTAACCTTTGGAGGGTCTTGTAGATAGACATGCTTACTAGCCTTCTCTCTTTTCAGATTTCTGTACTCAGACATGTTTATGCTTCTGCATGTGCTTGTTGCTTGTATGACTTGAATGCTGGGTCATCAGACTCATGTTTGTAATATCTGGCTCCTCGGAGCCTATTGAATAAATACTTTGAGTCATAGAGTTTTGTTGTGATGCCATGTTGTATTTGCACATATCGAGCATATTGTGTGTATGCTTTTGAAATGCTTGGTATGTGTGGGATCTGACAACCTAGTTGTTTATTCTTGGTAGCCTCTCTTATGGGGAAATGTCTCCTTGTGCTTCCACTAAGCCATGGTAGCTTGCTACTGCTCTAGAACACTTAGGCTGGCCGGTATGTGTCCTTCTTCGTTACTATGTTTGTCGCTTCAGGGAAATGTCACGCGTTGTTCCTTTAAGTCCTTGTAGCTTGCTACGACTTGGGCTCATACGTTGATGAACGACAGATTCGTTGATGGGTCATGTATGCATGTCCCTGTAAGTTAGTGCCACATTGGATTCACGACTAGTCATGTCGGCCCGGGTTCTCTATCATATGGATGCTAGCGACACTATACATGAGCCAAAAGGTGCGAACGGTCCCGGGCCAGGTAAGGTGGCACCCGTGGGGATACCGTGTGTGAGGCCGCAACGCGATATGATGTGTTACATGATAGATCGGTGTGACTTAGGATCGGGGTCCTGACATATAATGCATAGTGGGTATATTCGGATGTAATTTCTTTATTGTATAGTGTAGGATTATTGTATGTTTCTATGCCTTAGTCTTTTTGTTGTATAGTAGGATAATTCTTGAATATGCTATATCGTTGAAATGGGGGCCCACACGCCCAAACATTTCCTGGACGCTATACAAACGAACAAACATGTGTAGTTAAAGCGGGCCTTAATTGGGCTGGTCAAAATAATATTAAGTGGATCCCAAATGATGTGGCCCACCGTAACGACGGCTCTTAGCAGGCCGTTAACAGGCCAAAAGCTCGATAGGGCTGTATAAATGGAAATGGCCCGCGGGCCTCTAGCAGGCCGAAATAGATGTCAATTTTGTCTCGGCCCTTTTACTTTACGGGCCAGTAAGAGGCCGAAAGTGTTATGGGCCGTTTACAGGCCTATTGTCACGGCGGGCTAGAATTGGCCCAACTGCCGAATGGGCCGAGAAAAGGCCGAAAGATGTTCTAGGTCGTTAACAGGCTGGAACTGACGATGGGCCGCTAACAAGCCGAGAGAAGCTCCGGCCGCAATTGGGCCCAAAGATGTAGCAGGCCGTTAATGGGTTAAAACTGACGATGGGCTAGAAATTCTCAAATGTAGAATGGGCCTTTGATGGGCCAATTCTGTGTAACTTGTATGGGCAGTGGTTGTAAATGGGCCTGACTCAAGTAGGCCGCTAATGGGCGGGCCCGCTTATTTAGACAGGCCCGGCCTCTTAACCTGAATGGGCCACTGTTGGGCCGGTCCACGTGTCAACATATCATAGGCGCCTTGTGAGGCTCCGAGACCGACGATCCAGTTGCCTTCCTTGTTTTGTGTGTCGGCCGTGTTATTTATTTGTTTGTTGCATTCATCATCGCATCATTCACATTGCATCGGCACTCCGTTGCCGTCAGGTTTTCAAAACTTGCATCCGCTCGTAGTTGCCGCATCCCCCCTTGCTGTCGTGACCGTTCCGAGACCAACCTTGTTCTTCATTTTCCCTCTTGCCTAACCCGGAGTCTTTCTGCACAGTGCACAAAGCCCCTCACGTGCGTGTTCGAAACTCACCCGAATCCGACCCACTCCATCATCACCGTTGGGTCCGGAATATCCCCAAACATCCCTAAATCATCATCGGTTTCTCGTTGGACTCTCCTAAGCTATGTATTCTCGACCGTCCGATTTAAATCGGAGGGTCCGATCTAGCCCTCTTTTGGACCTCATCCTATATATAGACCAACATCCTAGGCAGCAACCCTAAAATCTAGCCCCTTGTCCCATCGTGCCGCCGCCAGTCATCCACCCCTCTCCTTCCTTGGGATCCATCCCGCATCCACTTTGTTTTCAGCTGCCACCCTCTCCATCGAGATCCCGCAACCAAGGCACCGAGCTCCTCCGCTCGATCCCTCCCCGACCACCTCATGCCCGACTGCCGCTGCTCCCATGTGCTTCCAGGAGCCACTACCTCTGCCCGAGCTCCTCCCGCAGCTCCCATCACCCTCGACCCCGTCTCGTTGGCCGACCGACACCTGCGACCGGAACATCGCCGGAGATGAGTGCCCCGACATCCCCGCTCCTTCCCCCCTCCTGCTTCTCTACCTTTCTTTCTCACGATCTCCCTCTCCCTCTCTTTGTCTCTTTCACAGGAGGCCGACGTCGATGACATGTACGCCGCCGCCCCATACTCCGTCTCTGCACCCCTGGAACGGGACGAAATCGACCAGATCCGGTGCCTCCCACTCGGACCTATGCCTCCCCCATGTCCGTGAGCCCACGCCCGCCATCTTCCTCACTGGCGACGACGAACAAGACAGCCATGGGCCCTGTTTTGACCGAACCGGCCACAACCACGAGGTGTTGACCGTGCCTTCCTCACTCGCGTGGACCCTACCACTTGACCGGATCCAGCCGTCTGTGCCATCGCGCCATCTTCAAGCCATCGGGTGTCTGGTTCCCCGCCGCTTGTTCATTGTGCGAGGGAGACGGCCACGCCAACGCCAAGTCCTGCTCGATCCCAACCAGACGAGCGTGTCTGCTCGCGAGGTCCAGCCGCGCCCGCTACAAGGCCCGACCCCCTTCGACCCAGCCGGCCTGCCTTGGCCTCCTCACTGACTGGGCCCAGCCCATGGTGAGCAATCAGCAGCTCCCCCCAGCCCAGTTTTCCTCAAATCTGGCCCGTGATGTTTTTTCCCCTGCCAGGACAATTTTTCTAATTTCCAGAAAACTGTTGTTTTTTAGAAAACACCTTACTATTCATGCATATAATATCTCCATAACTGCGCATCAGCTTAAAACAAACTTATTATGAAAAATGCTTAGAAATTCATATAGTTTCATAATATCCAACTTTCATCCATGTTTAAAATGTTGTTTGCATTTAATTTGCATATTGCCATGTTAAAATGATTTAATTCATAACTAGTTAACCATAACTCGGTTTTAAATAAACTTTGTATGTAAATGGGGTAAAAAAATTCCTAGATTAACATGGTGCACTCATCTTGCATGTTTAACAAATCTAAAATATGGTTTAGGGTAGAACAATACCAAATTCATAATATGTGTATGGGGATTTTTCTAGAATTGTTGTTTGTTGTTTCGGCCTCATTTAAACTGGCCTATATAGGTTGTTTTCTTATGCTTCACCTCTTTCCATGTTTAACACCATTTAATATTGTTGAGTACATAAACGAGAGAGAACTAAATAAGTCATGTGGTGTCTCATCAATATGCAACTCGTTACATATTGAGCTCCACTTAACTTGTAGTATTGTTTGTTGCACTTTGCCTTGCCATGCCATGCCTCTTTAAACCAGATATGCATCATACTTGGATGCGCATCATGTCATGTTCATGTGATGGTTGTTTACCATGTTGTTTCCTTCTTTCCGGTGTTGCTTCTTCTTGATAGTTCCTGTAACGTTGCGTTTGTGAGGATCCGTTCGACTATGTCCGTTGGTCTTCTTAATGGACTCGTTCTTCTTCCTAGCGGGATTGCAGGCAAGATGACCATTACCCTTGATATCACTTCTATATTTGCTTGCTAGTTGTTCGCTCTATCGCTATGTCATGCTACCTACTACTTGTTTATCATGCCTCCCATATTGCCATGTCAAGCCTCTAACCCACCTTCCTAGCAAACCGTTGTTTGGCTATGTTACCGCTTTTGCTCAACCCATCTTATAGTGTTGCTAGTTACAGGTGCCATGCAGGTTGTTCCATGTTGGATCATGGATATGTTTGGGATATCATATTATCTATTGTTTAATTTAATGCATCTATGTACTTGGTAAAGGGTGGAAGGCTTGGCCTTTTGCCTGTTGTTTTGTTCCACTCTTACCGCCCTAGTTTCCGTCATACTGGTGTTATGTTCCATGATTTTGCGTTCCTAACGCGGTTGGGGTTATGGGACCCCCTTGCTAGTTTGCTTTGAATGAAACTCCTCCCGCAAGGCCCAACCTTGGTTTTACCAGTTGCCTCACCACCGCCTATATTTTTCCCTTGGGAATCGTGCTCCCGACGGTCATATTTATTTTAAACCCGCCAGGCCAGTGCTCCTCTGAGTGTTGGTCCAACCTGGGCGATGTCCAGCACCCCCTGGGCAACCAGGGTCTATGCCAACCCGATGTCTGGCCCATCCGGTGTGCCCTGAGAATGAGATATGTGCAGCTCCTATCGGGATTTGTCGGCACATAGGGCGGTCTTGCTGGTCTTGTTTTACCATTGTCGAAATGTCTTGTAACCGGGATTCCAAGACTGATCGGGTCTTTTCGGGAGAAGGAATGTCCTTCATTGATCGTGAGAGCTTGTGATGGGCTAAGTTGGGACACCCCTGTAGGGTATAAACTTTCGATAGATGTGCCCGTGGTTATGGGGCAGATGGGAATTTTTTAATATCCGGTTCTACAGAACTTGACACTTAACTTAATTAAAATGAATCAACCGTGTGTGTAGCCGTGATGGTCTCTTTTCGACAGAGTCCGGGATGTGAACACAGCTTGGGTTATGTTTGAACGTAAGTAGTTTCAGGATCACTTCTTGATCACTTGTAGCTTCACGATCGTTGTGTAGCTTCTCATCTTACTCTCATTTGCTTATGTTAGCTACCATATTTTCTCAGCGTTTGCTGCAGCTCCACCTCATTACCACTTCCTACCCATAAGCTTAAATAGTCTTGATTTCGCGGGTGTGAGATTGCTGAGTCCTCGTGACTCACAGATACTTCCAAAATAGTTGTAGGTGCCAACGATACCAGTGCAGCTGATGCTACTAAACTCAAGTGGGAGTTCGACAAGGATCGTGGTTGTTGATATGTTTCATTTCCTGATGATTAGTAGTGGAGCCCAGTTGGGACAATCGGGGATCTAGCATTTGGGGTTGTCTTCTTTTCTTTTGGTTCCATAGTCGGACCTTGTTTGTACTTTGGTTGATGTATGTTTAACTTGTTATTTGTGTGAAGTGGAAATTGTAAGCCAACTCTTTATCCCTTTCACATTCAGTACATGCGATTGTGTGAAGATTACCCCTCTTGCGACAAAACCACCATGCGGTTATGCCTCTAAGTCGTGCCTCGACACGTGGGAGATATAGCCGCATCGTGGGTGTTACACGCATCATATCCAGTGAATGGATGACATCTGTCCCAACGGTGAGCTAACACGTGTTTCCTCCGGCCAATGAGAATTTTACATGTGTAAAATCCTCATTGGTCCGGGCTATTAGCGGGTTATCGGGTCCAAAACCGGACCCGATAGCTTAACGGGCCCATTACGGTGGATGCCACGTGTCGGTCACCCTTAACGAAAGCACTTCCATGACATGACATTTATCGTCATGAAAGTGAACACTTCCGTGATGATAATTTTGGTAATGTCATGGAACACTTCTATCACAGCACAGGTATTACTATCTTGATTCCGTCATAAAATCATCATGGATGTACATGCATGACAGAAAACGTGTCCTACTATGAAAAACACGTATCATCATGGAAGTCTCTTTTTTTTGTAGTGCCTCGAGTAGGTAAATGATAAAAATATAATTTTTTATGTGGAATGCTACCTAACATAAACTTGATCACATATCTAGTCATGGCATGAATATTAGGACATAAGTGATTCAAAGCAATTGTCTATAATTTGACATAAAGACATCAATACCCAAGCATCCCAACAAACAATCATGTCTTTCAAAATATCAACGCTAAAGAAAGTTATCCCTGCAAAATCCTATAGTCTTGTCATGCTCTATCTTCTTAACACAAAATATTTATCATGCACAACCCCGATGACAAGCTGAGCAATTGGTTCATACTTTTTAACACGCTTCAGGTTTTTCAACCCTCACGCAATACATGAGCGCAATTCATGGATATAGCACTACGGGTGGAATAGAGTATGATGATAGGGGTAAATATAGAGAAGACAAAAAGTAAGAAAGTCTCACATCGACACGGCTAACCAACGGGGTATGGAGATTCCCATCAATTGATATCAACATGAGGAGTAGGGATTGCCATGCAACGAATGCACTAAGAGCTATAAGTGTATGAAAGCTCAATATGAAAACTAAGTGGGTGTGCATGTAATCCCATAATGAAAAATTCCCACTAGTATATGAAAGTGACAACATAGGAGACTCACCATATGAAAAACATGGTGCTACATTGAAGCACAAGTGTGGTAAAGGATACTAACAATGCCCCTTCTCTCTTTGTTTATTTTTTTTCTTTTTTTCTTTTTTTTTCTTTTTTTTTCTTTTTTTCTTTTATATTTTTCTCTCATTGTCCGGAGTCTCATCCCGGCTTGTGGGGGAATCATAGCCTCCATCATCCTTTTCTCAATGGGGCAGTGCTCTAAAAATGAATAATGATGATCATCAGACTTCTATTTACTTATAACTTAAAAGAAATAAAAATTACAACTCGATACCTATGGCAAAGTATGACTCTATATGGCATGTACCAGGATGTGCAATGATCTAGCGTAACATGTATGAAAAATGATGAACGGTGGCTGAGCCACAACTGCTATATGATCATGCAAAGCAATATGACAATGAATGCTCAAGTCATCAAACGAAAGCGGTGGAAGTTGCATGGCAATATATCTCAGAATGGCCATGGAAAAGCCATAATAGGTAGGTATGGTGGCTATTTTGAGGAAGATATAATAAGGCTTATGTGTGATAGAGCGTATCATATCACGAGGTTTGGATGCACTTGCAAAGTTTGCACCACGTCTCGATGTGGGAAAGGGCAATGCATGGTACCGTAGAGGCTAGCAAATTGCGAAAATGTAAGAGTGCGTATAATCCATGGACTAACATTAGACATAAAGAACTCATATACTTATTACAAAAGTTTAATAGCCCTCGAAGCAAAGTACTACTATGCATGCCCCTAGGGGGATAGATTGGTAGGAAAAGACCATTGCTCGTCCCCGACCGCCACTCATAAGGAAGACAATCAATAATAAATCATGCTCCAACATCATAGCATAACGAGAAACTATACATGTATGCTTCGGGACTCACAAACCTTAACACCAACATTCTTACTAAACACAACCATTTACTAGTACCTCCCACATATTCCATCTCTATATCACAAAACTATTGCAAGGAATCAAACATATCATATTCAGTGATCCATAAGTTTTATGTACGATTTCATGACTAACCATGCAATTAACCAATTCCTTTTGACTCTTTAAATAGATCTAAGTGAAGCATGAGATTTAATTCTTTCTACAAAAGACAATGCTCTAACAAATATAAGTGAAGAAAAATAGCATTCTTCAAACAATGGATTTCTATGTGAAGAGAAACAGGCAATCCAAACTTCAAATGATATAAGTTAAGCACATGAAGCATTCTATAAAGCCATACTCAAAAGATTTAAGTGAAGTGCAATGATCATTCTATAGATAAACCATGGACTATCTCATACCAGCATGGTTCATGAAAGAAAAGTGAAAACTAAATGAAAAAGACTCTCCAAGATTTACACATATCACATGAACAAAACGAAAACGACAACATATCAATATTGGTTGGAGAAAGTTGGGATGCCTTCCGGGGCATCCCCAAGCTTAGACTCTTGAGTCTCCTTGAATATTTACTTGGGGTGCCTTGGGCATCTCCAAGCTTGAGCTCTTGCCTCTCCTCCTTCTCCTCATATCGAGACCTCCTCGATCTTTGATCACTTCATCCACACAAAACTCAACCGAACTTTTAGTGGCGGGGTTAGTGAATATGGCAATGAAATCCCATAATGTACTGCTGCAACATTATTGTATAATTATAAACAAACATTACCCACTGTATGCTATCACAATTTTATGGCCCCAAGTCAAGGAGGCTTCAACAAGAATTCAAAAATACGCAAATAACGAAGCTATAACAACAATATATGAAAACAGGACAGTCTATAAAGATTTGAACACCCACCATACTTCTGTCACTCACACAATTCTGAAACAATTAGGAAAAATAAACATTTTGTATAGCAAGACAGTGCAAAAGGTTTCAAAACTATTTGACATTCCAGTAAAAAAATGTAAAATCGAGTACTACATCCAAAGTTTCTGTTTTGCACCGCACAAACCAACAAGCAATTTAATCGTCCAAAAGGCAAACCTTGTCACATTATTTTTATAATACAATGGAATTGTACAAGGGGATAATTATTTTTGTTGAAAAGTTTCCATAATTTGATAATCCCCAAGTGCAGGGAATCATCGTAGCAATTCCCAATTGTGGAAGTGATAAGTATGGAGTGTCGAACCCACAAGCAGCTAAAGGTAAGATCGATATTCTCTCAAGCCCTATCTGCCACTGATACGACTCTACGTACACCGAATGTTTGCTTCCAACTAGAAACGAGAAATAAAACTACATTGTGGGTATGAAAAGAATAACTTTGCATGGTATCGGAGAGATAAAATATAAAAGTAGGTGATGTTATCATAAAGTTAGAATATATTACTAAATATTATAAATAGAGAGTGTGGAATAATGATGGATCGGTGTGCGGAATTGTCTTAGGCAATTTTTAATAAGACCGGCAGTCGTCATTGCAATTTCATATGAGGGAGAGGCATAGGCTAACATACTTTCTCTTCCTGGATCATATGCACTTATGATTGGAACTCTAGCATGCATCTGCAACTACTAAAGATCATTAAGGTAAAACCCAACCATAGCATTAAAGCATCAAGTCCCCTTTATCCCATATGCAACAACCCCCTTACTCGGGTTTATGCTTCTGTCACTCAAGCAATCCACTATAAGCGAGTCATGAACATATTGCAACACCCTACGTCGGGAATCCCTCACGCTTGCGTGACACGGAGGGCACAATAGGACATCAGCAAAATAAAACATACAACTCGTACCAATCTAGATCATCAATCAACCCAAGGACAAAGGATATCTACTTAAAACATCATAGGATGGCAACACATCATTGGATCATAATATGTGGCATAAAGCACCATGTTCAAGTAGGATTACAGCGGGGTGCGGGAGAGTGGACCGCGTAAAAGATATGAGGGTGATGATGATGATGATGATGGTGATGTTGATGAAGACGATCACCACGGCAATGATTCCCCTCTCGATGGCACTCCAGTGCCACAAAGATAGAGGATGAGAGGTTCTCCCCCTTGTGCTTCCTCGTCCATGGCCTCCCCCCTGGATGGGGAGCGGTTCTCCCTCTGGTCCTTGGACTTCATGGTGATGATGGCCCCTCCGGGATCCTCCTCCATAGCCTCCGATGATGATGGCCCCCTCCGGCAGGGTGCCAGAGAGGGCCTAGATGGATTTCTTGTGGCTACAGAGGCTTGCAGCGGCGGGACTTCCGATCTAGGTTATTTGCTAGAGGTTTGGGCATTTATAGGAGAGGTTGGTGTCGAGAACAAGTCAGGAGGCCCCACGGGAAGTCCACAAGGCACAGGTGTGCCCAGGGGGGTGGGTGCGCCCCTGACCCTCGTGGGGCCCACGGGACTCCCCTCCGGTAGATTTTTGTTCCAGTATTTTTTATAATTTCCAAAAAAAATCTCTGTTGACTTTCATAGCATTCCGAGAACTTTTATTTCTGCACAAAAACAACACCATGGTAGTTCTACTGAAAACAGCGTTAGTCCGGGTTAGTTCTAATCAAATCATACCAAAATCATATAAAACTATTGTAAACATGGCATGAATACTTCATAAATTATAGATACATTGTAGACGTATCATAATTAAGATTTAAAAAGTTTCCGTAAGCATGAACACAGTTCAAGGAGCTCCCCCACTTCAACAATGCTTGTCTCTCTCACTTTCATTTTCCTTTTTGAAAAGTTTTGGGTTCCCCTCTATTTTTTGTTTTTAAACTATTTAAAAGCACCCAACAGAAATAAACGAATCTATATAACTTCTGGATTGTCTCCCTGACAACGCTTTCTTTAAAGCCATTAAGCTAGGCATAAAGTGCTCAAGTAATGGATCCACCCGGATCCCAAGGTATATCAAAACCAATTTGAATGAGAAATTATTTGGCATTTAGTAGTGAGCACAAAGTGATGTGTGTCATGTAACAACAAAGTCCAACTCTCTCCCTATGCATAGGCATGTCATATAAGAACAATTCATGCACATCAAGTAAAGGCCAATGCATAGTATAAGCAGTTTCTTGCAATTTTGTTGTGTTGGAAACATAGAGAGGCGGAGATGTAGTTCCTCTCTCATAATAATTGCAAGTAGGAGCAGCAAGCACATGCATATCACATTCATCAAAATTATCATGTGCAACGGTAAAAGGCAACCCATCAATATAATCCTAAATAAGAACAAACTTCTCCGATATAGTGTAGTTGGGAGAATTCAAAAAGATAATAAGACTATCGTGTGTGGTTGCAATAGCAAAAATTTCATGTTCAACATAAGGAACTATAGAAAGTTCATCTCCATAAACATAATTCATATTGGCATCATGGCCACAAGCATAGCAAGCATCAAGTTCATCAAAAAGGGATATTTCAAACAAATCAACGGGATCATAGCAATTATCACAGCATTCATCCTTTGGTAAGAACGAAGGGGCATTAAATAATGTATGAGTTGAAGAGTTACTCTCATTAGAAGGTGGGCGCGGGTAGCTAATCTGCTCTTCTTCCTTTTGTTCTTCACTCTCCTCATCATGTTTTTCATCCAATGAGCTCATAGTTTCATCAATTTCTTCTTCCATAGATTCCTACAAAAGATTAGTCTCTTCTCCGACAGCGGATATTTTCTCAATAAATGCATCAATATCGGAATTATATTTATAATTATCATAGCAATGTTTAAAGATGGCAAAATTTCCATGTCTATAAACATCATCATCAAAAGCTTCATACTTTTCAAACAAAGATTCAATTTCATAAGCACCCTTAAAAGCAACAAATTCTTCTATTCGTTCCACATCATAATAATCATGTATACAATTAGCATAAGAAGCTAAGGTTTAATTATCATTAAATTTGCATGTAAAGGGAAGGTGTGGAGCGTTCATCCTAGAGTAACAAGTAAAATCATATCTCAAGCATAAATCCCGAGCATACCAATGCAGCATATAAATTTGATCTCATAAAAGTTTCCCTTTTTGTGTCAACCGATCATCCCTAAAGTATTCATGTTGATCCAATGTTACTCCCATTATCATGTTGAATGGGGGTTTCTCAGGATTATCAAAGTAGTGCATAATATTTTTCTCATAACGAGCATTGAGGGTTTTAGGAGGTTCCCCATCTCGATGGGTAGCAAGTACCACTAATTTGTTTGGTGTTTCGTGTTCCATATCCATAACTAAAGATAGAGAACAACTTATAACATAAAATAAAAACTACTTAGTGATAAAGCAAACAAGCACACACGAGAATATTCACCCCACGCTATAACTTCCCGGCAATGGCACCAGAAAAAGGTCTTGATAACCCACAAGTATAGGGGATCGTTTGTATCCTTCTTTGATAAATAAGAGTGTCGAACCCAATGAGGAGCTAAAGGTAGAACAAATATTCCCTCAAGTTCTATCGACCACCGATACAACTCTACGCACACTTGACGATTGTTTTACCGAAAACAGGTATGCAACTATTTTGTAGGTGTGATGCTAGAACTACTTTGCAAGAATAAAACTAGAAGTATTTTGCAAGATAATAAAATCTAGGTGATTAGAAAAAGAGTTTGTGTCAACAAGAAATTTATTTGTCCCTAGGCAATCGATAACAAGTATCGGTAATCATTCTTGTAATTTTATATGAGGGAGAGGCATGAGCTAACATATTTTATCTACTTGGATCTTATGTACTTATGATTGGAACTCTAGCAAGCATCCACAACTACTAAAGATCATTAAGGTCGTGAAACCCAACCATAGCATTAAGTATCAAATCCTCTTTATCCCATACGTCATACCCCACCTACTCAGGTTTAAGCTTCTGTCACTCTCGCAACCCACCATAAGCGAACCATGAACATATTGCAACACCCTACAGCGGGGGCCCCTCACGTTTGCGTGAGAATGGAGGGCACCATAGGAGAGCACCATATATAAAATATACAATCATACCAACCAAGATCACGATTAACCCACAAGACAAAACAGATCTACTCAAACATCATAGGATAACCATAGATCATTGGGAAATAATATATGGAGTTGAGAAACATGTTTAAGTAGAGATTACAGTGGGGAGAAGAGGTTTTACACCACTGCATAGAGGGGGAGAGAGTTGGTGTTGATAGTAGCAAGATTGTTGATGTAGATCGTCGTCCTGATCGTTGCCCCGGTGGCACTCCGGCGCCACCGGAAGCGAGGGGGAGAGAGCCCCCCTACTTCTTCTTCTTCTTCCTTGGCGTTCCCCCTAGATGGGGAGGAGAATTCCCCCTCTGGTCCATGGTCTCCTATGGCGGCGGAGGGGCGGGAGCCCCTCCGAGATTGGATCTCCCTCTCTGTTCTCTTCTGTTTCGCGTTCCCAGATCTGGCCAAAAACCGTTTCATATATTCCAAGAGATCCTTAACTACGATTGTGCTGAGATTTTAACACGATTTTTTCCAGATATAAGCTTCCTTGCGCCCGAAGTAGAGCTCCAACCGACATTCGAGGAGGGCACAACCCACCACCACATGCCAGGGGCCTCTGGCATGCCCTGGTGTCTTGTGGGCTGTGTGGGCCTCCGTTTGCGGTGATTCCAACTCCCAAAATCACATATATTCCAAAGTAATTATCCATGAAATTTTATTGCATTTGTACTTCGTTTGATATGGATATTCTGCGATACCAAAAACATGCAAATAATAAGAACTGGCACTAGGCACGGGCTGATAGGGCACATTAAATGCACTTCTTAATGTCACATCGTTGGTTGCCCAACAAGGCTTGCTGGGCCGTCTTGCCAGCTTGCTCGACATGTCGCAGGACGGGTGTGATCTGTGGGTTTTTCATGTAGGGAGTGGTTGCCATGTGGCGAATGGCTGCCACTTAGTCACTCTGCGGCTTGACACCAAACTGATCGACGACGTGAGTCGTGGTGGAGTGGTTGGTGAGGTGGTCTTGCCTCCGTGAGCCCCGGTAGGCCCTGCCGGGACGCCATGGCTATCAGCTTTTAAGTGTGCCTCGCCCCTTGCCGGGCTCGCCTGCCCGGCAAGGGAGGCCCTTCTCTTGATGATACCTTGCTTTCCTGGCTTGGTCTTGGTCCCTCTGTCATGCATGTTGGTCCTTCGAATCCCTTGGTCCCTTGTACTCTGACTTGGGCTAGTGCTTCGATCTTGCTCCCGTGCCGGTGCATAGTCTAGGCAACAAACCCAGGGTTTGTTGCACCGACAGAAGCCCCCGGGCCTACCCCGAACGCGCTGCCGAGCATCGTCGGGGTAGGGCCCAATAAGTGCATAGGCGGTGTTGTTGAGGAGGCTGGTCTCTTGATGTCTTCTTTGCTTCTTCATTAGCGTTGATTTTGGGCCAGTTTCCGATTTCTCCGTGCGTCGTGTAAAGCCAATAGTGGTGGGGCCACTCCAGTATTGGCCCGTGAATGACTTTAACGCACAGGGTAGAACCTACCAATTCACTCTTCCCACCACACCCTTATCCTTACCCACGTATGCTGCATGCATCGCGCGGGGTAGGTAATAGAGGCACGTGGCGCGGGAGAGCATCAAGGTGAGGGCCCGGTCATCTTGAATTGGCGAAGGCAGACGGGGACCGCCCGTTGAGGGAGCAGCTCCCCTCCCCGGCTTGCCTAAAAAAGGGAGGGGTGGAGGAGGGTGGAGTCACTCATCCTTGCATTCTTCCTCTTCTATCTTGTGCTTCTTGTTAGATATGTTGGAGGAGAGAGCCTGGGGCCAGCCCCCGGGCCCTTGGTTGGGGCAAGTGTTGTTAAATGCTGGTGCTGACGCTCGGGGAGTGACCCTGGTCCCTATTGCGGTGAACCTCTTGATTCCTTCGAGGCTCGGCCTAGAGGCAGGGCTGGAGATCATTGGTAATCCCAGCACAGCCCCTCCCGGAAGTCTTGGGGCTGATGTCGATGAGAGGCGCGCCTTCCTGCCCGCCAAGGTGGGGAGCGGTGCGCCTCAAGCCCCCTGGCCGCCTTGGCCGCTCGCCATCTTCCCGAGGAAGGTGCCGAAATGGAGTCTTGGCTCTTCTTAGGAGTAGCGGTGGTGAGGAGAAAGCAAGGGAATGCGGGGAAGGCGGGTGGCATGGTGTCATGTTGGAGTACGGTGGCGTGGATGCCCTCGCCTCCGACCGGCGACCTGCCGCCTCGTCTTCCCCCTATTCCCCTCCCCCCGGCATCATCATCACCGACCTCCTAGGGTGATAGCCGGGGAGGGATGTTCTCTTGGTGCCTTCGCCTCCCCTCCAGCAGTCTTCCGGCTGAGCTTTGGTGGATGACTACACCGGCGCTCAAGCCAGGGCTTCTTGCTGGCTCTGGAGGTGGCGACCAGGGGGCGCCGCCCCATCCTCTGTACTCCTCCTTCGCAGCCTCGCCACTCCCGGTCTTGTCAGGCCGTGCCAAGCGGGTCCTGACAGGACCAGGGTGGGCTCCTGCTTGGGTGCGCCTTTTCTCGTCTTTTCCTCACTTCCTTGATGTATGCCTCCATCAATGGACTTTGGTAATCCTTGTTGACTTGTCTCACCACAAGTTGTGTATCTCCTTGAATGATTAGCTTCTCAATTCCCAATTCAGCTGCAATCCTGAGCCCGACAAGGAGCCCTTCATACTCAGGTGTATTGTTGGTTGCTTCTTCCTAGGCAAAATGCATTTCGATGACGTACTTCAAGTGCTCCCCGGAGGGGGCAACAAGAAGCACACCAGCTCCTTCACCTTGTAGGGAAAAGGCACCATCGAAATAGATAATCCATTCTTGGGGCGATTCCTTGCCGGGAATAATTGTCTCTGTCACTTCCTCATTAGGGGTTGGCGTCCATTCTGCAATAAACTCTGCCAATGCCCTGCTCTGAATAGTTGATGTGCTCTCAAACTTCAGACCAGAACTGGATAACTCCAAATCCCACTCCACTATTCTGCCGGTAGCGTCAGGGTTTCGGAGTATCCTTTGCAACAGGAAACGAGTGACAACCGTGATCTCATGGGCTTGGAAGTAGTGGAGCAGTTTCCTTGAGGCCATGAGGAGACCAAAGATCATTTTTTGCACACCAGAGTACCTCATTCTAGCCCCCTGTAATAGGGAGCTGACGAAGTACACTGGCCACTGCACCACTTTCCTCCTTGCCACGTCCTTGGGGTTGCTCTCGTTGCCGTGCACATTGCTATCCTGATCCTTCTCTAACTCTGCCGGTCTCTGCTCACTCTCTGCCTCATCCACTTCTCGCTGTGCTACCAAAGTTGCATTGACCACTTGGTTGGTTGCCGCTAAGTACAACAGCAATGGCTCCTGGGGTTTTGGGGAAACCAAGGTAGGCACAGAGGACAAGTAAGCCTTCAACTCTTGCAAAGTTGCATCTGCTTCTAGGGTCCACTACACAGGCCCAACCTTTTTCAAAATTTTATAGAACGGCAGGGCGCGCTCGGCAGACTTGGAGATGAATCTTCTTAGCACGGCAACACATCACATCAAACGCCTCACATCCTTAACTGTCCTTGGCACTTGGATCTGCTTGATAGCTTTGATCTTGTCAGGGTTGGCTTCAATCCCGTGATGGGATACGAAGAACCCAAGCAGCTTGCCGTAGGGAACACCAATTACACACTTCTCCAGGTTGAGCTTTAAATTGATCTTGTGGAGATTAGCAAACGTCTCCTCCAAATCCTGAATAAGTGTGGCTCTATCCTTGGTCTTGACCACATTGTCATCCATATAAGCTTCTATGTTTCTGTGCAGCTGTGGCTAAAAACCAATCTGGACTGCCCTTGCAAAAGTAGACCCAACACTCTTTAATCCAAATGGCATGCGGACAAAACAGTGCATACCACATGGAGTAATGAACAACGTCTTCTCTTCATCCTCCTTGGACATGAAGATTTGGTGATACCCAGAGTATGCATCCAGAAAGGAGAGCAAATCACAACCTGAAGTGGAATCCACAATCTGATCAATGCGCGGCAAGGGAAACAGATCCTTCGGGCAAGCTCTGTTGAGATCTGTGAAATCTATGCAAAGCCTCCATTTCCCGTTAGCCTTCCGAACTACCACTGGATTTGCCAACCATGTGGGATGCAACACTCCTCTGACCAAACCAGCTGCCTCAAGCTTCTTGATCTCTTCCGTAATGAACTGCTGCGTCTCCAAGGCCTGCTTCCAAACTTTCTTCTTGATAGGTCACGCGTGTGGGCAGGCAGCTAGGTGGTGCTCGATTACCTCCCTGGGAACACCGGGGATATTAGATGGTGGCTAGGCAAACACATCGACATTCGCACGCAGGAAGGCAACGAGCGCGCTTTCCTATTTGTCATCGAGGGTGGCGCTGGTAGTGAAAGTACCATCAATGCCAGCCAGCCCTGTTGGGACCTTCTTCACTTGGGGTGTAGAAACCTTGGATGTATTGGTGTTGGAACACTCCGGCACATCATCAAAGGGTGACGTGCACTCGGTGGGGGCACACTTCCTGGACTCTTTACCGGTGTCCCTATAGTCTCTCTTTTTTTCCTTTGCTTTCCTTGGCGGGAACAGATGCTGCCGTTGCATCGACCACGTCTCGGTACATCTTGTCCACACAAATGATTGCATTCTTCTCATCTGATGGGATGGTGACGACTCCCAGTGGCCCAAGAATCTTTAGTGCATTGTAGGCATAGTGGGATGCCACCATGAATTTAGCCAAGGTCGGGCGTCTAAGTATCCCATTGTATGGCAGGGGGAGATCGACCACATCAAACACAATCCTCTCAATTTGATAGTTCAGTTCTCCCCCAAACGTTACCGGCAACGTGATCTTTCCCTTAGGACGGCTCCTGCAGGGATTAACTCCTTGAAACATGCCAGTAACCTCTAGCTCTTCCTCTGCTATCTGAAGCTTGCTGATAACTGCTGGGGAAATCAGATTCAACCTGGCCCCGCCGTCCACCAGCATCTTTGTGAACTTGAGGTTGCGGATCATTGGGGAGACCGACAATGGCAGACACCCTACCACAGTGGTACGGCTACGGTGATCCTCTTCATCAAAGATGATGGGCGTACGATACCATTTGAGCAGCTTCCGGGCCTCTAGCACTGGCTCCAAGGCATTGACTTCTCGTGCCCACCGCTTGAGTTGGCGGTGAGAGGTGTGCGGAGATGCACCCCCATCAATGCATAGGGCGTCAGTGGCCTTCTGAAATTCCTGCTCACTGGTTTCTTCTTCATCTGCTCCATCACTCTCATCATCACAAACTTCTTTCTCTCTACCCCAGGCGGGCTTTCCTTGGTTCTGAAAGGTCTGCCGGGGCGATTTACTTCACCACCTCGGCCCTTACCGCCAGCAACAGTCTGACCCTTTTCCGTGTCATGCTTCTCATACTCTGCTCTCTGTCTCTTAACAAGTTTCTCAACCTGATAGCACTCTTGAAGGCCGTGGCCCTTGGTCAGATGAATTTTGCAGTACGACCCATCACCTTTCCCGGCTTTCTCGGCAGCAGCGGCTTCCCGGCAGTCAGTGCACACGGCAGCTTCCTAGCCGGGGGCCTCAGCTTTGGCCTTCTTGCCGATACTAGGCATACCCGATCCTTCAACAGTCATCACTGCCTTATCTCTCCACTTCTTTTTGCGCTTCTTGCTCTTCTTCTAACTGGTTGATTCATCATCATCCTCTGAATCAGGATTAATGCAATGTTCCTCTCCGAGCAACTTTCTTCCCTCCTCCATCCTAGCACACTTATCCACCAATGTGTAAAGCTCCTTCACAGTCTTGGGCAACCACACGTTCATCTTGGAATGAATATGATGGTTACGCACATTGGACTGGAAGGTAGCTATTACGGCTGCTAGATGGATATTTGGGATATTTCTATGAACTTTGCTGAATCTCTATAAATACTTATGGAGGGTTTCTCCTTCCTTCTGTTGGAGAAGCTACAAGTTGCTGGGCCTGCCGGGTTCTTGATGAACTCATGGCACAGGTCAGCCCATCACGAAATGGAGTTCTCCAGTAGGTGCATTAGCCAAGACCTCACATTGGACTTGAGGGCCAAAGGGAAGTAATTGGCGAACACCTTCTCATATCTTCCCCCGGTAGCTTGAACAGCGACGGTGTAGATGCTCAAGAACTCTGCCGGGTTCAGCCTCCCATCGTAATTCTCAGGTATCTCCGGCTTGAACATACGAACGGACAGCCAACAAACTTGCCGCAGCTCACGAGTAAAGGCAGGGCAGCCAACCTCAAAAGGTAGGCACCCGCCAATACCGAGCGCGGGCTCGTCGATGTCGGGGCCGCCATACCCATCGGTCTGGCGAAGGTCGTCATGGCATTCCTTGATGACGACACGCGTGTCTCCTCTCCGCCTATCCTCCGGGGCTCGTCGTTGACTTGGACGTGCTCGAGGGTCAGAGGAGGCCATCGAGACATCATTAGGGTCCTCATTCTGTCGTGCTCGCGCTAGCTGCCATAGCGGGGACTGCACCGTGGGGATGGCCCCTTCCCTACGGTCAGTAGCAGGAGCTGTTGCTGTCGCTTGGGGAGGCCGCGGCGAGCTGGCTTGCTGCAAGCCCCCAGCTTCGGCGAAACGGAGCAGAATTTTGGATGGTGGCACGCCATTCGTTCATATGATCGGCCGTTGGGGGTAATCTCAGCAGTAGTTGAGCTCACGCCATGGCCTCCGAAGCTGTACTTGGCAAGGGTGATGATGAAGTCAATCGTACCATCGCTTGGCTCCTGATGGTGCCAATGGTGGCTGCATCGCGCCCCCGCTGGTGCTGTGGGGCGACCACCTGGAGGTAGTGCGGCGATGGCGCTCACAGGCCAGCGGCTCCATCAGGTGCAGCGGCTTGGTCGACCCGTTCCGGGGGAGGTGCACGCTCTGCGACCGCACCAATGGTGGGAGCGGCCGGAGAGCGGCGATTCGCCCTGGTCCGAGCGTCGTTGCTGCGGCTGTGCCCGTCGGCGGGGGAAAGGGGGACAGACAGAGTAATCCCTTCGCACATACCTTGGGGAGCATGGCCGTCGGGGTGTTACTGATGCTGCTCTCCTCCGGCGCCTCCTGCTCCTACGTCGGCCGCGGGGAGGTGGTGGCGATGCCTCCTGCTCTGACAACATCCTCAGCGGCGTCCGCGTCCTCGCATGTCTCCACACCCCCCCACGGCGTTGGAGGCCGCGGGCAGCGGAGCCTTCGACGTGGATGGGTGAGCCGAAGGACCGGGTTTCTTCTTGGGCGCCATGGTCGATCGTGTCGCCAAAGGTGAAGATGGTGATGAAGATGACGTGCTGCACACGCCTTTAGGTTCCCACAAGCGAGCCCCCTACCCGGCGCGCCAAAGATGTTGCAGGAAACCACAGCCACCTATGGGACCAGGAGGCCCCTTGGTAGTTCGGCAGGGGGACGTCGTGTTGCAAAAAGAGCAGACGAGCATGGGGCAACATGGCAGAGATCACGCGGGCAGTTTTAGTTCGGGCCACCGCGAGGCATAAAACCCTACTCCTGCTTCGGTGGATTGATGGTGGAAAGGTGGTGGTGGAGCATAGTACACTTGTCAGCAAGGGTTGCCTCAGGGCAGCAACGACTACGCGTGTATGGGGGAGTGAGTTATCCAACCTTCTAACCCTTTCTACGGGTACCATGGGCCCCATTTTATAGATCAAGAGGTTACCATAATGGCAAAGTAATCATTATGCACTGATAAGATAGCAAACAGTGCTATCATACCTAACTCTGCCGGCTGATAGGGTGCATTAAATGCACAGCTTAATGTCACATCGTTGGCTGCCCGACAAGGCTTGCTGGGCCATCTCGCCAGCTTCACGCCTGCTTGCTCGACACGTCACAGGACGGGTGTCATCTGTGGGTTTTTTCTGTAGGGAGTGGCTGCCATGTGGCGAATAGCTGCCACTTAGTCACTCCGTGGCTTGACACCGCACTGATCGAAGACGTGAGTCGTGGTGGAGTGGTTGGTGAGGTGGTCTTGCCTCCGTGAGCCCCGGCAGGCCCTGCCGGGACGCCTTGGCTATTAGCTTTTAAGTGGGGCCTCGCCCTTGCCGGGATCGCCTGCCCGGCAAGGGAGGTCCTTCTCTTGATGATGCCTTGCTTCCCTGGCTTCGTCTTGGTCCCTCTGATATGCATGTTGGTCCTTCGAATCGCTTGGTCCCTTGTACTCTGACTTGGGCTGGTGCTTCAATCTTGCTCCCATGCCTGTGCACAGTCTGGGCAACAGATCCAGTGTTTTTTGGACCGACATTGATAGATTGATAGGAAAGGATAACTTTGAGGTGGTTTCATACCCTACAAACAATTTCACCGTATGTTCTCCGCTACATAAGAATTATGGAGTGATTCTTCATCGCATGTTGTGGGATTGTTATATGATTCAACTATGTTAGCACTGTTGAGAGATTGCACTAGTGAAAGTATGAACCTTAGGCCTTGTTTTCAAGCATTGCAATACTGTTTGTGCTTCGTTTTATCAATTGCTACCTTGATGTTTTATCGTTCCTATTACGAAAACCTATATCTACTATCCATATTACACTTGTATCACCATCTCTTTGCCGAACTAGTGCACCTATACAATTTACCATTGTACTTGGTGTGTTGGGGACACAAGAGACTCTTTGTTATTTGGTTGCAGGGTTGTTTGAGAGAGACTATCTTCATCCTATGCCTCCCACAGATTTGTAAACCTTAGGTCATCCACTCGAGGGAAATTTTCTACTGTCCTACAAAAATCTGCGCTTGGAGGCCCAACACGAGTCTACAAGAACAAATTGTGTAGTAGACATCAAGCACTTTTCTGGCGTCGTTACCTGGGAGGTTAGTGCTTGTAGCTATATCTTCAGATCTTGCAATTGAATCTTTTAGTTTCTTGTTTTATCACAAGTTTGGTTTATAAAATAAAACTGCAAAAATATGGAATTGACGTTGCCTCATATTATTCATATTTATCATGTCTTTCTTAAAAATGATTGAAAGGAAAATTGTGCTCAATTGTTAGAAGAAGAATTCAATAAAATGTTTGGCACAAAATGTTTGAATGATGAGCATGATTGCAATGTTGTTAGTATGCTTGCTATGAATATCCATGATGCCAATAATATGCAAAGCAATAAGCTTGGGGATGCTATATTTGATGCACATGATATTTTTAGTCCCCCAAGTTTTGATGAGAAAAAATATTATGATGATAGCATGCCTCCTATTTACAATGATTATATTAATGAAAGTGGGTTTGGAAGAGTGTCAACTCTAGGTACTAATGATCCCACTATTTTGGAGGGTGTTCAATCTTATTCCAATTTGTGAAAGTGAATTTTGAGAGGTCATAACATTATTTAGTGATGAAGAGGTTTCAATTGACTATTGTAAGTGCATCTAGTGCCACCCCTAGCTGGTTTTGGAGTATTGATGACAAACTTGGTTGAGGGACTAATGTGTTTGTGAGAACTGCAGGATAACACAGGTAGTAGTCCCTTATTGATTCGGCTTACCTACCAGAGATGGCCCCTAAAAATGTGTGAAGACATTGAAGACAATGGTGGTCTGTGAAGACATTCACAGTGAAGATTATGACATGAGAAGACATTCATGTGAATGCTATGGAGTGCGAAGACATAGTTGTTTCGTAGTTTCCTTTTCTTCTTTGTTGAGTCATAGGAACCACCGTACTGTTAAGTGGGGTCCAAGTGAACAAAGTCAGAATGACTGAAGTGATGCTCAACCAAAATCCTATGTCTTCGAGCGAAGACAATGAGAGCAAATCTTATCCAGAGCTGGATGAGTCAGCTTTACTTGTATCCCAAGTCAAGCTGCCGCGTGTGTTTGAAATCCGACCGTTGGACATGTGTCAGTTCCTTAGTGACCCAGGGTCATTTCGGACATATCATGTCGGGTTGCCTCTGGGCTATAAATATCCCACCCCCTACACCATAAATTGGGGGTTGCTCAGAGTTAGTGCACGCTTTTGTCGTTTGAGAGCAACCCACCTCCGAAGCATTTGAGAGAGAGATCCTTGTGAGGACAAAGCCCAAAACACCCAGAGCCAAAGAGTGTTAGGCATCACTGAAGTCTTTCTGTCTGCGTGACCTGAAGACTTGTTACACTTGATGATTGTGAATCCTCCAACCAGTTAGGCATCGCGTTCTGAGCATCAAAGAGCCATTGTGGATTGCCAGTGAAGGAATTCTGTGAAGGTTTTGAAGTCTACCTTGAAGACTTACCAGAGTGATTGGGAAAGGTCCGGGTGTCCTTAGCTCAAGGGGAATAAGGTGAAGACGCGATCTTCTGAGTTAAATCTCAGCCTCCCTAACCAGACATACATTTGTCACAACAACTAGAACTGGTCTACAAAATCCCTGTCTTCACCAAGCAACTGGTTCTATCTCACACTTCCCTTTACTTTTCAGTTTGTCTTCGTGAAGTCATTGCCTGCTTGTCTGATCTGATTGACTTCACTGAGTAAAGACCATTTACTGTTTGGCTTCATATTGTCTTCCATCCTGATCCATACTACCTAGCTGCCAATAGTCTTTGTGCTTTCACTTCATTGATTACTTGACTATGTTTTGGCTAGGGTAGTCTACCTTCCGCCGCATATCAATAGGTTCATTTCTGCTGGTTATCTTCAAAGACCTCGTGTTTTGAAGACTTTCATAAAAGCCTATTCACCCCCCTCTAGTCGATAACTAGCACTTTCAATTGGTATCAGAGCAAGGTGCTCCCTTGTTCTGTGTGATTCGATTTAACCACCTAGAGTTTTAGATATGTCGACTGCAGGGATAATCAAGGTCTCTGTTGCGTGCCCAGTCTTCGATGGCACTGATTACCCTACTGGAAGAATAAGATGTGCATGCATCTTGAAGCCATTGATGTCGACCTCTGGTATGTCATCAAGAATGGTGTTCCCAAGGTTGGTGAAGGTGTCACCGCTTTTGATGTCAATAGGTTCATTCAAATGGATTCAACTGCCAAGAACATCATCTGTGGTCATATGACCAAAGGACAGTACGGCCGTGTGAGTGCACTGGAGACTGCGAAGCTGGTCTCGGACTGGCTCTCTAAGGTCAACGAAGGTGTCTCAACACAGAGAGATTCAAGGATTGATGTTCTTCGCAACCTCTTCAACTACTTCAAGAGAAATGACAATGAGAATGTCCATCTCACATTTGATCGCCTCACTGATAGCACAATTGATCTTCGAGCACTTGGCGCCACTGAGATCACCAAGCACAAAATCGTCAAGAAGCTTCCGAGATCACTTGACAGCTCATTCGACACCCTGGCCCTAATGATTCAAGAATGTCCTGACTTCAAGACTCTCGATCCGTTTGACATACTTGAGAGGCTCAACACACATGAGTTCCAGTTATTTGAGAAGAGAGATACATATGGCCCCAACTATGGCCGAACCGGGCTTTGAAGGCAAAGGTCGTGTCCTCATCTAAAGGAGAATTTGACTGTAGTTCTAAGTATCCTGAAGACATTGGAAAGGAGCTAGATATGATCATGAAGAAGTTCCATAAGTTCTCCAAGAAGAAAGGTTTCAGAAAGTCTTCGAGATCCAGCTCAAGAAAGATGAAGCTTCCGCTCGTGGCTACAAGAAGAGAACGTGCCACAAATGTAAGAAACATGGTCACTACATCTTTGAGTGTCCTCAATGGGACAATGAGACCAAGAAGAAGAATAACAACAAGGAATATGATTCTGATGACAAGAAGAAGAAGAAATCCTCAAAGTCTTCTTCAAAGTCTTCATCAAAGCCTTCATCATACAAGAAGAGCTCATCAATCAAGGCTCGTGCGTTTTTTGGCAAGGAGATGGATTCAGAGGAAGATTCTACTTTTGAGGAGGTGGAGGTGGAGTCGGAGGAGGAGTCTGATTCAAGCGTGGCAAGCCTAGCTCTAGCTTCAGCTTATATCACCAAGTCCATCTTCAACATTGAAGACAATGGCATCGTTGCTGACGCTGATGCTGATGATGAGGATGACTCTACTCCTACCTACTGCTTCATGGCACGTGGTGCCAAGGTAAACTCACGCGATGCTTACTTTCAAACATCCAATGAAGATGACTCTGAATGTGAATCTAAGCCTAGCTACAAAAGACTTGCTAAAATTGCAACGAAACAACAAAATGCTATGGAACACATTCAAAAGTTGCTAGACAAAAGCGATGACCTGTTGGACACAGAAATGATTCGAACTCAGTCCTTAATTGAAGACATTAAAAATCTTCACGTTAAGTATGAAGAACTTGAAAGTCGTCATGAAACACTCTCAGCTACTCATGAGAAGCTTTCCTATGATTATGTTCAAAGGAAGCAAGAACTTGAGAACCTGAGAGCGTCTCATGAAGATCTTCAAAAGGAGAATGAGTCACTTCAAGCTCAACAGATCAGTACCACTCAGGAAGACTTTGAGCCACCATGTTTAAAATGTCTTGAGCGTGATAATGTTGTCTCTATTGCTGAATGTTCTGCTGCTGCTACTGTTTCTATATCTTCAACTGCTGATGTGGTAACTAACTCCTCTTCCGAAGATACCACTACTATTGCTGATGAGAATGCTAAGTTGAAGACATTGCTTGAAACAGGGATATAAAAAAGCCTCAAAGGGCATCAGACTCTGTGTGATGTCCTCACGAAATAGATTCTGAACCAAAACCCTAGGAAAGAGGGTGTTAGGTTCGAGAGGAAAATGAACGTTGATGGTTCATACTAGAAGCCCGAGCAGTACCCAAAAACCACATGGGTGGCTGCAAAGGGTCCTTCAGTGGATCCATCTACCTTATTTGGCTTCACTTGTGCTAACCAGATTATCATTGATGAATCCTTTGATGCAAACTATAAACTATTTAAGAATCAGAATGGTGAAGTGTTTGCCAGGTATATTGGTACTAACTGCATGAATGGATCACCTTTGAAGAAGATCTGGGTGCCCAAAAGTTGTCTTGAGAAGCTTCATGTGAATGTCATCATGACACCACATGGGAATAAGACAGACCCCGGATCTAAGGCTTCACATGGTCCAAAGGCTTCATATAGACAGAGGACTCATCAGAGTTACCCTAATGCCAATGTTTTGCAGGGAAACCATACTCAGACTTATGAATATGAGCGTGTTTCATCAAATCACTATGTTCATAAGACCAACAACTTTTCTGCTTATTCTTATGAGTATTATTGGCTCCAAAACCAAAGTTCTCAGATGCTGCACTTAGACTCATTGCTTCTAAGCCACCCTTGAAGATGTGGGTGGTTAAGAAAAATTAACTCTCTTTTGCAGGGAAAGGTATCCAGCTAGAAATTAAAGGCTTCTGATGCTTTTGTTGGGGACCTAAAACATCTTGTGGGACACAAGATAAAATGCCAGAATGGTGTTAATATGTATTTTGTCCCAGGATTTCTAGACAAACATCCTATCTACCCTAACAAGGATCCGAACTTTGATAATATGCTTGTTCGTCAAATGTTTATGCTTCACATTTCCCTTGGTGAAGTCTATCCCCCAAACTCCACTGTAGGGTATGACACCAAAGGCTTCTGAGTGGATCATGGATAGTGGATGCACTAATCACATGACTGGTGATCGAAGTCTTCTTATGGATTCTACCCTACGTCCATCTGACAAAAGCCACATCATGTTTGCTGACACTGGTAAAAGCAAGGTATTGGGCCTAGGCAGAGTTGCAATCTCAAAGGATTAGCACATGGATAAAGTGATGCTTGTTGAATCCCTTGGTTTCAACTTAATGTCTGTCTCAATGCTTTGTGACCTCAGCATGATTGTGATATTTGTAAAATATCGTAGCCTTGTGGTTATGGAATCTGATAAATCTCTAGTCTTTGAAGGATATCAAAAGGATGATCTGTATATGGTAGACTTCTCCGCAGGACCACAACTGGTCGTATGTCTTCCAGCAAAAGCATCAGAGTGCTGGCTCTGGCATCGGAGGCTAGGGCATGCGGGCATGAGGAACTTGCACACTCTCGCTAAGAAGAAGCATGTCATAGGCATCGAAGGCGTCAAGTTCAAGAAGGATCATCTGTGCAGCGCCTATGAAGCTGGAAAGATGACTCGGGCCAAGAATCCCTCAAAGACAATCATGATGATGACCCATCCCATCGAGCTGCTTCACATGGACTTATTCAGCCCTACTCACTACTCTACCCTTACTACCACTGCTTGCCTCTATGGCTTCATCATTGTTGATGATTACTCAAGATATACATGGGTGCATATAATTCTCTACAAGACTGAAGTGCAGGATGTCTTCAGACGATTCGCCAATCGTGCCATGACTAATTATGGCATTAGGATCAAGCACATCAGAAGTGACAACCGCACTGAATTCAAGAATACCGGCCTTGACACTTATCTTGATACATTGGGCATCACACATGAGTTCTTATCTCCATACACACCTCAGCATAATGGCATCATGGAGCGCAAGAATAGAACCCTCATTGAGATGGCACGGATGATGCTTGATGAGTACAAGACTCCAAGGAAATTCTAGCCTGGAGCTATTGATACTGTATGCGACGTCATCAACCGTGTTAATCTTCACAAGTTCCTAAAGAAGACATCATATGAGCTCCTGACTGGTAAGAAGCCAAACATCAGCTATTTCAGAGTATTTGGTGCCAGGTGCTGGATCAAGGATCCACATCACACTTCAAAATTTGCACCAAAAGTACATGAAGGTTTTATGCCTGGCTACAAAATGGATTCACACTCCTACAGAGTCTTTAACCTCTTTCACTATAAAGTGGTTCAAACTATGGATGTGCGATTCGATGAGACTAACGGCTCGCAAAAAGAGCACCTGCCAAATGTGCTAGATGAAGCTACACCAAGTGAATCTATCAAGCTTATGGGTACTAGAGAAATCATACCTTCGGAGGCACAGGCTGAAGAGGAAATCATCATTTCTGCACCCAATCAACATGAAGACACTGCTCAGCCTGAAGCCAATGCTGAAAATGAAGACAATGATCAGCAAGGGCAAAATGTTCGTCCAGTTCATCCTCATGTTGCAAATGAAGTACAGATTGAGAAGATAATTGATCACATCAATGCACCTGGACCACTCACTCGTTCAAGAGCAACACAGCTAACAAATTTCTGTGGGCACTTTGCTTTTGTCTCAATATCAGAACCCAAGAAAGTTGACGAAGCCTTCATGGAACCTGAATGGATTCAAGCTATGCAAGAATCAACAGTTCGAGCTGAACAATGTATGGGAGCTTGTAAAGCATCCAGATCCTCGCAAGCACAACATCATCGGTACCAAATGGATCTATCACAATAAACAACATAAGCATGCTCAAGTTGTTAGAAACAAGTCTCATCTCGTTGCTCAAGGTTACACACAAGTTGAGGGGATTGACTTTGATGAAACATTTACTCATGTGGCTAGGCTTGAAGCCATTCGCATACTGCTAGCCTATGCCAACCACAACAACATTCTTTTGTACCAAATGGATGTCAAAAGTGCCTTTCTCAACGTCAAAATTGAAGAAGAAGTGTATGTTGCACAACCACCTGGTTTTGAAGACCCAAAGCGTCCTGACATGGTATACATGCTCAACAAGGCATTGTATGGCCTCAAACAAGCACCTCGAGCTTGGTATGACACACTCAAATACTTCCCGAAGAGCAAAGGCTTCAAACCTGGTTCACTAGATCCCACTCTCTTCATGAAGACATATGATGGTGAACCGTTTGTATGCCAAATCTATGTGGATGACATTATCTTCAGCTGCACTAACAAGAGATACAGTGATGAGTTTGGGCATATGATGCAAGAGCAATATCAGATGTCCATGATGGGTGAGCTGAAATTCTTCCTTGGTCTTCAAATCCATCAGTAGAGTAATGGCATCTTCATATCATAATAAAAATACCTCAAAAATTGCATGAAGAAGTTTGGAATGCAAGACTACAAAGGGTACACGACACCAATGCCAACCGAAGGCCATCTGGGCCCTGACGACAATTGTAAAGAGTTCGACCAAAAGGTATACCGCTCCATGATTGGTTCTTTACTCTACTTGTGTGCATCTAGGCCTGATATAATGCTTAGTGTTTGCATGTGTGCCCGATTCCAAGCGGCACCAAAGGAATCACATCACTTAGCCGTGAAGCAAATTCTTCGATATTTGGCTTACACCCCAACACTAGGATTATGGTATCCAAAGGGCTCAGAGTTTGATCTAGTTGGATTCTCATATGCTGATTACACCAGTGACAAGGTTGATCAGAAGTCCACATCAGGCACATGTCACTTTCTTGGACGATCTCTTGTCTGTTGGTCTTCAAAGAAGTAGAACTGTGTATCACTCTCCACTGCTGAATCCAAATACATTGCTGCTGGATCTTGCTGTGCTCAGATCCTATGGATGAAGAAAACTCTCAAAGACTATGGCATCCACCTGAAGCATGTGCCACTCTACTGCGACAATGAAAGCGCCATCAAGATTGCCAACAACCCAGTTCAGCACTCAAAGACAAAGCACATTCAGATTCGTCATCACTTTGTCAGAGATCATGTCATGAAGGAAGATATTGATATCATTCACGTCAACACTAAAGAGCAATTGGCAGATATCTTCACAAAGCCCTTGGATGAGAAAAGGTTTTGCATGTTGCAGTGTGAGCTAAATATCTTAGAATCCTCATATGTCCTATGATTGGACACACATCCTAACGCTTATGCATATTGATGACTTAGATGTGCAACACACGAAGTAACATATATCTTCAATCAATCAAAACTTACCCTCTAATTGTGAATACATTAACGCAGAATTTGACTTCGGAGCGCCACGATAATTATGCGCCGTGTCTGGGTCTAATACTTCCTATACGGTGGGTAATGCCACCACCAAACTTTCTCGAAGATTTTCGTTTGGCGTCATGGTTGCATTATCTTCGCATTTGGGTTGTCTTCAACATTTATTTGATTTCAAGGTTTATCTTTGCAATGTTGATTTGGTCCCTTTATGACACACACACACACACACACACTATTCTCGCTCATTGGCGGATTTGCTCTCGGGTCGTGATGAAACATGTCTCTGTTGCAATTTTACTGCCTGAGTTGTTCGACCTGAACTTCCCCTAGTGCTAAGTTGAACTTCCGCCAAGATTTCCCAAATGTGGCTTGCAATATATCGATGGAAATCTATGGACATGAGTATCATGACCCAAGTTAAAATTTTGGCAAAATGTAAGCAGTTTAAGAGCTATTTTGAAAATCGATTTTTTTTCATACAAAAAAGTGAATAGTATTTTCGATCGCATTTCAAAACCATTTACCGGAATGAGGCAAATAATATGGTGTTGAAAGCTGCTGCAAAACCGCTCCTTCCACATGTTGAAAGTTTTCTCTAATTCTCTACGGTTAAAGACTAATTTGGAAAATCGTAAACTTTCGCAAATCGAAGAGCCGAGTTCATATTTTTTATATTATTTCTAAATGGCTAATCCAATTGAGGCAAATGATATGGCGTTGGAAAGCTTATGAAAATACGCTACTTTTTCATGTTTAAAGTTTTTTTCTAATTTTGAACGGTTTGAATGTAATTTAGAAAACGGTCCAAGTTGCACCGAGTTCGTATTTTCGAGCTAATTTTTTAACTATACATCCAAATGTAGCAAATGATACGGCGTCAGAAAGCTTGCGTAAATGCGAAACTATTTGGTATATATTCTTTATCCCAATTCCTTACTATTTTAAGTCAATTTTGAAAATGGCTAAAACGTATTTTTCACGTAACTTCTATAAACTTTATCGGAATTGGGCAAATAATATATCGTTGAAAAGCTAAGGAAAGTGCAAAACTTTTTCATGTTGATGGTTTTCTCTGATTCCTTGCTGGTTTCAAGTAATTTCGAAAATGGCGAGATCATTCGTTCTACCTTTATCGCGAAACAGATTCTTCGAAAATGCACCGCGTGAAGAACCTGAACTTCATGGCATGTCTACTTGAACTTCACTCTATTTTTCACGTGCTTTTTTTGCCCGTAGCTCTCCATCCACTCACCGGAACACTCACCGGAATTGAGCAAGTAATATACCGGTGGAAAGCTGATGTAAACACGCAACTTTCTCGTGTTGATTGTTTTTTCATACTCACGACGATTTTAAAAGTTTTTCATCTCAAATTCATTCACTATATTCTCGAATTTCCTGTTGTTTTCACGTTGAACTTCTGTGACGTATTTTCGTTTGTAATTTTCTCATCCATTTCGTCAGTGTTACACAAATGATATTCTTTTTGTACAAACCTCTCTCACAATAACTTTTTACTTTCTCCAACCGAGGACTTGAACTTACACAAATGATATTCCTGTCGTTTTGAAGTAATTAGAAAATGATGAGATCATGATTTCTACCTTCATCGCGAATGGAAATGCACTGCGTGAAGTAGTTGAACTTCTCGCGCATGTCTGTTTGAACTTCACTATGTTTTTGACGTGCTGTTTTTTGGCCATAACTCCCAAACCACTTACCGGAATTGAGCAAATGATATACCGATGGAAAGCTATTGAAAACATGCAAGTTTCTCGTGTTGATCAGTCTTCATGCTCGCGAAGGTTCAATAGAATTTTTTGAATATATAAAAACGTGTTTTAAAAGGTATACATGAAAATTATAAACCGCTCATCAGAATGTAGCATATAATATACGGTTGGAAAGTTAATGATGTTCGGAGTCTCGTAATATAATTTTTGAACCGTGCAGGGTGGTTTGTATTCTTTTATTCTCATCTGAAACGCATTCCGTGTGGTAGTTGAACTTCCCGCTGTTTTCACCTTGAACTTCTGCCATGTTTTTTTGTTCAACCTCTCCCATAAGAATTTTTGAACTTTCTCGGGCCGAGCACTTGAACTTCTAGCAATAAAACTTTTTGCCTTTGCTTTTTCATTATTTTTTCATACAAAATGCACACAGTGTAGTACTTAAACTTCTGGCAGTTATCAATCCGAACTTCTCTCGATTACATGAAAATATCTGAGTTTTTTATAGACATCGAACCGCTCTACCTTTTTTTATTTGAACTTCATTGTGTATTTGTAGCGACCCGACCTCAAACGGCCAAGCCTCTGTGTATCTGTGCCATCCCTGGATCGGTATGCTGGCACACACAGTACATCAATGTATATATCAAAGTGCAATCACATGTATAAATAACGTAAAACTGATATATAGCTCATAAGTCTCAACGGAGACAAACATAAGGGTGTGGAGTCCATCAACGCCAACGGCAAGTTGAGTGTAGACCGTAACCCTACAACGTAACTGTTACTCGTCGTAGAAAATTCCTGCAACATAAGATGTTGCAGCCCTGTAGGTCAGTACATTGAATGTACTGGCAAGTCACATCATAAGAATAATGAACCTATTGTACATGCAATTTGGCTGGTGGAAATCTCTAAGTTTAGTTTTGTTGCATAAAGCTAGTTTTTCCCTAGAATAAAAGATATTATTCTACCACTACTGTATAGCATAGAATGAGTTGGTAAACCCAACTCAATCCATTCCCAAAGTTTCATTTACAACCCAACTGTTTAATTAAGAGTGATGAGATCTCCCAGCATTTCCACTACTAGATGCTCAAGTTGTCCGTAGCCGTGGACACGGCTAATCGATTAGGTTTTAACACTCTGCAGAGGTTTGCGCACTTTTCCCCACAAGACTCGGTCGCCTCCCTTGAAGTTCTCGCACTGCCTGGCGTTTGAGAATAGGATGACCGAGACATAGTCTTTCGAAAGTATTCCCCCTTAACCCGCGGATAGGCCGGTACACCTACTCATTCTACATCTGCTAGCCCATCCTGGAAGGGGTCACACTAACTACTTAACTAAGCCAGAGCCCATATTGGCTTGTGGCTGCACACGTAAGCTTCTAGACATGAGAATACGAGTGATCTCTTCGAGCCTAGGCGGACGGACCACTAGTGGTGCACCACCATGGATTTCCGATGCATGCTCCCACTGTACTTCGCCACCATTCAAACCAAACCTCTGCCCAGGTAGTTCATTAAGTTATCTTGGTTCTACTTACTACTTTGTCACTCATCTCCCACAATGAACACTTTCCAATCCACGTCTACATTGGCGAGGCAAAATTAAACTTACGCGGTGGTGACAAAGGTATATGATTCAAACCTACCTCAATGAACTACTAGGTAACGGCATAGCCATCTAGCATCAATAAATCCTACCATGCAATCCTACCACAAAAGGACTAAGTGCATAATATAAAACATAGGTAATTGGAAGAATGGTCAAATGTGAACTTGCCTGGTAATAGTTGATGAAGATTATATCACTCTTAGAAATTTACTTAATAGAACTATTCGTCACTCTCCGATGAAAATCTATAAAGTCAAACATTGCATCCACATAAGCAATCATTTTAAAGAACCAAATAACATGCAACATGAAAAGACTCAGAAAATCCAAAGGAACACACAACACACTTAACTATCAAAAGTAAATACTAAGTGCAAAACAACATAGGGCATGGGTGCCAAAAATTGTGACGTGGACCACAGTGCCTACTAGGCATACAAGTAAAACTACTATGGACAGATCCTAATGTGTGAAAAAAATATCGTGAGATAGGTCCAAGTGATAGGGTTTGGCAACGGTGACACGGTGCAAAAAGAATCACATCAATCGGAGCTACGATTTAGGAGATATGGTCAATTGAAGTTTGAATTCAAATCTGAATAAAGTTCAAATTTGAATTTGGCCAAAAGTTTTCAAAGTTGGTTTTCTGGATAAAGCTATTTGAGACGAACATTTTGCCGCTGGTTTCATCGAATTTGGACTTACAGTTAAAAAGTTGTGGCTATTCTAAGTTTAGGGGCTAAACTGCTAATTCCAGGGACTGAACGGTGAAGAAAGTAATCACGAACAGGTCCTGGCCACGTGGCAGATTTATATGGGCTGCAAGTTGTTCGCTATGAGGCTTACAGGGCGAACAACCGCCAAATAGGAAAAAAAACAGCAACCGCGGCTAAACTAAAGAAAACCAACAATCGGTTTTAATCAAAACCGTTCGGTTTAAACGAACCGCGGTTAACCGATCTAATACTAATAAATAATAAAAAAAACTAAAGGAAGCGAACAGGAGGGTTCTCTTACAATGACGACAACGACGAACAGGGACGGTGGCGCTGGCGTTGGCCGGTGATGGGGCGGCGACTCCGGTGCTCCTCGGCGACGGGGAAGGAGTCAGGAAAGTCGGGCGCGGCGTGGGCAGTCTGGTGGTGGAGGCGGGTGTCCTCGAGGGCGTCGGGGTTGTGCTGTGCAGGGACGACGGCTCCATGCTCCGGCGAGGACGCAGGTCGTCGGGGCGGCGGTTCCGGCGAGGCCTAGGCGGCGAAAACATGTCCATAAGATGCGCCTCAGGGAGTAATGAAGATTGACAGAAACAAAGTGAAGGTAGGGTAGTCTACGGCGAGGGAAAACTCCGGCGAGATACTCCGACTCCAGCGAGATCCAACACGGCAGTGCGGCGGTTGCGAGGAGCTAGGGACGACATGGAGTGGCAGAATGGAGAGAGGAGCCTCCGAGGCTTTTGTAGGCGCGAGCAGAGGGCTCGGGGTGCAACAGATAAGTTTATCCGTGAGGACAATGGCGCCGGTGGTTGCGGGAGCGCGAGTGCGTGCTCTATCCGAGCAGAACGAGCGGAGGTTGGAGACGAACGGGTGGGCTCCATGCGTCAGCGCAGCAGCGGGTAGCAAGCGCAGGAGGAGCACGCGGCTCGTGCGGGCGGCGCTGGCCTCCTGGCACTGGCCTGGCAGGCCACTGGTGCCCTAGCGCTGCGGCTGGCCCATGGCCTCGCTGGCCTGTGGCTGGGCCGGCTGGCCGGCGCGTGCGTGTATGTGTCCTCTTTTTTTTACAGAAAGAATAACTGCAACGGAGGGAAAGTAAATAAAAAATCTACATAAGCATATTATATACCAAAATGCTTAGAAAAATAGCAGCAATAAGATGAACTATTTTTCAAGTTCAACTAAATTCCATAAAAAATTCCTAAAAGTCAAAGAGCGCTACCATTGCATTTAAAATCAATAAAAATCATTTTTTAAATAGCAAAATGATTTCAAATTTATTTTCTCCTAATTTTCTATTGAAGGGAATCATTTTACCCTTATTTCTATTTATTTACTTTTAGGACAAAAATAATTTGAATATAATACTAAATAACTCCCAAGAGGATTTGAATTTGGAGTTTCAAACAACTTCGAATGGAAAACGAGTTTCAAATAACTTCAAAGTGACTTCCAATTTATCTCTTTAAAACTTCCAACTCTCTTTCTTCAAATATGAAGAAGTCATTTTATGAACTCATTGAGTTGCTTAAAGTTTCTAAATTTGAAATATTTCAATTGAAATTCAAATCATTTTCAAACCCCTTTTCATTTCTTTAAATGGAAGAAGTCATATTATCTTCACTCTAGGGCTTTGTGATGAAATGAATTTGAATTCATGGAGATCAAAATGTAAGATGAAAGTTTTGGGAAAGTCCTTTTATTCCCTCTCATTCAACTTTCAAAAAGTTTCAATTTTCACTCAGTTTCACACAATCATCCACACAACAATAAACAAACAATCATAATTATTTATTTAATATAACATTCCAAAATTTAGAATTTTGGGATGTTACAAACTACCACCCTTAAAATGAATCTCATCCTTGAGATTCGGAGAGGCTAGAAAAGAGGTTAGGTTTGGAGGGTCTCCTTGAAAATCCATTCATCCACACAAGGTATGGGGTGCTACAACCCTTAGAAGCATGGTTACGCTTCCAACAAAACTCATGTACCCATCCATTGGGTTGACGGTGTCAGTCTTCTCATATTCTCTGGGTTAACTCTTTCACTAGTGCTCTTCTAGTAAGGGCATGACCTTTTCCTCAAAGTCTGGAGTCCTTGCATCAAATAAGGTCCTTCTAAATCTGGGTCTTCTTAGCTGTCAGGCTGTCGCCAATGCTAAACAACTATCGAAAATCTCATGGTGGTCAACAATTACTAGTTCCTCCTGCAGGAAACGGGTCTGGGTTGAATCTCACCGCATATCATATGATTGGCAACGGGTGCATGTACAGGGTTTCCATCATCCTGCCATTCTAAGGCTTTTGGCTTGTCGTGTCGACACTCTTCTAGGGTTTTAAGGCTCTCTGATTTTCTATCAACATATGATAGCTCATGATAGAAGTCTCCGGTATGGGGGCCAATCCATCCCGTACTTGAATCATTACCACATACATAGATAGTGAATCACGTATTATAACACTTGGGCATCCTCACAAGCATTGCAGAACTTCTCTTCTCCATGAACTGGGTTCGGGTAAATCCATTTCTTCTGCTAGCCAAAAAAAATCTCTATCGCTTCTTCACAACTCTCGGGTTTACGTAACCTCCTATGGAACGTCTGCTGATGACATCACAGCTTCCTTCAGAATTCTTTTCTTCAACAAGATTGTGCTTGTTTCCTTATCAAATCCTGGGTCCTGTGGGTTATGAGCCCACTTAAAACTTGTATATCCTTAACTCATCCTTGGAGTTACTATTGCTCCATATTCCAACATTACATCTCCTTTAAATCCAATAGTACTTCATTACTTCATACTCTTGGGGTAACCATCATAATTAAAACCAAACTCCAACTCATTCTTCCAAACTCCACTCTATAGAATACTTTTTCTTTTCCATTGTTCAAGTGTTCACACAGACAAGTATCGCCAAAAAAATGCACTGGTTCATCCATAATTCTCTCAATATCAAATCCTTTATTACATCCTTAACCACTACTCCAAACTCAAATTTCAAAAGTACTTTATTACAAAAGCTGCCATCCACATAGTTTGGTATGGTCAAGCATTACTTCCATCTTTATTAATTTGCCCTTCATGAAGATACCTCAGTCCCACTAGAATTGTGCGACATGATCCTTCAAATCATTGATGTTTTGCTTCATTGTGGTGGCCATGAGCTTCATCTCCATCATCTCTGCATGGACCTCTCTCAGGTATTCCTGAGTGTGACGGAGTCTTGCTTCTAGTATTTCTCCAATATGACGTATGGCTTCCATAGCAGCTTCACGAACAGAGTCAAAGAATGTTGCTCATGGTACTCGAGAAATGAAAAAAGTATTGTCCCATAGTCTTTGGGCAAAGTCCCTTCACACGGTGGAGGTGAACGTCCACATACCAAAGTTCAACTCCCTTCTCCATGAAAGGATAACCCTTGTAGACTACATCTCCTTCAAGATGAATATGCTTCATCATGTCCTTCAGGATTCTTGGGTAATCCTGATCACTGGTCAGGGTCATTATTGTTTCCGGGCCCTTGAGAAAAGACTCGTAAAGGGTTGTCATCTATAGGCATACGATAGAAGGGGTACTCAGGATACTGTATGTATTTCCTTTGGTGAAATGTGGTTATTTTTCTGGGGAAGTTTTGGGGTCAGCTTGTCCATGGGTTCAAGGTTTTAGTCTGGGTGAGATAGCGAGAGAGGTACTCACAATCAACAAACAACTCATGACACCTCATATGAGATTCCAACCACATCAACTTTTATTGCTTCACGAACCATTACAATTTCCATTTCATAACTCAACTCAACATCCCCAAAAATAAAAGTGTTTTCCACATTTATTACATGCTTTATTCCAATATCAAGATCTCAACTACTCTGGTCAAGCTCTCCTCGGGTCTGAACATTCTCTGGCAAAATGTCCTACTCCTTTGCAGCATAAACAAATGACTTCAGACAAATCCAGGGGCTTCCTGGTGGTTATCTTGGCTCCTTGGGTTCTTGGCTTCCTTGTTGGGCATTTGCTAGCGTAATGACCTAAATCCTTGCACCTGTAACAAGTGATTTGACTCAGGTCCTTTTCTGCAGAAATTGGGTTATTTTGGGGATACATGCTCTTTCTCTTCCTCGACTTCTTTGTTCCGATCAATCCCTCTATCTCTTGTCGATCGAACTCCACTTCTTCTGTCGGGAAGTTCCCAGATACTCTTGGCTTTCCTTCGTGCAATACTGTGAAAAATGTCCTTCTTCTCCACATGAATAGCAAGCATTGGAGTAAAATCTGTTTAGGCTTTCTCCATCAGGGTCGTTAACATCTTCCTTCATCACAGGTTCTTTTCAACTTTCCCTGAGGGCTTCTTTCACTGCTTCCTTCTGCTGCTTGGTAATTTCTTGTACCTTGGGATAAATATGACACTGGGCAGGGTACTGCGTAGTTCCTTCACACAAGAAACAAGTAACCTGCCTAGTTGGACATTCTTCACCTTGGTGATTTCCTTCACAATGAGGGCATCCATCCTTGTGTTCTTCATGGGTATGTCCTATCTCACCACAAATCTTGCATGCACAAGGTCTCTTCATTTTATTGCCATAGGGCTTCTGAATAAGACGAGACCTCAGTAGAGTCATCTTGAATTCCTCCCAAGTTTTTGCTCCGTTACATCCTTGTATGGCCTGATGCATTTTCCACCAGGTTGCAGCACTTTTTGTAAAGTACTGAAGGGCGTATTGAACCTCATACTTCCTTGCAACCAAATTGCTCCTGAAGTGATTCTCCATGCTTTGAATCCATAGCTCTACCTCCAACTGAGTGATCGTTCAGAGAATGCAAGTCCATCTTCATTCATCATCTATTGGGTCCAAGGGTTTTGGGATGAGATAAGAGGGATAGAGAGATACACACAATACACACAATATAGTTTTGAAAATAAGTTTTATTTGTGGCTGTTAGAAAAAACATCAAACAATGACAGCTCACAAACATCGCATCTAACGTAAGTATACAACAGGGGTTTGGTCCTCTAAAGTTCATATAAATCTTGGAATTCTTCAGTGTCTTCAAATTCTTCAATTCTTCGGAGGCTTCAACTATTGTACCTTCAACTCTTCTAATGTATGGTGAAGTCTGATATTTTGTCGTTCTCGGAGTGGCTTCAGTTCATCCTCCGTGTGGTCCAAAGTGAACGGGGTATTGTCTAACTATTTGAGGTAAAAGGAAAGATTTGATAAAGCTCAGAAAAGAAGAGAGGTAAAGGACCTTTTTCAAAATAAATTTTAAGAAAAATCCTAAGGGCTTTCCAGTTTCTAGGGTCACGTCCTACAGTCAACATGTGCTCTGATACCATCTCTGTAGCGACCCGACCTCAAACGACCAAGCCTCTGTGTATCCGTGCCATCCCTGGATCGGTATGCTAGCACACACAGTACATCAGTGTATATATCAAAGTGCAATCACATGTATAAATAACGTAAAACTGATATATACCTCATAAGTCTCAGCGGAAACAAACATAAGGGTGTGGAGTCCATCAACGCTAACGGCAAGTTGAGTGTAGACCATAACCCTACAACGTAACTCTTACTCGTCGTAGAAAATTCCTGCAACATAAGATGTTGCAGCCCTGTAGGTCAGTACATTGAATGTACCAGCAAGTCACATCATAAGAATAATGAACCTATTGTACATGCAATTTGGCTAGTGGAAAGCTCTAAGTTTAGTTTTGTTGCATAAAGCTAGTTTTTCCCTAGAATAAAAGATATTATTCTACCACTACTGTATAGCATAGAATGATTTGGTAAACCCAACTCAATCCATTCCCAAAGTTTCATTTACAACCCAACTGTTTAATTAAGAGTGATGAGATCTCCCAGCATTTCCACTACTAGATGCTCAAGTTGTCCGTAACCGGGGACACGGCTAATCAATTAGGTTTTAACACTCTGCAGAGGATTGCGCACTTTTCCCCACAAGACTCGATCGCCTCCCTTGAAGTTCTCGCACTGCCTGGCGTTTGAGAATAGGATGACCGAGACATAGTCTTTCGAAAGTATTCCCCCTTAACCCACGGATAGGTCGGTACACCTACTCATTCTACATCTGCTAGCCCATCCCGGAAGGGGTCACACTAACTACTCAACTAAGCCAGAGCCCATATTGGCTTGTGGCTGCACACGTAAGCTTCTAGAAATGAGAATACGAGTGATCTCTTTAAGCCTGGGTGGACGGACCACTAGTGGTGCACCACCATGGACTTCCCATGCATGCTCCCACTGTACTTCGCCACCATTCAAACCAAACCTCCGCCCAGGTAGTTCATTAAGTTATCTTGGTTCTACTTACTACTTTGTCACTCATCTCCCACAATGAACACTTCCCAATCCACGTCTACATTGGCGAGGCAAAATTAAACTTACGCGGTGGTGACAAAGGTATATGATTCAAACCTACCTCAATGAACTACTAGGTAACCGCATAGCCATCTGGCACCATTAAATCCTACCGTGCAATCCTACCACAAAAGGACTAAGTGCATAATATAAAACATAGGTAATTGGAAGAATGGTCAAATGTAAACTTGCCTGGTAATAGTTGATGAAGATTATATCACTCTCAGAAATGTACTTAATAGAACTATTCGTCACTCTCCGATGAAAAATTATAAAGCATACATTGCATCCACATAAGCAATCATTTCAGAGAACCAAATAACATGCAACATGAAAAGACTCGGAAAATCGAAAGGAACACACAACACACTTAACTATCAAAAGTAAATACTAAGTGCAAAACAACATAGGGCATGGGTGCCAAAAATTGTGACGTGGACCACAATGCCTACTAGGCATACGAGTAAAACTACTATGGACAGATCCTAATGTGTGAAAAAATATCGTGAGATAGGTCCAAGTGATAGGGTTTGGCAACGGTGACACGGTGCAAAAAGAATCACATCAACCGGAGCTACGGTTTAGGAGATATGGTCAATTGAAGTTTGAATTCAAATCTGAATAAAGTTCAGATTTAAATTTGGCCAAAAGTTTTCAAAGTTGGTTTTCTGGATAAAGCTCTTCGAGACGAACATTTTTCCGCTGGTTTCATCGAATTTGGACTTACGGTTAAAAAGTTGTGGCTATTCTAAGTTTAGGGGCTAAACTGCTAATTCTAGGGACTGAACGGTGAAGAAAGTAATCACGAACAGGTCCTGGCCACGTGGCAGATTTCTATGGGCTGCAAGTTGTTCGCTGTGAGGCTTACAGGGCGAACAACCGCTAAATAGGAAAAAAACAGCAACCGCGGCTAAAGTAAAGAAAACCAACAATCGGTTTTCATCAAAACCGTTCGGTTTAAACGAACCGCGGTTAACCGATCTAATACTAATAAATAATAATAATAAAAAAACTAAACAAAGTGAACAGGAGGGTTCTCTTACGATGACGACAACGATGAACAGGGACGGCGGCGCTGGCGTTGGCCGGTGATGGGGCGGCGACTCCGGCGCTCCTCAGCGATGGGGAAGGAGTCACGGAGGTCGGGCGCGGCGTGGGCAGTCCGGTGGTGGAAGCGGGTGTCCTCAAGGGCGTCGGGGTTGTGCTGCGCAGGGACGATGGCTCCGTGCTCCGGCGAGGACGCAGGTCGTCGGGGCGGCGGTTCCGGCGAGACCTAGGCGGCGAAAACATGTCCATAAGATGTGCCTCAGGGAGTAATGAAGATTGACAGAAACTAAGTGAAGGTAGGGGAGTCTACGGCGAGGGAAAACTCCAGCGAGATACTCCGACTCCGGCGAGATCCAACACGGCAGTGCGGCGGTTGCGAGGAGTTAGGGACGACGTGGAGTGGCAGAATGGAGAGAGGAGCCTCCGAGGCTTTTATAGGCGCGAGCAGAGGGCTTGGGGTGCAGCGGATAAGTTTATCCGCGAGGGCAATGGCGCCGATGGTTGCGGGAGCGCGAGTGCGTGCTCTATCCGAGCGGAACGAGCGGAGGTTGGAGACGAAGGGCGGGCCCCATGCGTCAGCGCAACAGCGGGTAGTGAGCGTAGGAGGAGCACGCGACTCGTGCGGGCGGCGCTGGCATCCTGGCGCTGGCCTGGCAGGCCACTGGTGCCCTAGCGATGCGGCTGGCCCATGGCCTCGTTGGCCTGTGGCTCGGCCGGCTGGCCGGCGCGTGCGTGCGTGTGTCCTTTTTTTTCTTTTTTTTACAGAAAGAAGAACTGCAAGAGAGAGAAAGTAAATAAAAAAATCTACATAAGCATATTATATATCAAAATGCTCAGAAAAATAGCAGCAATAAGATGAACTATTTTTCAAGTTCAACTAAATTCCATAAAAAATTCCTAAAAGTCAAAGAGCGCTACCATTGCATTTAAAATCAATAAAAATCATTTTTAAAATAGCAAAATGATTTCAAATTTATTTTCTCCTAATTTTCTATTGAAGGGAATCATTTTACCCTTATTTCTATTTGTTTACTTTTAGGAGAAAAATAATTTGAATATAATACTAAATAACTCCCAAGAGGATTTGAATTTGGAGTTTCAAACAACTTCGAATGGAAAACGAGTTTCAAATAACTTCAAAGTGACTTCCAATTTATCTCTTTGAAACTTCCAACTCTCTTTCTTCAAATATGAAGAAGTCATTTTATGAACTCATTGAGTTGCTTAAAGTTTCTAAATTTGAAATATTTTGATTGAAATTCAAATCATTTTCAAACCCCTTTTCATTTCTTTAAATGGAAGAAGTCATATTAGCTTCACTCTAGGGTTTTGTGATGAACTGAATTTGAATTCATGGAGATCAAAATGTAAGATGGAAGTTTTGGGAAGTCATTTTATTACCTCTCATTCAACTTTCAAAAAGTTTCAATTTTCACTCAGTTTCACACAATCATCCACACAACAATAAACAAACAATCGTAATAATTTATTTAATATAACATTCCAAAATTTAGAATTTTGGGATGTTACAGTATTTTTAGAAATGTGAAAATTGGAGTGTTTTTTAGAAACATCAAACTTCTTCGTTATTTGGAATTGAACTTATTGGTGTTATTCTTTAGTAATTAGAAAAATCCAATTTTTCAAATAAATATCAAAGTTCCCGTTTTTTCCAATTGAACTTCTTGGTTTTGTTCTCTAGTAACTAGGAAACCTAACTTTTTTTTACATACATTTAACTACTCCATTTTTTGGAATTGAACTTCTTCATTTTAATCTTTAGTATTGGAGAAAAATGCCCAAAATGTCGTTGTTTTTTGTTTTTGTTTTTGAGCCTATGAATCCTTGGGTTTAATATACTTTGAACTTTCAGTTATTTTAATTTGAACTTCACATATTTTATTTTTTGATTAAAAAATTGTGTTTGATTTTAAAATAAACATTGAATTTGTCTTTTTTCTATTTTTAAACTCCATGGTTTAATCTTTTGTATCGGGGAAATCCTAGTTTTCTAAAAAAGTGGGAAAAATCTTTTTAAACTTTTCTTAGTTGTTTCCTTATTTTAATTCAAACCTATTAGTTTTATGATTTAGTAACGAGAATGTGAGGTTTTTACAAACTTTGAACTTCTGCGTTATTTTAATTTGAACTTCTTAGTTTTATTCTTTAGTAACGAGGAAAATCAAGTTTTTTGAACTTCCTTGTTTTTAAATTTTGAACTTCTTGGTTTTAGTTTTAATAATGTGAAAAACCTGAATTTTTTATAGACATTGAAGTTCACCATTTTTTAAACTTGAACTTCTTAGTTTTATTGGTTAGTAATGGGGAAAATCCTTTTATATTAACAATGAAATCGTACCATTATTTTAATTTGAACTTCTAGTTTTTATATAATGGGGGAAATCTGTTTTTATAAAATCTTTTCAAATGCGCCTCTTTTTTAATTTGGACTTCTTTGATTTTTTTTGTAAACAGAGAAAATCCATTATAATGATTTTTGAAGTACTATTTTTATTTGAACTTCTTGCTCAAATTTTTGACCTTCCAAATTTGACTTTTAGATATTTAATACTTCATTTTTTTAACATTGATCTGCTTCAGTTTTTAAACTTGAACTTCTTATGGAATTTTGTCATGAAATTTTTATGCATTTTTTGCTTTTCAGTGAAATGGCCTCGGCGGTATCTTTTTTCATTTCATGATTTTTCTTCTGTATGTACTACACGTGAACTTCGGAATTTCCGAAACATGAACTTCACGTGCTATTTTTTATGAAACTCCATAGTTTTTTTTCTTTGAATTCCATGATTTTTTGTTTACATTTTTTGTTTGAACTTCGATGTTCGTTACACCTGAACTTTCGAAATCACCCCTTTTTTATACACATTTTTCTCTTGAATCCAAGGTCTGCAAAAACAATAGGAAAATTGGGGTCAATTCTCATAAGCAAGTTTCCCATGGGCAATAATACATGAACTTCTCATGTACAATACTGTTTATCTTTAACACTAGCGGGTGGAGCATCACGAGTGGACGACAGCGCGTGTTGATGAACAGGAAGAGAAGGAAGATTGCTGATGCTGGGGGAAGGTCTGATTCGGTCATCACTGCAGTCCAAACGCGGCTGCAAGTGCACCGGTGGTCACCGTCTGTGTGCATTGATCCCATCCATCTGTTGTCATCAGAGACACACTAGGTGTAGGAACGGCCGGACCCGGCGGCCAAAATCCCTGCAGAGCCCATCCCGCAGGTGAGGCATGAAGCGGGGATGGAGACAGCAGCAGGGAAGGGTCGTCGATGGGGGAGAACACCAGCAAGGGAGGGTCGCCATGGTGAATCTTGCGGGGTGGGGATGAAAGCACGGGGGCCTAAAGAGGAGCTGCAGTTGAGCTAGACGATGACCGTGGCGGCGATTGGGGGAGGTGGCTCCCCCGGCGGAGGTTGCTGTCGTTCTCAGGGCAAAGATGTGAATAGGAGCATCTTGTGTGGTGTTTAGCTCTTGAGCATTAGTCTAGCCATGGCAGAGCTTAGCTCTCCATCATTAGCATCAATGGCGCGTACGATAGAAATGCCAAGCACATTTTTTGAAGGCTACAACTTAATTAACGAATTCAACTGGCATTCAAATCAGACTGAAGAATCGGTGTTGGGCTGCAGTCTGAAAAAGGATGCAGCAAATTCGCAAGAATTACTCAGCATGTGCATTAATGAGTTGATTAAAACAAGAATAGAGAGAGCTTGGTGCAGGTCACACAAACATAAAGCAAAGAATATAGTATTAAGATAGATATCCATCAGCCACAACCAAATGCATTCACGAGAAACAAATAACTATAGAGAATATCACCATCGCATTAGAACTTCTTCAGGTTCGTTCATGAGCTGGAATTTTTCCTAACTCAAATCTTTTTTACAGTGAGGAGGCGGTGGCCTCGCAGCATGCAAGGCAGCAGAGGGAGAGGAGCACCAGGAGCGTTGCGTTGTTGTCGTTGATGTTGCAGTGGCTGTTCATGGAGAGGAGCACCATGAACATTGATCAACATTGTCTGAACACTGGGACATAATGTTCTCAGTCCAGGAACAAAACATTACTTCACATAGGAACACAAATTTATTCACACAGGGAAAAATGTCGTTACACTTTCTGCTTTTGCCAAGAAATAGATGAACTACGAAGAAGCCTATCTCTCTCACTTGAGTAAATGGTTCGTACAAAATGTTCTAGTGTGATCTATCTAAAAAACAACAACAGGAACAAATTTCGCACTCCGTCCATGTACACTTTTGAAGATGAGTTGCACTAGCATTATCAAGTTGGCCTACTGGAAATCAGACACAGTTGACTGCAGCCATGTTAATTACTACTGAAAATTGTCAGCCATACAAATTACTATAGAAACTGGTCAAGAATAGTCGACCGTGTGCAGTCCTACTAATTTCTTGTGGAATAAACACAGACAACTTAGAGGCATACTTTTTGTTCTTACTGATGACCTACAAAGCATGTAGGGAAAGATCTAGGGAAGGACTAATCAATATTGAGCTTGAGCGACCATCTCAACAATAAATCCAAAAGTGGCAGCAGCATATATCTCGCTACACTGCACCTCAAGGGATAGCAATTCCCCATGTTGAATAGCATCCCAGCAACAGCAAGGTCACTCACCCGTTCAAAGACCGACTATCTTTCCTCGTGAATGGCGACAAGCACCATGATCAACACCTACAGGAAAGAGGTAGACATTCAGAGGCAGAACAACAAGTTTAGCTTCATAGCTCAACCCATGGACCAACACCCGACCAACACCAAACAATTCCTAACCTATTTAGTACTGACCTCAAACCTATTTTGTATTTTTTTACTCTATTCATTATTTATCAGTAAGATGAATTCTTCCCAAAATCCATTGACTGAACTCTCTCGACTATAATCTTTGAACTTCCAGATTACTTTAAAAAATAAATACTTCTTTAGGTGCATGTAAACGGAGATGTTTGCACTTACTGTTTGCTGGTATTGCATAAAATTATGTTTTTTTAGAGTGCACATTTATAAGACGTGGACCATCAGACAAAAAATGCCAATGGTAGTGGCGGCTTGAAATACAACAAGAAACAAACAGGGAGGGGGGGTTGAATATACATGAGATATCTTTTTTAACATGTTTAGTACATGGAGATCCAAGTGTACATAAATCGATTCAGTCAGATAGCAACTCGCGACATGTGGCCACATACACAGGCTGAATGCATGCCACCTTGGTAGCCACATACACAGGCTAGCTGAAGCTGAAGTAGCTAACAAATTTTTGAACGAAAAAAATTAAAGAGGGAATTGCTCTCACAATAAGTCTCCCTTTACAGGATTCAACAGACGTTGAACTTGATGGTGGGCAACAGGATCCGGGGTGTTGTGTTCACGAACGGTCGGTAGCTTCGTCGTTGAACGGCCGGGGCTATGTGCTTGAATGGCTCAGCGCTTCTTTGGGAGGACTCGAGCGCTGCTGCAGATTGGATCAGGGTGAGGGTGCTCTCCACTGCCCTGAAGAAAATGCTCTGCAGGACAAAACACACACGCAGGAACCTTTGGATACAAGTGCGTGAAGGATTTAGGAGCTATCGGATCAGTAGAAATTGAACTGCAGAGTGCATAGGAGTCGACCTTCACTCCAACGCACAGGAGGTGCCGAGTGTGATGGAGGATGCCGGCGGCGCGCGACCATGGCACTAGCCAGTGGCTGCGCGCGTGGGATGTCGGCCTGAGGCGGGGCAACTCCGGGCGTCGAAGCAACATCACGTAGATCATCGTGGAGGCGGAGCCCTAGGGCAGGTCGCTGTGGCGGCGACGTCTTGGGGCTGGTCGCGGCGGTGGCGGCACCCAGGAGCAGGTTGCGACTGCAGCGGTTGAGGGCAGAAGGAGGTGGCGGCACCCTGGAACATGTAGGCTGTGTTTTTTTGGTACCTTTTTTCTCTAGTTTTTTAACCGTCAGTCGGAACGAGACGTGTAATATACCGTTGAAAATCTATGGATTAGGAGCTACTTCGACATGTTGAACACTTTTCTAGATCCCTTCCCCAACCACCGCACCACCTCCCTCCTGCGCCCCGCCCGGCCGGCGGCCATCCTCCCCTCGCCGGCGAGCAATCCTTCCCCTGGCCACTTCCCAGCACGAGGCGGCGTCGGATCCAGGCCGCGGCGAGCCCCCGCGATGTCCCGGCGTCTGATCCAGGCCGCGACGCACCACCCCGCCGCCGAAGCCTACGCATCTTCACCCAGGACGGATTTTGACTAGGGGCGGCCCCGATCCGAGCAATCCCAAGGAGAAGAGCAGGCGGGCCCCTGCATCCTCCGCCCCTCCCGCCCCCTCCTTTGCCAAAATCACTTTCGGCCCCCTCCACTGCAACCGGAGCCCTCCCTCGCCTCCCCGTGCCTCGATCTGCCCCCGCACGAGCCACCTCGCCCGGATCCGGCGAGATCCGGCGAGGGTCCGCTGCATGGCAGACCAGTGGCCTCTCTGCAATGGAACCAAGGAGGGGTAGCGCGAGCATGCGCGTCCATGCAGTATGGTTGTGGCTGCAAGGCAGCTCTGCCATGGATCCACGGTGGGGCAGCACGGCATGCAGTCCGGCATGCGCGTCCATGCAGTACGGTTGTGGCTGCAATGCAGCTCTGCCATGGATCCACGACGGGGCAGCACGACATGCAGTCCGGGATGCGCGTCCATGCAATACGGTTGTGGCTGCAAGGCAGCTCTGCCATGGATCCACGATGGGGAAGCACGGCATGCAGTCCGGCATGCGCGCGTGAGCAGTACAGTTGTGGTGGCTCTTCCTCCCCCAGCCGGCTACCTGCCAGAAGCGACTCTCCCTCCCCCGACCTGACTCTGATCTGAAGCCATGGTTGGTGCATTCCGATTTTGACGGATGGCCCTATCCTTCCCTCCTCTGCCGTCAGCCGCCACTAGCGCCCTGCGGCCCCTCCCACCCTGCTTCACCCAGCGACGACACCCCCTGGCGCCCCCAGCAGTGTACTCTCTAGTCCAGACTAGAGGAGGCTACCACCGCATGTGTCAGCGAGCAGGAGGCGGCTGGCCGCTCCTGTCTAGTGAGATGCAGTTTGGTGCATGTATATGTTGTGTAGTTCGGCGACGAACGACATACATTACGTGTGGTTCATGCCTGCAGTCCATTGTGTGGGCAATGACTCAACGTCGTCGCTGGTGATGGAGTCCACGCGCGTGCAGTCTACTTGCCGTGGTCAGAGTGTGCGGCATGTAGTTTGGCACAAGCGGGCATGCAGTGCATTTCAGTTTCAGTTCCTCCCAGGTGTTTACTTGGTCGATGCCTTGTTTAGTTAGCTTCAGTGCGCTCTGGTGTGATTTGAATCCCCTACAAGGAAAGAGCAGTAGCAAGCGTGTGGTTCAGTCCGCCATGTATATATGACTTGATTGCATGTGTGCGTGCTAATTTTACAGGGGCTTGGTGCTTTTCCTTGTAACGCCCAGTGCAGTTTCCAGTATATGAATGAATAGATATGTATATTTTGAAGCTCACTCTGTTCTCTCATGCAGATCTCTATAAACATCCGATGTGGTTCGCTTGGTAAACAGAAACAAAAATATCTCAAAAAGAAGCTCGCATCTTATTAGATGTAGTTCACTCACCTAGTCCCTGTGGTCCACTAGCCCGGTCTACGCGCTTAAAAAAGTAAGAAGTATAAAAAATACGACAAAAACTCATGCAGTTCATTGTCGGTAGCGTCGTGCGTAACTTTCGAAAGTGTTGCGGTCCACTCTCGTTCATAAAAAAAAGTAAAAAAAAGACAAAAAAACTCGTTCGAAAAAATTTAAGTTCGACAAAATAAATCATGGAGTTAACTTGACTGTCTGATGCAGTGCGGTTTGAAGTCTGATGCAGTGCGGTTTGAAGTCTGATGCAGTGCGGTTTGAAGTCCGAAGCAGTGCGGTTTTCTGTCTGATGCGGTCCACTCATCGATTTTAGTGTCACGAAAAAACATAGTGCCACATTTCGGTAAATTCGAAATTTCTCTTAAACCATATGGAATTAGAGATAGTGTTCTATATGAAAAAGTTGCGCCTCATCGATATCTTTCCAACGGTGTATCGTTTGAATCATTCCGACCAGCGGTTTGTAAAAATTTCATGAAAAACGGCCGCTGCCACTCGTCATCCGCCGCATGATTTTCAAAATTAATTTAAAACCGTGAGGAATCTCAAAAACATTTCAATAGGTGAAAGTTGCGCCCCGTCCATAGCTTTTCAACGGTATATTACATGCCTCGTTTCGATAAACGGTTAAAAAACTGGATCGAAAACAGTAGCGAAAATTTGAAAAAAAAAACAGAATTCCGCTATTTAGTAAATTCGAAACTGCTCTTGAACCGTAACGAATTAGAGAAAATAATAGATATGAAAAAGATGCGCATCAACGATATCTTTCAAACGGCGTATCATTTGCCTTATTCCGATGAGCGGTTTAGAAAAAATCACGCAAATACGCTCGCTGCCGCTCGTCATCCGCCGGACCATTTTTGAAACTGCTCTTAAACCGAGAGGAATCTCGAAAAGTGTTTAACATGGAGAAGTTGCGCCTAATCAATAGCTTTTCAACGGTATATTATACGCCTCGTTCCAATAAACGGTTCAAAAATTAGAGCGAAAACAGTATCGGAAAAACACTGCGTGCATTTTTTTTCGACACGAAGTTCACTCGTGTGAGTACTGCAGCACACTTGGTCGTAATAGACCGGATGTATATATATATATATATATATATATATATATATGTATATATATATATATATATATATATATCCTGGGAGTATGTACTCCCATTCTCAATATACCTCGTATACGCATTAATTATACTTCTTTATTATTCTCAATATACTTCATTAAATATTCTAAGATACCCCAATACGAGTTTTGTTGAAAAAATATTATCTGCGATGTACCTTTTGTAATATACCTTTTTCACGTACAAACACATCAGTATATACGTAAACATTTAAAAATATGTAGACTCACATGAATTTTTTCATGGAACTCATTTTGGGGTATCTAATAATTTCTAATGAAGTATATTGAAAATAATAAAGTGGTATAAAATATTTATCTATGTGGTATATGAGAAGCGGGAGTACACAACCATTTTCCTATATATATATATATATATATATATATATATATATATATATATATAATAGGGTTAATAATGGAATATGCACTGCCATGACGAGGCGAGTGGACTGCATTTTTTGTTTGCACGCTACATATTACACACAAGCATTCATCCACATCCACATCCATTTTCTACTCTCATTTCCTATCTGCATCAATCTGCAAGGACTTAAAGAGAAATTGTTCAGTAAACCACACAGTGAACGGCTCCAAGGAGCAGCACCAGCCCGCACCACACAGAGAAAGGAAGAGTGATAGGAGGAGGAAGGGCACCACGGTGGAAATACCACGCTGTAGTGGGCTGCTCCACCCGCCGTCTGCTCGGAGTCACAGCGCCACCGACAGCGCCCGGTGGCCATGGATGAACCACATCCAGGGCTCACAACGCACTGCTCGTGAGATCTAGCTAAACTGCACATGCAAAATCATGAATATAATTGGTGGGGGACTGTTCTGATCCGCACCATGCGGCGAGGTGCATTGCACCATGAGTCCCCGGTGAACCGCACTGGCACGGCACCCACGTACGTGGTTGGGCCCGTCAAACTCCACCGCTCAGGGGAAAACGCCTGTTGTGGTCGAGGCGAAGCGCACCACATCAGAGAGAGGAGAAGCATACACGGGGGCGGTTAGAGCCGGACATGGCTGCGCCGTAGGCCAGCCCCCGCCGGTGACACATGCTCGTGGAGGAAGAAGCAGTGCAGCCCTGCGTGTGGACGGCTAGCGCCCTTCGTCGTTGTCCTTGACGGAGGCTGTCGCAGCGCGTGGCCATCAACCCCTCCCTGTAGATCAACTGAGGCAGGGGAGGTGGGCGGATCTAGGGAGCAACACACACCGGTTGGTGGTTGGCAGCGTAGGAGGCCAGGGGCCTGCGGCGGCGCATCAGGAGGTCGAATGGATCCGGCAGCGGCGGCTCAAAAGAAGGTCACCGGGGGGGGCTCTGGATCCGGCCAACACAGTGCAGAAGGAGGTCACCGGGGCGGGGGACTGTGGATCCGGCCATCACGGCGCTGAAGGAGGTCATCTGGGCGGCAGCAACCTAGGGAGGGGCGGCGCAGTGGTGGTTTTGGGTGGGCGGCACGGTGGAAGGTGGTAGTCGGGCGGTGGGCGACAGTTTGGAGGCGGCGGCGTGGGATGGTGGGGGATCAGGGAGAAGGTGGTTGGTACTGGGCCGGTGGGTTCGGGGGAGGGGGTTGGGGTGGGGTGTTTGCAGTTTAGGGGGGCGGCTGCTGACGCAGCGGTGCACTGGGAGACAGCCAGGGTCACCGTAGTTGGGCGGCCGTGGCGTGCCGCCAGGGAAGCTGGGGAGGGTGGGGCAGTGTAGAAGGTGGTGGGTAGGTGGGGGTCATGGTCGGGGGAGAAGACAGAGGTTGTGGTCGAGGGAAGAAGATAGGGTTGGGAGTTTTTGTTTTTACGCGGTTCAGTTGAGTGGTGTGGGACAGTGCGAAACTGTTTGCAGAGTAAGCCGGGTGTTAGCAGAATAAGACTCTTAAGGGGTGTTATCATAATAGACCCACCCGTTGGCCTCCACTGCTCTGCCTCCCTTCCGCTTCGCCTAGCAGTTCGTTTGGGGTAAATAACTTTCATTTTTTTACAGTCTTTTTGATCTGTCATGTAGCGACCCGACCTCAGATGGTCAAGTCTCTGTGCTTCTGTGTCATCCCTGGATCGGTAATGCTGACACACACAGTACTCGAAGGATTTATAACAGAGTAGCAATCACACACTTATTACATCGAATGTCTCAACAGAGAACTCATTACAGTAATATGGCTTAAGGCCATCTAATACGATAAGAGCGGAAGGCTTGGAAGATAAAGTGAATCCATCAACTCCAACGGCATAGCTGAGCTGCACGGCAATGACCTAACGAACCTTACTCCTCGTCTGAAAAGTCTGCAACATAATACGTTGCAGCCCAAAAACGGGTCAGCACATGGAATATGCTGGCAAAGTAACACAGTAAAGCAAGAATAGAATAATGCTATCACTTCATGCATATTTGGCTGGTGGAAAGCTCTATGGTTACAGTTTTGCGAAAAGCCAATTTTTCCCTACAACAAAGGAATAGATTTTAATTTAAATATCATGGTGGTTTAACAACATTGAGAAGGTTCCTCCAACTCAATCCCAATTAAAGTGATTAACAACCCAGCAATGTTAGTTAAACATGATGAGATACTTGTGATAACCCAAGTACTAGATACTCAAGAATTGTCCATAACCGGGGACACGGCTAACCATGATTAGATTATACACTCTGCAGAGGTTTGCGCACTTTTCCCCACAAGACTCGATCACCTCCATTGAATTTCTCGCACTACAGGGTGTTTGAGAAATAGATGACCGAGACACAGTCTTTCAGAAACATTAACTCTCTACTCCGGACAGACCATACCAAACCTACATCCCACTACCTGCTGATCTGCCTCTTCAAGAGCTTCACGTAACTTACTCAACTATGCTAGAGCCCACAATAGCTTGTGGCTGCACACGGAAGTTTCTAGCATGAATCATCTCAGTTCCCTTTGAGCCTGGGTGGCGGTCCATAGGAAGATCACACGGGTACTCCGAGATTTCCAAAAATACAGGAAACACTGGGTACTCCAGGTGCCTCAATCCACCTAGTTGTTTGATTAAGTTGCCACCTTAAGTTGAACCATTAATTAACAAGCTCACATTTGTCATGGATTTCACTCAAACCCAAACCACGTCTACGAGCATGGCATAGCATAGTAATATAAGAAACGCGTTGAGTAACTCCCAAGGGTTTGAATGTAACAGGGCAATAGGTTCTACCTCATCAACTACTTCCCAACCCACAAGTTAATGACATCCTAATCATGCAATGTTTGAGGATTGGAAGTAATGCATAAAAACTGGGTGACAAAGGGGTATGATCAAAGTGTTACTTGCCTTGCTGACGATCTGCGAAACCTAGGGACTCATAGAAGCACGCTTCGCACTCCGGCTGTTCTATCGCAAGCAAACAATAGCATACATAAGTAACAAGCAACGATGTACAAGAAAAACTCAAATAAAAGAGGGTTGACCAGAAGTTTCAACTTAAGAACTCCGGTTCGCAAAAAGAATCAAATCAAATAGAGCAACGAAACTCAAACGGCAAAAGAAAGAAGCTTCGTTTACTAATCTGAAACTAGGTCAAATTTTACAGCAGCAAAAACTTGTTTGAGTTGGTTAAACGGAAAGAGGGTTTCGGGACGAAACACTAGGCGCTTGAATCGCCTGATTCCGACTAACGAGTGAAAAGAAAAACAAAAACTAAGATCGGATCAGAAATCGCGATCAGAAAAATCGCGGAATAAATCCGACAAAAGAAAACTCACGAACAGACTAACGGACAAGCGTTTGTTAGCTGTAACTAACGAGCGAAAACTGTTCGTTAAAACGAACGTACCGACGAATGTCCACTAACTAGAAGAACCGAGAAAAACCGATGAATCCGAAAAAACGGATCTAGGGTTTTCTAAAAAAACCGAACATTTTTTTAAAAAAACTGGCGGCAGAGTCCGGTGGCTACCTCCGGCGAGGGGGCTCCGGCGAGGCGGGGGCAGCAGCGGGCAGCGGCTCGCGAGGGCAGTGGCGGCTAGCGCGGGCGGTGGCAGCAATGGCGGTGGCGTTTGGGGGCGGGGTGGCGGCGTATATAAAGGGGGCGGGGCGGCGACTTGGAGGAGGGGGCAAGGCCCGGTGGAGGCGGAGTCCAACTCGGACTCCGGTCCAAGTGGCGGCGGCGGCTCGGCCGACCTGGCTCGGCTCGGCCGACATACATCACATACGGCTACATACTCGGCAATATCCTTCTTCATACCGGTCCACCAGAAACGTTCCTTCAAATCCAAATACATCTTGGTGTTTCCGGGGTGTATCGAGTATGGTGAGTCATGGGCCTCTTGAAGTATTAACTTCCTGATCTCCTAGTTATTAGGCACATAAACTCGGTCCTCAAACCACAAGGTATCATGCTCATCCTCACGAAAACCTTTGGCCTTTCCTTTTCCCATCTTCTCCTTTATCTCGGCAATATCTTTATCATCCTTCTGAGCTTCCCAAATTTTGTCCAGCAATGTCGACTGGACCTCCATTGTTGTAATAAATCCTCTAGGAACAATCTCCAATCGAAGTTCCATGATGTCCACTGCTAATTCCCCCGGCAGTCCCTTGCTTTCAAGGATATTAGCATAACTCTTCTGGCTCAAAGCGTCTGCTACGACATTGGCCTTTCCTGGATGATAGTGTAGCTTCATGTCATAATCCTTTATAAGCTCCAACCATCTCCTCTGTCGAAGGTTCAGCTCCTTCTGGGTGAAAATGTACTTCAAACTCTTGTGGTCCGTGTACACATCACAATGGTTTCCAATAAGGTAATGTCTCCAGGTCTTCAATGCATGCACTATGGCTGCTAACTCCAAATCATGCGTGGCATAGTTCAACTCATGAGGTTTTAGTTGTCGTGAGGCATACGAAACAACTCTCTCGTCCTGCATAAGCACACATCCAAGTCGTAAGCGTGAGGCATCACAGTACACTTGGAACTCCTTATGTATATCTGGCAGTGTTAGCACGGGCGCTGTAGCCAAACGTTTCTTCAACTCCTGGAAACTTGCCTCGCAATCTTCTGTCCATTTAAACTTAGTATCCTTCTTTAACAGTTCAGTCATTGGCTTTGCAATCTTGGAGAAGTTCTCAATGAATCTCCGGTAGTATCCTGCGAGTCCAAGAAAACTGCGGATCTCGCTAACTGAAGTGGGTGCCAACCATTCAGTGACTGACTGAATTTTGCTGGGGTCTACTGCTATACCTTCTCCCGATATAACATGTCCAAGGAACCCGACTTCCTTCAACCAAAATTCGCATTTGCTAAACTTAGCATACAACTGGTGTTCCGTGAGTTTCTCGAGAACTAAGCACAAATGATCCTTGTGCTCCTCCTCGTTCTTCGAGTATACCATAATATCATCAATAAACACCACGACAAACTTGTCCAAATACTCCATGAACACCTTGTTCATCATGCTCATGAAATAGGCAGGGGCGTTAGTCAGTCCAAATGACATGATCGTGTACTCGTATAATCCATATCGTGTTGTGAACGCTGTCTTCGGTATATCCTTCTCTCGTATCTTCAACTGATGATACCCCGATCACAAATCGATCTTCCAAAACACTTTAGCTCCTTGCAACTGATCAAACAGATCGTTGATCATCGGCAGTGGGTACTTGTTCTTAATTGTCACTTCATTTAATGCTCGATAATCAACAACCATCCTCAGGGATTTATCCTTCTTCTCAACCAAAAGTACTGGGGCTCCCCAAGGTGATGAACTTCTTCGAATGTATCCTTTCTCCAATAACTCCTTGATCTGTTTCTTAATTTCTTCCAGATCATTTGCGGGCATCCGATAGGGTCTCTTGGATATTGGTCCTGTACCTGGCAATAGCTCTATCAAAAACTCATCGTCTCTATCCAGTGGCATGCCTGGTAACTCCTCTGGAAAAACATCCGGGTAATCCTTCACTACAGGCACTTCCTCCTGAACAACTCCCGTAAGGGCATTCACTTGACTCCTCCTAGGCACATGCCTAGATACATACTTAATCCTTTTTCCTTCTGGGCTGGTGAGATAAATCGACTTACTAGCACAGTCAATGCTTCCTCCAAATTTTGACATCCAGTCCATACCCAATATCACATCCAATCCTTGTGACTCCAAGATAATTAGGTCGGACGTAAAAACATGTGTTCCAATGGTTAAGGGTATCTGGTCACACCATCGGCTAGCCATATACTCTGCTCCGGGTGAACTCACTAAAAGAGGGGTCCTAAGGGTTTGGGTTGGTAGTTTAAACTTATCCATGAACCCCCTTGATATGTATGAATGCGATGCACCAGTATCGAAAAGAACAAGAGCGGTAAATGACTTAACCAAAAACTTACCTATTACCGTGTCCGGTTGCTCTTCAACCTCCTCCACGTTAACGTGGTTCACTTGGCCTTTGTTGAATGGATTTGGCTTCTTCCCAGTGCTCCCATTTCCATTTCCATTCTTTCCTTCAGGGCACTCCATGGCGTAGTGTCCAGTCTTCCCGCACTTGAAACAAGTAACATGACTTAAGTCCATTTTGGCGGGTGTGGCTGGGTTGGGGCGGTTATGATTATTGTTGGTTCCGTTCCCATTCCCATTCTTAGATCCATTGTGGTTATGCGATCCTCCTCCAGTGTGGTTGTGACCTCCATGGTTATGAACAAGTCCTCCCGGGTTCGGGGTTAGGCGAGGTTTCTGCTGAGGTCCTGAGTTATACTTCACCTGTCCACACTTCCTCTTGCAGCTCTCAATCTGCTGCTGCTTCCCTTCAATCATAAGAGCCTTGTCTACCAACTCCTGGTAGTTGTTGAAGGTTGCTACCATCAACTACATGCTCATCTCATCATTCAGCCCTTCCATAAACTTCTCCTGCTTCGCGGCATCTATGGCCACATCATCAGGGGCATAGCGAGATAACTTGCTAAACTCGTCCATGTACTGAGCCACAATACGGTTCCCCTGACGTAAGTTGGGGAACTCCCGGTTCTTCATTTGCATAGCTCCAGTGGAGACATGGGCTGTGCGGAAAGCTTGCTGAAACTGGTCCCAAGTGACATTGGCTATAGGAAAAGTGGTTGTGTAATTCTCCCACCATGAGGTTGCTGGTCTATCCAATTGATGTGCGGCAAAGTGCACTCTCTCAGCATCTGTGCAACCTGCGGTGGTCAACTCCCTTCCAATATGGCGTAGCCAATCGTCTGCAACTATGGGCTCGGTGCTACTGGAAAAACACCGGCGGTTGTAACCTTAGAAAACGGACTAGGTTGTCCACGGGCGGCGGGTTGTTGTTGTTTTTGCTATTGCCCTGGTTCTGAACTAGCAATTGCATCAAAGTATTCTGCTACTGGATCAACTGGGTGAGCTTCGTTGGGAAAGAAAAACCGGTGTCACGTCTCGGAGGCATCTGAGGGGTTTAGATGGAAGAGATGTAGAATAGAAAATAGGTCTAATGAGAAAAGACTACCCATATGCACATGAGACAAACACAATCATTTCACTCAATCAATCAAGCAAGGGCATACAAACGGTCTAGAACTATCGCACAAGTGCTCATCTACTACTAAATACATGGGGGAATACTAGTGATATATGGTAGTCATCTAGAAATTTTGATCGGTGGAAGACTCCATGATGTCTGCTCCAGCTTCGTCTTCAAAGTCATCATCACTAGGATCAGAATCGGTGTCGTAGATGATGATGTAGTCCTCGGGGCGTATCTCCTTGGGCTCTTCTTCTTCTTCTTCTTCTTCTTCTTCTTCTTCTTCTTCTTCTTCTTCTTCTTCTTCTTCTTCTTCTTCTTCTTCTTCTTCTTCTTCTTTTATTGGTGTTGGTCCTCCCATGAATACTCCGATCTTCTTGACTAAGTCGTCATTCTTCTCCAGTAGTGTCTTGATTTCCTCCTCATATCCATCGCGGGTAAACTTGAGTTCTTCCTCCAGCTCAATGATCCTAGTCTTCGCCTTCTTCAAGTCCATCATGTCCGTGCACATCTGGTTTTCCTGACGTCGGATGTGCTGGTTTAACTCCTGGATGAAAGCTGCAATGGATCTATCCTTCCTGGTGCTGATTACTTCCCATTGCTCGTCTCGGCACCCACATATTTGGTAAATAGTGTCCTTAAGCTCCCTGTTGTAAACTTCTCCAATGCGTCCCATGGTAATGTGGGCTGCCATGCTCTTGCCTAGACTCCAGGTGGGTGCTTTGAAAGAAAAATCTATGGGTTTAGAAGTTGGCAAGAACGTCCTTCTGGAACTTGTACTTGAATCATCCAGCGCTCCTCTTTAGGTAAGGTGGCGTTGTACGTCCCGGTGAAGCTTGGTATTCCAATGTTCAAGTACCTAGTTGCTTCCTTCAAGTGGCGTCCAAAAGGTGTGTCTTCATCCGGTTGTGCAAACTTGTTCTTCATCTCCGTCATCCTAAAGGGTAGAAAATGGAGAGGTGTTAGAAATGAGAAGAGAAGGGTGACCTAGGGCTTATCTTAGTGGTCGTGTGCTACACTCAGCGTGTGCTCTGATACCATCTTGTAGCGACCCGACCTCAGATGGTCAAGTCTCTGTGCTTCCGTGTCATCCCTGGATCGGTAATGCTGACACACACAGTACTTGAAGGATTTATAACAGAGTAGCAATCACACACTTATTACATTGAATGTCTCAAGAGAGAACTCATTACAGTAATATGGCTTAAGACCATCTAATACGATAACAGCGGAAGGCTTGGAAGATAAAGTGAGTCCATCAACTCCAACAGCATAGCTGAGCTGCACGGCAACAACCTAACGAACCTTACTCCTCGTCTGAAAAGTCTGCAACATAATACGTTGCAGCCCGAAAACGGGTCAGCACATGGAATATGCTGGCAAAGTAACACAGTAGAGCAAGAACAGAATAATGCTATCACTACATGCATATTTGGCTGGTGGAAAGCTCTATGGTTACAGTTTTGAGAAAAGCCAATTTTTCCCTACAACAAAGGAATAGATTTTAATTTAACTATCATGGTGGTTGAATAACATTGAGAAGGTTCCTCCATCTCAATCCCAATTAAAGTGATTAACAACCCAACAATATTAGTTAAACATGATGAGATACTTGTGATAACCCAAGTACTAGATACTCAAGAATTGTCCATAACCGGGGACACGGCTCACCATGATTAGATTATACACTCTGCAGAGGTTTGCGCACTTTTCCCCACGAGACTCGATCGCCTCCGTTGGATTTCTCGCACTACAGGGTGTTTGAGAAACGGATGACTGAGACACAGTCTTTCAGAAACATTAACTCTCTACTCCGGATAGACCATACCAAACCTACATCCCACTACCTGCTGATCTGCCTCTTCAAGAGCTTCACGTAACTTACTCAACTATGCTAGAGCCCATAATAGCTTGTGGCTGCACACGAAAGTTTCTAGCATGAATCATCTCAGTTCCCTTTGAGCCTGGGTGGCGGTCCATAGGAAGATCACACGGGTACTCTGAGATTTCCAAAAATATAGGCAACACTGGGTACTCCAAGTGCCTCAATCCACCCAGTTGTTTGATTAAGTTGCCACCTTAAGTTGAACCATTAATTAACAAGCTCACATCTGTCATGGATTTCACTCAAACCTAAACCACGTCTACGAGCATAGCATAGCATAGTAATATAAGCAACGCGTAGAGTAACTCCCAAGGGTTTGAATGTAACAGGGCAATAGGTTCTACCTCATCAACTACTTCCCAACCCACAAGTTAATGACATCCTAATCATGCAATGTTTGAGGATTGGAAGTAATGCATAAAAACTGGGTGATAAAGGGGTATGATCAAAGTGTTACTTGCCTTGCTGACGATCTGCGAAACCTAGGGACTCGTAGTAGCACGCTTCGCACTCCGGGTGTTCTATCACAAGAAAACAATAGCATACATAAGTAACAAGCAACGATGCATAAGCAAAACTCAAATAAAAGAGGGTTGACCAGAAGTTTCAACTTAAGAATTCCGGTTCGCAAAAAGAATCAAATCAAACGGAGCAACGAAACTCGGCGAAAGAAAGAAGCTTCATTTACTAATCGGAAACTAGGTCAAATTTTATAGCAGCAAAAACTTGTTTGAGTTGGTTAAACGGAAAGAGAGTTTCGGGACGAAACTCTAGGCGCTTGAATCGCCTAATTCCGACAAACGAGCGAAAAGAAAAATAGAAACTAAGATCGGATCAGAAATCGCGATCAGAAAAATCATGGAATAAATCCGACAAAAGAAAACTCACGAACAGACTAACGAACGAGCGTTCGTTAGCTGTAACTAACGGGCGAAAACTGTTCGTTAAAACGAACGTACCGACGAACGTCCACTAACTAGAAGAACCGAGAAAAACCGACGAATCCGTAAAAAACGGATCTAGGGTTTTCTAAAAAAACCGAACAGTTTAAAAAAAACTGGCGGCAGAATCCGGTGGCTACCTCCGGCGAGGGGGCTCCGGCGAGGCGGGGGCAGCAGCGGGCAGTGGCTCGCGAGGGCGGCGGTGGCTAGCGCAGGTAGCGGCGGTGGCGTTTGGGGGCGGGGTGGCGGTGTATATAAAGGGGGCGGGGCGGCGACTTGGAGGAGGGGGCAAGGCGCGGCGGAGGCGGAGTCCAACTCAGACTCCGGTCCAAGTGGCGGCGGCAGCAGCGCGCGCACGCGCGCAGGAGGCGGCGGGTGCGGTGGCTGGGCCGGCCTGGCTCGGCTGGGCCTTAGGCGTAGTCGGGCGCGGGAACTTTTTTTTAATAATTTCGCCGTCCAAAAAAAAATAATCCTAGAAAAATAAATAAAAATCTAAAAATGCCAAAATAAATTTTCACCGTCTAAATAAAATATTTAGAATGAGATGAACATTTTCTTGGCCCTAAAATGCAATTTTGAAAAACGTGCAATTTTTCTAATGCAAACAAAATTGCAATAAAATCCAAATAAAACAAATATTTGATTTTAATATTTTTCCTCCAATATTTCAATTATCTTGGAGAAGTCATATTATCACCTCTCACATATTTGTGTATGAAATATTTTTGGAGAGAAAATAATTAAAACCAAAAATCCTCGTTTTCAAGATTTGATAAAAATCAAATTTGAAAACCGGGAAATCCCCAACTCTCTCCGAGGGTCCTTGAGTTGCTTAGGATTTTTGAGGATCGCGAGACGAAATGCGAATAAAATATGATATGCATGGATGACTATGTATAACATTCCAAATTTGAAAATTTGGGATGTTACATGTCAAATCCATCCACATCAACAAAAAAGTTGTTTCTATACTTCCATATATGGATCTGTCTTTTTCTGAATCTCATATCATGCAAAGTATATTCACTTATGCTTCATAACTAGTTAGATTCCTCACTTGTACTTATTCATGGATTCATACAAATCTGGAACCGATTCTCTTCAAATAAGTGAATGTCTTCACTCTATGAGGTCAATGTCTTCAAACTGATTTATATTCAAAATCTTCTGAGGATGCATACGACCTCTTCCCTTCCCTCGCATATCTAATGTCGTCACAGGTACATGTCCGTGGGAGAATCCCTTCGTTCTCATAGTCTGCATTCATTTGCAGAGTTCTTACAGCATCATATTCACTCCCCTGAAGCCAGCTCCTGCTTAACAAGTAGACAGAAGCCTTTCACTGTTCTGAAGCCAATCTGTCTGAATATCATGGCCACTGAGAAATCTGCTAGGAAGGGTGGCAGATGCTGCCATGGAAATACTGCTCTAGATCTGCCTCCGGATATGTATGAACTATGCAAGACAGATCCTGAGGAGAACTATAATCAGCGGAAGACCCGGATATAATGCATCCGAAGATATTGGGCAGAACAATGGTTCAAGTACAACTTTGTCACTACTGAATATGCTGAGAAGAATGCTATCAAGCGCCCATGGGGCAATATTCTTTACAAGAATCTGCAACCCAAGTCGAAGCCTGAAGCTATCGCTCAAGGTTTCTATCCTTGCATGGTCAGAGGACCGCAACCTGAAAATGCCGACCCATCATCCTTGTTATGGTGCCGTGAAGACAATCGCTTCAAGCGCAACAACCAGTTCGCTAAGGAGTCAGCCGGCAAGAACAGAAAGGAGCTTGGACTCAACTTCAACCCCGGTCATTCTGCCCCAAGACAAGATGGCTCACGTGAAGCCAATGCCAATGTCATCGGCCCATTTACTAGCTTTGATGGGCTCCTCTCTCACATTGCTGCTCAGAGGACCACAGTGGATTAGCCTACTAATGACACAGACTCTGAAGATGCTCCAGCACCACCAAAGCAGAAGAAGTCAAAAGCTTCAAAGCCCTCTGCTGCACCAACCGCTTCAACTATGAAGACATTGACGACTGCACCTCCTGAACCCAGTGTGCAGTCTGAAGACTTGTTCAGTGTCTCCAAGAAGACCAAGAAGACAAAGAAGCCCAAGAAGATTTTTGGGCATGACTTGACTCCTACTGCCGTTCTGCGCAACGAGGAAGACACCATTGATCTGTCCAATGATGAAGATCTTGGTGATGAAGCTCTAGAGATGCTGATCAAGAGCAAGCAAGAGGCGGAGATCTTCAACGATCTGCCTCTCTTTGATGTTGACATTTTGAACAACTTCATCAATGAATGCTTCGACGACCAGAGCATCAGTACTGATGACTTGCAGCTGCCAGTGGACATCAACATCACTTTTCATGCATCTATTGCAAATGAATTAGCCTTAGCTCAGAAAAATGTCGAGCTCAAGAACAAGATTGATCATGAGAAGGCGCATTTCAAGAAGCACATGGCCAAGCTCAGGTGGCTGATGTGCAAATCTTCAAGAAGATGTTGCACGATCTCAAGGCTGAATTCCACAAGAAGCATGAAGTATCCAAAGGCTCTCACGAGTGCATGAAGTGCTATGCACAGAAATGTGTTCAAGCGCATAACGAAGCTGAGAAGCGAAAGGCTCTTAGGCGTCCTGGCATTGAAGCCCAACCTGAAGCCCAACGGCAGGATCAACCAAGCATTATCTTCCCTGCCAGCATGATTGGCTCGAAGGCAAAGGTCCCCTCAGCAGCTTCAGAAATGAAGAAGACACGGCAAGCCAAGGCCGAAGCCAGAAAGAGGAAGCTCAAGAACACCTCTGATGTTGCTCCCTCCAAGAAGAGATTGAAGACAATGGCTTCAAAGTCTTCAAAGAAAGAGCATGTTGCTGCCCCAGAGCCCCTCATAGCTGAACCTATCTTAGTTTCTCTTCCTGTTTCAACCAACCGAGAACGTCGCCTTGTGATCCATGAGCCTACTTCCATAGAGGCTTCAGAGAGTGCAGAAGTTCCAGCTATTGAACCCAATGCAGCTGAAGACATTGGTCATGAAGACAATGTGCATGATGATGAAGTCCTTCCTCACCCCGAGCCCCAATCGGTATCATCGCCTGCTCCAACGAGCATTGATCTTGTTAGCATTGGTCGTCCATTGACGCCAATTGCTCAAGATGACTCATGGGCCGAGCGCCAACAACAAGGCACCACAGTGCAAGATGAGACACCACGTACCCCATGCTCAAGTTATCTCTTCAATACTTAATGATGAAGACTACAAGGAACAGACCACGACTTCTCCGAAGGCGTCTCCTGCGTTCCGAAGGCTTCGCAAGGGCCTCAGGCCACATGTCTCCATGTCGAGCATCCCAGAAGAAGAAGCGCAACACACTAGCTCAGTAGCACATCAAGCGTTTCCTGAAGCCAGTCCTTCTGCGACTGCCTCTTAGTCTGAAGCCAAGACTGTTGAAGACATTCCGGCTGCATCAGCCGAAGAAGCAGAAAAAGGAGAAGAAAGAGAAGAAGAAAGAGACGCGACACCCCCTGCCAGTGATCCTGTCATTCTTGAAGAGAATGTGATCATGCCCGGCCCTCCAGTCGTTGAACAGATGCAGGTTGAAAACACTGAGGCTGCCATGAACAACGCCAATGACTCCGTCATGCCTGAAGACAATGTGGAGCCTGAAGCCAATGTGCAAGTTGACACCACTCTGGCGCCAATCACCTCTGATGGCGCCATTCCTCCACCAAGGCTACACACTATGGAACGTGCATTCAATCGTGGCGAGTTGGTGACTGTCAGATGGCCAATTCTGGTTCCATCCATTAGTCCCGGGCACGGTATGACTATCATGTGGAGCAGAGGCCTCAAGTTCAGAAGCCAAAGCCACGTCCGCCAAGGCTTCCAAGTGCTGTCACCACTCAGGGCTCATTCAGCATGCTCAGTTTTAGAGAGAACAATACTTTCTTTGACAGCGCCAAGAACCCGTACACGAACCCCAAGATCTCCTCTGACAGATTTTGGAGCCACCTTCAGTGAAGCTATTACTCTTGCATCTTGTACAATCAAGTCTGGATTTTTCCGCACAAGCGTCTGGATTGTGAAGCTATGGCTGGGCTGCCATGTCTGGAAGAGGCTCTTGACTGCTTTAGGGATGTTGGTCTTCTGCCCTTTGTGACTAACAAGGAACACAAGGAACACATTCGAGGCTACAACAGGGATCCGAAGACTTGGGTCCTTGAGTGGATGACAGGTAATGTTCATCACGAAGCCAAAGCTCAAGATATCATCGAGCTTACTTCCCTGCCCACTCCAGGTGAGTTATACGAACCTGGTTGTCAGCTTCATCGGAATGAGATGTAGAGTATTTTCCGAAGCCTGAGCCCAATATGAGCCAAATGCTTAGAATGATGAAGCCATTGCCACAAGATGCTGAATACCCAAAGGAGTTCTTTGTCAAGGACCTAGAGTACTTGCCACGCACAGTGCACCGCATTCTGAGGCGTACTCTGTGGACCATCAAAGGAAATTCTTCTGAAGCTAAACTTGAAGGCGCCATGAAGAATTTGGTATTCTATATTATCGGTGGCATCAGATTCAACACTCAGGATTTCTTCCTTAGACAACTTGCTGCTTTCGGGATTGATCTGTTTTGTAATGCCCTCGATGCGGCTATAGCTCCCACGTGTCGAGGCACGACTTAGAGACATAACCGCATTGAAAGCAATGTCGCAAGTTAGGCAATCTTCACAACATCCCATGTAATATAGATAATAAAAGGGGAGATACATAGTTGGCTTACACTCGCCACATCAATCAAAGTACATAAATAGCATTACAACATTCAAACACTCATGGCCCGACTACGACACCAAAATAAAAGATAACCCAACAAGCGACACGGTCCCGATCACCCCAACTGGGCACCACTACTGATCATCAGGGAAAGACACGTAGTAACGGCGTGAGTCCTCGTCAAACTCCCACTTGAGCTCAAGCGCGTCATCTGGAACGGAGTCATCAGGCCCTGCATCTGGTTTGGAAGTAATCTGTGAGCCACAGGGACTCAGCAATCTCGCACCCTCGCGATCAAGACTATTTAAGCTTATGGGTAAGGCAAGGTAAATATGTGGAGCTGCAGCAAGCGACTAGCATATATGGTGGCTAACCTGTTCGCAAAAGAGAGCGAGAAGAGGAGGCAAAGCGCGAACGAGTAACTAGAGAACATCCTGCGGCAAGCATTACTCCAACACCGTATTCACTTCCCGGACTCCACCGAGAAGAGACCATCACGGTAACTCACACTGTTGATTCATTTTAATTAAGTTAAGGTTCAAGTTATCTACAACCGGACATTAACAAATTCCCATCTGCCCATAACCGCGGGCACGGCTTTCGAAAGTTCAAATCCCTGCAGGGGAGTCCCAACTTAGCCCATGACAAGCTCTCACGGTCAACGAAGGAATAGACCTCCTCCCGAGACATTGCGATCAGACTCGGTATCCTGGTTCTACAAGACACTTCGACAAGTTAAAACAAATCCAGCAACACCGCCCGAATGTGCCGACAAATCCGATAGGAGCTGCACATATCTCGTTCTCAGGGCACACTCAGATTGTCTTAACTTCCGGTAGGCCAGCCCAGAGTTGCCCCTGGTGGCCACCGGCGGCTGACGAGTTGGACCAACACTCAGAGGAGCACTGGCCCGGGGGGGTTTAAAATAAGATGACCCCCGGGCTCCGGAAACCCAAGGGAAAAAGAGGCTAGGTGGCAAATAGTAAAACCAAGGTTGGGCATTGCTGGAAAAGCTTTATTCAAGGCGAACTATCAAGGGGTGCCCATTATAACCCAACCGCGTAAGGAACGCAAAATCTGGGAACATAACACCGATATGACGGAAACTAGGGCGGCAAGAGTGGAACAAAACACTAGGCGAGAGGCTGAGCCTTCCACCCTTTACCAAGTATATAGATGCCTTAAGATAACAAGGCAATATAATGATATCCCAACAAGTAAATAATGTTTCAACAAGGAACGGTCTCCAATCTTCACCTGCAACTAGCAACGCTATAAGAGGGGCTGAGCAAAGCGGTAACATAGCCAATCAACGGTTTGCTAGGACATGGTGGGTTAGAGGTTTGACATGGCAATTTGGGAGGCATGATAAGCAAGTGGTAGGCATCGTAGCATAGGCATAGCAAAAGAGCGAGCATCTAGCAAAGCAAAGATAGTAGTGATTTCGAGGGTATGATCATCTTGCCTGCAAAGTTGTCAGAGTTGACTGGATCCTCGAAAGCAAACTCAACGGGCTCCTCGTTAGCGAACTCGTCTCCCAACTCTACCCAAACAAGACAAACAAGCAACAAGGACACAATCAACCACGTGCAAACTCAAACAACATGATGCAAAGATGGTATGCTATGCGGGATGCAATATGCGATGCATATGCAAGATTTGACAAGGAATGCATGAACCTGGCCTCAACATGGAAATCCAAGTGTGCCACTGGAAAGGTGACATGAAATGGCTTGAAAACGATATAAAGAATGCCGGAATCGGAGTTACGGTTTAGGAATGGCAAGCAATTCAAATATGACCACGTTCTGCAATTTACAGCAAGTAGCCATCTAAATGCAACAAGATGAACATGCTACAACACCCAAACATGGCATCAAAATACATGGCAGGTATCCATTCATGAAGCTCAACAAAAGACTAGCACTGAGCTATGGCCAAATCATCCATTAACAGGTTCAAACAAGCATGACAAAAATGCATTTGGTAAACAGATTTCAGACTTAGTGAAATTAACACTTGTCTGGATTTCAGATCAGATAGCACACTTTGGAGCATGAAAATGATATGCTACAGGACCTGAACATGGCCAAGTAAAGCATGGCATGGAGCTACTCAAGGATCTTAACAAAAGTCCCTTAGTGACCTTGAGCCAAAAGGGATCAGAAAATACATTTGCAAGCATGTGAACATGGCAAAAACATAATCAGTTCTCAGACTTAGTGAAAAACTTGAGCATGCTGAAACAGATATCAAGTAGGCATGTTTATGAGCTCGATGCACTCACTACAGAGTAAGTCATGAAAATCTAAGCATACACCCATCAAGAATACACAAAATACAAGCTATACATGGCAAGAACAATAACATAGCATGCACGGATCAACTACAACATCCTCTGCAAAATTGCTAGCAAGTAGACAATCTGGCCAGATTCACGAAATAGCAAAAGTAGAGCTCGATTGACTCAAGCTAGGGTGCTCCATAATTGCAAACAAATACATGGATGGATAGACCACTACAAGATTAACAAAACATCCTTACTGATCATCCTCAAAAGAGGCACGGATCACTAGGAATCAACATGAACATATGACATAATGAGATAAACAGCTCAAGGACTTAGTGGAAATGCTAAGTCCCTGAAATCAGCATTAACGAATGCACCACTTTGCAAGCTTGTGCTAGTCACCACACACATCACAAAAATACATGGGTTGCACCTCTGGATAGATGGCAAAACATATAACAAAACTCATAAAGAGCTCAGGGGCATAACATGCACACAATAATCATGGCAAAAATGACAAATATCTAAATGGAGCAGCAGATCTGAAAATTATCTCAAATAGCATTCTTCTAACAGCATTTCGGGCATCAAGATGAACTCAAATGAAAATGATGCAATGAGATAAAATGATGTGCTCTCTAACATTTTGATATGCTATATGCCCAAAACGGAGCTACGGATGCAAAGTTACGATGCGATGAACATAGCCAAAATATCTAGGGTTTCTGATAAAAAGTCAACCGAGGCTAATCCAGATCCAGATCCGGATCGGCGCGGATTACAAGGTTGGCCGGTGCCGGAGTTCCTGTTCACCGGAGGGAGGTGCGGCCGGGGGTGGAGGAGACGGCGGTGGCGGCCGGCGACGAGGGGCGAGGCGCGGGCACCGGCGGGCGGTGGGGCGAGCTCCGGCGAGCTGAGGCGGCGGCGAGCTCGCGCCGGCGCGGGGGCGCGTCGGCGGCGGCGACCGGCGACGTGGTCGGCCTCGGGGGAGAGGATCCCGGGTGGCGGCGGGCGGCGATGGGCCTCGGGGGCCCCTCCTGGGCCTCCCGGGCCGGCGGCGACGAGGATGTGGGGCGGCGGCGCGGACCAACCGGCGGGCGACACGTGGCGGCGGCGGGGCTAGCCGGACATGTCCGTCGGCACGGATTGTGTCCGGCGCGCGAGGAGAGGGAGTGATCTAGGGATTCGAGGGAAGAAGAACGAGAATTTCGAAGGGGGTCTATTTATAGGCATAGGAGGAGCTAGGAGTGTCCAAATAAGGTGCGGTTTTCAGCCACGCGGTCATGATCGAATGCTCTAGATGATGGAGAGGGTTTTGGTGGGTTTTGGGTCAAAATGGAGGGGTGTTGGGCTGCAACACACACGAGGCCTTTTCGGTCCCTCGGTTAACCGTTGGAGCATCAAACGAAGTCCAAATGGTACGAAACTTGACAGGCGGTCTACCGGTAGTAAACCAAGGCCGCTTGGCAAGTCTCAGTCCACTCCGGAAATGTTTAATCCCCACACATGAAAAGAAGGTAGAAATGACCTCCGGAGGAGAACGGAGCACCGGAATGCAAAACGGACAACGGGGAAAATGCTCGAATGCATGAGATGAACACATATGCAAATGCAATGCACATGATGACATGATATGAGATGCATGACAACGACAACAACACACGGAGACAAAAACCCGAACCCGAGAAAATAAAAAAATTAACGCCGGAAACGGCAAGAGTTGGAGTACATATTGGGAAAATCATATCCGGGGTGTTACAACACTTCACCACTACGAAAGGATCTCGTCCCGAGATCTAGGACAGAAAGAACGCCGGGTATTCAGAACGGAGGTGATCCTCGTGTTCCCAAGTAGCTTCACGGTCGAAATGGTGTGACCACTTGACTTTGAGGAATTTGATTGACTTATTGCGAGTCTTGTGTTCAGTCTCTTCAAGAATAGCAACGGGGTGCGCATGATAAGAGAGATATTCTTGGAGCTCAATGTCCTCGAAGTTGACGGTGCGGTCGGGAGTCTTGAAGCACTTTCGGAGCTGAGAGACATGGAACAGGTCATGCACATTTGCAAAGTTTGAAGGAAGCTCGAGTTGATAGGCGAGATCGCCTTTCTTGCTGACGATCTTGAAAGGTCCCACGTATCTGGGGGCAAGCTTCCCTTTGATACCGAAGTGACGAGTACCTTTCATTGGAGAGACGCAGTGGTAAACATGATCTCCGATCTCGAAATCCAAATCACGGTGCTTACTATCATAGTAGCTCTTCTGGTGGGATTGGGCTGCTTTGAGGTTATCTCGAATGACTTTGCACATTTCCTCTGCCTCTGTGATTAAGTCATTTCCCAAAAGTTGACGTTCACCGGTTTCGGACCAGTTGAGAGGGGTACGGCACTTCCTGCCATACAGAATTTCAAATGGGGCCTTGCCCGAACTTGCTTGAAAATTGTTGTTGTAGGAGAATTCAGCATAAGGAAGACAATCCTCCCACTTCATGCCGAAGGAGATCACACAAGCCCTGAGCATATCTTCAAGAATCTGATTGACACGCTCGACTTGACCGCTAGTTTGAGGATGGAAAGCTGTGCTGAAGCGGATGTTGGTGCCCATGGCCTTCTGAAAAGAATCCCAAAACTTGGAGGTAAAGATGCTGCCACGGTCTGAAGAGATTACTTGTGGAATACCGTGCAGAGAGACAATTCGCGAGGTATACAGCTCCGCCAATTGAGCTGCAGTGATTGACTCTTTGATAGGCAGAAAATGAGCCACTTTAGTGAGTTTGTCGATGACAACGAATATAGCATCATTGCCACGGTTGGACTTTGGAAACCCAGTCACGAAGTCCATCTCAATGTGGTTAAACTTCCATTCTGGAATGGCAAGAGGTTGGAGGAGACCAGCTGGCCTTTGGTGTTCTGCCTTCACTCTTCTGCATACATCGCATTCATTCATGAACTGAGCAATCTCGCGCTTCATTCGAGTCCACCAATAAGCCTGCTTCAGGTCCTGATACATCTTCGTGCTCCCAGGGTGGATGGAGAGGAGAGAATTGTGAGCCTCATTCATGATCACTTTACGAAGGTCACCTTTGGGCACAACAATACGATCCTCGAAGAAGAGAGTGTCCTTGTCATCAAGGCGGTAGCACTTGTACTTGGGTTGACTCTTGGCAATCCCAATCTTCACCTTCTTCACCATAGCATCAAGAAGTTGGGCTTGGCGAATCTGGTCTTCCAAGGTAGGAGAGACTTGAAGGTTGGCGAGGAAACCTTGAGGAACAACTTGCAGATTGAGTTTGCGGAAAGCTTCAAAAAGCTCGGGTTGATAAGGCTTGAGAATCAGACTGTTGCAATAAGCCTTCCTGCTCAATGCGTCAGCAATCACATTGGCCTTGCCTGGAGTATACTCGATACTCGAATTATACTCTTGATGTTGGAAATATGCCCTAGAGGCAATAATAAAAGTATTATTATATTTCAATGTTCATGATAAATGTCTTTTATTCATGCTATAACTGTATTATCCGGAAATCATAATACACGTGTGAATACTTAGACCACAATATGTCCCTGGTGAGCCTCTAGTTGACCAGCTCGTTGTGATCAACAGATAGTCATGGTTTCCTGACTATGGACATTGGATGTCGTTGATAACGGGATCACATCATTACGAGAATGATGTGATGGACAAGACCCAATCCTAAGCATAGCATAAAAGATCGTGTAGTTCATTTTGCTAGAGCTTTGCCAGTGTCAAGTATCTCTTCCTTCGACCATGAGATCGTGTAACTCCCGGATACCGTAAGAGTGCCTTGGGTGTATCAAACGTCACAACGTAACTGGGTGACTATAAAGGTGCATTACAGGTATCTCCGAAAGTAGTTGTTGGGTTGACACGGATCGAGACTGGGATTTGTCACTCCGTATGACGGAGAGGTATCTCTGGGCCCACTCGGTAATGCATCATCATTATGAGCTCAATGTGACCAAGGTGTTGGACACGGGATCATGCATTACGGTACGAGTAAAGTGACTTGCCGGTAACGAGACTGAACAAGGTATTGGGATACCGACGATCGAGTCTCGGGCAAGTAACGTACCGATTGACAAAGGGAATTGCATACAGGGTTTGATCGAATCCTCGACATCGTGGTTCATCCGATGACAACATCGAGGAGCATGTGGGAGCCATCATGGGTATCCAGATCCCGCTGTTGGTTATTGACTGAGAGCGTCTCGGTCATGTCTGCATGTCTCCCGAACCCGTAGGGTCTACACACTTAAGGTTCGGTGACGCTAGGGTTATTAGGAAGACTAGTATGTGACTACCAAATGTTTTTCGGAGTCCAGGATGGGATCCTAGACGTCACGAGGAGATCCGGAAGGGTCCGGAGGTAAAGATTTATATATGGGAAGTTGTCAAACGGACACCGGGAAGTTTCGGGGTCATACCGGTATTGTACCGGGGCCACCGGAAGGGTTCCGGGGGTCCACCGGGAGGGGCCACCCCTCCCGGGGGGCCTCATGGGCTGTGTGGGGCAGGGATCCAGCCCCTGGTGGGCTGGCCGCACCCCCTCCCTTGGGCCCATGCGCCTAGGGTTGAGGGGGGAACCCTAGAGGGGGCGCCCCCCTTGGCTTGGGGGGCAAGCCACCCTCTCCCCTCTCCCCTAGGCCGCCGCACCCCCCCTAGATGGGTTCTAGGGGGCCGGCCCCCTTCTCCCTTCCCCCTATAAATAGAGGGGTGAGGGGAGGGCAGCCGGACAAACCTCCAAGGCGCAGCCCTCCCCTCCCCAACACCTCTCCTCCTCCGTTGTGTGCTTGGCGAAGCCCTGTCGGAGTACTGCCTCTCCACCATCACCACGCCGTCGTGCTGCCGGTGGAGCTGTCTTACTCAACCTCTCCTTCCCCCTTGCTGGATCAAGAAGGAGGAGACGTCTCCCGTCCCGTACGTGTGTTGAACGCGGAGGTGCTGTCCGTTCAGCACTTGGTCATCGGTGATTCGAATCACGTCGAGTACGACTACATCATCACCTTGCAAGCTTCCGCACGCGATCTTCAAGTGGTATGTAGATGCAAACTCTCTCCCTTGACTCGTTGCTTAGATGAACTCATAGATGGATCTTGGTGAAACCGTAGGAAAAATTTTAATTTTCTGCAACGTTCCCCAACAGTGGCATCATGAGCTAGGTCTGTGCGTAGTTCTCTTTGCACGAGTAGAACACAATTTTGTTGTGGGCGTGGATTTTGTCATCTTACTTGCCTCTACTAGTCTTTTCTTGCTCAACGGTATTGTGGGATGAAGCGGCCCGGACCAACCTTACATGTACGCTTACGTGAGACCGGTTCCACCGACTGACATGCACTAGTTGCATAAGGTGGCTGGCGGGTGTCTGTCTCTCCCACTTTAGTTGGAGCGGAATCGATGAACAGGGCCCTTATGAAGGGTAAATAGAAGTTGACAAAATCACGTTGTGGTGATTCGTAGGTAAGAAAACGTTCTTGCTAGAACCCAATTGCAGCCACGTAAAAGATGCAACAACAATTAGAGGACGTCTAACTTGTTTTTGCAGCGATTGATCATGTGATGTGATATGGCCAGAAGTTGTGATGAATGATGAATTGTGATGTATGAGATCATGTTCTTTGTAATAGGATTCACGACTTGCATGTCGATGAGTATGACAACCGGCAGGAGCCATAGGAGTTGTCTTTATTTTTTGTATGACCTGCGTGTCATTGAATAACGCCATGTAAACTACTTTACTTTATTGCTAAACGTTAGTCATAGAAGTAGAAGTAGTCGTTGGCGTGACAACTTCATGAAGACACGATGATGGAGATCATGATAATGGAGATTATGGTGTCAAGCCGGTGACAAGATGATCATGGAGCCCCGAAGATGAAGATCAATGGAGCTATATGATATTGGCCATATCATGTCACAACTATATAATTGCATGTGATGTTTATTATGTTTATGCATCTTGTTTACTTAGGACGACGGTAGTAAATAAGATGATCCCTTACAAAAATTTCAAGAAGTGTTCTCCCCTAACTGTGCACCGTTGCTACAGTTCGTCGCTTCTAAGCACCACGTGATGATCGGGTGTGATGGATTCTTACGTTCACATACAACGGGTGTAAGACAGTTTTACACATCGAAAACACTTAGGGTTAACTTGACGAGCCTAGCATGTGCAGACATGGCCTCGGAACACGGAGACCGAAAGGTCGAACATGAGTCGTATGGAAGATACGATCAACATGAGAATGTTCACCGACGATGACTAGTCCGTCTCATGTGATGATCGGACACGGGCTAGTCGACTCGGATCGTGTAACACTTAGATGACTAGAGGGATGTCTAATCTAAGTGGGAGTTCATAATTTGATTAGAACTTTATTATCATGAACTTAGTCTAAAACCTTTGCAAATATGTCTTGTAGATCAATGACCAACGCTAATGTCAACATGAACTTCAACGCGTTCCTAGAGAAAACCAAGCTGAAAGATGATGGCAGCAACTATACGGACTGGGTCCGGAACCTGAGGATCATCCTCATAGCTGCCAGGAAACAATCTGTCCTAGAGGGACCGCTAGGTGACGCTCCCGTCCCAGAGAACCAAGACATTATGAATGCTTGGCAGTCTCGTGCTGATGATTACTCCCTCGTTCAGTGCGGCATGCTTTACAGCTTAGAACCGGGGCTCCAAAAGCGTTTTGAGCACCACGGAGCATATGAGATGTTCGAAGAGCTGAAACTAGTTTTTCAAGCTTATGCCCGGGTCGAGAGATATGATGTCTCCGACAAGTTCTACAGTTGTAAGATGGAGGAAAACAGTTCTGTCAGTGAGCACATCCTGAAGATGTCTGGGTTGCACAACCGTATGACCCAGCTGAACATTAACCTCCCAGATGAGGCGGTCATTGACAGAATCCTCCAGTCGCTCCCACCAAGCTACAAGAGCTTTGTGATGAACTACAACATGCAGGGGATGGAAAAGACCATTCCTGAAGTGTTCTCGATGCTGAAGTCAGCAGAGGCTGAAATCAAGAAAGAACATCAAGTGTTGATGGTCAATAAGACCACTAAGTTCAAGAAGGGCAAGGGTAAGAAGAACTTCAAGAAGGACGGCAAAGATGTTGCCGCACCTGGTAAGCCAGTTACCGGGAAGAAGTCAAAGAATGGACCCAAGCCTGAGACTGAGTGCTTTTATTGCAAGGGGAAGGGTCACTGGAAGCGGAACTGCCCCAAATACTTAGTGGATAAGAAGGCCGGCAACACCAAAGGTATATTTGATATACATGTGATTGATGTGTACCTTACCAGTACTCGTAGTAACTCCTGGGTATTTGATACCGGTGCCGTTGCTCATATTTGTAACTCACAGCAGGAGCTGCAGAATAAACGGAGACTGGCGAAGGACGAGGTGACGATGCGCGTCGGGAATGGTTCCAGAGTCGATGTGATCGCCGTCGGCACGCTGCCTCTACATTTACCTACGGGATTAGTTTTGAACCTTAATAATTGCTATTTAGTGCCAAGTTTGAGCATGAACATTGTATCTGGATCTCGTTTAATACGAGATGGCTACTCATTTAAGTCTGAGAATAATGGTTGTTCGATTTATATGAGAGATATGTTTTATGGTCATGCTCTGATGGTCAATGGTTTATCTTAATGAATCTCGAGCGTAATATTACACATGTTCATAGTGTAGATGCCAAAAGATTTAAAGTTGATAACGATAGTCCCACATACTTGTGGCACTGCCGCCTTGGTCACATTGGTGTCAAGCGCATGAAGAAGCTCCATGCCGATGGACTTTTAGAGTCTCTTGATTATGAATCGTTTGACACGTGCGAACCATGCCTTTTGGGCAAAATGACCAAGACTCCATTCTCCGGAACAATGGAGCGAGCAACCAACTTGTTGGAAATCATACATACCGATGTGTGCGGTCCAATGAGCGTTGAGGCTCGCGGAGGATATTGTTATGTTCTCACTCTCACAGATGACTTGAGTAGATATGGGTATGTCTACTTAATGAAACACAAGTCTGAGACTTTTGAAAAGTTCAAGGAATTTCAGAATGAGGTAGAGAATCAACGTGACCGAAAGATAAAATTCTTACGATCAGATCGTGGAGGAGAATACTTAAGTCACGAATTTGGTACACACTTAAGGAAATGTGGAATCGTTTCACAGCTCACGCCGCCTGGAACACCTCAGCGAAACGGTGTGTCCGAACGTCGTAATCGCACCCTATTGGATATGGTGCGGTCTATGATGTCTCTTACCGATTTACCGCTATCATTTTGGGGATACGCTCTAGAGACAGCTACATTCACTTTAAATAGGGCACCGTCTAAATCCGTTGAGACGACACCGTATGAATTATGGTTTGGAAAGAAACCTAAGCTGTCGTTTCTAAAAGTTTGGGGATGCGATGCTTATGTCAAGAAACTTCAACCTGAAAAGGACGAAGGACATGTTTCTCGTTTATGGAAGAGACGAAGAGCTCGTCCTAAAGGGTTACGTCGACGCTAGCTTCGACTCACATCCGGATGACTCTAAGTCACAAACCGGATACGTGTATATGTTGAATGGTGGAGCAGTAAGCTGGTGCAGCTGCAAGCAGAGCGTCGTGGCGGGATCTACGTGTGAAGCAGAGTACATGGCAGCCTCGGAGGCAGCGCATGAAGCGATTTGGGTGAAGGAGTTCATCACCGACCTAGGAGTCATACCCAATGCGTCGGGGCCGATCAAACTCTTCTATGACAACACTGGAGCTATTGCCCTCGCCAAGGAGCCCAGGTTTCACAAGAAGACCAGGCACATCAAGCGTCGTTTCAACTCCATCCGTGAAAATGTTCAAGATGGAGACATAGAGATTTGCAAAGTGCACACGGATCTGAATGTCGCAGATCCGCTGACTAAACCTCTCTCGCGTGCAAAACATGATCAACACCAGAACTCTATGGGTGTTCGATTCATCACAATGTAACTAGATTGGTGACTCTAGTGCAAGTGGGAGACTGTTGGAAATATGCCCTAGAGGCAATAATAAAAGTATTATTATATTTCAATGTTCATGATAAATGTCTTTTATTCATGCTATAACTGTATTATCCGGAAATCATAATACACGTTTGAATACTTAGACCACAATATGTCCCTAGTGAGCCTCTAGTTGACCAGCTCGTTGTGATCAACAGATAGTCATGGTTTCCTGACTATGGACATTGGATGTCGTTGATAACGGGATCACATCATTAGGAGAATGATGTGATGGACAAGACCCAATCCTAAGCATAGCATAAAAGATCGTGTAGTTCGTTTTGCTAGAGCTTTGCCAGTGTCAAGTATCTCTTCCTTCGACCATGAGATCGTGTAACTCCCGGATACCGTAAGAGTGCCTTGGGTGTATCAAACGTCACAACGTAACTGGGTGACTATAAAGGTGCATTACAGGTATCTCCGAAAGTAGCTGTTGGGTTGACACGGATCGAGACTAGGATTTGTCACTCCGTATGACGGAGAGGTATCTCTGGGCCCACTCGGTAATGCATCATCATTATGAGCTCAATGTGACCAAGGTGTTGGACACGGGATCATGCATTACGGTACGAGTAAAGTGACTTTCCGGTAACGAGACTGAACAAGGTATTGGGATACCGACGATCGAGTCTCGGGCAAGTAACGTACCGATTGACAAAGGGAATTGCATACAGGGTTTGATCGAATCCTCGACATCGTGGTTCATCCGATGACAACATTGAGGAGCATGTGGGAGCCATCATGGGTATCCAGATCCCGCTGTTGGTTATTGACTGAGAGCGTCTCGGTCATGTCTGCATGTCTCCCGAACCCGTAGGGTCTACACACTTAAGGTTCGGTGACGCTAGGGTTATTAGGAAGACTAGTATGTGACTACCGAATGTTGTTCGAAGTCCCGGATGGGATCCTGGACGTCACGAGGAGATCCGGAAGGGTCCGGAGGTAAAGATTTATATATGGGAAGTTGTCAAACGGACACCGGGAAGTTTCGGGGTCATACCGGTATTGTACCGGGGCCACCGGAAGGGTTCCGGGGGTCCACCGGGAGGGGCCACCCCTCCCGGGGGGCCTCATGGGCTGCGTGGGGCAGGGAGCCAGCCCCTGGTGGGCTGGACGCACCCCCTCCCTTGGTCCCATGCGCCTAGGGTTGAGGGGGGAACCCTAGAGGGGGCGCCCCCCTTGGCTTGGGGGGCAAGCCACCCTCTCCCCTCTCCCCTAGGCCGCCGCACCCCCCCCTAGATGGGTTCTAGGGGGCCGGCCCCCTTCTCCCTTCCCCCTATAAATAGAGGGGTGAGGGGAGGGCAGCCGGACAAACCTCCAAGGCGCAGCCCTCCTCTCCCCAACACCTCTCCTCCTCCGTTGTGTGCTTGGCGAAGCCCTGTCGGAGTACTGCCTCTCCACCATCACCACGCCGTCGTGCTGCCGGTGGAGCTGTCTTCCTCAACCTCTCCTTCCCCCTTGCTGGATCAAGAAGGAGGAGACGTCTCCCGTCCCGTACGTGTGTTTAACGCGGAGGTGTTGTCCGTTCAGCACTTGGTCATCGGTGATTCGAATCACGTCGAGTACGACTACATCATCACCTTGCAAGCTTCCGCACGCGATCTACAAGTGGTATGTAGATGCAAACTCTCTCCCTTGACTCGTTGCTTAGATGAACTCATAGATGGATCTTGGTGAAACCGTAGGAAAAATTTTAATTTTCTGCAACGTTCCCCAACACTTGAATCATTTCGACCCATCGAGTTTGCCTGAGGTTGAGATTCAGCTGAGTGAAGATGTACTTGAGACTCTTGTGGTCAGTGAAGATGTCCACTTTTCTTCCCGATAAGATATGTCTCCAAGTCAAAAGAGCATGCACAACTGCCGCCAACTCGAGGTCATGAGTGGGGTAGTTCTTCTCATTGGGCTTCAACTGACAAGAGGTATAAGCCACAACTTTCTTTTCTTGCATCAACACTGCGCCAAGACCTTGGAGAGAGGCATCACAAAAGACCTCATACGACTTGGATTCATCAGGAGGAGTCAGAACTAGAGCAGTGACCAATTTCTCTTTCAAAGTGTTGAAAGCAATGTCACACTCCGGAGACCAAACGTACTTGACGTGCTTCTGGAGAAGATTTGAGAGAGGCTTCGCGATCTTAGAAAAGTTTTCAACGAATCTTCGACAATAGCTTGCGAGACCGAGGAAGCTACGGAGTTGCTTCACGTTCTGAGGTGGTTCCCAATTCACAATTGCAGACACCTTCTCAGGTTTCACCGCAATGCCCTTGGCAGAGATGATATGACCAAGATAAAGAACCTCATCGAGCCAAAATTCGCACTTGGAGAACTTGGCGTAGAACTTGTGTTCCCCGAGCTTATCGAGTACCAAACACAAGTGCTTGGCATGATCTTCCTTGTTTTTCAAAAAGACCAGAATGTCGTCGAGATAGACCAAAACGAAGTCATTGGTGTAGGCGTTGAAGATGAAGTTCATCATGCGAGAGAACGTCGGAGGAGCGTTGACGAGGCCAAAAGACATGATAGTGTATTCATATGAACCAAAGCTTGTCCTGAAAGCCGTCTTGGGAATGTCTTGCTCACGGATTCAAATCTGATGATAACCCATACGGAGATCAAGCTTGGAGAATACTTGGGCACCTTTGAGTTGTTCCGAACAGCTCGTTGATGTTGGGAAGTGGGTATTTGTTCTTGATGGTATTCTTGTTCAATGGACGGTAATCAACACAAAGTCGGTCCGTTCCATCCTTCTTCTTCACAAAAAGAACACCACAACCCCACGGAGAAGAACTAGGTCGGATGAGGCCCATTCTCTCTTGAACATCGAGTTGCTTCTTCAGCTCCTTCAACTCTTCATGTCTGAGCTTGTAAGGACGCTTGCACACAGGTTCCGTGACGGGCTCAAGATCAATGACGAATTCAACTGGCCAGTGCGGAGGCATTCCTGGAAGCTCTTCTGGAAAGACGTCTTGATATTCACAAACGACTGGAATTTGTGAGATGGCATCTAGTTCACCCTTGTCATTGAGAGAAAACAGACAGATTGTATTATCCCGAGCGACAAAGACAATGACATCCTCAGACGAATGAGTCAATTGAATCTGCCTGGCTGCACAATCAAGCTGAGCCTTGTGCTTAGATAGCCAATCCATCCCGAGAATAAGATCAATATCTGAGTTACCAAGGATCATTGGAGAAGCCAGAAACTTGAAATCACCCAACGAAATAGAAATATCCGGAACCTCGTAGTTAGCGAGCAAACATCTACCCAGAGAGACAACTGCTAACGGTTTATGCATAACTTGAGAAAACCACCCATGCTTAGATGCAAAAGGTCTCGAGATGAAACAATGCGATGCACCAGTGTCAAAAATAACTTTTGCAGGAACATCGTTAACAGGAAGGTTACCCATGATGACATCTGACGAGTCCTCTGCCTGAGCTGCATTCATCAAGTTGACCTTGGCGGATTTGGTGTTATGCTTGACCATAGCTGTACTTGCCGATCTCACAGGAGGAGGAGGAAGACGCCTCTAATTGAAGCATTTGTTGGCATAGTGACCCTTCTGTTGGCACTTGTTGCATGTGACCTCTGAAAGCGGACGGTGATACGGAGCACTCGATCTTGGAGCTTGAGACGAAGTCTTGTTCTGAAAGCCAGGGTTGGGTGGGTGGGAAGATCCACTGCCACCTTTGCTCTTCTGCTGATACGGCTGACGAAACGGAGGAGGAGGAAGCCAATACTTCTGCTGCTTGGCCACTTGAGTAGAGGATGAAGGAGTAGTGTCTCTGACTCGCTTCTTGGAAGCATCACACCTTAGTTGAGCGGCCTCTTGCTTCAATGCCACGTTGTAGAACTCATCGTACCTCAAGGGCTCAAAGAGAACAAGAGCTAGCTGAATTTCTTCTCTGAGACCACCCCTGAACTGGTATATCATGCTCTTCTCGTCGGGGACGTCCTGCTTAGCAAAGCGGGCGAGCTTCTGAAACAACTTGTTGTAGTCATAGACAGACAAAGAGCCTTGCTTCAGGTTGCAGAATTCCTCACGCTTGCTCTCAACCACGCTCTGAGGAATATGATGAGCTTTGAAGTCTTGACGGAATTCATCCCAGGTAATCGCACGGCCTCCTCTGGAACCCTTGTACTACTGGAACCATTCTGCAGCTTGGTCTTTGAGTTGGAAGGATGCGAACTTGACAAAGTCCTCAGGCCTGACGTTACTGGACTCGAAATGCTTGCACAGATCCACGAGCCAATCGTCAGCATCAGTTGCCTCAACACAATTGCTGAAAGTCTTTGGCCTCTTAGCAAGGAACTGGTTGAGTGTAGCAAAGTGATTCTGATTGTTGCCTTGGTTGCCTTGGTTCGCTTGATTGCACTCTTGAAGAATTTGCATGATCAACTGTGTGTTTGCATTGGTTGCGGCAATCACAGCTTGCCATGCCTCTGGAGGAGGAGGAGGTGGTGGCGGGTCTTGATTCTGATTCTGATTGGTGCTCTTAGCGGGAGCCATCCTGAAGAGGGTGACAACCGTTAGCACATTGACAGACAAAATGAAGCTGAATCAAACGGTTTGAAATTGCAACATATAGTCTTCACATCCGAACATAAGAACGAATGCATTCCACTTGAAATGGTCACATATCCATAAATTGAGAAGCCACTTAGAATTTAGGTAGAGGAATAAATCAGCAAGGTATGGATCAAGAACGAATACTTGGTAAGAAATCCCAATCTCAAACCAAATATCCGTGGAAGAAAAGCTAGAGCTACTTGAATTCCCACCTATGAAACTCCCGAACCTTTCCGGTTATGCAATCAGTTGTTGGGGATACAAGGGAAGCATAATATCTCACCCAAATCTAGCAAATCCTACATCCAGCTGTATCCATCCTTCAACACATAACCGAGAAAAACTTCGAAAACCATCTACCTCAACCTTCGAAAAGCATCCGTTATACAAGTTATGGCAATACTCCCGAACTCCCGCCCCAGTACTGGGTGGCGTCGAGGTTATCTCACCAACGAACTTCATAAAAGAGATTTTCGATGTCGGCGTGCTAAACTCAGGTATTCCAAAACTGCAACGATAAAATTGTGACGACAACACCTTGGAGCTCAACTCCCCGGGACACTGCCACAACCCCTAAAGACAGGAGGCACCAAGAACAATGTTCTCGTCACAAAACCATCGGAACGATTCCAAGATACCCGCGTGATCCTAAATTTTTTTAGTGAAATTTGAGAAGAGAAGAGTCAAAACTCTACGTCAGGATGCCTTACCAGAGCGATGAGGAGACTGGGGAGTAAAAAGAATTCCTAAACTCTCCGATATATAATTCCTAAATGACTCAAAACATTTTTTTCTAGACTCAACTCGGCCGCTAAAAATGATCAAGCAATGGGGGCTCCTAAGGTCGGGGATGGCTCTGATTACCAACTTGTAACACCCTCGATGCGGCTATAGCTCCCACGTGTCGAGGCACGACTTAGAGGCATAACCGCATTGAAAGCAATGTCGCAAGTTAGGCAATCTTCACAACATCCCATGTAATATAGATAATAAAAGGGGAGATACATAGTTGGCTTACAGTCGCCACGTCAATCAAAGTACATAAATAGCATTACAACATTCAAACACTCATGTCCCGACTATGGCACCAAAATAAAAGATAACCCAACAAGCGACACGGTCCCGATCACCCCAACTGGGCACCACTACTGATCATCAGGGAAAGACACGTAGTAACGGCGTGAGTCCTCGTCGAACTCCCACTTGAGCTCAAGCGCGTCATCTGGAATGGAGTCATCAGGCCCTGCATCTGGTTTTGGAAGTAATCTGTGAGCCACAGGGACTCAGCAATCTCGCACCCTCGCGATCAAGACTATTTAAGCTTATGGGTAAGGCAAGGTAAATATGTGGAGCTGCAGCAAGCGACTAGCATATATGGTGGCTAACCTGTTCGCAAAAGAGAGCGAGAAGAGGAGGCAAATCGCGAACTAGTAACTAGAGAACATCCTGCGGCAAGCATTACTCCAACACCATGTTCACTTCCCGGACTCTGCCGAGAAGAGACCATCACGGTAACTCACACTGTTGATTCATTTTAATTAAGTTAAGGTTCAAGTTATCTACAATCGGACATTAACAAATTCCCATCTGCCCATAACCGCGGGCACGGCTTTCGAAAGTTCAAATCCCTGCAGGGGAGTCCCAACTTAGCCCATGACAAGCTCTCACGGTCAACGAAGGAATAGACCTCCTCTCGAGACATTCCGATCAGACTCGGTATCCTGGTTCTACAAGACACTTCGACAAGTTAAAACAAATCCAGCAACACCGCCCGAATGTGCCGACAAATCCGATAGGAGCTGCACATATCTCGTTCTCAGGGCACACTCAGATTGTCTTAACTTCCGGTAGGCCAGCCCAGAGTTGCCCCTAGTGGCCACCGGCAGCTGACGAGTTGGACCAACACTCAGAGGAGCACTGGCACGGGGGGGGGGGGGGGGGTTAAAATAAGATGACCCCCGGGCTTCGGAAACCCAAGGGAAAAAGAGGCTAGGTGGCAAATGGTAAAACCAAGGTTGGGCATTGCTGGAAAAGCTTTATTCAAGGCGAACTATCAAGGGGTTCCCATTATAACCCAACCGCGTAAGGAACGCAAAATCCGGGAACATAACATCGATATGACGGAAACTAGGGCGGCAAGAGTGGAACAAAACACTAGGCGAGAGGCCGATCCTTCCACCCTTTACCAAGTATATAGATGCATTAAGATAACAAGGCAATATAATGATATCCCAACAAGTAAATAATGTTCCAACAAGGAACGGTCTCCAATCTTCACCTGCAACTAGCAACGCTATAAGAGGGGCTGAGCAAAGCGGTAACATAGCTAATCAACGGTTTGCTAGGACATGGTGGGTTAGAGGTTGAACATGGCAATTTGGGAGGCATGATAAGCAAGTGGTAGGCATCGTAGCATAGGCATAGCAAAAGAGCGAGCATCTAGCAAAGCAAAGATAGTAGTGATTTCGAGGGTATGATCATCTTGCCTGCAAAGTTGTCAGAGTTGCCTGGATCCTCGAAAGCAAACTCAACAGGCTCCTCGTTAGCGAACTCGTCTCCCGACTCTACCCAAACAAGACAAACAAGTAACAAGGACACAATCAACCACGTGCAAACTCAAACAACATGATGCAAAGATGGTATGCTATGCGGGATGCAATATGCGATGCATATGCAAGATTTTACAAGGAATGCATGAACCTGGCCTCAACTTGGAAATCCAAGTTTGCCACTGGAAAGGTGAGACGAAATCGCTTTAAAACGATATAAAGAACACCGGAATCGGAGTTACGGTTTGGGAATGGCAAGCAATTCAAATATGACCACGTTCTGCGATTTAGAGCAAGTAGCCATCTAAATGCAACAAGATGAACATGCTACAGCACCCTAACATGGCATCAAAATACATGGCAGGTATCCATTCATGAAGCTCAACAAAAGACTAGCACTGAGCTACGGCCAAATCATCCATTAACAGGTTCAAACAAGCATGACAAAAATGCATTTGGTAAACAGATTTCAGACTTAGTGAAATTAACACATGTCTGGAATTTCAGATCAGATAGCACACTTTGGAGTATGAAAATTATATGCTACATGACCTGAACATGGCCAAGTAAAGCATGGCATGGAGCTACTCAAGGATCTTAACAAAAGTCCCTTAGTGACCTTGAGCCAAAAGGGATCAGAAAATACATTTGCAAGCATGTGAACATGGCAAAAACATAATCAATTCTCAGACTTGGTGAAAACTGGAGCATGCTGAAACAGATATCAAGTAGGCATGTTTATGAGCTCGATGCACTCACCACAGAGCAAGTCATGACAATATAAGCATACACCCATCAAGAATACACAAAGTACAAGCTAGACATGTCAAGAACAATAACATAGCATGCACGGATCAACTACAACTTCCTCGGCAAAATTGCTAACAAGTAGACAATCTGGCCAGATTCACGAAATAGCAAAAGTAGAGCTCGATTGACTCAAGCTAGGTTGTGCCATAATTGCAAACAAAGACATGGATGGATAGACCACTACAAGATTAACAAAACATCCTTATTGATCATCCTCAAAAGAGGCACAGATCACTAGGAATCAACATGAACATATGGCATAATGAGATAAACAACTCAAGGACTTAGTGGAAATGCTAAGTCCCTGAAATCAACATTAACGAATGCACCACTTTGCAAGCTTGTGCTAGTCACCACACACATCACAAAAATACATGGGTTGCACCTCTGGATAGATGGCAAAACATATAACAAAACTCATGAAGAGCTCAGGGGCATAACATGCACACAATAATCATGGCAAAAATGACAAATATCTAAATGGAGCAGCATATCTGACAATTATCTCAAATAGCATTCTTCTAACAGCATTTCGGGCATCAAGATGTACTCAAATAAAAATGATGCAATGAGATAAAATGATGTGCTCTCTGAGACGAACATTTTGATATGCTATATGCCCAAAATGGAGCTACGGATGCAAAGTTACGATGTGATGAACATAGCCAAAATATCTAGGCTTTCTGATAAAAAGTCAACCGAGGCTAATCCAGATCCAGATCCGGATCGGCGCAGATTACGAGGTTGGCCGGTGCCAGAGTTCCTGTTCACTGGAGGGAGGGAGGTCGCCGGAGGGAGGTGTGGCCGGGGCGTGGAGGAGATGGCGGTGGCGGCCGGCGACGAGGGGCGAGGCGCGGGCACTGGCGGGCGGTGGGGCGAGCTCCGGCAAGCTGAGGCGGCGGCGAGCTCGCGCCGGCGCGGGGGCACGTCGGCGGCGGCGACCGGCGACGTGGTCGGCCTCGGGGGAGAGGATCCCGGGCGGCAGCGGGCGGCGATGGGCCTCGGGGGCCCCTCCTGGGCCTCCCGGGCCGGCGGCAACGAGGATGTGGGGCGGCGGCACGGACCAACCGGCGGGCGACACGTGGCGGCGGCGGGGCTAGCCGGACATGTCCGTCGGCGTGGATTGTGTCCGGCGCGCGAGGAGAGGGAGTGATCTAGGGTTTCGGGGGAAGAAGAACGAGAATTCTGGAGGGGGGTCTATTTATATGCATAGGAGGAGCTAGGAGTGTCCAAATGAGGTGCGGTTTTCGGCCACGCGATCGTGATTGAACGCTCTAGATGATGGAAAGGGTTTTGGTGGGTTTTGGGTCGAAATGGAGGGGTGTTGGGCTTCAACACACACGAGGCCTTTTCGGTCCCTCGGTTAACCGTTGGAGCATCAAACGAAGTCCAAATGGTACGAAACTTGACAGGCGGTCTACCGGTAGTAAACCAAGGCCTCTTGGCAAGTCTCGGTCCAATCCGGAAATGTTTAATCCCCACACACGAAAAGAAGGTAGAAATGACCACCGGAGGAGAACGGAGCACCGGAATGCAAAACGGACAATGGGAAAATGCTCGAATGCATGAGATGAACACGTATGCAAATGCAATGCACATGATGACATGATATGAGATGCATGACAACGACAACAACACACGGAGACAAAAACCCGAACCCGAGAAAATAAAATAACTTAACGCCAGAAACGGCAAGAGTTGGAGTACATATTGGGAAATCATATCCGGGGTGTTACATGTTTGGTCTCAAATTATATGCTCCATGGGTGATGCGCCTGATTAAGCTTCATTCCACCATTGACTATCAGCCTTCAGCGTGCAACCACGTTGTCTTTCTGCCTGAAGTTGATATTTCCATTAAAGCCATCTCCCCCGAGCCTGCCAAGAAGCCACTCCACCTTCAGAATGTTGAATTTCAAAGCTTCACCCAACCTATCAAAGGAATCTATGTGCCCAATGCTGCAACTCATGCATACCTTCTGGTTGGCAACATGCGCTTTCCGCACCGCGCCAACACTGAAGCCACTGCAAGCACAATTTCTCAAAGGCCTCGGAACGTCCTCGTGTCCTCTAAGACCATGAGATTTTGGTGGCTTTACATCAGAAGTAGGATAGGTATCACAACTGGTTGAAGCGTCAGATGCAGAGTCTCTTGGTGGATGTCAATCGCATTCGCAACTTTCCCACCAAGAACTCATTTGTTGCACATGAAGCCTGTAGGCGGTCCTGGAAGAGTCTCACAATGCTCTGTCGTGAAGAAGATCTTCACGAAGATGGCTTCATAGAGAACTTCAAGTTTGACTCCAGGCCTCCTCAAAATGCAAGTTGGTGTTGCACTCCCTCTATTGAAGATTCTGAGCATGCATCTTCGGATGCAACTATTCTTGTGAGAGTCATCGATGAAGAAGACGACGCCACTTCACCAACCTTGGCTGCACTGCATCATGATACTACGTCAGGCCCGTCTGCACCACCAAACTCCAACACCGACCCTGCTACCTCTTGAGCACTTCGTTGGTTTTCCCCAAAGAGGAAGGGATGATGCAGCAAAGTAGCGTAAGTATTTTCCTCAGTTTTTGAGAACCAAGGTATCAATCCAGTAGGAGGCTACACGCGAGTCCCTTGTACCTGCACAAAACAAATAAATCCTCGCAACCAACGCGAATAGGGGTTGTCAATCCCTACATGGCCACTTACGAGAGTGAGATCTGATAGATATGATAAGATAATATTTTTGGTATTTTTGTGATAAAGATGCAAAGTAAAATAAAGGCAAAGTAAAAAGCAAAGGAAATAACTAAGTAGTAGGAGATTAATATGATAAAGATAGACCCGGGGGACATAGGTTTCACTAGTGGCTTCTCTTGAGAGAATAAGTATTCTACGGTGGGTGAACAAATTACTGTTGAGCAATTGACAGAATTGAGCATAGTTATGAGAATATCTAGGCATGATCATGTACATAGGCATCACGTCCGAGACAAGTAGACCGACTCCTACCTGCATCTACTACTATTCCTCCACTCATCGACCGCTATCCAGCATGCATATAGAGTATTAAGTTAAAAACAGAGTAACGCCTTAAGCAAGATGACATGATGTAGATGGATAAACTCATGCAAAATGATGAAAACCCCATCTTGTTATCCTCGATGGCAAGAATAAAATACGTGCCTTGCTGCCCCTACTGTCACTGGGAAAGGACACCACAAGATTGAACCCAAAGCTAAGCACTTCTCCCATTGCAAGAAAGATCAATCTAGTAGGCCAAACCAAACTGATAATTCGAAGAGACTTGCAAAGATAACCAATCATACATAAAAGAATTCAGAGAACATTTAAATATTGTTCATAGATAGACTTGATCATAAACCCACAATTCATCGATCTCAACAAACACACCGCAAAAAGAAGATTACATCGAATAGTTCTCCACAAGAGAGGGGGAGAACATTGTATTGAGATCCAAAAAGAGAGAAGAAGCCATCTAGCTAATAACTATGGACACGTAGGTCTGAAGTAAACTACTCACACTTCATCGGAGGGGCTATGGTGTTGATGTAGAAGCCCTTCGTGATCGATGCCCCCTCCGGCGGAGCTCCGAAACAGGCCCCAAGATGGGATCTCGTGGATACAGAAGGTTGCGGCGGTGGAATTAGGTTTTTGGCTCCGTATCTGATCGTTTGGGGGTACGTAGGTATATATAGGAGGAAGGAGTACGTTGGTGGAGCAACAGGGGGCCCATGAGGAGGACGCTCTTGGGGGGGAGGCGCACCCCCTACCTCGTGGCCTCCTCTTTTGTGTCTTGACGTAGGGTTCAAGTCTCCTGGGTCTTGTTCGTTGAGAAAATCACGTTCCCAAAAGTTTAATTCCGTTTGGACTCCATTTGATATTCCTTTCCTTCGAAACCCTAAAACAGGCAAAAACAACAATTCTGGGCTGGGCCTCCGGTTAATAGGTTAGTCCCAAAAATAATATAGAAGTGGATAATAAAGCCCAATAATGTCCAAAACAGTAGATAATATAGCATGGAGCAATCAAAACTTATAGATACTTTGGAGACGTATCAAGCATCCCCAAGCTTAATTCCTGCTCGTCCTCGAGTAGGTAAATGATAAAAACATAATTTTTGATGCGGAGTGCTACTTGGCATAATTTTAATGTAATTCTTCTTAATTGTGGTATGAATATTCAGATCTGAAAGATTCAAGACAAAAGTTTAATATTGACATAAAAATAATAATACTTCAAGCATACTAACAAAGCAATTATGTCTTCTCAAAATAACATGGCCAAAGAAAGTTATCCCTACAAAATCATATAGTCTGGCTATGCTCCATCTTCACCACACAAATTATTTAAATCATGCACAACCCCGATGACAAGCCAAGCAATTGTTTCATACTTTTGGTGTTCTCTAACTTTTTCAATCTTCACGCAATACATGAGCGTGAGCCATGGACATAGCACTTATAGGTGGAATAGAATGGTGGTTGTGGAGAAGACAAAAAGGGAGAAGATAGTCTCACATCAACTAGGCGTATCAACGGGCTATGGAGATGCCCATCAATAGATATCAATGTGAGTGAGTAGGGATTGATATGCAACGGATGCACTAGAGCTATATGTATATGAAAGCTCAAAAAGAAACTAAGTGGGTGTGCATCCAACTTGCTTGCTCATGAAGACCTAGGGCATTTTGAGGAAGCCCATCATTGGAATATACAAGCCAAGTTCTATAATGAAAAATTCCCACTGGTATATGAAAGTGACGAAATGAGATACTCTCTATTATGAATATCATGGTGCTACTTTGAAGCACAAGTGTGGTAAAAGGATAGTAGCATTGCCCCTTCTCTCTTTTTCTCTCATTTTTTTATTTGGGCCTTTTCTCTTTTTTATGGCCTCTTTTTTATTTGGTCTTCTTTGGCCTCTCTTTTTTTCGTCCGGAGTCTCATCCCGACTTGTGGGGGAATCATAGTCTCCATCATCCTTTCCTCACCGGGACAATGCTCTAATAATGATGATCATCACACTTCTGTTTTCTTACAACTCAACAATTACAACTAGATACTTAGAACAAAATATGACTCTATCCCTCCGGTGGTGTACCGGCATATGCAATGACTCATGAGTGACATGTATGAAAGAATTATGAATGGTGGCTTTGCCACAAATACGATGCCGGCTACATGATCATGCTAAGAAATATGACAATGATGGAGTGTGTCATAATAAACGGAATGGTGGAAAGTTGCATGGCAATATATCTCGGAATGGCCATGAAAATGCCATAATAGGTAGGTATGGTGGCTTTTTTGAGGAAGGTATATGGTGGGTTGTCACATCCCTAGTTCTGGTATGACCTAGACCAGCTAGTCATTTGTGCATCATGTTTAAATTCCATTTAATTTGAAATGGGGATTTGGGAAACCCTCAGAAATCATTTCTGAAAATGACCCAAGTAAAAATTGCTCCAAAAGGGTCCAAGAAAATGCTCATGTTGCTCTTTGAAAATATTGGACAGAGATAAAAATCAAACCAATATTTTTAGGAACTCATAAATATTTATTTTGGACATTTGGAATTAATCTAGTAATTATTTGCGTTCGATAAATATTTATATATATAATATTGTCCAATAATTCTGAATTTTGGTGAGGGGCTTTGGAATAATCCGTTAGGCCCCTCCAAAAATTGTCAGAAGAAAATAAATGATTTAGTATTTTACTAAGTCAAAACAAATGTCAGAAAATAGAAAAGAAAAAATGGAGAAAAGCTCACCTGACCTTACCTGGCAGCCCACTTACCTGGCCCAGCACGGCCCAGCCCACCAGAGCCAGGCGCCAGTCGTCTCCTTCCTTGCCAGGAGGAAGACGGCGTGGCGCACGCACAGGAGGCGAAGCCACCTCGTGCTTCCACCTCCTGCTGCCTCCCCCGTCCTCACTCGAGCGCCACGGAGACGCCCGCAACCCCCTGGTCACTCTCCCCCTCTCTCCCATGCCTATCCCTCGTCTCTCCCCCTTCCCCGAGCACCACCGAGCGAAGCTCGTCGCCGCCGCTCACCGTCGCCATAGCTACTGGCCACGCCGAGCCCCGTTGCCGTGTCTCACTGGTCCGCCGTCGACCACCGCCTCACCAAGACGAAGGTCACGTCGCCGGACGCACTGCAACGCCCTCACCGCTGTCGTCTTCAACCTCGGGATGCCGAGATCGCCACCGCCATGCCTTCTGCTCCGAGCCTTCCCCGAGCCCACGTCGACGCCTCTGCAACCACCGTGAGCTCCCGCATCGGAACCCCCTCTCCTCGAGCTCGTTTGCGCCGTGCAGCCACCGTTTCACCGGAGCCGAAAGCTCACCGCCGCCGACCATCTCGCCGTCGTGGCCACAGCTGCCGCCACTCGCTTTTGAGTGTGTCCTCGTGCTCTCTGTGCTCCCAGGAGTCCACCCAGATGCCTAGCTCGCTCGCTAGCCAAGCATAGTGCCTCGCCGTGCTAACCCGTACTCCGGTCGTCGTCGTCGTTGTTGTAGCCGACGCTGTGGACCACCCCAGCCGCTGCTGTCTGCTCCTTTGGACGCGGACGAGCATCAGCTCCACGCCGGGCCCCTCCGCCGTCCATTTGGTCGATGGAGGGCGAAACCCGACGCGCTCCGCCGCCACTGACCTTGCCGGCGATGAGCCGCCGGCCTAATTCTGGTTTAGTTAGGACTAATTACCCTGCTAAACACCCCCAGAACCACTGCCATGTGGGCCCCTGTGCCTGTTTAGGTTAGTTCAATTCCCTGTTTAGATTAGTGCTAATCTTGCGGACCCCACGTGTCAACTTTGACTTTGACCAAGTGAGCGTTGACCAGTCCCACATGTCATCCACACAAACCAGCCCCAAGACACTGACATGTGGGTCCCAACTGTCAGGTTTGACTCTGATTAGGCGTTGTTGAACTACTGAGGTCAGCATGACCTAATGCTGACGCAATAAGTCTTTTTCTGGATTAAACTTCATTCAGAAAATCCCAGAAATTAGCCAGAACTTCAAAAATTCATAGAAATTCAGCCGTAGCTCAGATTGAAATAATTTATATATGAAAAATGATCAGAAAAATTCAATCTATCCATCTGTACCATTTTCATGCATGACAAACCAACCTATACATGTTGTATATATGAAAACATATGAATGTCATTTATAAGAGCCTATTTTGGAGTTGCATTTGAACCTTTGGTTCAAATGGACCTCAATCAAATGAATTCTAGTTGCATTAGCTCAAACAACATCACATACTCATGCCATGTTCATGCATCATATTGTTGCATATGCTTGAGTTTGATTTCCACCACCGTTCCTTCTCGATAGGTCCTGCTCCGGAGAGTGTTCGAGAGTACCTGTCTGAGGAGCAGTGCCCCTGTTGATCTACCAGGAAAGCAACCCCCCTTGTTCATTCCGATACAATCCTACTCTCTTGCTCCTGCTCTCATTTATTGCATTAGGACAACAATGATTCAACTGCTACTTTATGCTGCGGTAGTTGAACCCATTCCTCTGCATGACCTGTCATTGCCACAGTAAATAGTTAAAACCCACTAGCATGTGTAGGAGTTGATTGAGCCATGTTGTGTTCTTGCCATGCCATGCCTGCTATTGCTTAGAGTATGTCAGGTCTGATTCATCGGGAATGAATTGGAGTGTTACGATATGATCCGGTGCTGAGAGTTAAGCGTGTGAACACGATTTGGTAAAGGTAGCGGTGAGAGGCCATGTAGGAGTACATGGTGGGTTGTCTCATTGGGACCGTCCTTAAGAACTGAGTTTTGTGTAGGTTGTCCAATGACTAGCTACTACCACACATTGGGCTCCGGGCGCTCCAAGCTCTCTCGACTTATTAACCGCCTTAATCTCTGTCCAGGAGTTGCAAATAGTTTCTGGTGTTTGTAGGTAGTGCTATTTTTCTACCGAGTGGCACCCGGCAGGGTGGACTTGGGATAGACTAGGCACCGTGGTCCGGTGTACCGAGTGGTACCCGGATGGTGGGCTCGGGAACCCTGTACACATTGTTTGGGGCCGTGAGCGAAACCCCGGCCGGATCTCCTTGCGGATGGAACCCGAATAGGCGATAAACCTGGACTAGAGTCTTGTGTGGTTAGTCAGGTCGTGGCCGACACCCTCGCCAAGCTTCCGCTTGAAGGGTCTTGTAGATAGTCAAGCTTCTTGGCCTTTTTCTTTTGTAGTTGTCTGTACTCAGACATGTAATGCTTCCGTTGCTTGTATGCTCTGAATGATGTTCATGTGACCCCTGTTGTATTTAATGCTATGTGGCTCTTTTGGGCCTTTATCTATATGAGTTTGTGTTATGTTGTGACGCCATGTTGTACAACACATACTTGCATGTTATGCGTACGTGTGACGTGTATTGCTATGTGTGGGATCCGACAATCTAGTTGTTTATCCTTGGCAGTCTCTCTTATGGGGAAATGTAGTCTAGTGCTTCCTTGAGCCATAGTAGTCTCACCGGAGTCCTGCTAGCCCAGTACTACTGCTCAGGACACTTGACTGGCCGACATGTGTTTCACTTTGTTCCTGTGTCTGTCCCTTCGGGGAAATGTCACGCGGTGACATCCGGAGTCCTGCCTAGCCTACTACAGCCCGGGTTCCCCGGAGTCCTAGTAGCCCAGTGCTACAGCCCGGATTCACACGCCGCTGACCAACATGCTCGATGTGAATCATGTATGCCTGTCCCCATAGGTTAGTACCGCTTTGGGTTCATGACTAGCCATGTCGGCCCGGGTTCTCTGTCATATGGATGCTAGCAACACAATCATATACGTGAGCCAAAAGGCGCAAACGATCCCGAGCCATGGTAAGGCAACACCCGTGGGGATACCGCGTGTGAGGCTGCAAAGTGATATGAGGTGTTACCGGCTAGATCAATGTGACTTGGAATCGGGGTCCCGACAGCTTTGGTATCAGAGCCTGACTGCTTGTAGGATTACCAAGCCAACCTGGTCGAAGTTGAGTCTAGAAATTCTTTTAGCTGTATAGGGGAATTTATTGTGGAAGGGAACATAAGGCTCTTTTTACTCCTTATGCCTCATGCCTTCTGATCTGAGTCATCCTATCTTTCCTACGGGGTTAAGGAACTAGGCTTTCTCTTCCGTCTATCAGGATCACGTGTTACTACTCCGTAGTCTCTAAGGTTTGGTTGATCTGAGTCATATCCCAGTTTGAGTACCTCCGGCATAGCCTGTTTAGTAATATCTCAGAACCTTGAGTGATGATGTTGAGTATGGTGCTACCCCGTCTTTTGCAGAATGTCTCATTTTGAGCATTTTACTACCGTTATGCTACCGGTTTTATCCTAGGAGTTCAAGAGATAGTATTTTCCTCGTACTATATTCTACATCCTTATGATGATGCTGAATCCATCCTTGTTTCCTTGGTTGGTTCTTCATGATGTCGTCAGTTAACCGAAGTTCTGTTGCTCGTAGTCGGAACCACGGAGATGGTAGGGATGAGGATCCTCCCGACCAGCCTTCGTTGGCAGAGTTCATGTTAGAGATGGAGAAGAACAAGCAAGAGTCTAACCGCTTGTTAGCGTGTATTGAGGAGAACACCTCCCATCAGCACAAAGAGTCAGCGTCCATCAATGATTTCATTGGTCTGAAACCACCTACCTTCCATCATTCCATTGAACCACTTGATGCATATGACTGGCTACATAGTATCACACACAAGCTGCGTTCTGCGAACATAGCTGAAAGTGACAAGGTCACCTACGCTGCTTATCATCTGGAAGGTCCTGCTAGTATTTGGTGGCAAAACTATGAGGCTATGCTTCCAGCTGGCCAGATAACCACCTGGAGAGATTTCATCGAGGCTTTTCGCGAGCATCACATTCCTCAGGCTCTCACTGACCACAAGAGAGAAGAGTTCTATAGTTTCACCCAGAGTAAGATGGCTGTTGATGCTTACAGTAGAGAGTTTGAGAACCTTGCCCGCTATGCTACAGAAGAGGTGTCCACAGACGCTAAGAAGCAGGCTAGGTTCCGGAAGGGCCTCAACCCCAAGTTGCGTCGTGATCTCCACCTGCATCACTATGATACATTCCAGGCTCTTGTGAACAAGCCCATTAATGCAGAGACAGCTCAACTCACTTACGAGGAGTCTCGTAAGCACACCCGTGATTTGGGTTCGGTTCTAGTTCGTAGAAGCGTCGGATTTGGGTTTTGAACTCCGCTCTTCCACCCGGTTATTCACCGAGGCCCTCTTATGTGGCGCCTCACCCAGTTCAGTTACATGCTCCACCCAGGCCTACTGGTAGACCGCTTGTCAATGCGGGTCCACGTCCTACCTCAGGGACTTGCTTCACATGCGGAGAGCCAGGACACTATGCACGTGACTGCTCTCAAACCAATTATGCTCCACCCCAGCCTGAGAAGTTCGTTGGCCGTGGTAAGCCATCATGCAAGATGATCAGTGTCAAGTTAGCTCCCACTGAATGTGGATGTGTGCATCACGTCTTAGCTAAAGACGCTCATGATGATCCGGATGTCGTTCTTGGTACACTCCTTATCAACTGTCATCCAGCTTCAGTTCTGTTCGATACTGGAGCATCTCACTCCTTCATATCCGAAGGCTATGCTCGTTTGCACGACATGTCATTTTGTGATATGCCAACTCCACTTGAAATCCAAACTCCAGGGTCTAGATGGAAACTACCAGAATAAGCCATGGTAATGAAATCCTTGTTGACAGACTTGTATTCCTTGCATCACTTATAGCCCTCAAGTCTACAGATATTAACATCATCTTGGGTATGGACTGGATGAACGCTCATCATGCCAAGATTGATTGTTACACAAGGTCTGTTCAGCTTACACACCCATCTGGCAAGATAGTCACCGTCTCCACTAGAGTTGCAAAGCGTCAGCTCTATTCCCTTAATGCCAACCCTCTTCCAGACCTTGAAGATATTCCGGTAGTCCGTGACTTTCCGGATGTCTTTCCAGAGGAACTGCCAGGTATTCCACCTGACAGAGATGTAGAGTTTGTCATAGATCTTATCCAAGGAACCGCTCCAATCTCTAGGAGACCTTAAAAGATGGCACCCTTAGAACTAGCTGAGCTTAAGAAACAACTCAATGAATCCTTGCAAAAGGGTTTCATCCGTCCTAGTTCTTCTCCCTGGGCTTGCCCCGTCCTCTTCGTCAAGAAGAAGGATGGTACGGACCAGATGGTTGCAGATTATCATCCCATTAATTTGGTCACGATAAAGAATAAGTATCCGCTCCCCAGGATCAACGACCTGTATGATCAACTCGCTGGATCCTCAGTCTTTTCCAAGATGGATTTGAGGTTAGGCTATCACTAAATCAAGATCAGAAATGGGGACATTCCTAAGACGGCTTTTGTCACTCGTTATGGCCAGTACGAGTACACCATCATGTCCTTTGCTCTCACCAATGATCCAGCTACATTCTCCCGCTTGATGAACTCGATCTTCATGGAGTAGTTAGATAAGTTCGTCGTGGTTTACCTCGATGATATTCTTATGTACTCGAAGAACGAGGAAGAGCACACCGAACATCTTAGACTTGTGTTAGAAAAACTCAAAGAGCACCGCCTTTATGCCAAGTTCTCCAAGTGCGAATTTTGGTTGCCATAAGTGACCTACCTAGGCCACGTGATCTCTGGTAAGGGCATTGCCGTCAATCCCGAGAGAGTTCAGGCCGTTCTTGATTGGACTCTGCCTGGAACGGTTAAGCAAGTTAGGAGTTTCCTTGGCCTAGCCAGTTATTGTCGCCGCTTCATTGAGAACTTCTCCAAAGTGTCCAAACCTCTCACGGAACTTCTCAAGAAAGATAAAAAGTTTGAGTGGTCCCCATAGTGTGAGCACAGTTTTCAGGAACTAAAAAGACGCCTGACTTCTGCTCCCATACTTGTGCCACCGGATTTCACTAAGGACTTTGTTATCTATTGTGACACCTCACGACTGTCAGGACCCCGATTCCAAGACACATCGATCTAGCCGGTAACACCTCATATCACTTTGCGGCCTCGTGCACGGTATCCCACGTGTGTCGCCTTACCATGGCCCGGGACCGTTTGCGCCTTTTGGCTCATGTATATGATAGTGTCGCTAGCATCCATATGATAGAGAACCTGGGCCGACATGGCTAGTCGTGAACCCAACGCGGCACAGACCTATGGAGACAGGCATACATGAATCACATCGAGCATGTCGGTCATCAGCGAGTGATTCCGGGCTGTAGCACTGGGCTAACAGGACTCCGGGGAACCCGGGCTGTAGCAGGCTAGGCAGGACTCCGGATGTCACCGCGTGAAATTTCCCCGAAGGGACAGACATAGGAACGACGTGAAACACATGCCGGCCAGTCAAGTGTCCTGAGCAGTAGTGCTAGGCTAGCAGGACTCCGGTGAACCGGGCTGTAGCGGACTACTATGACTCGAGGAACACTAGACTACATTTACCCATAAGAAAGGCTGCCAAGGATAAACAACTAGATTGTCGGATCCCACTCATACCAAGCATTTCAATCATACATACAATATGCCCGATATGAGTGCATACAACATGGCATCACAACAAAACTCTACAACTCAAGTACTTTATTTAAAGGCTCCAGAGAGCCATACATAACATGTTCATACAGATAGGGGTCACATGACCCGACACTCAAGTCATACAATCATACAAGCACATGCGGAAGCAACTAGTCTGAGTACAGACACTAGAAAGAAAGAAGGCTTCTCGAAGCCTGTCTATCTACATAGGGCCCTCCATGGCCAGGATCACCACCTGGGTGGCTAGTCACTCGTCGACGTCAAGGTCTACGCAGAACCCATCGGAGGGGGCGGTGTTGTCATCTGAAAACAGTAATTAAGCAAACATGAGTACAAAGGTACTCAGCAAGTCTCACAACAGAACCTACTATACATGCTCATTCTCAAGAAGGTGGTGGGGTTATTGCAGCAAGCCAGCTTTGACTCTTGGCTAAGCTATCCTACAGAACTCCACTAGTAAAATAGTTTTCGCACACGAGTCCACTACTCAACAACACAACACTCCACCGGGGATCCTCTCTCGTCATCCTACGAGAGGGACATCCTTGGTACTCACACTTATCTTGAGTCTTTTAGTAGTAACCATTAACTTGTCTATGAACTGTATAGGCAACCAAGTAGTCCTTTACCGCGGACGCGGCTATTCGAATAGTTTTATACCCTGCAGGGGTGTACTTCGTCACACATGTTTCCACCACTTAGCGTCTGCACATGACATGTGCTCGGCAGACTTCAAGCGAAAACCAACGTGGGTGTAGACCACGACCTGACTAACCTCACAAGTCTCTAGTCCAGCTTTATCGCCTATTCAGGTTCCATCCGCAAGGAAATCCGGCTGGGGTGTCCTCAACGGCCCCAAACAATGTGTACAGAGTCCCGAGACGCCAAACGGGCGCCCGGCATACCCGACCACAGTGTATCTACCACATCATAGCCCACCCCTAGGGTCAGCACTATGCACGGCCGCCAACACATAACCTACAAACACCAGAAACTAGTTGCAACTCCTAGACAGAGGGCGAGAGGGGTCAGTAAGTCGAGCGGGGTCATATTTCAGGGCCCAATGTGTGGTAGTAGCTGAATCTTAAATCACGCATACAGATCTCAGTTCTTATGGACGGTCTCAATGAAACAACCCACCATGTACTCCTACATGGCCTCTCATCGATACCTTTACCAAAACATGTTCAACACATCCCTCACATTACCGACATAATCATATCACTCTAGCCCATCACCCAGATGAACCAGACCTGACACAACTCTAAGCATAGCAGGCATAGCAAGGTAGGAATCACATACATGGCTCAATCAACTCCTACACATGCTAGTGGGTTTCATGTAGTTACTATGGCAATGACAGGTCATGCAGAGGATAAGGGTTCAACTACCGTAGCACACAACAGTTTGAATCACGTTGTCTTAATGCAGTAAACAAGAGCAGAAGCGAGAACATGGGTTTGTATCAGAATGATCAATGGGTTGCTTGCCTGTTGTAGAGGTAGTAGGGTACTACCCTTCAGACGGATACTCGGGGTTATCCTCGAGGCAGAACCTACCACGAAAGACACACCAAACATAATCAACACATGGCAATATGCAACAATATGATGCATGCTATGACATGGCAAGATGAAATGTCTTGGACTAATGCAAGCTGAAAGAGGAGGGGATGAACTCATTTGAATCAAAGATTCAAATATTAGCTCATTAAACATGGCCTTATTAGTGCATTACATTATTCTGCTTAAACAGAAAGGTTAACTTGTTTTGTCATGCATGAAACCATTACAGATGGATAGATTGAATTTTTCTGATCATTTTTCATATATAAATCTTTGCATTTGGAGCTATGGTTGATTTTCTATGATTTTTAGAAGTTTTGGATATTTTCTAGAATTTCCTATATAAGAATAATTCCAGTAATTGAATTAATGCGTCAGCATGACATAGGTGTGACGTCAGCGGTCAACTGGGTCGGCCAGGTCAAACCTGACTGGTGGGCCCTCTCTGTCAGTGTCACAACTAGTTAACAGAATTAGATTAACACTAATTAGCTGTCAGTGGGGCCTGGGCCCACATGTCAGTGTCTAAACTAATTAGAATTAGTTAAAACTAATCTTAAACTGATTAGCAGACTGGCCCCACCTGTCATAGACCCAGGGGGTCTACCTAGGCCCGCACAGGGGTCAAACTGAGTCAAACTCACCGGTGGCTTGACGTCGGCGACGACAGACGCGGCGGAGGGGCTCGGCTTTGCATCTTCGGCGACCAAATCGATGGCGGAGAGCAGCTACGTGATGCGGGGAGCGAGCTGCGTCGTTTGGTGGAGAAAGTGGAGCTCGGGGAGGCTTGGAACAATGCCGGTGATGACCTTGGCGGTCGCCGGAGTTCGGGCGTGGATGAACCCGACGCTACGGGGCACGGCGAGGCGCGGGGAGTGGTGCGTTAGGCTCCTGGGAGCGCGTGGAAGATGAAGGCGTGCTCGGATTCGAGCTTACGAGCCTGTGGCCACAGCGGCGACATGGCCGGCGGAGCCGAGCTCTCAGCCTCGATGGCAGAGGGGGTTGGAGGATGCGGACGAGCGCGGGGAGAGGGGGACACGATGGCGGAGCTCACAGCGGTTGCAGGGGAGCGATCGGTGAGCTCGGGGAAGGGCTGGAGCGAGCGGGGCGGCGAGGGGGATCTCCGGTGGCCGGAGTTGAGAACGAGCTCGGTGCAACATCTCCGGGGCGAGCGAGCGCACGGGGCTCGGCCTACTTGATGCAGTCGACGACGGCGCAGCTTCCTGGCATGTCGGGGCAGCAAATGGACGGCGGTGGCTGTGGTGAAGCTTGTCGGTGGCGACGGCTGCGCTCGGCAGGAAGAGGGGGAGAGAGCGAGAGAGGGAGAGAGGCCACGGGGAGAGTGGGAAGAAAGAGTGGGGGACGTGGGGGTCGGCGTGGCACTCCTAGACGCCTCCAGGGCGTCGACGGAAGCAGGAGGTGGCCGGCGTGTCGCCGCGGGCGCCGGCCACGCGCTCCTCGTCCTCCTGGCGGGAGGAGGACGACGACTGGCAAGGCCAGTCGACTGGGCCGAGCCAGGTGGGCTGGTGGGCTGCGCCTGGTAAGTTTCTCTCTCTCTCCTTTTTCTTGTTTGTTTTCTTTTATCTATTTTTCTGCAACTGTTGGGCTTTATTAAAAATACCTAGACATCTTTAAAAATCCAGAAAATAATCAGGGGCTCTGTTTAAATTATTCCCAACAGCCCACACTTATTTCCAAAATTATTTGAGCATTTAGATTATTTTATAGCATTTAAATGCCCAAATTCAAATACTTATGATTTAATTCAGAAAATCCAGAATGTCCTAGAAAAGAGTGCACCATTTTTGCCAGGGGCTTTAGCCCAATCCAGAAATGATGAACATTTTGTGAAGGGCATTTTGGGTTCATTGAAAATAATTTTAGTAAACCCTAGTTGTTTCCAGGGGGGTGCTGGGGGTTCTGTCTTCCCCATTTCAAATTTAAGGGAATTTAAATATGATGCACACTCTAATGCTTGAACTAGCTAAGGTGTGACAACTCACCCCCACTCAAAAGAATCTCGTCCCGAGATTTAGGATCCTCCGGAAAGAAGGTGGGGTACTCGAGTCGAAGACGATCCTCCCTTTACCAAGTGGCTTCTTTCTCGGAATGGTGTGACCATTGAACCTTGAGAAACTTGATATTATGACGTCGAGTGGTACGCTCGGCTTGATCAAGGATACGAACGGGATATTCCCGATATGAGAGGTTATCTTGTAGATCAAGCGTTTCGTGGTCCACTCCACAAATAGGATCCGCGAAGCAACGCCTGAGTTGAGAAACGTGGAAGACATCGTGAATTCTGGAAAGATGCGAAGGTAGTTCCAATTGGTAGGCAATTTCTCCTTGTTTGGAAAGAATGCAAAAGTGTAACGCCCTCGATGTGGCTATATCTCCCACGTGTCGAAGCACGACTTAGAGGCATAACCGCATTGAAAGCAATGTCGCAAGTGAGGTAATCTTCACACAACCCATGTAATACATAAGGGAAAGAGATACATAGTTGGCTTACAATCGCCACTTCACACAAATACATGAATAAAGCATTACATCAACCAGATACAATCAAGGCCCGACTACGGAGCCAAAATAAAAGAAGACTACCCCAAATGCTACACAGATCCCTGATCGAACCCAACTGGGCTCCACTACTAATCAACTAGAACGAAACAACACAAAGGACAAGATCTTCATTGAGCTCCTCCTGAGCTTGGTTGCGTCTTCTGCATGGACTCATCGGCACCTGCAAGCTGGTTTTGGAAGTATCTATGAGTCACGGGGACTCAGCAATCTCGCACCCTCACGATCAAGACTATTTAAGCTTATGGGTAGGGTAAAAGGTATGAGGTGGAGCTGTAGCAAGCGACTAGCATATGTGGTGGCTAACATACGCAAATGAGAGCGAGAAGAGAAGGCAAGGCACGATCGTGAAACTATGATCAAGAAGTGATCCTAGAACAACCTACGTCAAGCATAACTCCAACACCATGTTCACTTCCCGGACTCCGCCGGAAAGAGACCATCACGGTAACACACGCGGTTGATGTATTTTAATTAAGATCAAGTTCAGGTTTTCTACAACCGGACATTAACAAATTCCCATCTGCCCATAACCGTGGGCACGACTTTCGAAAGTTCAAATCCCTGCAGAGGTGTCCCAACTTAGCCCATGACAAGCTCTCACGGTCAATGAAGGAATAGACCTCCTCTCGAGACATTTCGATCAGACTCGGTATCCCGGTTCTTCAAGACACTTCGACAAGTTAAAACAAATCCAGCAACACCGCCCGAATGTGCCGACAAATCCCGATAGGAGTTGCACATATCTCGTTCTCAGGGCACACTCAGATGAGACATCCTACGAGTAAAACCAACCCTCAAGTTGCCCCGAGGTGGCCCTGCAGTCTGCTCGGTCGAACCAACACTCAAAGGAGCACTGGCCCGGGGGGGGGGGGGGGTTAGAATAAAGATGACCCTTGAGTCTGCAGAACCCAAGGGAAGGTGGTAGGTTGTTAGTGCAAATGGTAAAACCAAGGTTGGGCATTGCTGGAGGAGTTTTATTCAAGGCGAACTGTCAAGGGGTTCCCATTATTACCCAACCGCGTAAGGAACGCAAAATCCGGGAACATAACACCGATATGACGGAAACTTGGGCGGCAAGAGTGAAACGAAACACCAGGCATAAGGCCGAGCCTTCCACCCTTTACCAAGTATATAGATGCATTAATTAAATAAGAGATATTGTGATATCCCAACAAGTAAACATGTTCCAACTAGGAACAACATCTCCATGTTCCAACAAGGAACAAACTTCAATCTTCACCTGCAACTAACAACGCTATAAGAGGGGCTGAGCAAAGCGGTAACATAGCCAAACAACGGTTTTCTAGGACAAGGTGGGTTAGAGGCTTGGTTCAACAATATGGGAGGCATGATAAGCAAGCGGTAGGTATCGCAGCATAGGCATAGCAAAAGAGCGAGCAACTAGCAAGCAAAGATATAAGTGATTTCGACGGTATGGTCATCTTGCCTGAGATCCCGCAAGGAAGAAGAACGAGTCCATGAAGAAGACAAACGGGCGTAGACGAACGAATCCTCACAAACGCGACATTACCGGAACCAACCCGAAGAAGCAAACACCGGAAAGAAGCACACAACATAGTAAACAACCCTCACATAAACATGGCATGATGCACAACCAAGTATGATGCATGTACGGTTTAATGAAGCATGGCATGGCAAACTGCACAAGCAAACCTACAAATTAAGTGGAGCTCAATATGCATCGGGATGCATATATACAAAACACCACAAGACTTATTTAGTTCTCTCTCGTTTATGTACCCAACAATATTAAATGTTGTTAGCATGGCCAGAGGTGAAGCATAATAAAACTACACATCTAGGCAAGTTTAAATGAGGCCGGAACAACAAACAACAATTCCGGTAAATCCCCACATGCATTTAGCAAATTGATGGAAACAACAAATATAAACATTTTAAATGTTGTTATTATGATGCGAAAGACATATGCAAGTTTTAAGCAATTTTATGAAAATGTTGACATGAGCATGTTATGAAGCATTTGTCACCGTGGTGGAAGAAAGGGGTGCCACAGCAACGAATCCGAAAATGATGCCACGGCAACATATTGGTTCCGGTAGCTCATGGAGATACCGGTGCAAAAGGAAGTGTGCGGATGTGCGAAAAATGCTAGAGATGGTGGGGTGCTCCCGACTACCGGGTTCCCACGGGTTAGTGGCATGGAAACGAGTGACAATTCGGATACGGTGCAAACAAAAGCATCTCATACATCACACAACATTCGTTCACAGGCATCGTCTCGGTGGTTATACCTTCCAAGGGAGCATTCTCGAGCGGTTCGAGTTTGTAGAGGAAGTAGTTGTTCTCGTGTCGGTACTGGAAGTAGGGGTACACGTTCGTTTTCGAAGAGGTACTAGACGGGTCCGAATCCCCTCGGGGTTGTCGTGGTACTTGTGGTCTCGGCGATGGTAGTCGTTCACGTTCGGAGAGGAACTTGATGTACCCATGTGCTTCACGGGTCATCGTTGAACTTGACGAAATCCATCCGCAGGTAAGCCGTCCGTGGGCGTACTCATGTTGGCGTGCAACACGATGGTCTCGAGGATTGTAGTTGAACTTAGCGGTCCATATGGTCGAACTTGGTGCATCCAAATGGTACTTGGCGAATCCTCGTAGTCGAACTCGGTGGCCTTGACGTCCAACACAAAACAGCACAAGGGGCCTCGAGATGCCAACAGCAAGGAGGCGATGGTGGTAGCTGCGAGCTCCTGTGCAGGGGAAGGAGAGGGCAGCCTCATGGTCGAGCTGGTTGCTGACAGGGGCGACTCCAGCCGAGGCCAGGTGCAAAGGAGGGAGGCGGCCATGGCGCGGCCGTGGCCGGATTCTGCGGATGCGAGGCGTCGAGGTGGAGCATGGCCAGGGGCGCGTCGAGAGGGTGCAGCAGCTCCTGGCCGCAGCAACGCGGCGCCGGAGCAGGGTCCAGCGACGAGGCAAGGCAACTAGGAGGAGCCCGCGAGGGACCCTGGCGAGGAGGCAGTGGAGGACGATGCTGGCGACGCTGGCCTTGGCGAGGCCGGCAGGAGACCGCGTCGATGGCCGGCGCGCGAGGGAGGGCTCTGTGCTCTAGCGGCGGGACTCGCGGAGTCACGATAGTGAAGCTGCACGAGACGGCGGACCGGAGGGCAGGCGGCTCTTGGCGGCGGGGTTGGCACGGTTGGACAGGTTGTCGGCGTTAGGAGCAGCGACAAGGGTGCGAAGGACGAGGGGGTCGAGGGAGAGAATGGATCGGGTGCCGAGGCAACGGGCGCGGGCGCTCTCTCCTGGCGGCGCAAGCAGGGAGAACAAGGAGGAGGGGATCGATCCGGATTGGGGCTACATTAGCAGGTTAGGTGTGCCTAGGGTTAGAAGGGGGTTGGGCTATGGGAATGGATGGCCTTGGGTGGCCGGCATGGGAGGTTGGGAGGCCCAGGAGGCTAGCGGGCTAGCTCTTATTCTCTCCTCTCTTCTTATTTCTCCTTTATTTCCTAAAAAACAAATAAACCGAGAAACAAGAAAAAGCAGAGAGAGATAGGAGAAGAATTTGAGCAGGGCACCAATTTTCTTAGACTCATAAAAAGGAGCTTGATCCAAGAAAAATACATTTGGCACCGTTTGGAAGGATTGCAATTGAACACATTCGAATGTGATTCAAATAAGTTTGAATTAGGAAAACATTTTTGGAGAGTCCAAAAATGTTCGGAATTTGTGTGGAGAATGGGAAAGCGATGAAAGAAATTATGGGCAAAGTTTTGGGGACCAAACTTGAAGTATAAAATACATGGAATTATTTTGCAAGTGTGTTTGAATATTAATTATAGCTCCCTAATAATACTGGGAGGATATATGTTATAAAGAGAAAATCACCATGTGCATTCCCTCGGTTTAAATGGACTAAAAATCCATACGATTTATTTATTTGAGTTGCAAAAGATTTATGAGATGATGGCATGATGACATGATGCAACGCAAAATATGCAATGATGCAAAGATGAAATGCAACAGACCAAACAAATCACACGACAAAACTCGGAAACCCTGGAAGGCATCTGAAGCTCCGGTCTTGGGGCGTTACAGAAAGGGTCTGATGTAACGAGGAGCCAATTTGCCTTTGATACCGAAACGATGGGTTCCCTTTAGCGGAGTAACCCGAAGGTAAGCCTTCTCGCCGAATTCATAAGTCATAGGCTTATGTTTACGATCATATTGAATCCTTTGACGAGATTGGGCTGTTTTCAATTTCTCACGAATAATGTGAACCTGTTCTTCTGCTTCCTGAATCATATCCGGGCCGAAGAGTTGTCTTTCCCCGGTTTCTGACCAGTTAAGAGGCGTTCGACATTTTCGTCCATAGAAACTTCGAAAGGAGCCTTGCCCAAGCTAGCTTGATAACTATTGTTGTAAGCAAACTCCGCGAATGGAAGGCATTTCTCCCAACCCATTCCGAACGAGATGACAGAGGCTCGGAGCATATCTTCCAGAATTTGATTGACTCGTTCTACTTGACCACTTGATTGAGGATGGAAGGCGGTGCTAAAAGAGAGACGAGTTCCCATAGCATTTTGGAAAATTTCCCAAAATCGAGAGGTGAAAAGCCTCCCACGGTCTGAGTTAATTTCCAATGGAACACCCTGAAGAGACACTATTCGGGAGATGTACAGGTCAGCTAGCTGGCTAGCGGTGATACTCTCGCGAACAGCGAGGAAATGGGCTACTTTGGAAAGACGGTCGATCACGACGAAGATGGCATTATTCCCTCTCTTGGTCCTGGGAAACCCAGTGATGAAATCCATACTGATTTTATCCCATTCCCACTCGGGAATAGCCAAAGGTTGAAGGGTGCCAGCAGGCCGTTGATGCTTTGCTTTAACATGACGACAAACGTCACAATTAGCAATGTATTGAGCGATTTCTCTTTTCATCCTAGTCCACCAAAACCTCTGGCATAGGTCTTGATACATTTTAGTACTATCGGGATGAATGGTGAGAGGGGATTCATGAGCTTCCTTAAGGATCACTGGCGTAGATGTTGTTTCTTGGGAACCACCAAACGGTTCTCAAAGAAAACAGCACCCCGCTTATCCATGGAAAAACATTTAGCAACTCCGCTAGCAATGTTTTCCTTAATCCGGGATATGCCCTTATCACGCTTCTGGGAAGCTATGATTTGATCCATAAGGGTAGGCTTCGCCACCAGGGTGGATAGAAAACTTCGAGGAACAATGTGAAGATTAATCTTACGAAATTCCTCATGGAGAAGTGGTTGACTTTGTTGTAACATCAGGTTGTTACAATAGGACTTATGACTTAGTGCATCAGCCATGACATTGGCTTTGCCCGGGGTGTAAGTTATTCCTAAGTCGTAATCCGAGATCAACTCGACCGAACGTCTTTGCCTGAGATTCAAATCTACTTGGGTGAAGATATATTTCAAACTTTGGTGATCGGTGAAGATCTCGCAACGATTACCGAGGAGGTAATGTCGCCAAGTTTTAAGTGCATGGACTACAGCTGCAAGGTCTAGATCATGTGTGGGATAATTTTCCTCATGTGGATGTAATTGCCGTGAAGCATAGGCAATTACCTAACGATCTTGGATGAGTATGCAACCTAGTCTTTGTCGCGAGGCGTCGCAATAGATAATAAAGTCCTTGGAGAAATCTGGTGGTACCAGTACGGGAGCAGATGTCAGGCGTCTTTTCAGTTCCTGAAAGCTGAACTCGCACTGTGGAGTCCACTCAAACTTTTTATCTTTCTTGAGGAGTTCAGTTAGAGGTTTAGCAACCTTGGAGACATTCTCGATGAAGCGGCGACAATAGCTCGCTAAGCCAAGGAAACTCCGAACTTGCTTGACCGTCTCAGGTGGAGTCCAATCAAGGACGGCTTGAACTCGCTCGGGATTGACATCAATACCCTTACCAGAGATTACATGGCCTAGATAGGTCACTTCTGGCAACCAAAATTCACACTTGGAGAATATGGCATAAAGGCGATGCTCTCGAAGTTTCATCAATACCAGCCTTAGATGTTCGGCATGTTCCTCTTCATTCTTGGAGTAGATGAGTATGTCATCGAGGTATACTACGACGAATTTATCCAAGTACTCCATGAAGACCGAGTTCATTAACCGAGAGAAGGTAGCTGGGGCATTGGTTAAACCGAAGGACATAATGGTGTACTCGTATTGGCCATAACGAGTAACAAAAGCCGTTTTGGGAATGTCCCCATTTCTGATTTTGATTTGATGGTAGCCCAACCTCAAATCCATCTTGGAAAAGACTGAGGATCCAGCGAGCTGATCATACAGATCGTTGATCCTGGGAAGTGGATACTTGTTCTTGATGGTGACCAAGTTGACAGGTCAGTAATCTACAACCATTCGATCCGTTCCATCTTTCTTCTTGACGAAGAGGACAGGGCAAGCCCAAGGAGAGGAACTAGGACGGATGAAACCCTTTTTCATGGACTCATCAAGTTGGTTCTTAAGCTCGGCTAGTTCTAAGGCTGACATCTTGTAGGGTCTTCTAGAAATTGGAACGGTTCCTGGAACAAGGTCTATCACAAACTCGACATCCCTGTCAGGTGGAACACCTGGCAGTTCTTCTGGAAAGACATCCGGAAAGTCTCGGACTACCGGAACATCTTCAAGGTCTGGAAGGGGGTTGACATTTAGGGAGTAAAGCTGGCGCTTGGCCGCTCGAGTTAAGACATTGACCGTCCTGCCCGATGGGTGAGTAAGTTGAACGGTCCTAGTGGCACAATCAATCTTAGCGTAATGAGCTGACATCCAGTCCATACCCAAGATGATGTTTATGTCCGAGGACTTGAGAGCTATTAAGGATGCAAGGAAGACAAGTCTATCGTTAAGAATTTTGTTCCCATGGCTTACTCTAGAAGTTTGCCATCTAGAGCCAGGGGTTTGAATTTCCATGGTAGAGGGCATGTCACAGAATGTCGTGTTATGCAATCGAGCATAGTTCTCGGATATGAATGAATGAGATGCTCCAGTATCGAAAAGAACAGATGCCGGATGGCAATTAACAAGGAGCGTACCAAGGACGACGTTAGGATCCTCATGAGCCTCCTCGGCTGAAACATAGTTGACATGGCCACGGGCAGTGGTGACCGGCTTGGCGTAGAATGTCTTTCCTGCGGGCTTACCTCGGCCAACAGACTTTCCAGTTTGATTGGGGTTGTTGTTCTGGGGACACTCTCGGCTATAGTGACCCAGCTCTCCACACTTGAAGCATGTCACCACATTGGGGCGTGGAGCAGCATTAGCAGCGGGGCCACCATAGGGCTTGGGCGGTGCAAACTGCTAGTTGGGACGAGGCGCCTCAAAGGATGGCCTCGGGATGAACCTAGGCGGCAGTGCCGTGCTTGGGATCCACACCCGGCGCTTCTGAGCTCCAGAGCCGGATGAAGAGCCAAAATCACGTGAGTGCTTGCGTGAAGCGTCATAATCAGTCTGGCCTGTCTCACCACTGATGGCTTTATTGACCAGCTTCTGAAAGGAGGTGCACTCGTGCAGACGACGATCGCGGCGAAGCTCAGGGCTGAGTCCCTTGCGGAACCTTGCCTGCTTCTTAGCGTCGGTAGATACCTCTTCGGGAGCATAACGTGCCAGATTCCCAAATTCATGACTATATGCATCCATAGTCAGTCTTCCTTGGGTGAAATTGCAGAACTCCTCCCTCTTGCGATCCATGAGACCTTCCGAATGTGATGCTCATGGAAAGCCTCACTGAATTCAGCCCAAGTAGTAATTTGGCCGACCGGGCGCATAGCTTCGAAGTTTTCCCACCAGAGGCTAGCAGGGCCTTCGAGGTGATAGGCAGCATAAGTAACCTTGTCGGCTTCGGCTACGTTGGCAGAATGTAGCTTGTGGGTAATGCTGCGAAGCCAGTCATCCGCGTCGAGGGGTTCGACGGAATGGTTAAACTTTGGTGGGTATAGCTCGATAAAGTCATTGATTCACACCAAGTCATTTCGCGGGTGGCGTGCAGTGTTCTGCTCAATCCGCTCTAGCAGGCGGTTAGTCTCACGCTTGTTTCTTTCCGCCTCTAGCATCACTTCGGCCAAAGAGGGCGGGTTAGGCAGATTTTCACCCCTAGCTGCACTGGCTTCCCCCTGCTCCGGGGCAGCAGGGTTGCTGCGGGTGTTGACCATCCTAGGAGAAAACAAGACAATGGTTTAGATAAGGATGGCTCAAACTTAGCAAGGAAGTGCAGAATGTAATGGATAACACGGAATGCAGAGATGTTCATCCGTATGTCATGGTAATATAAAATTTCCATATATATACCAACGGTCATACACATCATACATAGTTTAGTAGAAGCCCAGGCTACAGTACAACTATGATGAAAGACGTTACATCTCATCGGAGGCATTCCAAGCTCCTATACATTATTTGTCTACACCTCTGGAATTGATTACACACAAAGTCATATCCCACAAGTCACGCAGGACAGTGGAGATACAACTATTACAATACTAGTGATACTACTACTAACTCAGACAGCTCCATAGTAGTCCACATAGAAGTCACCTCTATAGCCTGGAAGTTCAACGTGATCATCCGGGAACAGACGGTCCTGAGGAGCCTGTGGACCATAGGGGCTAGGATGAGGTCTTGGACCAACAAACGGTGGCCTGCGAGGACCACGGGGTGGGGTGATGCCTCCCACATCACGCCAATCCACCATGTCTGGCAGAGCAGATCTCACAGGATACAGATCCCTTGTATCCATACATCCAGCTTGCACTGCAGGTGCAAACCGAGTCAATGTGGCCCAATGATCAGCACGGGTATTGAAAAGCTCCAGCCTCAAGGCCCGATTCTCTCGGTCCTTATCTTCGAGCATATTGGTAGTGGTACGAGTTAATGAGTCCTCCTGAGTGGAGTCAGCATAGATAGCCTGAAGATACCCTTGCGCTCCCGGAAGTGAAGCTGGCATGTAACGGAAGTCGGTGTTCCGAAGCAGGCCAGTCCGGACTCGCATGATGGTCATCATGGAATAGGCAGCATCCTGCACAGCCATCTCAATAGTAACCCGGAGTCCATAGGAACAGTGAAGGGGCTCGATAGATCCAGGATAAGAAGGAAATATCCTGACGGTGCAGAAATATTGGCTTTGATTAAAGTCTCGGAATTGCTCTTCGACGGTGTATTCGGGATACCAACGGTAACCCGTCTCGATCATTACCCGGACTAACATAGCAGTATGACCGGGCACGTCGAGGCACCGGGTCAAGCGAACCACTTGGTTTTGAACACGGTTGGCCATCAGAAAGCACAACCACAATGTAAAGACATTAAAATTTCTAGGGAAAATTGGACAGCATAACAGCTGTAAATGCTCAGAAAAAGATTTGAGACATCCACAACAGTTTTCAATACCACTCAACAACATCATATCAAGGTTCCGATTCAATTAGCAACATACTAAAATAGTAGAAACTGAACTGGGGCTTGTAACAACAATCCTATAAGCTACTACGGATTAGTAACACGTGAACCTGATAGAAGAAGAGAGCCTAGTCCTTAACCCATGTTGAACGAGAAGAGAATGACTTAGATCAGAGGACATAAGGTAAAGGAGTAAAAGAGCCTTACATTCCCTTCCACAATCAATTCCCCTACATATAACTAAAGCATTTCTAGACTCGAAATCGACCAGTATGGCTCAACGAACCTACAGGCAGTCCGGCTCTGATACCAACGCTGTTAGGACCCCGATTCCAAGTCACATCGATTTAGCCGGTAACACCTCATATCACTTTGCGGCCTCACGCACGGTATCCCACGGGTGTCACCTTACCATGGCCCGGGACCGTTTGCGCCTTTTGGCTAACGTATATGATAGTGTCGCTAGCATCCATATGACAGAGAACCCGGGCCGAGATGGCTAGTCGTGAACCCAACGCGGCACAGACCTATGGAGACAGGCATACATGAATCACATCGAGCATGTCGGTCATCAGCGAGTGATTCCGGGCTGTAGCACTGGGCTAACAGGACTCCGGGGAACCCGGGCTGTAGCAGGCTAGGCAGGACTCTGGATGTCAACGCGTGACATTTCCCCGAAGGGACAGACATAGGAACGACGTGAAACACATGCCGGCCAGTCAAGTGTCATGAGCAGTAGTGCTGGGCTAGCAGGACTCCGGTGAACCGGGCTGTAGCGGACTACTATGGCTCGAGGAACACTAGACTACATTTCCCCATAAGAAAGGCTGCCAAGGATAAACAACTAGATTGTCGGATCCCACTCATACCAAGCATTTCAATCATACATACAATATGCCCGATATGAGTACATACAACATGGCATCACAACAAAACTCTACAACTCAAGTACTTTATTTAAAGGCTCCAGAGAGCCATACATAACATGTTCATACAGATAGGGGTCACATGACCCGACACTCAAGTCATACAATCATACAAGCACATGCGGAAGCAACTAGTCTGAGTATAGACACTAGAAAGAAAGAAGGCTTCTCGAAGCCTGTCTATCTACATAGGGCCCTCCATGGCCAGGATCACCACCTGGGTGGCTAGTCACTCGTCGTCGTCAAGGTCTACGTAGAACCCATCGGAGGGGGCGGTGTTGTCGTCTGAAAACAGTAATTAAGCAAACATGAGTACAAAGGTACTCAGCAAGTCTTACAACAGAACCTACTATACATGCTCATTCTCAAGAAGGTGGTGGGGTTATTGCAACAAGCCAGCTTTAACTCTTGGCTAAGCTATCCTACGGAACTCCACTAGTAAAATAGTTTTCGCACACGAGTCCACTACTCACCAACACAATACTCCACCGGGGATCCTCTCTCGTCATCCTACGAGAGGGCCATCCTCGGTACTCACACTTATCTTGAGTCTTTTAGTAGTAACCATTAACTTGTCTATGGACTGTATAGGCAACCAAGTAGTCCTTTACCGCGGATGCAGCTATTCGAATAGTTTTATACCCTGTAGGGTGTACTTCGTCACACATGTTTCCACCACTTAGCGTCTGCACACGACATGTGCTCGGCAGACTTCAAGCGAAAACCGACGTGGGTGTAGACCACGACCTGACTAACCTCACAAGTCTCTAGTCCAGGTTTATGGCCTATTCAAGTTCCATCCGCAAGGAAATCTGGCCGGTGTGTCCTCAATGGCCCCAAACGATGTGTACAGAGTCCTGAGATGCCAAACGGGCGCCCGACAAACCGGCCACAGTGTATCTACCGCATCATAGCCCACCCCTAGGGTCAGCGCTACGCACGGCCGCCAACACATAACCTAGAAACCCCAGAAACTAGTTGCAACTCCTGGACAGAGAGCGAGAGGGGTCAGTAAGTCGAGCGGGGTCATATTTCAGGGCCCAATGTGTGGTAGTAGCTGAATCTTAAATCACGCATACAGATCTTAGTTCTTATGGACGGTCTCAATGAAACAACCCACCATGTACTCCTACGTGGCCTCTCATCGATACCAACATAATCATATCACTCTAGCCCATCACCCAGATGAACCAGAACTGACACAACTCTAAGCATAGCAGGCATAGCAAGGTAGGAATCACATACATGGCTCAATCAACTCCTACACATGCTAGTGGGTTTCATCTAGTTACTGTGGCAATGACAGGTCATGCAGAGGATAAGGGTTCAACTACTGTAGCACACATCAGTTTGAATCGCGTTGTCTTAATGCATTAAACAAGAGCAGAAGCGAGAACATGGGTTTGTATCGGAATGATCAATGGGTTGCTTGCCTGTTGTAGAGGTAGTAGGGTACTGCCCTTCAGACGGATACTCGGGGTTATCCTCGAAGGCAGAACCTACCACGAAAGACACACCGAACATAATCAACACATGGCAATATGCAACAATATGATGCATGCTATGACATGGCAAGATGAAAATGTCTTGGCCTAATGCAAGCTAAAACAAAAGGGGATGAACTCATTTGAATCAAAGATTCAAATATTAGCTCATCAAACATGGCCTTATTAGTGCATTACCTTATTCTGCTTAAACAGCAAGGTTAACTTGTTTTGTCATGCATGAAACTATTACAGATGGATAGATTGAATTTTTCTGATCATTTTTCATATATAAATCTTTGCATTTGGAGCTATGGTTGATTTTCTATGATTTTTAGAAGTTTTGGATATTTTTTGGAATTTCCTGTATAAGAATAATTCCAGTAATTGAATTAATGCGCCAGCATGACATAGGTGTGACGTTAGCGGTCAACTGGGTCGGCCAGGTCAAACCTGACTGGTGGGCCCTCTCTGTCAGTGTCACAACTAGTTAACAGAATTAGATTAACAATAATTAGCTGTCAGTGGGGCCTGGGCCCACAAGTCAGTGTCTAAACTAATTAGAATTAGTTAAAACTAATCTTAAACTGATTAGCAGACCGGCCCCACCTATCATAGATCCAGGGGGGTCTAACTGGGCCCGCACAGGGGTCAAATTGAGTCAAACTCGCCGGTGGCTTGACGTCGGCAACGACAGACGCGGCGGAGGGGCTCGACTTTGCGTCTCCGGCGACCAAATCGATGGTGGAGAGCATCTACGTGACGCGGGGAGCGAGCCGCGTCGTTTGGTGGAGAAATGGAGCTCGGGGAGGCTTGGAACGACGCCGACGATGACCTTGGCGGTCGCCGAAGTTCGGGCGTGGATGAACCGGCGCTATGGGGCACGGCGAGGCGCGAGGAGTGGTGCGTTAGGCTCCTAGGAGCGCGTGGAAGACAAAGGCGTGCTCGGATTCGAGCTTACGCGCCTGTGGCCACGGCGGCGACATGGCCGGCGGAGCCGAGCTCTCGGCCTCGATGGTAGAGGGGGTTGGAGGACGCGGACGAGCGCGGGGAGAGGGGGAAACGGTGGCGGAGCTCACATCGGTTGCAGGGAGCGATCGGCGAGCTCGGGGTAGGGCTGGAGCGAGCGGGGCGGCGAGGGGGATCTCCGGTGGCCGGAGTTGAGAACGAGCTCGGTGCAGCGTCTCCAGGGCGAGCGAGCGCATGGGGCTCGGCCTACTTGATGCAGTCGACGACGGCGGAGCTTCCTGGCATGTCGGGGCAGCAAATGGACGGCGGTGGTTGCGGTGAAGCTTGTCGGCGGCGACGGCTGCGCTCGGCAGGAAGAGGAGGAGAGAGCCAGAGAGGGAGAGAGGCCACGGGGAGAGTGGGAAGAAAGAGAGGGGGACGTGGGGGGTCGACGTGGCACTCCTAGACGTCTCTAGGGCGTCGGCGGAAGCAGGAGGTGGCCGGCGTGTGGCCGCGGGCGCCGGCCACGCGCTCCTCGTCCTCCTGGCGGGAGGAGGAGGACGACTGGCAAGGCCACTCGACTGGGCTGAGCCAGGTGGGCTGGTGGGCTGCGCCTGGTAAGTTTCTCTCCCTCTCTCCTTTTTCTTGTTTGTTTTCTTTTATCTATTTTTCTGCAACTGTTGGGCTTTATTAAAAATACCTAGACATCTTTAAAAATCTTGAGAATAATCGGGGGCTCTATTTAGATTATTCCCAACAGCCCACACTTATTTCTAGAATTATTTGAGCATTTAGATTATTTTATAGCATTTAAATGCCCAAATTCAAATACTTATGATTTCAGAAAATCCAGAATGTCCTAGAAAAGAGTGCACCATTTTTGCCAGGGGTTTTAGCCCAATCCAGAAATGATGAACATTTTGTGAAGGGCATTTTGGGTTCATTGAAAATAATTTTAGTAAACCCTAGTTGTTTCCAGGGGGCGTGCTGGGGGTTCTGTCTGCCCCATTTCAAATTTAAGGGAATTTAAATATGATGCACACTCTAATGCTTGAACTAGCTAGGGTGTGACAATGACAGGGACTAGGTTGCATTCTTATGCAAGATCGCCATGTGATTGCCTATGCATCTCGACAGTTGCATCCACATGAGGAGAATTATCCTACACATGATCTAGAGCTTGCAGCCGTAGTCTATGCACTTAAGACCTGGTGACATTACCTTCTTGGTAAACGTTGCGAGATTTACACCGACCACCAGAGTCTCAAGTATATCTTCACCCAACCAGATTTGAACCTTAGGCAAAGACGTTGGTTGGAGTTGATCTTAGATTACGACTTAGGGATTACCTACACCCCAGGCAAGGGGAATGTCATGGCTGATGCGCTAAGTCGTAAGTCCTATTGCAACAATCTCATGTTGCAACAGGGCCAACCACTTCTCCATGAGGAATTCTGTAAGCTAAACCTTCACATCGCTCCTCACGGATTCCTTTCTACCTTGGTGGCGAAACCTACTCTTGTGGATCAGATCATCTCTACTCAGAAGCAGGATACGGGAATTTCCCGGATCAAGAGAAACATTAACAAGGGAGTTGGTGGTAGTTTATCTATAGATGATCGTGGTGTTGTTTTCTGTCAGAGTCGCTTGGTGGTTCCCAAGAATCAACATCTTCGATAATTAATCCTTAAGGAGGTGCATGAATCTCCTCTCATGATTCATCCCGGTAGTACTAAGATGTATCAGGACCTACGCCAGAGGTTCTGGTGGACTAGGATGAAGAGAGAAATTGCTCAGTTTATTGCTAACTGCGATGTTTGTCGTCGCGTTAAGGTAGAACATCAAAGGCCTGCTGGCACCCTTCAACCTTTAGCTATTCCTGAGTGGAAATGGGATAAAGTTGGTACGGACTTCATCACCGGCTTTCCCAAGACCAAGAGAGGGAATAATGCTATCTTCGTAGTCATTGATCGTCTTTCCAAAGTGGCTCACTTCCTACCTGTTCGACAGAGTATCACTGCTAGTCAGCTCGCTGACTTATATATTTCTCAAATAGTGTCACTTCATGGTGTTCCACTAGAGATCAATTCAGACCGTGGTAGTATTCTCATTTCTCATTTCTAGGAGAGTTTCCAAACTGCCATGGGCACCCATCTTTCCTTCAGTACCGCTTTCCACCCTCAATCAAGTGGTCAGGTGGAAAGGGTCAACCAAATTCTCAAAACATGCTTAGAGCTTGTGTTATCTCATTTGGTATGGATTGGGAGAAGTGCCTTCCCTTCGCCGAGTTTGCTTATAACAATAGCTACCAATCTAGCCGCAAGAAAGCTCCTTTTGTGGTTATGTATGGACGAGGATGTCGAACACCTTTGAACTGGCCAGAAACTGGTGAAAGACAGTTCTTTGGACCGGATATGATCCAGGAGGCAGAAGAGCAAGTTCGCATCATTCGTGAGAATTTGAAAACAGCCCAATCTCGTCAAAAGAGCCAGTATGACCGTCATCATAAGGAAGTGGCTTATGAAGTTGGCGACAAGGCTTACCTTCGGGTTACCCCTTTGAAGGGTACCCAATGTTTCGGTATCAAGGGCAAGTTGGCTCCTTGTTACATTGGTCCCTTTCGCATTCTCGCTAAACGAGGAGAGGTTGCCTACCAGTTGGAACTACCCCCACATCTTTCCCGAGTACATGATGTCTTCCACGTCTCTCAACTCAGGCGTTGCTTCTCGGCTCCCCTCCGCGGAGTGGACCATGAAACGCTTGATCTCCAAGATAACTTCACTTATCGAGAGTACCCCGTCCGCATTCTGGATCAAGCCAAGCATGTCACTCGACGTCATAACATCAAGTTTCTCAAGGTTTAGTGGTCTCATCATTCCGAGAGAGAAGCTACCTGGGAGCGTGAAGATCGTCTTCGACTTGAGTACCCCGCTTTCTTTCCGCCAACTCCTGAATCTCGGGACGAGATTCTTCCGAGTGGGGGCGAGTTGTCACATCCCTAGTTCTGGTATGACCTAGACCAGCTAGTCATTTGTGCATCATGTTTAAATTCCATTTAAATTTGAAATGGGGATTTGGGAAACCCTCAGAAATCATTTCTGAAAATGACCCAAGTAAAAATTGCTCCAAAAGGGTCCAAGAAAATGCTCATGTTGCTCTCTGAAAATATTGGACAGAGATAAAAATCAAACCAATATTTTTAGGAACTCATAAATATTTATTTTGGACATTTGGAATTATTCCAGTAATTATTTGCGTTGGATAAATATTTATATATATAATATTGTCCAATAATTCTGAATTTTGGTGAGGGGCTTTGGAATAATCCCTTAGGCCCCTGCAAAAATTGTCAGAAGAAAATAAATGATTTAGTGTTTTACTAAGTCAAAACAAATGTCAGAAAATAGAAAATAAAAACAAAATGGAGAAAAGCTCACCTGACCTTACCTGGCCCAGCATGGCCCAGCCCACCAGAGCCAGGTGCCAGTCATCTCCTTCCTTGCCAGGAGGACGACAGCATGGCACACGCACATGAGGCAAAGCCACCTCCTGCTTCCACCTCCTGCTGCCTCCCCCGTCCTCACTCGAGCGCCACGGAGACGCCCGCAACCCCCTGGTCACTCTCCCCCTCTCTCCCGTGCCTATCCCTCGTCTGTCCCCCTTCCCCGAGCAACATTGAGCGAAGCTCGTCGTCACCACTCACCGTCGCCGTAGCTACTGGCCACGCCGAGCCCCGTTGTCGTGTCCCACTGGTCCGCCGTCGACCACCGCCTCACCAAGATGAAGGTCACGTCGCCGAATGCACTGCAACACCCTCACCGCTGTCGTCTTCAACCTCGGGATGCCGAGATCGCCACCGCCGTGCCTTCTGCTCCGAGCCTTCCTCGAGCCCACATCGACGCCTCTGCAACCACCGTGAGCTCCCGCATCGGAACCCCCTCTCCTCGAGCTTGTTTGCATCGTGCAGCCACCGTTTCACCGGAGCCGAAAGCTCACCGCCGCCGACCATCTCGCTGTCATGGCCACAACTATCTCCGCTCTCTTTTGAGCGTGTCCTCGTGCTCTCTGTGCTCCCATGAGTCCGCCCGGATGCCTAGCTCGCTCGCTAGCCAAGCGTAGTGCCTCGTAGTGCTAACCCGTACTCCGGCCGCCGCCGTCGTCGTTGCAGCCGATGCTGGGACCACCCCAGCCGCTGCTGCCTGCTCCTTTAGATGCGGACGAGCATCAGCTCCACGCTGGGCCCCTCCGCCGTCCATTTGGTCGACGGAGGGTGAAACCCGACACGCTCCTCCACCACTGACCTCGCCGGCGACGAGCCGCCGGCCTAATCCTAGTTTAGTTAGCACTAATGACCCTGCTAAACACCCCCAAAACCACTGCCATGTGGGCCCTTGTGCCTGTTTAGGTTAGTTTAATTCCCTGTTTAGATTAGTGCTAATCTTGCGGACCCCACGTGTCAACTTTGACTTTGACCAAGTCAGCGCTGACCGGTCCCACATGTCATCCACAAAAACCAGCCACAAGACACTGACGCGTGGGTCCCAACTGTCAGGTTTGACTCTGATTAGGCGTTGTTGACCTGCTGAGGTCAGCATGACCTAATGCTGAGGCAATAAGTCTTTTTCTGGATTAAACTTCATTCATAAAATTCCAGAAATTAGCCAAAACTTCAAGAATTCATAGAAATTCAGCCGTAGCTCAGATTGAAATAATTTATATATGAAAAATGATCAGAAAAATTCAATCTATCCATCTGTACAATTTTCATGCATGACAAACCAACCTATACATGCTGTATATATGAAAACATATGAATGGCATTTATAAGAGCTTATTTTGGAGTTGCATTTGAACCTTTGGTTCAAATGGACCTCAACCAAATGAATGCTAGTTGCATTAGCTCAAACAACATCACATACTCATGCCATGTTCATGCATCATATTGTTTCATATGCTTGAGTTTGATTTCCGCCACCGTTCCTTCTCGATAGGTCCTGCTCCGGAGAGTGTTCGAGAGTACCAGTCTGAGGAGCAGTGCCCCCCTGTTGATCTACCAGGCAAGCAACCCCCTTGTTCATTCTGATACAATCCTACTATCTTGCTCCTGCTCTCATTTATTGCATTAGGACAACAACGATTCAACTGCTACTTTATGCTGCGGTAGTTGAACCCATTCCTTTGCATGACCTGTCATTGCCATAGTAAATAGTTAAAACCCACTAGCATGTGTAGGAGTTGATTGAGCCATGTTGTGTTCTTGCCATGCCATGCCTGCTATTGCTTAGAGTATGTCAGGTTTGATTCATCAGGAATGAATTGGAGTGTTACAATATGATCCGGCGCTGAGAGTTAAGCGTGTGAACACGATTTAGTAAAGGTAGCGGTGAGAGGCCATGTAGGAGTACATGGTGGGTTGTCTCATTGGGACCGTCCTTAAGAACCGAGTTATGTGTAGGTTGTCCAATGACTAGCTACTACCACACATTGGGCTCCGGGCGCTCCAAGCTCTCTCGACTTATTAACCGCCTTGATCTCTGTCCAGAAGTTGCAAATAGTTTCTGGTGTTTGTAGGTAGTGCTATTTTTCTACCGAGTGGCACCCGGCAGGGTGGACTTGGGACAGACTAGGCACCGTGCCCGGTGTACCGTGTGGCACCTGAATGGTGGGCTCAGGAACCCTGTACACATCGTTTGGGGCCGTGAGCGAAACTCCGGCCGGATCTCCTTGCGGATGGAACCCGAATAGGCGATAAACCTGGACTAGAGTCTTGTGTGGTTAGTCAGGTCGTGGCCGACACCCTCGCCAGGCTTCTGCTTGAAGGTTGCCGAGATACATGACGTGTATATGGTGATAAGTGGTGAGAGCGTGTGTGAAGAAGTACACCCCTGTAGGGTTATCATGATCTATTCGAATAGTCGTGTCCTCGGTTATGGACTTCTTGGATGCTTACGTGGTACATAGACAACTTAAAGTGGATACTCTAAAATGCTCAAGACAAGTGTGAGTGCTATGGATGGCCTTCTCGTAAGGAGACGAGGATGAATCCATAGTAGTGTATTGATGTGGTGATTAGTGGACTCGTGTGCGCTGCCTCACCTCAAAGAAGTTTCTCGTTGTCGTAGAATAGGATAGCCACTAAGTCAAAGCTGGCTTGCTGCAACTAAACCCCACATTACCTTCTTGATAAAATGCATGTATGATAGGATCTGATGTAAGTCTTGTTGAGTACCTTTGTACTCACGTTTGCTTTATTTATGTTTTGCAGGTGAGACATCTCTCTCACTAGTAGTACCGCTTGGACTTCGACGAGTAGCTTGTTACCTCAACTACGATCTTGTACCCTTGGGAGGGTCCTTTAGATAGTCAGGCTTCTCGGCCTTTTTCTTTTGTAGTTGTCTGTACTCAGACATGTAATGCTTCTGTTGCTTGTATGCTCTGAATGATGGGTCATGTGACCCCTGTTGTATTTAATGCTATGTGGCTCTTCTGGGCCTTTATCTATATGAGCTTGCGTTATGTTGTGATGCCATGTTGTACAACACATACTTGCATGTTATGCGTACGTGTGACGTGTATTGCTATGTGTGGGATCCGACAATCTAGTTGTTTATCCTTGGCAGCCTCTCTTATGGGGAAATGTAGTCTAGAGCTTCCTTGAGCCATAGTAGTCCGCTACAGCCCGGTTCACCAGAGTCCTGCTAGCCCAGCACTACTGCATGTGTTTCACTTTGTTCCTGTGTCTGTCCCTTCGGGGAAATGTCACACGGTGACATCCGGAGTCCTTCCTAGCCTGCTACAGCCTGGGTTCCCTGAAGTCCTGTTAGCCCAGTGCTACAGCCCGAATTCACACGCTGCTGACTGACATGCTCGATGTGAATCATGTATGCCTGTCCCCATAGGTTAGTGCCGCTTTGGGTTCACGACTAGCCATGTCGGCCCGGGTTCTCTGTCATATGGATGCTAGCGACACAATCATATACGTGAGCCAAAAGGCGCAAACGGTCCCGAGCCAGGGTAAGGCAACACCCGTGGGGATACCGTGCGTGAGGCCGCAAAGTGATATGAGGTGTTACCGGCTAGATCGATGTGACTTGGAATCGGGGTCCCGACATGGGTGTATAATACCGGCGAAAGGTGCAAGGTATTAGAGAGGCTAGCAAAGGTGGAAGGGTGAGAGTGCGTATAATCCATGGACTCAACATTAGTCATAAAGAACTCATATACTTATTGCAAAAATCTACAAGTTATCAAAGCAAAGTATTACGCTCATGCTCCTAGGGGATAGATTGGTAGGAAAAGACCATCGCTCGTCCCCGAGACGAGGGGAGAGTGAGCGAGGATGAGAGGGGGACGTGGGGGTCGCGTGGCACCCCTAGGCGTCTCCAGGCGTCGGCGGAAGCAGGAGGTGGCCGGCATGTGGCCGCGGGTGCCGGCCACGTGCTCCGCGTCCTTCTGGCGCGAGGAGGACAACGACTGGCAGAGCCAGTAGGCTGGGCCGAGCCATGTGGCTGGGCCAGCACAGGTAAGGCCCGGGTGGGCTTCCCCCCCCCCCCCCTCTCTCTTTTTATTTGTTTCTGTTTTTCTAATTAACTGCAACTGTTGGGCTTTAAATAAAATACTAAAACGTTTCCAAAAATCCTGAAAATAATTGTGGGCTCTGTTTAGATTATTTCCAACAGCAAACATTTATTTCCAGGATTATTTGAGCATTTAAATTATTTTATAGCATTTAAATGCCCAAATTCAAGTACTTATGATTTAATTCAATGACCTTCTGTTGACCTCGAAAATTATGCACCAATTTTGCCAGAGGTTTTAACCCAAGAGAAGGAGGGTGGACTTTTTAGAAGGTCATTTCAGGTTCATTGAAAATAATTTTAGTAAACCCTAGTTGTTTCCAGGGGGGGTGTTGGGGGTTTCTGCTTTCCCCATTTCAAATTTAAGAGAAATTTAAACATGATGCACACTCTAATGCCTGAACTAGCTAGGGTGTGACAACTCACCCCCACTCAAAAGAATCTCATCCCGAGATTTAGGATTCTCCGGGAAGAAGGTGGTGTACTCAAGTCGAAGACGATCCTCCCTTTCCCAAGTGGCTTCTTTCTCGGAATGGTGTGACCATTGAACCTTGAGAAACTTGATATTCTGACGTCGAGTGGTACGCTCGGCCTGATCAAGGATACGAACGAGATATTCCCGATAGGAGAGGTTATCTTGTAGATCAAGCGTTTCGTGGTCCACTCCACGGATAGGATCCGCGAAGCAACGCCTGAGTTGTGAAACGTGGAAGACATTGTGAACTCTGGAAAGATGCGGAGGTAGTTCCAATTGGTAGGCAACTTCTCCTCGTTTGGCAAGAATGCGAAAGGGTCCAATGTAATGAGGGGACAATTTGCCTTTGATACCGAAACGATGGGTTCCCTTTAACGGAGTAACCCAAAGGTAAGCCTTCTCGTCGACTTCATAAGTCATAGGCTTCGATCATATTGACTCTTTTGATGAGATTGGGCTGTTTTCAATTTCTCACGAATAACGCGAACCTGCTCTTCTGCTTCCTGAATCATATCCGGGCCAAAGAGTTGTCTTTCCCCGGTTTCTGACCAGTTAAGAGGCGTTCGACATTTTCGTCCATAGAGAACTTCGAAAGGAGCCTTGCCCAAGCTGGCTTGATAACTATTGTTATAAGCAAACTCCGCGAATGGAAGGCATTTCTCCCAACTCATTCAAACGAGATGACTGAAGCTCGGAGCATATCTTCCAGAATTTGATTGACTCGCTCTACTTGACCACTTGATTGAGGATGGAAGGCAGTACTAAAAGAGAGACGAGTTCCCATAGCATTTTGGAAACTTTCCCAAAATCGAGAGGTGAAGAGACTCCCACGGTCCGAGTTAATTTCCAATGGAACACCATGAAGAGACACTATTCGGGAGATGTATAAATCGGCTAGCTGGCTAGTGGTGATACTCTCACGAACAGGTAGAAAGTGGGCTACTTTGGAAAGATGGTCAATCACGACGAAGATGGCATTATTCCCTCTCTTGGTCCTGGGAAACCCAGTGATGAAATCCATACTGATTTTATCCCATTTCCATTCGGCAATAGCCAAAGGTTGAAGAGTGCCAGCAGGCCGTTGATGCTCTGCTTTAACACGACGACAAACGTCGCAATTAGCAATGTATTGAGTGATTTCTCTCTTCATCCTAGTCCACCAAAACCTCTGGCGTAGGTCTTGATACATTTTAGTACTACCGGGATGAATGGGGAGAGGGGATTCATGAGCTTCCTTAAGGATCAACTGGCGCAGATGTTGTTTCTTGGGAACCACCAAACGGTTCTCGAAGAAGACATCACCTCGCTCATCCATGGAGAAACATTTAGCAACTCTGCTAGCGATGTTTTCCTTAATCTGGGATATGCCCTTATCATACCATTGGGCGGTTATGATTTGATCCATAAGGGTAGGTTTCGCCACCAGGGTGGATAGGAATCCTCGAGGAGCAATGTGAAGGTTAAGCTTACGAAATTCCTCATGGAGAGGTGGTTGACTCTGTTGTAACATCAGGTTGTTACAATAGGATTTACGGCTTAGTGCATCAGCCATGACATTGGCTTTGCCCGGGGTGTAAGTTATTCCTAAGTCGTAATCCGAGATCAACTCAACCCAACGTCTTTGCCTGAGATTCAAGTCTGGTTGGGTGAAGATATATTTCAAACTTTGGTGATCGGTGAAGATCTCGCAACGATTACCGAGGAGGTAATGTCGCCAGGTTTTAAGTGCATGGACTATAGCTGCAAGCTCTAGATCATGTGTGGGATAATTTTCCTCATGTGGGTGTAATTGCCGTGAAGCATAGGCAATTACCTGACGATCATGCATGAGTATGCAACCTAGTCCTTGTCGCGAAGCGTCGCAATAGATAATAAAGTCCTTGGAGAAATCTGGTGGTACCAGTACGGGAGCAGATGTCAAACGTCTTTTCAGTTCCTAAAAGCTGAACTCGCACTGTGGAGTCCACTCGAACTTTTTATCTTTCTTGAGGAGTTCAGTTAGAGGTTTAGCAACCTTGGAGAAATTCTCGACGAAGCGACGGCAATATCTCGCTAAGCCAAGGAAACTCCGAACTTGCTTGACCGTCTCAGGTGGAGTCTAATCAAGGATGGCTTGAACTCGCTCGGGATTGACAGCAATACCCTTGCCAGAGATTACATGGCCTAGATAGGTCACTTCTGGCAACCAAAATTCACACTTGGAGAATTTGGCATAAAGGCGATGCTCTCGAAGTTTCATCAATACCAGCCTTAGATGTTCGGCATGTTCCTCTTCATTCTTGGAGTAAATGAGTATGTCATCGAGGTATACCACGACGAATTTATCCAAGTACTCCATGAAAACCGAGTTCATTAACCGAGAGAAGGTAGCTGGGGCATTGGTTAAACCGAAGGACATGATGGTGTACTCGTATTGGCCATAACGAGTAACAAAGGCCGTTTTGGGAATGTCCCCGTTTCTGATTTTGATTTGATGGTAGCCCAACCTCAAATCCATCTTGGAAAAGACTGAGGATCCAGCGAGCTGATCATACAGATCGTTAATCCTAGGAAGCGGGTATTTGTTCTTGATGGTGACCAGGTTGACAGGGCGGTAGTCCACAACCATTCGATCCGTTCCATCCTTCTTCTTGACGAAGAGGACAGGGCAAGCCCAAGGAGAGGAACTAGGACGGATGAAACCCTTTTTCAAGGACTCATCGAGTTGGTTCTTAAGCTCGGCTAGTTCTAAGGGTGCCATCTTGTAGGGTCTTCTAGAAGTTGGCACGGTTCCTGAAACAAGGTCTATCACAAACTCGACATCCCTGTCAGGTGGAACACCTGGCAGTTCTTCTGGAAAGACATCCGGAAAGTCTCGGACTATCGGAACATCCTCAAGGTCTGGAAGGGGGTTGGCATTGAGGGAGTAAAGCTGGCGCTTGGCCACTCGAGTTAAGAATTGACTGTCTTGCCCGATGGGTGAGTAAGCTGAATGGTTCTAGTGGCACAATCAATCTTAGCATAATGAGCTGACATCCAGTCCATACCCAAGGTGATGTTTATGTCCGTGGACTTGAGAGCTATCAAGGATGCAAGGAAGACAAGTCTATCGACAAGAATTTCGTTCCCATGACTTACTCTAGAAGTTTGCCATTTGGAACCCGGAGTTTGAATTACCATGGAAGTGGGCATGTCACAGAATGTCGTGTTATGCAATCGAGCATAGCTCTCGGATATGAATGAATGAGATGCTCCAGTATCGAAAAGAACAGATGCCGGATGGCAGTTAACAAGGAGCGTACCAAGGACGACGTTGGGATCCTCATGAGCCTCCTCGGCTGAAACATAGTTGACATGGCCACGTGCAGTGGTGGCCGGCTTGGCGTAGAATGTTTTTCCCGCGGGCTTACCACGGCCAACGGACTTTCCAGTTTGATTGGGGTTGTTGTTCTGGGGACACTCTCGGCTATAGTGACCCGACTCTCCACACTTAAAGCATGTCACCACATTGGGGCGTGGAGCAGCATTAGCAGCGGGGCCACCATAGGGCTTGGGCGGTGCAAATTGCTGGTTGGGACGAGGCGCCTCAAAGGATGGCCTCGGGATGAACCTAGGTGGCAGTGCCGTGCTTGGGATCCACACCCGGCGCTTCTGAGCTCCAGAGCCGGATGAAGAGCCAAAATCACGGGAGTGCTTGCGTGAAGCGTCATAATCAGTCTGGCCTGTCTCAGCACTGATGGCTTTATTGACCAACTTCTGAAAGGAGGTGCACTCGTGCAGACGAAGATCGCGGCGAAGCTCAGGGCTAAGTCCCTTGCGGAACCTTGCTTGCTTCTTAGCGTCAGTAGATACCTCTTCGGGAGCATAGCGTGCCAGATTTCCAAATTCACGACTATAAGCATCCACAGTCAGTCTTCCTTGGGTGAAGTTGCAGAACTCCTCCCTCTTGCGATCCATGAGACCTTCCGGAATGTGATGCTCGCGGAAAGCCTCACTGAACTCAGCCCAAGTAGTAACTTGGCCGACCGGGCGCATAGCTTCGAAGTTTTCCCACCAAAGGCTAGCAGGGCCTTCGAGGTGATAGGCAGCATAGGTAACCTTGTCGGCTTCGGCTACGTTGGCAGAACGTAGCTTGTGAGTGATGCTGCGAAGCCAGTCATCCGCGTCGAGGGGTTCGACGGAATGGTTAAACTTTGGTGGGTACAGCTTGATAAAGTCATTGATTGACACCAAGTCATTTCGTGGGTGGCGTGCAGTGTTCTGCTCAATCCGCTCTAGCAGGCGGTTAGTCTCACGCTTGTTTCTTTCCGCCTCCAGCATTACTTCGGCCAGAGAAGGCGGGTGAGGCAGATTTTCACCTCTAGCTGCACTGGCTTCCCCCTGCTCCGAGGCAGCAGGGGGGCTGCGGGTGTTGACCATCCTAGGAGAAAACAAGACAATGGTTTAGATAAGGATGGCTCAAACTTAGCAAGGAGTGCAGAATGTAATGGATAACACGGAATGCAGAGATGTTCATCCGTATGTCATGGTAATATAAAACTGCCATATATATACCAACGGTCATACACATCATACATAGTTTAGTACAAGCCCAGGCTACAGTACAACTATGATGAAAGACGTTACATCTCATCGGAGGCATTCCAAGCTCCTATACATTATTTGTCTACACCTCCGGATTTGATTACACACAAAGTCATATTCCACAAGTCTCGCAGGACAGTGGAGATACAACTACTACAATACTAGTGGTACTACTACTAACTCAGACAGCTCCGTAGTAGTCCTCATAGAAGTCACCTCCATAGCCTGGAAGTTCAACGTGACCATCCGGGAACAGACGGTCCTGAGGAGCCTGTGGACCATAGGGGCTAGGATGAGGTCTTGGACCAACAAACGGTGGCCTGCGGGGACCACGGGGTGGGGTGATGCCTCCCACATCACGCCAATCCACCATGTCTGGCAGAGCTGATCTCACAGGATACAGATCCCTTGTATCCATACATCCAGCTTGCACCGCAGGTGCAAACCGAGTCAATGTGGCCCAATGATCAGCACGGGTATTGAAAAGCTCCAGCCTCAAGGCCCGATTCTCTCGGTCCTTATCTTCGAGCATCTCGGCAGTGGTACGAGTTAATGAGTCCTCCTGAGTGGAGTCAGCATAGATAGCCTGAAGATACCCTTGCGCTCCCGGAAGTGAAGCTGGCATGTAACGGAAGTCGGTGTTCCGAAGCAGGCCAGTCCGGACTCGCAAGATGGTCATCATGGAATAGGCAGCATCCTGCACAGCCATCTCAACAGTAACCCCGAGTCCATAGGAACAGTGAAGGGGCTCGGTAGATCCAGGATAAGAAGGAAATATCCTGACGGTGCAGAGATATTGGCTTTGATTAAAGTCGCGGAACTGCTCTTCGACGGTGTATTCGGGATACCAACGGTAGCCCGTCTCGATCATTACCCGGACTAACATAGCAGTATGACCGGGCACGTCGAGGCACCGGGTCAGGCGAACCACTTGGTTTTGAACACGGTTGGCCATCTGAAAGCACAACCACAATGCAAAGACATCAGAATTTCTAGGGAAAATTGGACAGCATAACAGCTGTAAATGCTCAGAAAAAGATTTGAGACATCCACAACAGTTCGCAATACCACTCAACAACATCATATCAAGATTCTGATCCAATTAGCAACATACTAAAATAGTAGAAACTGAACTGGGGCTTGTAGCATCAATCCTATAAGCTACTACGGATTAGTAACACGTGAACCTGATAGAAGGAGAGAGCCTAGTCCTTAACCCACGTTGAATGAGAAGAGAATGACTCAGATCAGAGGCATAGGGTAAAGGAGTAAAAGAGCCTTACGTTCCCTCCCACAATCAATTCCCCTACATATAACTAAAGCATTTCTAGACTCGACATCGACCAGTTTGGCTCAACGAACCTACAGGCAGTCCAGCTCTGATGCCAACGCTGTCAGGACCCCGATTCCAAGTCACATCGATCTAGCCGGTAACACCTCATATCACTTTGCGGCCTCACGCACGGTATCCCACGGGTGTCGCCTTACCATGGCCCGGGACCGTTTGCGCCTTTTGGCTCACGTATATGATAGTGTCGCTAGCATCCATATGACAGAGAACCCGGGCCGACATGGCTAGTCATGAACCCAAAGCGGCACAGACCTATGGAGACAGGCATACATGAATCACATCGAGCATGTCGGTCATCAGCGATTGATTCCGGGCTGTAGCACTGGGCTAACAGGACTCCGGGGAACCCGGGCTGTAGCAGGCTAGGCAGGACTCCGGAAGTCACAGCGTGACATTTCCCCGAAGGGACAGACATAGGAACGAAGTGAAACACATGCCGGCCAGTCAAGTGTCCTGAACAGTAGTGCTAGGCTAGCAGGACTCCGGTGAACCGGGCTGTAGCGGACTACTATGGCTCGAGGAACACTAGACTACATTTCCCCATAAGAAAGGCTGCCAAGGATAAACAACTAGATTGTCGGATCCCACTCATACCAAGCATTTCAATCATACACACAATATGCCCGATATGAGTACATACAACATGGCATCACAACAAAACTCTACAACTCAAGTACTTTATTTAAAGGCTCCAGGGAGCCATACATAACATGTTCATACAGATAGGGGTCACATGACCCGACACTCAAGTCATACAAACATACAAGCACATGCGGAAGCAACTAGTCTGAGTACAGACTCTAGAAAGAAAGAAGGCTTCTCGAAGCCTGTCTATCTACATAGGGCCCTCCATGGCCAGGATCACCACCTGGGTGGCTAGTCACTCGTCGACGTCAAGGTCTACGTAGAACCCATCGGAGGGGGCGGTGTTGTCGTCTGAAAACAGTAATTAAGCAAACATGAGTACAAAGGTACTCAGCAAGTCTTACATCAGAACCTACTATACATGCTTATTCTCAAGAAGGTGGTGGGGTTAATGCAGCAAGCCAGCTTTGACTCTTGGCTAAGCTATCCTACGGAACTTCACCAGTAAAATAGTTTTCGCACACGAGTCCACTACTCACCAACACAATACTCCACCGGGGATCCTCCCTCGTCATCCTACGAGAGGGCCATCCTCGGTACTCACACTTATCTTGAGTCTTTTATTAGTACCCATTAACTTGTCTATGAACTGTATAGGCAACCAAGTAGTCCTTTACCGCGGACGCGGCTATTCGAATAGTTTTATACCCTGCAGGGGTGTACTTCTTCATACACGCTTTCACCACTTACCGCCGTTTACACGACATGTACTCGGCAACCTTCAAGCGGAAGCCCAGCGAGGGTGTCGGCCACGGCCTACCTAAACACTTAAGTCTCTAGTCCAGGTTTATCGCCTATCCAGGTTCCATCCGCAGGGAGTCCGGCCGAGGTTTCCACATACGGCCCCGAACGATGTGAACAGGGATCCCGAGACACCAAACGGGTGACTCGGTACACCGTGCCACGGTGTATCTACCGCAACATAGCCCACCCCTAGGGTCAGCGCTACGCACGGCCGCCAACACATAACCTACAAACACCAGAAACTATTTGCAACTCCTGGACAGAGTACTAGGGTGGTTAAGAAGCCGAGAGGGTCAATTAAGGATCCCAATGCATGGTAGTAGCTGAATCTTAAATCACACATACAGATCTCAGTTCTTAGGGACGGCCTCAATGAAACAACCCACCATGTACTCCTACATGGCCTCTCATCGATACCTTTACCAAAACATGTTCAACACATCCCTCACATTACCGGCATAAGCATTTCACTCTGGCCCATCACCCAGATGAACCAGACCTGACACAACTCTAAGCATAGCAGGCATAGCAAGGTAGGAATCACATACATGGCTCAATCAACTCCTACACATGCTAGTGGGTTTCATCTAGTTACTGTGGCAATGACAGGTCATGCAGAGGATAAGGGTTCAACTACCGTAGCACACAGCAGTTTGAATCGCGTTGTCTTAATGCAGTAAACAAGAGCAGAAGCGAGAACATGGGTTTGTATCGGAATGATCAATGGTTGCTTGCCTGATGGAGTGGTAGTGGGATACTGCCCTTCAGTTGGATACTCGTGAATATCCTCGGAGGCAGAACCTACCACGAAGAACACATCGGAACACAATCAACACATGACGATATGCAACAATATGATGCATGCTATGACATGGCAATATGAATGTGTCTTGGCCTAATGCAAGCTATAACAGAAAGGAATGAACTCATTTGAATCAAAGATTCAAATATTAGCTCATTAAACATGGCCTTAATAGTGCATTTCCTTATTCTGCTTAAACAGCAAGGTAAACTTGTTTTGTCATGCATGAAACCATTACAGATGGATAGATTGAATTTTTCTGATCATTTTTCATATATAAATCTTTGCATTTGGAGCTATGGTTGATTTTCTATGATTTTTAGAAGTTTTAACTATTTTCTGGAAATTCCTGAATAAAAATAAATCCAGAAAATGCATTACTGCGTCAGCATTGCGTCATGCTGACCTCAGCAGGTCAAAGGCGCCAGCCCAGGTCAAACCTGACTGGTGGGCCCCTTCTGTCAGCCTCTCAGCTAATTAACAGGATTAGATTAACACTAATTAGCTGTCAGTGGGGCCTGGGCCCACATGTGAGTGACTAATTTAATTAATATTAATTAAAATTAATCCTAAATTAGTTAGCAGACCGGCCCCACCTGTCATAGACTCAGGGGGGTCTACCTGGGCCCACCCAGGAGTCAAACTGGGTCAAACTCGCCGGCGACTCGACGCCGGCGAGGCCCGAGACGGTGGCGCAGCTCGGAAAACGCCCACAGGGCACGGGCGAGGCCGTTCTTGGGCTCGTTGGAGAGCTCTTGCAGTCGTGCATCTAGTGGTGGTGGAGGCCGGGCCTATGGTGGCCGGAGACGACGATGGCGAGCTCCAAGGCGGCGGCCGGAGTTCGGCCATGTGCGGGGAGTGGGCTGCGGCGTGCAAACACGGAAACTGAAGCGCTAGCGAGGCACTACGCAATGCGGCAAGCACGTTGCATAGCACGGGAGGACCAAATGGTTGCCGGAGCGACGCCAGCGACGAGCTCGAGCGGAGACGAGCTTCAGCCATGGTGGAACTATGGCCTAGAGGGTGCAAACGCGTGGGAAAGAAGCGGGGAAAGGCGGCGAAGCTCACAGGGAGGTCGATGAGCAGCTCAGTGGGCTCGGGGGCGACCGGAGCAAGGCGAATCGATGAACGGTGTCCGGCGGGTACCGAGGTTGAAGACGATCCGATGGCGGCGATGCAGGGCCTCCGGTGATGCATGGCTCGGTGGGGAGGGCAAGGGCGTCGCGACGGAGCTTCTGGACAGGTCAGAGAGGCGAGGGGGTGACGGAGAGCGCGACTACGGCGGTGAGACAGCGACAAGCTCGTCGGCCATGGTGCGGGAGAGGGTGAGGGAGACGAGGGGAGAGTGAGCGAGGATGAGAGGGGGACGTGGGGGTCGCGTGGCACCCCTAGGCGTCTCCAGGCGTCGGCGGAAGCAGGAGGTGGCTGGCGTGTGGCCACGGGCGCCGGCCACGCGCTCCGTGTCCTTCTGGCGCGAGGAGGACGATGACTGGCAGAGCCAGTAGGCTGGGCCGAGCCAGGTGACTGGGCCAGCACAGGTAAGGCCCGGGTGGGTTTCCCCCTCTCTCTCTCTCTTTTTATTTGTTTCTGTTTTTCTAATTAACTGCAACTGTTGGGCTTTAAATAAAATACTAAAACGTTTCCAAAAATCCTGAAAATAATTGTGGACTCTGTTTAGATTATTTCCAACAGCAAACATTTATTTCCAGGATTATTTGAGCATTTAAATTATTTTATATCATTTAAATGCCCAAATTCAAATACTTATGATTTAATTCAATGACCTTCTGTTAACCTAGAAAATTGTGCACCAATTTTGCCAGAGGTTTTAACCCAAGACAAGGAGGGTGAACTTTTTAGAAGGGCATTTTAGGTTCATTGAAAATAATTTTAGTAAACCCTAGTTGTTTCCAGGGGGGTGTTGGGGGTTTCTGCTTTCCCCATTTCAAATTTAAGAGAAATTTAAACATGATGCACACTCTAATGCCTGAACTAGCTAGGGTGTGACATCTTTATTTGCACTCATCAATGGAAATTCTCATGGCTTTGAGAGACTCATTGATATCATGCTTAGGTGGAATAGATCTAAGTTTCAAAGAATCAACATCAAGAGAAATTCTATCAACGTACCTAGCCAACTCATCAATCTTAAGCAATTTTTCTTCAATCAAAGCATTAAAATTCTTTTGCGAAGTAATAAATTCTTTAATATTAGATTCAAAATCAGAGTGCATATTATTATAATTTCTGTAAGAATTGTTGTAGGAATTACCATAATTATTAGAGGGATTACTAGGATAAGGCCTAGGATTGAATTTTCCTCTATACGCGTTGTTACCAAAATTGTTCCTACCAACAAAATTCGCATCAATAGATTCATTATTATTCTCAATCAAAGTAGACAAGGGCATATCATTAGGATCTGAAGAAACACTCTTATTAGCAAATAATTTCATAAGTTCATCCATCTTTCCACTCAAAGCATTAATATTATCTAGTAGATCTTTCAGTATGCCATTGAGAATAATTAACCATAATATTGTCTAGGAGTTTAGTAGCTTCTCCTAAAGTGATTTCCATAAAAGTGCCTCCCACGGCTGAATCTAAAAGATTTCTAGAAGCAAGATTCAATCCGGCATAAAAAAATTGTATAATCATCCACAAATTCAAACCATGAGTAAGGCAATTACGTATCATTAGTTTCATTCTCTCCAAGCTTGTGCAACATGTTCATGATCAAGTTGCTTAAAATTCATAATATCGTTTCTAAGAGAGATGATCTTGGCGGGAGGAAAATACTTAGAGATAAAAGCATCTTTGCACTTATTCCATGAATCAATACTAGTTTTAGGCAAAGACGAAAACCAAGCTTTAGCACGATCTCTAAGTGAAAAAGGAAATAGCTTCAATTTAACAATATCATTATCCACATCTTTCTTCTTTTGCATATCACACAAATCAACGAAGCTATTTAGGTGGGTAGCGGCATCTTCACTAGGAAAGCCGGAAAACGGATCTTTCATGACAAGATTCAGCAAACAGTATTAATTTCACAAGATTCAGCATCGGTAAGAGGAGCAATCGGAGTGCTAATAAAATCATTGTTGTTGGTATTGCTGAAGTCACATAATTTAGTATTTTCTTGAGCCATCGTGACAAGCAAGCAAACTAACACACAAGCAAACAAAAAAAAGCGGGCAAAAAGAGGCAAATCGAGAAAGAGATGGAGGATAGAGAGAGAGGGCGGATAAAATGGCAAGGGTGAAGTGGGGGAGAGGAAAACGAGAGGCAAAAGGCAAATAATGTAATGCGGGAGATAAGGGTATGTGATGGGTACTTGGTATGTTGACTTTTGCGTAGACCTCCCCGGCAATGGCGCCAGAAATCCTTCTTGCTACCTCTTGAGCACTGCGTTGGTTTTCCCCGAAGAGGAAGGGATGATGCAGCAAAGTAGCGTAAGTATTTCCCTCAGTTTTTGAGAACTAAGGTATCAATCCAGTAGGAGGCTGCGCGCGAGTTCCTCGTACCTGCACAAAACAAAAAAAATCCTCGAAACCAACGTGAATAAGGGTTGTCAATCCCTACACGGCCACTTACGAGAGTGATATCTAATATATATGATAAGATAATATTTTTGGTATTTTTGTGATAAAGATGCAAAGTAAAATAAAGGCAAAGTAAAAAAGCAAAGGAAATAACTAAGTAGTAGGAGATTAATATGATAAAGATAGACCCGGGGGCCATAGGTTTCACTACTGACTTGTCTCGAGAGCATAAGTATTCTACGGTGGGTGAACAAATTACTGTTGAGCAATTGACAGAATTGAGCATAGTTATGAGAATATCTAGGCATGATCATGTATATAGGCATCACGTCCGAGACAAGTAGACCGACTCCCACCTGCATCTACTACTATTACTCCACTCATCGACCGCTATTCAGCATGCATCTAGAGTATTAAGTTAAAAACAGAGTAACGCCTTAAGCAAGATGACATGATGTAGAGGGACAAATTCATGCAATATGATGAAAACCCCATCTTCTTATCCTCGATGGCAACAATACAATACGTGCCTTGCTTCCCCTACTGTCATTGGGAAAGGACACCGCAAGATTGAACACAAAGCTAAGCACTTCTCCCATTGCAAGAAAGATCAATCTAGTAGGCCAAACCAAACTGATAATTTGAAGAGACTTGCAAAGATAACCAATCATACATAAAAGAATTTAGAGAAGATTCAAATATTGTTCATAGATAGACTTGATCATAAACCCACAATTCATCGGTCTCAACAAACACACCGCAAAAAGAAGATTACATCCAATAGTTCTCCACAAGAGAGGGGGAGAACATTGTATTGAGATCCAGAAAGAGAGAAGAAGCCATCTAGCTAATAAGTATGGACCCGTAGGTCTGAAGTAAACTACTCACACTTCATCGGAGGGGCTATGGTGTTGATGTAGAAGCCCTCCGTGATCGATGCCCCCTCCGGCGGAGCTCCGGAACAGGCCCCAAGATGGGATCTCGTGGATACAGAAAGTTGCAGCGGTGGAATTAGGTTTTTGGCTCTGTATCTGATCGTTTGGGAGTACGTAGGTATATATAGGAGGAAGGAGTACATCGGTAGAGCAACAGGGGGCCCACGAGGAGGGCGCGCCTGGGGGGGTAGGCATGCCCCCCTACCTCATGGCCTCCTCTTTTGTGTCTTGACATAGGGTCCAAGTCTCCTGGGTCTTGTTCGTTGAGAAAATCACGTTCCCGAAGGTTTCATTCCATTTGGACTCCGTTTGATATTCGTTTTCTTTGAAACCCTAAAACAGGCAAAAAACAGCAATTCTGGGCTGGGCCTCCGGTTAATAGGTTAGTCCAAAAAATAATATAAAAGTGGATAATAAAGCCCAATAATGTCCAAAACAGTAGATAATATAGCATGGAGCAATCAAAAATTATAGATACGTTGGAGACGTATCAGACCCTACTCCATCATCTACTCCAACTGGGAACGAGCAGATCCTCTAGGTCTTCAAACCTTTTTGGTCATTACTGACAGAAGGGTAAGAAGCATATGAGGCTGATAGTCTTCAAGCGGGTCCATATGGGTGGTTGCATTATTTTTTCTAACTTCTTAAAACTCTCCTCTTTGGAACTATTTGTTTTTTGAGTTGTAACACTTAAACTTGATGGTCGTCTGCTTTGTTTTGCTGCTACTTTGTGATGCGATGATAAATTCAACAGGAAGTCATTCTGCATACGCCCATTTTTCACTATGCATGTCATTATCTTCATTATTCTTATATATGCATGATGAATTGTCTTCACAAGTTGTAGAGGATCTCCACAAAGTAAAACCTACCATGTGCATTTGCATTCAAAAGCAAACTACTTAGATGCACATCTTCGGGGGGAGCCATTTTGCAACTTATGAAGACAATGCCCTTATCCTTAACTCTCACATACTTTTATCCCCGTTGAAAACTTCAACCAGTTTGTCATCAATCACCAAAAGGGGGAGATTGTAAGTGCATCTAGTGCCACCCCTAGTTGGTTTTGGAGTATTGACGACAAACTTGGTTGAGGGACTAATGTGTTTGTGAGAACTGCAGGATAACACAGGTAGTAGTCCCTTATTGATTCGGTTTACCTACCAGAGATGACCCTTAAAAATGTGTGAAGACATTGAAGGCAATGGTGGTCTGTGAAGACATTCACAGTGAAGATTATGATATAAGAAGACATTCCTGTGAAGACTATGGAGTGCGAAGACGTAGTTGTTTCATAGTTTCCTTTTCTTCTTTGTTGAGTCATAGGAACCACCGTACTATTAAGTGGGGTCCAAGTGAACAAAGTCAGAATGACTGAAGTGATACTCAACCAAAATCCTATGTCTTCGAGCGAAGACAATGAGAGCAAATCTTATCCAGAGCTAGATGAGTCATCTTTACTTGTAGACCAAGTCAAGTTGCCGTGTGTGTTTGAAATCCGACCGTTGGACACGTGCCGGTTCCTTAGTGACCCAATGTCATTCCGGACATATCATGTCAGGTTGCCTCCGGGCTATAAATAGCCCACCCCCTGAACCATAAATTGGTGGCTGCTCAGAGTTAGTGCACGACTTTTGTCGTTTGAGAGCAACCCACCTCCGAAGCATTTGAGAGAGAGATCCTTGCATGGACAAAGCCCAAAACACCCAGAGCCAAAGAGTGTTAGGCATCGCTTAAGTTTTTATGTCCACATGACCTAAAGACTTGTTACACTTGAGGACTGTGAATCCTCCAGCCGGTTAGGCGTCGCGTTCTGAGCATCCAAGAGCCATTGTGGATTGCCAGTGAACGAAGTCAGTGAAGGTTTGGAAGTGTACCTTGAAGACTTACCATAATGATTGGGCAAGGACTGGGTGTCCTTAGCTCAAGGGGAATAAGGTGAAGATGCGGTCTTCTGAGTTAAATCTCAGCCTCCCTAACCAGACGTATAGTTGTCACAACTACTAGAACTGGTCTACCAAATCCCTGTCTTCACCAAGCAACCGGTTCTATCTCACACTCCCCTTTACTTTTCAGTTTGTCTTCTTGAAGTCATTGCCTGCTTGTCTGATCTGATTGACTTCACCGAGTAAAGGCTATTTACTATTTGGCTTCATACTGTCTTCCATCCTGATCCATACTACCTAGCTGCCAATAGTCTTTGTGCTTTCAGTTCATTGATTACTTGACTATGGTTTGGCTAGGGTAATCTACCTTCCACTGCATATCAATATGTTCATTTCTGTTGGTTGTCTTCAAAGACCTCGTGTGTTGAATACTTTCATAAAAATCGCCTATTCACCCCCCTCTAGTCGATAACTAGCACTTTCAATTATGATCAGAACAAAGTTGCTATTTTATGATGATTATGGTGATGACATGTATGCTATAAAAAGTAATAATAACCATGAAACTTGTCATCATGATTTTAATATTCAATTTGGTTATGTCAATCAAGTCCGTCATGATAGTTATTTTGTTGAATTTTCTCCCACCAGTATTGATGAGAAGAAATTTGCTTATGTGGAGAGTAATAAAAACATTATGCATGTGGATCATGAAAAGAATGCTTTATGTGATAGTTATATTGTTGAATTCATTCATGATGCTACTGAAAATTATTATGAGAGAGGAACATATGCTTTTACATATCTCACCAATATCAAGTTTCCTCTGTATGTGTTGAATGTTTTGAAGTCATGCTTGTGTTGCCTTCCTATGCTAGTTTATTCTTGCTCCCATAATTTGTTTGCTCACAAAATTCATATGCATAGGAAGTGGATTAGAATCAATTGTTCCAGCCATATGCTTCATGATGCTCCTGTTATGTTTCAAATCTTTACTTTTATGTGAGCATCATTGAAATCATCATGCCTAGCTAAAAATGCACTAAAGAAAAGCGCTTGTTGGGAGACAAACCAACACTATTACCTACTATTTTTGTGTGTTCACATGATTAAGCTACTGTAGTAATCATGTTTTATACCTTTTATTTCAATAAAGTGCCAAGTAAAGCCTTTGGGATAGCGTGGATGATAGTTGACATGATTCTATGCAAAAACAAAAATTTTTGCTCCCAGTAACAAAACTGCTTAAATTCATTGGAACGTGGTAAAATTCTGAATTTTCTAAATATGATTGAGAAACAAATTGCCTACGTTGTCCTAATGTTTTAGAATTTTTGGAGAGGTATGGTCATTGTTCAGATCATTATAGACTGTTCTATTTTGACAGATTCTGTTTTCAATGCATACTTTACTTGTTTCTAGTTTCTATGGCTTATATTGCTCAATATAAATTGTGGAAATGATAATGTACAGTAGGCATTGTGTGAGAATAATTATGAATCTTGTCTTTGACAGTACCAAAGTGAATGATTTGCTTTATCATACTAACCTATGTCACGAAGTTTCGTTAAGTTTTGTGTGATTGAAGTTTTCAAGTTTTGGGTGATATATCGATATGAGGAGAATAAGGAGTGTCATGACCCTAAGAATGGGGATTCCCAAGGAACCCTAAGATAATATTCAATGAATATCCAAGCAACTAAGCTTGGGGATGCCTCGGAAGGCATCCCCTCTTTCATCTTCAATATTATCGGTAACCTCACTGGGAGCTATATTTTTATTCATTACATGGTATGTTTTGCTTGGAGCATCATTTTATATTAGTGGATTTTCTTGATGCTATTTAGAATAATGTTTTTCATATTTTATTTCAATAAAAATGTCAAGCATAGCCTTTACCATGCTTATTTTACAAGTCTATATGTTGTTGTTTGAAAATAAAAAGTTTGTTGTTATGTTTTGCATATTTGTGAATAGTAAGAACATGATAAAATCTTGATATTTTTACACGATGATCTATGATAAATTTTCTAGAGTGTGGTATTTTTTTAGAATTTTCGGAGTTAGATAAGTATGAATCTTCTTGCATTCTTTACAGACTATCCTGTTTAGACAGATTGCTGTTATGTTTGCATATGTTTGCCTATTTAATGATTCTATTTGAGGAAAACAGTATTAAATATGCAGAGGCATTTAGTATGCAATGTTAAATTATAATTTTAGTGATTTTCTACAGTTGAGAATATAAGGTTTTGCATTAATTTATACTAACTTATCTCACGAGTTCTTGTTGAGTTTTGTGTGGATCAAGTTTTTCAGAATTAGGGAAACCATGATATGAGAGGAATGAAGAAGACACAAGAGCTCAAGCTTGGGGATGCCAAATGCATCCCAAGTTAATTTTCCAAGAGGTCTCAAGCATCTAAGCTTGGGGATGCACCAGTAGGCATCCCACCTTTCTTCATCAACAATTATCGGTTAGTTTTGCTGGAGCCTAAGTTTTTGCTTGTTCACATGAGTTGTGCTATTCTTGGAATGTCATTTTATTTTGTCTTGCTTTCTGTTTGAATAAAATATTTAGATTTGAAAGTTTTGAAATTAGAGAGAGTCCTCATATAGATACTTAATTATTTAACTACTCATTTGATCTTCACTTATTTCTTTTTGCAGTAGTTTGTCAAACACTCTCATGTTTCACTTATATTATTTTGAGAGTTGATAATAGTGATGACTATTTGCATGAGCTATGAAATTTCTCCTAATATGATGGATATTCAAGAAGGATATAATAAAAACTTTCATAAAAAAATCATTGGATATGATAAGTTTGATTCCTTGCAATAGTTTTGCAATATGGAGATGATAATATGTGAGTCATGTTAGTGAGTAATTGTGCTTTAGTAAGAATATTACTGTTAAGGTTTGTGATTCCCTATGCAAGCACGAAAGTCAATAGTTATGCAACGAAATTATATCCTATTTATGGTGCATTATTCAGTGTTAGTTATGTTCAATGCATGTTTATGACCGTTTTTGCTTTTTGGTTGGTCGCTTCTCAATCTATTTGCTAGACTTCATTTGCACTAAGCGGGAATACTGCTTGTGCATCCAACTACTTAACCTAAAGTTGTGCCAAATGAGTCCACCATACCTACATATATGCGGTATTTCTGTTCCGTTCCAAGTAAATTTGTATATGCCAACTCTAATATTCAAAATAAATTTCCGTTTTGTGTGCCCATACTGCTCATGAAGCGGCAGGGGGTGGCCATTATTTTCCATGCTAGGTACGTTATTCTCAAGACGAGTGTTTATTCACTTGTCATTGCACGAGAGTGTGGCAGGTATTAGGGATGCCCAGTCTCAAAATGAAAAAATATGTTGTTCATAATAAATTACTTGGAAAATGTTGGTATGGAAGGCACCCGTGGATACGACTAGCCATGGATTGTGAAAGAATGGTGGAAAGGAAATAAACTTTATTTTATGTTTGGTAACCGCCTATGATTTATCTAGCATGGAAGATATTGGGAATTGTCGGTCATTTTCGTTGACAGGAAAAACATGCCTCTCAGAATAATCTTATCTCTCAGTTTAAGCTATGAGCTCTGGCACCTCTACAAATCTCTGCTTCCCTCTGCAAATGGCCTATCTATTTACTTTTATGCAATTTTTATTTTTATTTCAAGTCTCCATCTTCTCTTACAAAGCACCAATTAGGGAACACTATTGTCATACTTGTGCACTGGATGTAGCTAATATTTGAGTGTGTTTCATGAATGGATCATTGATTGAGCATAATGGGCTAGGGATAACTTCCTTTAGCATTGATATTTGGAAAGGCATGGTTGCTTGTTATAATGCTTGAGTATTGATATCTTCATGTTAAACTATAGACTATTACTTTCAAGTCCAAATATCCATGCTACAAAAGAAAGAGTACATGATGAATATGGTAGGTAGCATTCCACATCATAAAATTTCTATTTTTAGTTTCTACTTTATCATGATGAGTTTTATGAGAAAGAGTTGATGTTATGATGCTAGGAAAAGTGATTGAAACCATCATTGATCAAGCTTATGCACTATGCTAGCATTCACACCTCATAAATTATCTCTTTTATCATTTACCTACTCGAGGACGAGTAGGAATTAAGCTTGGGGATGCTGATACGTCTCTGAAAGTGCTAGTTATCGACTAGAGGGGGTGAATAGGTGATTTTTATGAAAGTCTTCAAAACACGAGGGCTTTGAAGACAAATAGTAAAAACAAACCTACTGATATGTAGTGGAAGGTAGACTACACTAGACAAGCCATAGTCAAGATAGCAATGAAGTGAAAGCACGAACACTATCAGCAACTAGGTAGTAAGGATTAGGAGGAAGACAGTATGAAGCCAAACAATAAATAGTCTTCACTCAGTGAAATCAATCAGATCATACAGGAAAACAATGACTTCATGAGGACAAACCATAAGGTAAACGAAACTGAGGGATATAACCAGTTGCTTGGAGAAGACAAGGATTTGGTAGACCAGTTCCAATTGTTGTGACAACTATATGTCTGGTTAGGGAGGCTAAGATTTAACTCACAAGACCGCGTCTTCACCTTATTCCCCTTGAGCTAAGGACATCCAGTCCTCGTCCAATCACTCAGGTAAGTCTTCAAGTTAGACTTCCAATCCTTCATAGACTTCATTCACCGGCAATCCACAATGACTCTTGGATGCTCAGAACGCGACGCCTAACCGGCTGGAGGATTCACAGTCCTCAAGTGTAACGAGTCTTCAGGTTACGCAGACAGAAAGACTTCAGTGATACCTAACACTCTTTGGCTCTGGGTGTTTTGAGCTTTGTCCTCGCAAGGATCTCTCTCTCTCAAATGCTTCGGAGGTGGGTTGCTCTCAAACGACAAAAGCCGTTCACTAACTCTGAGCAACCACCAATTTATGGTTGAGGGGGTGGGCTATTTATAGCCAGGAGGCAATCCGACTTGATTTGTCCCAAATGACATTGGGTCACTAAGGAACTGACACATGTCCAACGGTCAGATTTCAAACACACGCGGCAGCTTGACTTCAGCTACAAGTAAAGCTGACTCATCTAGCTCTAGATAAGATTTGCTCTCATTGTCTTTGCTCGAAGACATAGGATTTGGTTGATCATCACATCAGTCACTCTGACTTTGTTCACTTGGACCTCACTTAATAGTACGGTGGTTCCTATGACTCAACAAACAAGAAAAGGAAGCTACAAAACAACTATGTCTTCGCACTCCATAGTCTTCACGTGAATGTCTTCTCATGTCATAATGTTCACTGTGAATATCTTCACAGACCACCATTGTCTTCAATGTCTTCACGCATTTTTAGGGGTCATCTCTGGTAGGTAACCGAATCAATATGGGACTAGTACCTGTGTTATCCTACAATTCTCACAAACACATTAGTCCCTCAACCAAGTTTGTCGTCAATACTCCAAAACCAACTAGGTGTGGCACTAGATACACTTACAGTCTCCAACATATCTATAATTCATGAACTATTCATGCCATGTTTACAACAATTTTATATGGTTTAGGTGCAATTTTATATGATTTAAATGGAACTAACCTAGACTGGCGCTGTTTCAGTAGAACTCCCGTGGTGTTATTTTTTGTGCAGAAATGAAAGTTCTCCAAATGCAACAAAACTTTTTGACGATTGTTTTGGAAGAAAAGAGACACTTGAAGCTTCATGGGAAGGCCAGAAGAGTCACGAGGTGGCCACCACCCACTAGGGCACACCCGGGGGGGGGGGGCTAATGGTTGGTGGGCTCCCTGAGGCCCATATTAGCGTGAGACCGATGCCAAAAAATCCTATTAATACAGAAACCCTAGAAATAACCCTAGATGAGAAGTTCCGCCGCCGCTAGCCTTTCTATCCACGAAAACTCAATCGGGAGCCCGTTCCGCCACCCTGTAGGAGGGGGGAATCTGTGGCCATCTTAATCATCCTGACATCCACCATGATGAGGAGGGAGTAGTCCACCCTTGGGGCTGACGGTTTGTACTAGTTGCTATGTGTTTGATCTCTCTCTCTCTCTCTCTCTCTCTCTCTCTCTCTCTCTCTCTCTCTCTTTCTCTCTCGTGTTCTTGATTTGGCATGATCTTGATGTATTGCAAACTTTATTAATATAGTTGGATCATATTGTGTTTCCCCCTCTCTATCTTGTTGAGATGAATTGAGTTTTTACCTTTGCGGTTTCACTATTATTGGATTGAATACTTTTATGGATTTTAGAACACTTGATGTATGTCTTGCATATGAATACCCGTGGTGATAATGAGGTATTATATTGATTCACTTGATGTATGTTTTGGCACTCAACTCGCGGATCGCCAAGGTGATATTGGGGTAATCTATACATAGGGGTTGATGCAGGTTTTCATCCTACTTTCTTCGGTAGAAATCTTGGGGCACTCTTTGTGTTGGATTGAATATTATGAATCTGAAGTTGTTTGATGCATATTGTATAATCAACTCATGGATACTTGTGGTGACATTGGAGTATCTAGGTGATATTATAGTTGGTTGATGTGTATCATATGGTGTTATTTAAGTACGAACTCTTGGGATATTTGCGACACTTATAGGAATAACTCGATAGATTGATCGGAAAGGATAACTTTGAGGTGGTTTCGTACCCTACAAACAATTTCATCTTATGTTCTTCGCTAGGTAAGAACTCTGGAGTGATTCTTCGTCACACATTGAGGGATTGTTATATTATTCAACTATGTTAGCACTGTTGAGAGATTGCACTAGTGATAGTATGAACCCTAGGCCTTGTTTTCAAGCATTGCAATACCGTTTGTGCTCCGCTTTATCAATTGCTACCTTGCTGTTTTTATTGTTCCTACTACAAAAACCTATATCTACTATCCAAATTACACTTGTATCACCATCTCTTCGCCGAACTAGTGCACCTATACAATTTACCATTGTATTTGGTGTGTTGGGGACACAAGAGACTCTTTGTTATTTGGTTTCTGGGTTGTTTGAGAGCGACTATCTTCATCCTATGCCTCCCATGGATTGATAAACCTTAGGTCATCCACTTGAGGGAAATTTGCTACTATCCTACAAAACTATGTGCTTGGAGGGCCAACACGAGTCTACAAGAACAAGTTGTGTAGTAGACATCAGTAAGTTTCTGCGCCCCTACTGGGACGTTAATCTATTCAAATAGCCATATCCACGGTAACGGAAGCTCGGAGTTGTATCCCAATCTATACAACTAGAACTGGACACTGGAGACATGAAATGGATATGATGGCTCCGGGATTGCTTTCTCGCAGGGAACTGCGGAAGGATCACTGGGCGATACTGCAACATACTTGTTAATTTATAATATGTTAATCCTCAAGATGCTGCAAGATGCTAGTCTTTGATAGGCTAGGCATTCCCTTCTATTTGGCATTTTTGTAGTCTAGTCCAAAGATATAGCCCCATTCCTTTGATACCGATGCATACGTAGTATACATCTAATTTAAGTCTTGCGAGTATTTTGGATGAGTACTCATGGTTGCTTTGCTACCCCTTTTCTCCTCTACCCAATTGTTGCTATCAGATGACGGAGCTCAGAAGCCAGCTAATCCCACTGATAACTATTACTACCCCAACAGATCCTACTACTACGTCGAGACTGCCGACGACCAGGAGTAGTTAGGAGGCTCCCAGGTAGGAGGCCTTGCCTTTTCAATCATTGTTATCGTTCTAGCCTTCTTAAGGCATACTTGTTTACCTTATGTATGTACTCAGATATTGTTGCTTCCGCTGACTCGTTTGTATTCAAGCTTATGTATTTGAGCCCTCGAGGCTCTTGGCTTGTAATATAAAGCTTGTATGACTTTAATTTATATTTAGAATTGTGTTGTGATATCTTGCTACGAGTCTTTGATCTTGATCATGCGCATTTGCATGTATGATTAGTGCATGATTAAGTGGGGGAGTCACAGTTCTTATGGTTGGTGTCGGTGTTACGGGGCAGTCACCAGGCCCTACTATCCCTATAGTGGCATATTGTAGTCAAAGAGATATATCTAAAGGATCGATAGGGTCGACTAGAGGTGGTGGATAGGGGACTAAATTTTTTAAGAATAGTTACCAATTTTAAGGTTAAGCGGATAAATAGGGTTCACCGGAAAAGAAACTAGGTGAACACAGCCTATATGGCAAGCAAACTTAAGGCGAGGTATGCTAGGCAATAATTTAGATAGCAAGCCAATAAGCATACAAAGCAAGGTAAGAGTGCGGGAAAGGATTGATGAAAGAACATTTATGCTCTTAATATTTTTGGTATTCATGAAAACATACTCTTGTGTTCTAACTACATGCTCTGAGTTGCAAATAGTGTCGTCAAATCATGGAAGGATGCATGGATGGTTAGATTCCCCTCTACTCACAAAAGAAAGGAGTGTTTCCATTTCTTTTCACATATTTATTGAGCGCATAGGGTAACCACACTACTAAAAGGGGGTGCACTCTGAAAATACTTGGGAAGCAACTTCATGTACACAAAGATATAAACACAACCAAAACTCGATTTATTCCGGAGGAGAGTACCACTCAAAATCCATAAGTGGAGAAGTTTTTGTGAAAGACCAGAACTTCCGAGCACCAGAATTTCCGGGGTAGGTCTGGTCAGCTTCCCGGCAACCCAGAGACATTGCTCATTCTGTGCAATCTCTCTATTTTGCCCAGAACCTCGCCGGAACTTCTTGGGCCAAGACTTCTATGGCAAGGTATGGACTGCTGGAAATATTCCCTAGATGCAATAATAAAGTTGTTATTATCATATTCCTTGTTCTTGATAAGTGTTTATTCTCCATGCTACAATTGTATTAACCAAAAACTCAAATACATGTGTGGACACATAAACAAATAGTGTGTCCCTAATGAGCCTCTACTTGACTAGCTTGTTGATTAAATATAGTTAAGGTTTCCTAACCATGTACATGAGTTGTTATTTAATAACAAGCTCATGTCATTAGGAGAATGTTATGGATAGACCCAATCATAAGCTTAACATCTGATCGTGTCACTAAGTGTAAGTTGTTACAACTCCCTTAATGTCAAGTATCTATTCCTTAGACCATGGGATCATGCCAACCCCTAGTACCAGAAGAATGCTTTGTGGGCATCAATCATCACTTCGTAACTGGGTGATCATAAAGGTGCTCTTCAGGTATCTCAGAACGTACTAGTTGGGTTGCATGGATCAAGACTGGATTGGTCACTCCATGTGATGGAGAGATATCTCTGGGTCCTCTTGGTAATACAGCATCCTAAGTAGCTTACAAGCATATGACTAATGTGTTTGGTCATGGGGGTATTGTATTACGGGACGAATAAAGAGAACTTGCCAGTAACGAGATTGAACTAGGTATGGTGATACCGACAATCAAATCTCGGGCAAGTAACATATTGCCAGACAAAGGGAATAGTATATGGGATTATTTGAATCCTTGACATCGTGGTTCAACGGATGAAATATCTTCGTGGAATATGTGGGGACCATTACATGAATACATGGTCCCTATATTGGTTATTCATCAGAGAGGAGTCTTGATCATGTCCACATATTCTCGAACCTGCAGGGTCACACGCTTAATGTTCAGTGTCGCTAGGATTTAATGAGATAATAAGATGGTGTTATCGAATTCTAATTCCGAGTCTAGGATGGGATCCCAGACATCACAAGGAGCTTCAGAATAGCCCGAAGACAAAGATAACACATATGGAAAATATTTTCAGGGTTACCGGAGAAGTTTCGGATTTTTCGGTATTGTACCGAGAAGGTTCTAGAAGGTTTTAGTGCGAGACCCACCTGCGTGCAGGGACCCACATGGATGTGGGTGGTGGGCTAAGGTGCCACACCTCTGGTCCATGCGCACGAGAATCCCCCCTTAAAGGAATTGGATCAAATTCGAAGGGATAAGATCAAGATCCCTAAAAGGGAGAAATCACGATCGGTGGGCATGGAAGGAGGAGATTCCCCCATTCGGTGCGCAGCCCCTAAAGGCATGGAGGAGGGCCAATTCATCCACACAGTTCTTAGCGAAGCTCTGTCGGATTTCCACCATACTTCCGCCACCACGCCATTGTGCTACTGAGATCAATCTCATCCATCTCTCCCCTCGCTTGTTGGATCAAGAAGGAGGGGACGACATCAAGGTGCACATGTGTGCAATTCAAAGGAATCATTCATGCGGTCCTGCATCAGATTGATCAGATGAAAGTACAACTACATCACCCATGATCTTTAGATCATTAAACGCGTGTGTTCTACAAGGGTATATAGACCTTTTCCCACTCGTTGCTAGCATGTAGTAGATTGGATCTTGGGTTTAATAGTTCTCTCGTAGGATTGTTTTTGTTTTCCTTGCAACAAATCTCATCAGTGGTATCAGTGCCCTCTCTATGCATTGCTATGTCTCAAGCTAGCGTTGGTTTTCCCCGAAGAGGAGGGGGTGATGCAGCACAGTAGTGTAAGTATTTCCCTCAGTTTTTGAGAACCAAGGTATCAATGCAGTAGGAGGTCACGCGCAAGTCCCTCGTACCTGCACAAAATGGTAGCAACTCGCAACCAACGCTTAGGGGTTGTCAATCCCTTCACGGTCACTTACGAGAGTGAGATCTGATAGAGATAATATTTTTGGTATTTTTGGTATAAAGATGCAAAGTGAAAAGTAAAAGCAAAACAAGTAAAATAAAGTAATGGAGATTGATATGATGAGAATAGACCCGGGGGCCATAGGTTTCACTAGTGGCTTCTCTCAAGAGCATAGATATTCTATGGTGGGTGAACAAATTACTGTTGAGCAATTGATAGAATTGAGCATAGTTATGAGGTTATTTAGGTATGATCATGTATATAGGCATCACGTCCGTGACAAGTAGACCGACTCCTGCCTGCATCTACTACTATTACTCCACTCATCGACCGCTATCCAGCATGCATCTAGAGTATTAAGTTAAAAACAGAGTAACGCCTTAAGCAAGATGACATGATGTAGAGGAATAAATTCATGCAATATGATAAATACCCCATCTTGTTATCCTCGATGGCAACAATACAATACGTGCATTGCAACTCTTTCTGTCACTGAGTAAGGACACCGCAAGATTGAACCCAAAGCTAAGCACTTTTCCCATTGCAAGAACTACCAATCTAGTTGGCCAAACCAAACGGATAATTCGAAGAGACTTGCAAAGATAACTCAATCATACATAAAAGAATTCAGAGAAGATTCAAATATTATTCATAGATAAGTTGGATCATAAACCCACAATTCATCGGTCTCAACAAACACACTGCAAAAAGAAGATTACATCGAATAGATCTCCACGAGAGAGGGGGAGAACATTGTATTGAGATCCAAAAAGGGAGAAGAAGCCATCTAGCTACTATCTATGGACCCAAAGGTCTGAAGTAAACTACTCACACTTCATCGAAAGGGCTATGGTGTTGATGTAGAAGCCCTCCGTGATGGATGCCCTCTCCGGCGGAGCTCCGGAACAGGCCCCAAGATGGGATCTCGTGGATACAGGACGTTGCCGTGGTGGAATTAGGTTTTTGGCTCCCTCTTTGGTCTATTGGGGGTACGTAGGTATATATAGGAGGAAGGAGCATGTCGGTGGAGCTCTGAGGGGCCCACGAGGCAGGGGGTGCGCCCAGGGGGGGCGCCCTCCACCCTCGTGACCTCCCCGGAAACTTCTTGGAGTAGGGTCCAAGTCTCCTGGATCACGTTCGGTGAGAAGATCACGTTCCCGAAGGTTTCATTCCGTTTGGACTCCGTTTGATATTCTGTTTCCTCGAAATACTGAAATAGGCAAAAAACAGCAATTCTGGGCTGGGCCTCCGGTTAATAGGTTAGTCCCAAAAATAATATAAAAGTGGAAAATAAAGCCCAATATAGTCCAAAACAGTAGATAAAGTAGCATGGAGCAATCAAAAATTATAGATACATTGGAGACATATCAGGCATCCCCAAGCTTAATTCCTGCTCGTCCTCGAGTAGGTAAATGATAAAAAGAGAATTTTTGATGCGGAGTGATACTTTGGAATAATTTCAATGTAAATCTTCTTAATCATGGTATGAATATTCCGATCCGGAAGGTTCAAGACAAAAGTTCATATTGACATAAAAATGATAATACTTCAAGCATACTAATCAAACAATTATGTCATCTCAAAATAACATGGCCAAAGGAAGTTCATCCCCACAAAATCATATAGTTAGGCTATGCTTCATTTTCGTCACACAAAGATGTTCCCAACTTCTATACCCCCGATGACAAGCCAAGAAATTTTTTCATACTCAAATAATCTCAAACTTTTTCAACCTTCACGCAATACATGAGCGCGAGCCATGGACATAGCACTATGGGTGGTATAGAATATGATGATGGGGATTGTGTGAAGAAGACAAAAAAGGAGAAAGTCTCACATCAACGAGGCTACTCAATGAGCTATGGATATGCCCATCAATTGATGTTAATGCAAGGAGTAGGGATTGCCATGCAACGGATGCACTAGAGCTAAGAATGCTCAACAAAAGAAAACTAGTGGGTGTGCATCCAACTTGCTTGCTCATGAAGACCTAGGGCATTTTGAGGAAGCCCATCGTTGGAATATACAAGCCAAGTTCTATAATGAAAAATTCCCACTAGTATGAACAAGACAACTTATGAGACTCACTATATGAAAATCATGGTGCTACTTTGAAGCACAATATATGAGACTCACTACATGAAGAACAATGTGCTACTTTGAAGCACAAGTGTGGAAAAATAGATAGTAGAATTGCCCTTTTTATTTCCTCTTTTTTTGGGCCTTTCTTTTTTTCTTTTTGGCCTTTCTCTTTTTTTTGATTGGGCAATGCTCTAATAATGATGATCATCACACTTCTATTGATTAAAACATAATGATTACAACTCGATACTAGAACAAGATATGACTCTATATGAATGCCTCCGGCGGTGTACCGGGATGGTGCAATGAATCAAGAGTGACATGTATGAAAAATAATGCATGGTGGCTTTGCCACAAATACGATGTCAACTACAAGATCATGCAATGGCAATATGACAAAAGTAAAGCATGTCATGATGATGATGATGGTGGAAGTTGCATGGCAATATATCTCGGAATGGCTATGGAAATGCCATGATAGGTAGGTATGGTGGCTGTTTTGAGGAAGATATAGGGAGGTTTATGTGTGAAAGAGCGTATCATATCACGGGGTTTGGATGCACCGGCGAAGTTTGCACCAACTCTCAATGTGAGAAAGGGCAATGCACGGTACCGAAGAGGCTAGCAAATGGCGGAAAGGTAAAAGTGCATATAATCCATGGACTCAACATTAGTCAAAAGAACTCATATACTTACTGCAAAAATTTAGAAGTCATCAAAAATCAAGTACTATGCGCATGCTCCTAGGGGGATAGATTGGTAGGAAAAGACCATCGCTCGTACCCGACCGCCACTCATAAGGATGCACAAGCCAGGTACACTTCATGCTTCAAACTTGTTACACAACTCTAACCATACGTGCATGCTACAGGACTTGCTAACTTCAACACAAGTATTTATCAAATTCACAACTACTCAACTAGCACAACTATGATATTATCACCTCCATATCTCAAAACAATTATCAAGCATCAAACTTATCTTAGTATTCAACCCACTAAAAAGAAAGTTTCACATATCTTGAATACCAAGTATATTAACATTAAGCAAATTACCATGCTATTAACGACTCTCAAAATAATCTAAGTGAAGCATGAGAGATCAAGTTTATTTAAAACAAACCACCACCGTGCTCTAAAAGATCTAAGTGAAGCACTAGAGCAAAAATTATCACACTCAAAAAGATATAAGTGAAGCACATAGAGCAAACTATCAAGCTCAAAAGATATAAGTGAAGCACATAGAGTATTCTAACAAATTTCGATTCATACATGGCTCTCTCAAAAGGTGTGTACAGCAAGGATGATTGTGGTAGACTAACAAGCAAAGACACAAATAATACAAGACACTCCAAGAAAAACACATATCATGTGGTGAATAAAAATATAGCTCCAAGTAAATTACCGATGGAAGTGGACGAAAGAGGGGATGCCTTCCGGGGCATCCCCAAGCTTTGATTTTTTGGTGTCCTTGGATTATCTTGGGGGTGCCATGGGAATCCCCAAGCTTAGGCTCTTGCCACTCCTTGTTCCATAATCCATCAAAAGAATTCACCCAAAACTTGAAAACTTCACAACACAAAACTCAATAGAAATCTCGTGAGCTCCGTTAGAGAAAGAAAACAAAAGACTACTTTAAGGTACTGTAGTGAACTTGTTCTTTATTTTTATTGGTGTTAAACCTACTGTATTCCAACTTCTCTATGGTTTATAAACTTTTTACTAGCCATAGATTCATCAAAATAAGCAAACAACACACGCAAAACAGAATCTGTCAAAAACAGAACAGTCTGTAGTAATCTGTTACTAACGCAAACTTCTGGAACCCAAAAAATTCTACCAAAATTAGACGACCTGGGAAATTTGTTTATTGATCAGTAGCAATTGTAATGACTATTTTATCACGTTCTGGTGATTTTTGACAATTCGGTCACTGAGCGAAAGATTTTGGAAATTACAGCAAGATCAAATAACTATCTTCCAAGAAGATCTAATAGGTTTAACTTGGCACAAACACTAATTAAAAGATAAAACCACATCTAAAAAGAATCTAGATGGATTATTTATTCCTAAACATAACAAAAAACAAAAAACACAAAATAAAATTGGGTTGCCTCCCAACAAGCGCTATCGTTTAACGCCCCTAGCTAGGCATAAAAGCAAGGATAGATCTAGGTATTGCCATCTTTGGTAGGCAATTCTTCAATGAGGCATCCACCTCCATTAGAATTTTCTTTCTTTCTAGTGATTATCAAACTTTTAGGCATAAGATCGAAAAATTCATTCGTGGCAAATGGTTCCTTAATGATTGTAAAAAGATCGGGGTGATTACTTATAGATTTAAGATCCGCATTTTCCTTACTAGATGATTCACCCTTATTTTTAGGAACATACATAAACTTGGAAATTTTAGTGGGAGGACTAGGAGTACTTTTTACGGAAGAAAAAGCAGTTCCCAAGTTGGTAACGATACCCTCAAGTTTATCGATTCGAGTAGAGTCTAGATTTATTTTTTCATTAACCATGGGTTCCTTCTCCTTAATATTTTTCAAAGTCATTCCTACCTTAGATCCATATTGAGTAATATGATTATGAATCTTTTTATCTAGATTTTCAATGGATTCAATGGTAGCAACTTTTTTTTCAATAATTTCAAGCCTTTGCATAACATGTTCCAAGGTTAACACAGTTCCATTAACCAAAAGGGGAGGTGAGCCAAATAAATCTATTAAAACATTATAGGAATCAAAAGTATGGCTACCCAAAAAATTCCCTCTGGTAATGGTATCAAGGATATATCTATACCAAGGATTAGCACCTACATAAAAATTGCGAAGAAGGAATGAAGTAGATTGCTTCCTAGTAGATCTATTTTGAGCATTGCAAATTCTATACCAAGCATCTTTTAGATTTTCTCCCTCCCTTTGTTTAAAATTTAGCACTTCATTCTCGGGAGATAACGGAGAAGATAAGGAATTCGACATAGCGACAGGTAAGCAAACTAACACACGAGCAAACAAAAGGCAAAGGGAAAAAGAGGAGGGGATTGGGAAAGAGAGGGCGAATAAAACAGCAAGGGTGAAGTGGGGGAGAGGAAAACAAGAGGCAAATGGCAAATAATGTAATGCGAGAGATAGAGATTGTGATGGGTACTTGGTATGTCGACTTTTGCGTAGGCTTCCCCAGCAATGGCGCCAGAAATGGCTCGTTGACGGGAGAATAAATCTTGACTTGACTTGGCGTAGGCCTCCCCGGCAATGGCGCCAGAAATGGCTCGTTGACGGGAGAGTAAATCTTGACTTGACTTGGCGTAGGCCTCCCCGACAATGGCGCCAGAAATGGCTCGTTGACGGGAGAGTAAATCTTGACTTGACTTGGCGTAGGCCTCCCTGGCAACAGCGCCAGAAATGCTTCTTGCTACGTCTCGATCTAGCGTTGGTTTTCCCCGAAGAGGAGGGGGGTGATGCAGCACAGTAGCGTAAATATTTCCCTCAGTTTTTGAGAACCAAGGTATCAATCCAGTAGGAGATCACGCGCAAGTCCCTCGTACCTACACAAAATGGTAGCAACTCGCAACCAACGCTTAGGGGTTGTCAATCCCTTCACGTTCACTTACGAGAGTGAGATCTGATAGAGATAATATTTTTGGTATTTTTGGTATAAAGATGCAAAGTGAAAAAGTAAAAGCAAAACAAGTAAAATAAAGTAATGGAGATTGATATGATGAGAATAGACCCGGGGGCCATAGGTTTCACTAGTGGCTTCTCTCAAGAGCATAGATATTCTACGGTGGGTGAACAAATTACTGTTGAGCAATTGATAGAATTGAGCATAGTTATGAGGTTATCTAGGTATGATCATGTATATAGGCATCACGTCCATGACAAGTAGACCGACTCCTGCCTGCATCTACTACTATTACTCCACTCAACGACCGCTATCCAGCATGCATCTAGAGTATTAAGTTAAAAACAGAGTAACGCCTTAAGCAAGATGACATGATGTAGAGGAATAAATTCATGCAATATGATAAATACCCCATCTTGTTATCCTCGATGGCAACAATACAATACGTGCCTTGCAACTCTTTCTGTCACTGAGTAAGGACACCGCAAGATTGAACCCAAAGCTAAGCACTTCTCCCATTGCAAGAACTACCAATCTAGTTGGCCAAACCAAATGGATAATTCGAAGAGACTTGCAAAGATAACTCAATCATACATAAAAGAATTCAGAGAAGATTCAAATATTATTCATAGATAAGTTGGATCATAAACCCACAATTCGTCAGTCTCAACAAACACACCGCAAAAGGAAGATTACATCGAATAGATCTCCACGAGAGAGGGGGAGAACATTGTATTGAGATCCAAAAAGAGAGAAGAAGCCATCTAGCTACTAGCTATGGACCCGAAGGTCTGAAGTAAACTACTCACACTTCATCGGAAGGGCTATGGTGTTGATGTAGAAGCCCTCCGTGATGGATGCCCTCTCCGGCGGAGCTCCGGAACAGGCCCCAAGATGGGATCTCGTGGATATAGGAAGTTGCGGTGGTGGAATTAGGTTTTTCGGTCCCTCTTTGGTCTATTGGAGGTACGTAGGTATATATAGGAGTAAGGAGCACGTCGGTGGAGCTCCGAGGGGCCCACGAGGCAGGGGGGCGCGCCCAGGGGGGTGCGCCCTCCACCCTCGTGACCTCCCCGGAAACTTCTTGGAGTAGGGTCCAAGTCTCCTGGATCACGTTCGGTGAGAAGATCACGTTCCCGAAGGTTTCATTTCGTTTGGACTCCGTTTGATATTCTGTTTCCTCGAAATACTGAAATAGGCAAAAACAACAATTCTGGGCTGGGCCTCCGGTTAATAGGTTAGTTCCAAAATAATATAAAAGTGGAAAATAAAGCCCAATATAGTCCAAAATAGTAGATAAAGTAGCATGGAGCAATCAAAAATTATAGATACGTGGGAGACGTATCATGCATAGATGCTATGCATGAGTAAAACATAATTTTGTTGTAGGAACTGATGCTGATGTTGCTACCCTCCCTTGTTTATTTGGATTTAGCGGGATAGTGGGATGAAGCGGCCTGGACAAACTTTACTTTTCCATGCACAAGAGACATGTTCGGCGCTTGACATGTAACTTGTATTGCATAAAATGGCTCATGAGTGTTTGTCTCTCCCACTATAGTTAAAATCTGATTTAATAAAGGTTGTCTTGAAAAGGTTAAAAGACAACTTGTATATCATCGTTATGGCTTTGCGTAGGTAAGAACGGTTCTTATACGTCGCCCTTAGAAGTCACATAACGATCTGCAAGAACAAAGTAGATGATGTCTAACTTGTTTTTGCAGGGCATGTGATGTCGTATGGCCAAGATATGATGTGATATATGTGATGTATGAGATGATCATGTTTTGTAATTGATAGAGGCGAAGGTGTCCCGATGTTTCAATGAGATAGATGTCGTTTTCTGTGGGAGTCTACCTTGATGATCTAACTACGAACGTGCAAGACGTCGCGCCTTAGCAATTGCTAAACCAACTGCCGAGGGGTTATTGACCATGCTGGAGCATGATCAACCATACCACGAGGGTCTATTTCCTGTGAGCAAACGAAGAACAAGCAAGAAACTGAGATTGCAATCTGGATATTGCGAATATAAGAGGAAAGATTTATTGATGAAAGTGGTGTTCTATGACGTCTTGGTCTGATCGTTGAACACAAACGAAGTACGCGAAGTTGCAGCTATGGCAAACTTTTAATATAAACAAAACCCAAAATCTAAACGACGCCCTAAGGGCTATATATATGGAGGAAGAAGGGGGAATTTCGTGACCCTTGGAGGAGGGGTCTGAAACCAACCTTAACTCTTGTTTCCCCACACATACGGACTCTAAAAATAGCCTATACTCAAGTATTTCGAAATTACATGGGCCTGACCCAATAATAAGGTGACACAACACCTATAATAGCCTCTGTACGAAATTTAGCAAGTGGCATCTTGTATATTTTGTCAAAGCCTTCTTGCACTCATTATGATGGCTTCAAAGTCCTGAAATCATCACTTGAAACTCCATTCTTGTTCCCCTTGCACATGCCATCATCTCCATGCTTGAACTTGCTCCAAGGTTCATCTTTCTTGTCCAAGTTAGGCCCATCATTTGTAAGCAAAACAAATGTATCCAATTTAGGCAGCATCATATTCTCATGAACATAAGAATCGTTACCAAGAAACAAAAGTACCTGGTAATTCAATTAGCATGCACGAGCTCTAGTAATTGGTCCAGTATGTATAGCGGCAGGGTCTGTGGGTGTAACAATGGTATTGATGTCCTCATCATCCTCTCCTTCTTGAAATGAAGTCGCCTCGACGGAAGCTCATCTTCCTCACCCAAATAAGGCTTCAAATCTGTAATGTTAAAAGTGGGACTAACCCCAAAATCTGCAGGCAACTCAAGTTTATATGCAGTATCATTTATTTTCTCTAACAACTTAAAAGGACTATCAACATGTGGCATTAGCTTTGATTTGCACAAATCAGGAAATCTATCCTTACGCAAATGTAACCAAACAAGATCTCCAAGTGCAAACAGAACATGTTTTCTACCCTTATCTCCAACAAGTTTATATTTAGAATTCATATGCCCAATGTTGTCCTTGTTAACTCATGCATTTTTAGATCAATTCACCATGTTCTTTAGCATCAAAATTAACCTTCTTCGAAGATGGAAGAGGCAACAAATCAATAGGCGCACGAGGTAGAAAACCGTACACAATCTCAAAAGAGCACATCTTAGTAGTAGAATGCAATGAACGATTATAAGCAAATTCAATATGAGGCAAGAATTATTCCCACATTTTCTTGTTATTCTTCAAAACAACCCTAAGTATAGTAGACAATATTCTATTGACTACTTCAGTTTTTCCATCAGTTTGGGGGTGACAAGTAGTACTAAAAAGCAGTTTAGTCCCCAACTTAGCCCATAAACATCTCCAAAAGTGGCTAAAAAATTTAGTTCCACGATATGAAACAAAAATATTTGGCACACCATGCAAGCGAATAATTTCACGAAAGAACAAATCATCAACATTAGCAGCAGCATCGCTTTTATGACATGGTATGAAGTGTGCCATTTTTGAAAATCTATCCATGACAACAAATATGATATCCCTCTCCTTCTTTTCTCGAGGTAATCCTAAAACAAAATCCATAGATATATCCTCCCATGGAACACTAGGTACAGGAAAAGGCATATATAAACCATGAGGATTGAGTCACGACTTAGCTTTTTGACATGTAGTGCAGCAAGCAAAAAAATGCTCAACATCCCATCTCATCTTTGGCCAAAAGAAATGTGTAGCAAGTACGTCCTCTGTCTTCTTCACGCCAAAGTGTCCCATTAATCATCCTCCATGCGCCTCCTACAACAACAGAAGACGAACAGAGCTAGCTGGAATGCATAGCTTGTTAGCACGTAACACAAATCCATGATTAAGGACAAACTTTTTCCATGTTCTTCCTTCTTTACAATTCTTACATCTTTAAAATTAGCATCATGCACATATTGATCTTTGATGGTCTCCAAACCAAATATTTTAAAGTTAAGTTGTGAAAGCATAGTATAACAATGAGACAATGCATCACCAATAACATTTTCTTTACCCTCCTTGTGTTTAATGACATAAGGGAAATTCTCAATGAATTCAACCCATTTAGCATGTCGATGGTTCAGTTTTGCTTGAATTTTAATATGTTTCAAAGAGTCATGTTCAGAATGTATAATAAATTCTTTGGGCCATAAATAATGTTGCCATGTTTTTAAGGTCTGAACAAGAGCATATAATTCTTTATCATAAGTAGAATAGTTCAGACTCGGCCCAATGAATTTTTCAGAAAAGTGTCACACCCTGATTTTCATGCCACAACACTTAAGCTAATGAATCATGATAAAATGTGGTTTGACAAAAACTTTTGAGTGTTTTGGACATTGCCTTGATTGCATTTTGTGTGTTTTTTGCAAGTGCTCTAAAAATCAAATAAATCCTCCAACTCCTATACTTCATCTCCTTGCTCCAAACTCTTGAACCAATGATCATGCCATGTGTATAGGACATAAAAATAATTTCTTACAAAAATAATTTGGCCAAATAGTATTTTCAAAAATTAGTTTTCCAAAAACCCCTGAATTGAGGTTTGTACTGCAAGTACTTAATTCAGGGCAGTAAAAATCTTTCCAAAAATATATTTGACTCCTATTAGATATAGGACACCCAGAAAACACAAAAATATAATTTTAAAAGTTATTTTCCTATTTTATTTAAAGGCTTTTTCTTAAGTCCAGAAATGGTTTTTAATAGGTAAAAATTATTTTAATTATTTAAAAAATATTTGGGAAAAACCTAGGGAAACTCAGTGGACATATATTGTCCATATATAAGAGTTTCAACACATGGTCATGTTCAAAATATTTGTCAAATCCCTCAAAAAACCCTTTTTGGATATTTCAAGATTTTGAAATATTTACAAAGGAAATGTTCCCAAAAAAATTCCAAGAAAATTCTAGCATGTCACATATGACATGTTTGATGATCTTGCCAATCTCATGTCATGGAGAACAGTATAACCCCATGAAACCCTCTCAGAACCACTTTTGTCCTTTTTGAAGTTTGAACAACTCTGCACTGCCAAACATGTCCAAATACTCTCAAACCTGGTTCACATCCTCAAATGGTGTAATAATGCATCTATACCAAATGGAACAAGTTGGAGAGAATGTTATCTTGATCAAAGTGCCCCAAAATCCTCTCTGCCCAAAACCAAATATGAACAAGTTTACATTGGCAACTTTCCCCTTTTGATCTCAAATTTTGTGGACATTTTCAGAATCTCAAATTATGACACTACACTAAGTGGTGCATCAAGGACAATAGATTTGCATGACTAAATCTTGAAAAGTCCATTTCTGCTAATTTCTAGGGTTTACGAAAGTTGCATTGGCAACTTTGCCCAAATGAGCTCAAAATTGGTGGAAGGCCCTAATTATATGTGACATTTCACCCTGTGGAGTCTCATGGCAAATGGAAATCATCTACTTTCCCAAAACACCATCAAACACCTTCTGGCAGAAATTTAAAATGCATGTTTTGGCAATTTCCACTAATCTCCATGAGCTCAACTTTTTCCCATAGCCTCATCTGCTCCTCCTCTACCTCCTTCATGCTTGGCTGCCCAAGGATCAATGATTAAGGGGGGCAGAGACCCAATTTTCCTCTCTAGACAGCCACTTTCCCCTCCCTTTCTCATCTCTCTCCCACTCCTGGCAAGTTCCAGAGCATCCAATGCCACTTTCCCATTGTTTACTCTCCCCTGCAGCTTCCAGACACAAGTGGACGCGCGAGTGCGCGCGGAAAAACTGCGGATGCCGGCCAAAGAAGCGCTCTGGAGCGCGAGGCAGAGCAGGAGACCGTTGACGCCGCGTCCCCCGACCACCTCGAGTCTCCCCCTTGCGCCAGTCGAGGTGCCTCGACGTCCGCAACACGCCACCGTGCAAGCCCCCTTGTCTCTCCCTCTCTCTCACCTCCTGCGGCGCGTGCCCAGAGCCGCCCGGCTCGGCTAATGCATGGCCTCGCACGCGCGAGCACCAGAGCCTTGCCCCACTCCTCCTCTCTCTTCCTTGCGCCCCACTCAACTCCCACAGACGCCGTAGACAGCCCCTCGCGCTCACTCCTGGCCTCCTGAGCTGTTGCCACGGCCACCCGTGTGCCGCGTCCATGGTGAGCCACGGGTCGGCTACTTAAGGCCGCCCCCGAGCCCCCTCTCTACTCCTTTGGCCCTCTCTCCCTCCAGTGCATCCCTTGGACCAATCCGCACCTCCTCCCGTGCCCTCCAACCTCGTCCATGGCCGGAGCCGAGCCACCGAACACCGCCTAAATTCTCATCGTCCGGGCCCCCTCCTCCCCACCTATGGGTTACCTTGCATCTCTACTGCCCCGCGGAGCTCCCCCGCACTCCGGTTACTCCTCTCGACGGCCGGAGCGCCGTGTCCGCCATCGCCGTCGGCCATGTCCGCCACGGACGGTGCTCTCCTTGACTAGGTCCTCCCCGGCATGCATGCGACCAGTGGCTGGAAGCGCCTCTCTGCACTGGTCACGCCGGTGGGCAGAACGTCACCGGGGGCGCTCTGTAGCCCCGGCAATCGCCGGCGGGAGCCGCTCCTCCTCGCGTCCAGAGCGCGTGCGGGAGGTGGAAGAAGACCTACCACTGGGGCCCGCACGACAGCGACCTAGCAGGCGGGCCCGTCCGTTTAAGTGGATACGGCTCCAGCAGATCCGCTTCCCCCGCGCGGAAGCGTACTCAGCGAGGACGCCTTCGGCGTCGCCCTGTCGTCCGCGTGGCCGAGCCGCTGGGCCGGCCCAGTGCGCTGCGGCGCTGTGCTGCGCTCGGTGCGCGGTATAGGTATAACCCCCCCACTTCCTTTGTCTTTTCCTTTTCCAGAAATTTGTAAAATCTCCCAAATATTCATATTAACTCCAAATCAAATGATTCAAATTTCTGGTGACTCCATAAATCATGATCTACCTGTTGGTGCAGCATGCACATTTTTCTAGAACAATTTTCCTCACACAAATTAAATAAAATCCCATTTTCCATTTCTGTGATAAACTTTAGAAAATCACAGAGGGCTCAAATTTGATCCAAATGCCATGATTCAAATTTCTAGATGCTCCTGAGTTTATAACTTAGGTCATGAACATTTTTATTAATACTTTCTGTGCCACACAATATAATGAGCCATTTCTTCATATTTGTCAACTTTGCAAATTCATAGGAAATTCATTTGAACTCCAAATCTAGTGAAACCAACTCCTAGATGCTTCTAAAATCATGATTTGTTAAATGGGTGCCTTTGCTCATTTTTCAAAAATATATTTCTGTACACTTCTTGCAAATCCATAAACCCCTTTATTCCATCATGTTGAAATGTTCAGAAATATTCACTAATCCAATTCCAATGAAACCACCCTGGTTATTTTTCATATGACCAGGGAAGTCCTAGAAAAGTCAAATCCATATTTTTTAGAGCACTTTTATTTTCTGCCTTGTTGTGTTGCTTATTATGATTATTTCGACGTTAGTTGATGAAGTAGACGGAGTACTTGGAGAAGGACCAGAAGATCTCAAGACTCTAATGAACCAGGCAAGCAGCCCTTTGACCATTTCTATGAAACCCTTTTTATGCATGTCATATAGCACTTTATTAGTGTTGCATCGAAATCATGATGAGATGGTAACCACTTTGATGGGTTGCCTCTATTACTTCCTCGTTGATACTTGCATTGTGCATGACCCTACCTCCTTATGAGGGTTATGCCGGTGGGAGTAGATAGGATGCTAAAGTAGTGCTACGCAAAAAAGGGACGGGAATATGCATGGTGATGGAGACATAGTATTTTCAAAAGACTTTTCGGAAACCCCATCGGGTGACACTTATGCCCGGGGGAGATGATGAGTTGGGGTAACCACTTGATGACAAAGTGGTGTATCGAGGCAAGTGTGTGTGTGTTGTTTTTCAAAACGGATTGGTTTAAGTTGCGACCGTTATTCCAACCTTACATGCGCAACCACTCTACCCTTGTATGGGAAAGGGCATTATTGATTACCTAGGCCGATACTAGCTTGGAGCCTGCATTACTAGTGACGGGAGAGTTGTTGGTGCGCTCTCTCGGGACGGGGTCGTGCCAGGTAGGGCGGCCCTGACTATTTTCACAGGGCACCGGATACACCGTTGTGTCCCCTCTCGGATGTTACGATCTCGAGTGAGTCTCGTATGATGTACATCGTGAGGATACGGAACAACGAGTGGACTCCTTGATAGTGTCGTCTAGGGAAAGATAGTGATCGGGTGCTTACCCCGGGTACTTGAGGTATCGCGGGTCGTGGATGACACGAAAGTTCCCCGGATCTTGTGGGTAAAGTGTGCAACCTCTGCAGAGTGTAAAACTATTCGAATAGCCGTGTCCACGGTCAAGGACAGTTGGGTAACTGCTCTTGGGCTACGTCCACTTGTTTACAAACAAGTGTGTGTGGGAAGAACTACTTGGGTCAAGTCAAAGGACTTGACATGGATGAGTTGAGATGAGCCCACTCCCTTTATGTTGATATCTGTAACCTGTCCTCTTGGTTACTTGAATTCTCCTGATGCATGTCTTACAAGTTGTTGAACATGTCATTGCACTCAAAACTAGCTTTCCGCAAAAATTTACCTATATCATGCATTGTTATATCTTGAACCAAAACATGGGTTGCTTGCGAGTACATTCAAAGTACTCATTGGCTTGCCACTGGTTATTTTATTGGCCAGGCATGAAAGAATAGGATATAATGAAGAGTACCTTGGTGACGAACATGCGAGCTAGGATGCTTCCCAGTCAGAATGCCTGTAGGGTTAAGGCAGATGGCATTGGTTCAAGTTGTTATTGAAGATTTCCACTGCGATGATACACTCAAGACTTGACCATAATGGTCCTACTTGTGTAAAACGGTATGTATGGATGTAAGACTCTTGTTATTCAGCTTCTGTGTGTTCAGTGAGCATTGATCTCTGGGATCACTGTACACGTGCATTCGGTGATCTCGACTTATGAGTTGGGGTCCCCACAAAAAGTATGCAAGAAGTTTGCCATCTTGTAATAACACACCTCCTAATCCAATTCCACTAGCATCACATTCAAGCTCAAAAGTCTTATTAAAATCAGGAAGTTGGAGTAAAGGAGCATGTGTTAACTTATCTTTGAATACCATGAAGGCTTCTTCCTGTGCGGTACCCCAAACAAAAGGCACATCCTTCTTTGTAAGCTCATTGAGAGGTGCAGCAATGGTGCTGAAATCTCTCACAAAATGACTATAAAACCCGTGAGGCCAAGAAAACTCCTCACTTGTGTGACCATTTTGGGCTGCGGCCAACTCTCAATTGCTTCAATCTTGACTTTATCAACTTCGATGCCCTATGGACTAACAACATAGACAAGAAAAGATACTCGGTCGGTGCAAAAGGTGCACTTCCTAAGGTTACCAAACAAACGTGCATCACGTAGAGCAATAAAAACAACACATAAATGTTCCAAATGTTCTTCCAAAGATCTTCTATAAATCAGTATATCATCAAAATAGACTACCACAATTCGTCCAATGGAAGCACATAAAACTTCGTTAATTAATATCATGAAAGTACTAGGTGCATTAGTTAACCCAAAAGGCATGACTAACCACTCATATAATCCAAACTTAGTTTTAAATGCTATTTTCCATTCATCTCCCAATTTCATACGAATTTGATGGTATCCACTATGCAAATCAACTTTGGAGAATATTGTAGAGCCACTCAATTCATCAAGCATATCATCTAGCCTAGGAATAGGATGACGATAACGAATAGTGATATTATCAATGCCTCTACAATCAACACACATACGCGATGTACCATCCTTTTTTGGCACTAGTATAGTAGCAACATCACAAGGACTAAGAGATTCACATATATAACCTTTGTTGAGCATCTCCTGTACTTGACGCATAATCTCCTTCATCTCCTCTAGATTGGTACAGTATGACGCACGGTTTGGCAGTGAAGCACCAGGAATTAAGTCAATCTGCTGCTCAATCCCTTGAATAGGTGGTAATCCCGGTGGTATGTCTTGTGGAAAGACGTCAGCGAACTCCTGCAAAATGTTAGTGACAACATGAGGCAAAGAGGAAGGCAAGTCCTCAAATGAAAATAATGCCATAACAAATAGATTTGTTGCAATCTAGATCATCAATATTAGATTTGGTGGCAAGTAAACATCCACTTTTCAATTTAATTTCAGAAGCAACACTAGATGGTTTGTTATTTGGTTTCATTTGTTGCTCAAATTGTTTTGCCACTATCTGATTTTCATTCTTATTTTTCTCCTGTTTTGCTTTACTAGCTCAATTAATATCATCTTTCAAAATGGAATTAGGAGTCATAGGAAGCAAAGTAATATGTTTATCCTTATGAACAAGAGTATACTGATTGTTTCTACCATGGTGTACAGAATTTTTATCGAATAGCCATGGTTTGCCAAGTAATAAGGAACATGCTTGCATGGTACTACATCACAATCAGCGTAATCAGCATATGTAGCGATATTAAAATGCACATGAACAGTACATGTTACCTTAACCTTGCTGCTGTTATTGAACCATTGGATGTAGTAAGGTTGCAGATGTGGTCTTGTGGGGAGAGATAGCTTCTCCACCATCTCCATGCTTGCCAAGTTGTTGTGGCCCCCTCCATCTATGATGACGCGAATAGAACATTCCTTCACAACTCCCTTTGTGTGAAACAAATTTTGCCTTTGATTTTCCTCAGCTTGTGTGACCTACACACTCAAAACACGTTGAGAAACTAAACTCTCATACTAGTCAGCATCTTCAGCAGCCATGTATTGTGTCTAATGTTCAGAATCATCTCCACCGTGTTCTTCACATGCAATAAGAGCCAAAGTCTCCTCATCATAGTCACTAGCGGACTCATACCCACCATCCTCAGTAACAATCATCACACGTGGAGATGGACATTTGCTCGCATTGTGACCTCCATGTAGCACCCAAGATGAGATTCTATCCCAATCACGTGATGAATTCATGATTGGGGCACAAACGCATAGACATACAAGATAGAGGCTTACACTCACCACAAGTTACAACATTCATACAACAATACATCAATACATAGCAACCATCATACAAAAGAGAAGGATCCCGCTACGGATGAAATCAAACAAAAAAGAAGAACGACATCCACCCTGCTAATCCCAGGTTCCCTGACCCAGAACCTATCCCTTGATCGAAGAAGAAGCAGAAGAAGAATTCCAAAACAAGCAAGCATCGCTCTCTCGTCAGATCATCACATTACATGTACCTGCAACTGTTGTTGTAGTAAACTGTGAGCCACGAGGACTCCACAATCCCATTACCATGGGTATAAAGACTAGCAAAGCTTAATGGGTATGGAAAGGATAAGTGGTGAGGTTGCAGCAGCACTAAGCATTGTATGGTGGCTAACTTGCAAGTACAAGAATAAGATGAGAATCTACGCAACGGTCGCAAACTAGTAATGATCAAGAAGTGATCCTGAACTACTTACATTCAAACATAACCCCACCACGTTCTCTTCCCGAACTCACTCGAAAAGAGACGGTCACGGCTACACACGCGGTTGGTCTATTTTTAATTTGAATCTGGTGTCAAGTTCTCTACAACCGGATATTAAAAAGTTCTCATCTGCCACATAACCGGAGGAACGATTCTTGAAAGTTTAAACCCTGCAGGGGTGTTATGGTGATTCCAAAGTTAATGGAATATTTTAATATAGCTCCCTAATAATATTGGAGACTTTTATATGTTGTAAAGAGAAATCAGCATGTGCATTTCCCTCGATTTAAATGGACCAAAGATCCATGAAATTTATTTAGCTGAGTTTTAAAAAGGCTTGCATGATGACATGATGCAATGCAAATGAAGCTAAGATGAATGCAACGAACAAATAAATAACGCAGCTGACACGCAAAGCATGGAAGGCATCTGGAGCGTCGGTCTCGGGTCATTACAACACTCCCCCACTTACAAGAGACCTCGTCCCGAGATCTAAGGATGGCACCGGAGAGAAGCGGAAGAGGAAGAGGTAAAACAAAGTTGCTTCTTTGACAAACGAGTGAAACCACAGAACCTTGAGTGGTTGAACAACTTGAAAGAAATAATACAACAAAGATGAACAAAGTTGAAAACACTCAGTTAGAAAAGAGGAACAAGCAACATTACGAGAAGCTTGTAGGTTGAAAGACATAAGAAAAGGGGTACAATGTACAAGAAGTACATGCAAGCACTCCGGTTGAAACGAGATGTACAAGGAACGATAAAGATCAATTACGACAACACTCCGGTTGGAAATGGAAGGCATAGAATATGAACCTGGCAAAATGAAAGCACTTGGATGAGACTCCGGTTAAAAGAGGAATGATAGACAGAACACACTGGTTAAATGGATAAGCAATAAATGAACATGCTCTTGACAAACAAGATGGTGGGTCGAAGAGAGCAACATCATAATGCCTCCGGAAAAAGAATAGAAGCTCAATCATTGAAAAGAAAAAGAACGGAGTAGAAAATGCCAACTTCTACCACATTTAAATTAGAAAAGCATCCTTATGAAGAAGGGTTGAACGGAGTTGTTGAAAAATCAACAACAAAAGAATAAACTTGTTGTGGGCTTATGGAAAATATCTCAAAATTTGAGGTGAAATTCTGCCACTAACGGAAACAATTAATTGGTCGAGATCAACAAAAGATGAAAAAAAAACTCCTCTCGCTGAGAGGATAAGAGAATACTTGGATCATTGATAAGAACCACAAATAGCAACATTCCCAATGGAAGGCTTTAGGTGAAATCTATACCAATATAACTCCAGGGAAGAAAATAAATGGGTTTAAATATCTCATTTCTGACAACTTGTGAATCATGAAACATGAAGGAAATTGTCAAAAATGACATAACACCACCTCAGAAGATAATGTATAAAGAATTGCATTTTAGAATGCACGATGAATAATTCTTGATCTCCTCCAACAAGGATGTTGACGAACACTAGAAGAAGGAATGAAATATTTGATGAACCACCATGTAGAGCCTTCGTGAGAACTCCAGTAATAAAAGGATGATGAGAAAGAAGTGAAGGATGAAAAGAATAAGATTGAAGCCTTGTAATGATTTAGATGAAGCTTCGTGATGATATAATTGAGAACTTGAGACCCTGGAAAGAAAAGGATGAAACACTTGATCCGGGAATTTTGACGAGCCTCCGGGATAAGGAATTAAATCACCTCGCGGAAATAAGAATAAGATTTGGCATAATACTTATCCATCATCAACTTAAATTGATGACAAGCAACGGATTTGGCATAATACTTATTCTCGTCGAGAAGGATTAAGAAGAGATACAGTGCAAACTTGGGGAAAACTTCACCAAACCACCGGTATAATTTTGGGAAGAACAAATGAATTGATATGATAAAGAGAAGAGGAATCTTGAAAGAACCACCGTAAAAATTGAATATGATTGAGGAAAAGAGAACGAAACATGGGAAGAATTAGAGAACGAACGAAGATACTTGAGTGAATTTAGATATAGGAGAATGAAGAGATGACAAGCTAGTAGAGAATACTTGAGCGATGCACCGGTAAGATTGGGAAAACGAGAGCTAAAAGCTGAGAATGAGTAATATTCAGAAATGATGGCCTTCGGATGATCGAGAAAGTAAAGCAAATCCTGAAGTGCTTTAGATGGGTATGAAAAGAATTTCTCACAATGAAAACTAATTATGAGGATGGCATCAAGCTAGCACCACGAATCTTCAAGAGAACGGAGCATGATTTAGAGGGAAACTCTTCTTCAGTCTTCAAAAGCTGAGAATGACGATGAGAAACACCACCATGACTTGTTGAGGTACTCCAGAATGAAGAACAGAAAGGTTAAACCAGCAATGAAAGGAATTGGAAAGATCTTGGAGAAAGACATATGACTGGTGATAATTCATTCTTACGTCAAACTTTGAAAAGAGTTAGAGAACAACTCCGAAAAAACTAGAAGAGTTAGGTAAGATCCTGGGAAAAGACCTGTGGGTTAGGTCCCACTCAAAAGAAACACCGTTGGAAAAGATTGCTTGACAAGAGAGATTACACCTGTTGAATTAAATGGCTTGAATGATATAACAACCTCGAAATAGCTTGAACGTATTGATAATGGAGACACACATCTTCTGAGATATCTTCAACACTCCGGAACCCTTGAATAGCGAGAAGTGAATGATTAAGAGGTCCACCGGCATGAGAAAGCATTTGAAAGGAGGAAAGGGATATGATCAACACCGAAAGCTTGAATTGAATCCACCGGAAAATAGTATGAGAATGAATAACGATGAACTTGAAGCTTCCTTAGCATCTTTATGAGAATCACCAGGTAAGAACTTTGAAGGAAAAGAATGAAGAGACTTCACATCAGTAACATGGATACTTGATTAAGAAATCCGAGTCCTCGAAGAAAAGGGTGGTGTAACACCCACAATGCGGCTATATCTCCCACGTGTCGGGGCACGACTTAGAGGCATAGACGCATGGTAGTTTTGTCGCAAGAGGGGTAATCTTCACACAATCCCATGTACTAAATAGAAATGGATAAAGAGTTGGCTTACAATCTCCACTTCACATAATACATAAATAATCCATACTTCATCCAAAGTACAAACAAAGGTCCAACTACGGAACCAAAATAAAGGAAGACAACCCCAAATGCTAGATCCCTGATCGTCCAAACTAGGCTCCACTACTGATCATCCGGAAAAGAAACATAGTATCGACCCAGATCCTCGTCGAACTCCCACTTGACTTCGGTAGCATCACCTGCACTGGCATCATCGGCACTTGCAATTGTTTGGAAGTATCCGTGAGTCACGAGGACTTAGCGATCTCACACCTGCGAGATCAAGACTATTTAAGCTTATGGGTAGGAGATGGTAGTGAGGTGGAGCTGCAACAAGCACTAAGCATATATGGTGGCTAACATACACAAAAAAGAGCGAGAAGAGAAGCAACGCACGGTCGAGAAGCTAGAAGTGATCCTGAATCTACTTACGTTCAGACATAACACAAGAACCGTGTTCACTTCTCGGACTCCGCTGAAAAGAGACCATCACGGCTACACAAGCGGTTGATACATTTTAATTAAGTTAAGTGTCAAGTTCTCTACAACCGGATATTAACAAATTCCCATCTGCCACATAACTGCGGGCACGGATCTCAAAAGTTTATTACCCTGCAGGGGTGTACCAACTTAGCCCATCACAAGCTCTCACGGTCAACGAAGGACATTCCTTCTCCTGGGAAGACCCGACCAGTCTCGGAATCCCGGTTACAAGACATTTTGACAATGGTAAAACAAGACCAGCAAGACCACCCGACTGTGCCGACAAATCCCGATAGGAGCTGCACATATCTCGTTCTCAGGGCACACCGGATGAGCAATCCGTACAACTAAAACCAGCCCTCAAGTTTCCCCGAGGAGGAGCTGCATTGGGCTCTAGTTTGACCAACACTCAGAGGAGCACTGGCCAGGGGGGGGGGGTTTAAAATAAAGATGACCCTCGGGCTCGCGAAAACCCAAGGGAAAAGGCTTAGGTGGCAAATGTTAAAACCAAGGTTGGGCCTTGTTGGAGGAGTTTTATTCAAAGCGAACTGACAAGGGGTGCCCATAACACCCAACCGCGTAAGGAATGCAAAATCAAGGAACATAACGCCACTATGACGGAAACTAGGGGGAACAAAACACCAGGCATAAGGCCGAGCCTTCCACCCTTTACCAAGTATATAGGTGCATTAAAGTAAATAAGATATAATAATGATATCCCAACAATATCCATGTTCCAACATGGAACAAACTTCAACTTCACATGCAACTAGCAACGCTATAAGAGGGGCTGAGCAAAAGCTGTAACATAGCCAAACAACGGTTTGCTAGGAAGGTGGGTTAGAGGCATGAGATGGCAATATGGGAGGCATGATATAGCAAGTGGTAGGTACCGTGACATGGCGATAAAACGAACAAGTAGCAAGTAAAGATAGAAGTCATTTCGAGGGTATGGTCATCTTGCCTACAAAGTTCTCAGATTCGTCGAAAGCTTGATCCTCGATAGCGTACTCAACAAGTTCCTCATTCACATACTCGTCTCCCGGCTCTACCCAAAGCAAGAACACAAGCAAAGGACTAACAATCAATCATGGTGCAATGCACAAGCAACATGATGCAATACATGGCATGATATGCAAGATATGATATGCAATGCATAGGCGTGCTTCAGAAGGGAAAGGATGATCAAAGCATCAACTTGGCAAACCAAGTATGCCGCTGGAAAGATGAGATGATTTCAGTTGAAATCAATATAAAGATCACCGGAAACGGATGCACGGTTTGCAAATGGCAAGCAAAACAAGAATGACACAATTCTGCGATTAACATCACGATGCCATCTCGAATGCAACAATAAACTAATCTACTACATTCCAACATAGCAACAAAGCATATGGCAGTGATGTACAAAAGATGCTTGACAAAACATGAGCACTAAGCTACGGGTAAAACACACTAGAACAGGTTCAAACAAGCATGGCAAAAGTGCAAAAGATATCAGCTTCACAGACTTTGTGAAAATACTAACATGTCAAAACAACATCAGGAAGCACTGTTTAGAGCAAACAAACAACATGATACAAGAACATATCATAGAACACCAAGGTATGTAATGATTCTACTAAAAGCATAGAACAAAACTCCCTTACTGAACATGAGCCAAAAAGGCACAAAAGATATGATGGCACCCATGTAAACATAGCCAGTTTTATTAACAGTTTCAGACTTAGAAGAAAAACAGAGCATGGCATAAACAAAATTATGATAGCAACTTTGCGATCTCATTCCACTCACCACCAAGTATTAAATGATAACATAAGCATACAAATAGCAAGAAGACATGTTCATGAAGCTAACCATGGCAAGAGCAATTTCATAGGATGCATGGATCACTAGCAACAACCATGGTAATATTGATTCACATGTTAACATTCTGCCAGGACCATTTTTTAGCAAAAGTAGAGCAAGCAAAAGACATGCTAGATCACTCCATAATTGCAACCAGGGGCATGGATGGATAGAGCATAACCACATGTTCAAAACATCCTTACTGAAGTATCCCAAAATAAGCAGGGAAAAGACTTAGCAAAGTCCTAAGTCCCTGAAAACAGTAACATTGCGGAGCCTAGTTTGCATGCTTGTTCTTGTCACCACATAGATCACAAAAATACAAGGCTTACAGCTCTGTAAATATTGCATGTTGTAGTTCAAAACACATGTAGACCTCATGCTCAAAGGATGCTCACATCAAATGCAACAAAAATGACAAATCAACAAGAGCCGTAAAGTACCAGCAGCTAACATTTTATAGCACTCTTGCATCAACGAAAATTGCATCATAGTGTACATTGACATGAATGGAAATGCCACTTACATGAATATCTCAACGAGACAAACAATTTGACATATCATATTCATGATTTGGAGCCACGGTCATTGAGATACAACATGATGAAGTAGGCTTGAAAATATTACGGAGATTCGGGACTTAGGCGATTTTACCGTCCGGATTCCAGATCTAGGGTTCATGCACGTAGATCGAGGATCGCAGGAATCTTCGCCGGAGTTGTAGAGGATGGAGGTCGGAGTCACGAGGAGAGGAGGAGGCCACCCGGGGAGGTGCGTGCTCGCTAGAGGGGTGGTCGGGGACGCCGGGCGACGAGGTTGCCGCGGCCGGCAGGAGCTCATGCGGTGGAGGGTGGTGGCCTTCAGCGGCGTCTGGCGGCGGTGAGAAGGCGCGGATCAGCGGGCGCGGGTGGACGGCGGTGGCGGCTGGCGCCCCGGTCGCGCGGGCGGGCGACGCGGCCGGATCGAGCCCGGAGGGCCCCGCCTGGGCCCCGGCGGGCCGGTGCGGCGAAGTAGGGCGCGGGCGCCTTAGACAACGGCGTGCTGCCACGTGGTGGCAGAGGAGGCGGCGGACACGTCTATTGGTGGGGAAGAAACGTCCGGCGGCGCGAGGGGAGCGGTGCTAGGGTTTCATCAGTGAATTTTCGGAGGGATGCACATATTTATAGGTAGAAGGAGGTGGGAGTGTCCAAATTAGGTGCGGTTTTCACCCACACGATCGTGATCCAACGACGGAGATCATGGATATGGTTTAGATGGGTTATTGGGCTATTTTGGAGGGGTGTTGGTCTGCAATACACAAGGGGCTTTTGGGTTACCCGGTTAACTGTTGGAGCATCAAATGACCTCCAAATGGAACAAAATTTGACAGGCGGTCTACCGGTGGTGTACCAAGGCCACTTGGATAATCTCGGTCCATTCCCAGAACTTTTAACACCCGCTCACGAAAAGAGACAAGAGGGGTGCGCCGGTGCATGTGGGAGTGTCAGATTGTGAAACGGACAACGGGGAAAATGCTCGGATGCATGAGACGAACACGAATGCAAATGCGATGCACATGATGACATGATATGAAATGCATGACATGAAAAAAAATGCAAAACGAAAGACAAAACCCAACCATGAAGGTAATCTCATAACTTAAAGCTGAAAATGGCAAGATTCGGAGTTACAAATATGGAAAGTTACATCTGGGGTGTTACATGTGGGAGGGCGGGAAAAACAAAGGCCGCTTGGGACGGATGGAACAAACACCATCGACAAAACTTAGAATTGATCTTGCGGATGGGGAGAATGATGGGATCATATCGAAGAGAAGCGCACCGGTTGGAAATAGAATTGGGATGACAATCTCGATAAATAAGAAGGATTAGTATTCACATAGGAATATGAGAACACCGCTTAGGAAAAGTATGGAATCAACACTTGACATTGAAGAAACTAGAATACCACAACTCAAAACAAAACAAAGATTTTGGCTTGCAGAATAAGCCGGAAAGGAATACATAACCCATCATGCATTGGTTGGAAGGATAAACCTAGGTAACTACTTGAATTCCCACCTATGAACTCCCGAAACTTTCTGGTTATGCAATCTGGTGTTGGGGATATAGGGAGGCACAAACATATCACACAACTAACAAGCCCTACGTTCCAACTGTATCCATCCATCAACACATAACCAAGAAACCTGCGGAAATTGTGTACCTCCGAGCTTTGAAAACATCCGATATACTAGCTGTGGCAATACATCTGATCGCTCTCCCTAGTACTGGGTGTCATCAAACTACTCTCACCACAAAGAGTATAGAAGCGTTTTCGTTGTCAGCGACCTGTGGTGTTCCGGAACTGAAACGATAAGCACTGTCACAGAAACACCTTGGATCTCAACTCCCCGGGACACTACCACAACCCCTACATATCAAGAGGCACCAAGACAGAATTCCCGTCACAATTATATCAGACCGATTCGAAGATACCCACGTGATCCTAAAAAATTGAGTAAAAAAGAGGAGAGTGAAGTCAAAACATCTACGTCAGGAGTCCTCACCAGAGCGACAAAGGGGATAATGAGTAAAAGAATTCCTATTCTCCGATATATATAACTAGACTCAAAATAGTTTTCTTCTAGACTCAACAACGACAGCGGTTCGATCAATCAAGGGGGCTCCTAAGGTCGGTAAGGCTCTGATACCAACTTGTAGCGCCCAAGATGCGATTCTATCCCAATCACGTGATGAATTCATGATTGGGGCACAACCGCATTTCGAGCGCATAACAAGGTGGATATCATTACTACAAACCATGTACTGAATACATGAGAATACAAGATAAAGGCTTACACTCGCCACAAGTTACAACATTCATACAACAATACATCAGTATATAACAACCATCATATAGATGAGCAGGATCCGTCTATGGATGAAATCAAACGAAATAGAAGAACAACATCCACCCTGCTAATCCCAGGCTCCCCGACCTGGAACCTATCCCTTGATCAAAGAAGAAGTAGAAGAAGAACTCCAAAACAAGCAAGCATCGCTCTCTCGTCATATCATCACATTACATGTACCTGCAACTGTTGTTGTAGTAAACTATGAGCCACGAGGACTCAACAATCCCATTACCATGGGTATAAAGACTAGCAAAGCTTAATGGGTATGGAAAGGATAAGTGGTGAGGTTGCAGCAGCACTAAGCATTGTATGGTGGCTTACTTACGAGTACAAGAATAAGATGAGAATCTACGCAACGGTCGCAAACTAGTAATGATCAAGAAGTGATCCTGAACTACTTATGTTCAGACATAACCCCACCGTGTTCTCTTCCCGAACTCACTCGAAAAGAGATGGTCACAGTTACACACATGGTTGGTGTATTTTTAATTCAAATCTGGTGTCAAGTTCTCTACAACCGGATATTAAAAAATTCCCATCTGCCACATAACCGCGTGCACGGCTCTCGAAATTTTAAACTCTGCTGGGGTGTTATTGTGATTCCAAAGTTAATGGAATATTTTAATATAGCTCCCTAATAATATTGGGAGACTTTTATATGTTGTAAATAGAAATCACCATGTGCATTTCTCTCGATTTAAATGGACCGTAGATCCATGCAATTTATTTAGTTGAGTTTTAAAAAGGCTTACATGATGACATGATGCAATGCAAATGATGCTAAGATGAATGCAGCGAACAAATAAATAACATAGTTGACACGCAAAACATGGAAGACATCTGGAGCGTCGGTCTCGGGTCGTTACAACCACGGGTCGACTTGGCGGTTATACCTTTGAAGCATGCGTTTTCGGCCTCATTTAAACTTGCCTAAATAGGTAGTTTTATTATGCTTCACCTCTTTCCATGTTAACCAACATTTAATCTTGTCTTGTTTATAAACAATAGTGAACTAAATAAATGAATGTGGTGTTTCGTCAATATGCAAGTTGTTGCATATTGAGCTCCACTTAATTTGTAGTGTTATTTGTTGCACTTTGCCATGCCATGAATCATTAAACCAGACATGCACCATACTTGATTGTGCATCATGCCATGTTTATGTGATGGTTGTTTACCATGATGTTTGCTTCCTTTCGGTTGCGCTTCTCCTTGATAGTTCCGGTTACGTTACGATTGTGAGGATTCGTTCGACTATGTTGTTCAACTACTTCATGGATTCGGTCTTCTTCCTAGGGGGATTTCAGGCAAGATGACTGTCACCTTGGATCTCACTACTATCTTTGCTATGCTAGTTGTCTCGATGCTATCGCTATGTCGCGCTACCTACCACTTGTTTATCAAGCCTCCCAAATTGCCATGATAGCCTCTAATCTTTTCCACCATCCTAGCAAACCGTTGTTTGGATATGTTACCGCTTTTCTCAGCCCCTCTTATAGCGTTGCTAGTTGCAGGTGCAGTTGCAGGTTTTTCCATGTTGGAACATGGATTTCATGGGATATCACAATATCTCTTATTTAATTAATGCATCTATTTACTTGGTAAAGGGTGGAAGGCTTGGCCTTTTGCCTGGTGTTTTGTTCCACTCTTGCCGCCCTAGTTTCTGTCATACCAGTGTTATGTTTCTTGATTTTGCACCCCTAACACGATGAGGGTTTATGGGACCCTCTTGACGGTTTGCTTTGAATAAAACTCTTCCAGCAAGGCCCAACATTGGTTTTACCATTTGCCTAATAACAACTAAAATGTGCATAGGGACCGGCTAGCACCCGAGGACTTAATTAATCAACCCCCAGGGCAGTGCTCCTCATGAGTGTTGGTCTAAACTAGAGCCCCTTGCAGTGCCACCATGGGGAAACTCGAGGACTAGTTTTAGTTGCATGGACTACTTATCCGGTTGTGGCCTGACACAAGATACATGCGGCTACTATCAGGGTGTCGGCATGCTGGGAGGTCTTGCTGGTTTTGTTTTACATTGTCAAAATGTCTTGAGCAACGGGATTCCGAGACTGATCGGAGGGTCCCGAGATGGAGGATTGTCTTTGCGGATTGTGAGCTTGTCATAGGCTAAGTTGGGACACTCCTGCAGGGTTTAAACTTTCGAGAGCCGTGCCCGTGGTTATGTGGCAGATGGGAGTTTTTAATATCCATTTGTAGATAACTTGACACTAGATTTGAATTAAAAATACACCAACCTTGTGTGTAACCGTGACCGTCTCTTTTCCAGTGAGTTTAAGAAGAGAACACGGTGGGGTTATGTTTAAACGTAAGTTGTTCAGGATCACTTCTTGATCATTACTAGTTTGCGACCGTTGCGTAGATTCTCATCTTATTCTTGTACTCATGAGTTAGCCACCATACATTGCTTAGCCGCTGCTGCAACCTCACCACTTATCCATTTTGTACCCATTAAGATTTTCTAGTCTTGATACCCATGGTAATGGGATTGCGGAGTCCTCATGGCTCACAGATTACTACAACAACAGTTGCAGGTACAAGTAATGTGATGGTCTGATGCGAGTGCGATGCTTGCTTGATTGGAGTTCTCCTTCTTCGATCAAGGGATACGGGTCGGGGAGCCTGGGATTAGCAGGGTGGAAGTCATTCTTCTTTTTTTGTTTGATTTCATCTATAGTCGGATCCTGCTCTTTTGTATGATGATTGCTATGTATTGATGAACTGTTGTATGAATGATGTAGCTTGTGGCGAGTGTAAGCCTTTATCTTGTATTCTCATCTATTCAGTACATGGTATGTTGTAATGATATCCACTTTGCTATGCGCTCGAAATGCCGTTGTGCCCCAATCATGAATTCAGCACGTGACTGGGATATAATCGCATCTTGGGCGCTACACTCCACCATTGCAACAACGACATATAACCTCATGTGTTTGCCCTGTTGATGCCATGGATGAAGAAGAGCTCTGTGCGGGACCAGATGGTCTGCTCTTGGCAGATAGTGGTCGGTGTGCCTGCTTTCTTGTATCACGGTTGGAGGTGGGAGCTAACGGAGATGCCGGTTTAGTAGAATGTATGGATGTAGAGGATGCACGTGGTGTTCAGGATAATGAACGACCTGCAGAAAATTAGTTCGCGCCAATGCCTGTCGATCCCGCACTTCAGGTTCAGCTTTGCAAGCAAGATGGAATAAATGAGTGATATTATTTTATTCCTTATACTCTAGAATGCTTTGAATCTCTCTATTTAATCCACCCATAAAACATGCACGCATAGCTTCATTATCCTCAACAACACCACATCTAATCATGCCAGTTTGTAATTCCTGATAATATTCCTCTATAGAATTTTTTCCTTGTCTTAAGAGCTGCAATTTTTGAAGTAATTCACGTTGATAATATGGTAGAACCCAATGAGTACGCATAGAAGTTTTCAAAGCAGCCCAAATAGCTGGAATAGGATATAATCTACAATGTTCAGACCACCACACACAAGCAAAACTAGTGAAAGAACAAACAACAACATCAACATGTCTCTCCTTGGGATATTATAAACATGTAAATGTTGTTCAGTTTCTAACTCCCAATTAAGATATACATCAGGAACATATCTACCCTCACAAGTCAGAATATTGAACTTTAGTTTAGGAAGATGGTCATGATCTCGTACCTGAGGTGGTGGTGTAGCATGCATGAGGATGACCTGGTGGTGGTGGTGGTTGCACGTAGTTCTGATTTTGATCAACCTCATCCTCGTAATAGTCCTCCTCCTCTGTAGTAGCAGCGTGAGCTATAGAAGCATCAACAGCCGTAGCAGCACCTAGAAGTTTGTCCTGGCTCAAGAGGAACACGTTGCGCTCTCCCTGCTGGATCGCGACATGGAGGTGGTTGTTGATGTTGTTGCAATGGTGCAGCAGATGCGGGTGGTGCTTGTGGTAGACGCGTGAGTACTTCATCGAACTTGGCATCCAACTTGGTTTCTATTGTCTTCTCAATGTGATGAATCCTCCCGAGTGCCTTTCCAAAGCTGGCCATCACGTCTTCTACCTGTTGACCCAACATTTGCTGAAACTTATCATGAAGCTCATTCTTTGTCATGTTCTCCGAGTCAATCTCGTTGGCTTATAGTCCTGCCATGGTTAGCAACAATAGGAACACACAAGAATATGATCCTACAACCTACTAGAAAGTAGTGGTGGTGATGGGGTGTCACAAATCCATCAAGTAAATCTCAAATTATTACCAGTTCTTACCCAACAACAGGTGGTGATCGGCAACCGTTGTAGTCAAAACTCTCAAAGCTTGGATAAAGCGATTGCCAGGTGGTGTCAAACACACGATGTAGATGTATGTGGAGTTGGGAAGGCTTATGATATGGTAGCAAAAATGTCAGCAATAATCAACTCAGAGGTGCAAAGTTGAATAAATGGTCAACGATGGTACTATGCTGGTCCTAGGCAAGACCATGCTAGAGACGTGAGCCTAGAACACTACAAAATCACTGCACTACACGAAAACAAGGGAAAAGCACACTCTGAATTTTTTGGCACTTTTTTTGCGCTTTTTTGCAGAAAATCACTATAATGGCGAGTGTCTTAAAACTCTGCCGAAGTCAAAATAGCAGGATAAGCATGAAATTTTTTCGACGAATTTTTTTGACTGCCCAGACCAAAAACTAGAAATTGCTCAAAAAAGTTTCTATAATGGTGACTATCTCAAAACGCCCGGGAACACCTAAAAGTAGGATAGCCAGTTTTTTTTGACAAGTGCATTTTTGGAAAATTTTGGGCCTAAACGAAGGGTGGTTTCCGGACACTTTTTTGGAAACCAACCTCTTCTACGGATGACAAAAGATTGATGGAATCTGAAACCTACTTACACAAGGAAAGATGAATATGACTACATATGGATCTCGAAAGCAAACCGAATATGGGATGGACTCAGATTGGTGATGGAGAGGCAGTGGTATATGTGCATTGGATTGGTGGTGGATATGCTATGGTGGTATATGGCAGCGGTGGTCGGATATGGCAGCGGTGGTGGTACATGGCAGTGGTGGTAGGATATGGCAGTAGTGGTGGTATATGGCAGCGGTGGTAGGATATGGCAGCGGTGGTGGTATATGGTAGCGGTGTTGAAGATGGTGCAATGGCGATGTGACAACTTGTGAATAGAACTCGAAACTCTAAAGGACTAGACCCAGAGAGCAGCAACTAGACACAATGATGGAACCGCAAATTCAACCAAGCAAAATACTAAAAGGATTATGCAATGGCTTAGATGGTTTCGATAGGATGAACTAAGCCTAATTTTTTATGGCTTTTTCATGGACTGTAGGTATGAAAAACAAATGCGATCTAAACTACAAATACTGGAAAATCTCACCAGGCAACCTGGAAAATTGATACCACTTTATAGAGGCGAAGGTGTCCCGATATTTCAGTGAGATAGCTATCATTTTTTGTAGGATTCGAGCTTGATGATCTGACTACATACATGCAACACGTTGCACCTTAGCAATCGCTAAACCAATTTTCGAGGGGTTATTGACCACGCTAGAGCACGGTCAACCTGACCACGAGGGTCTATTTCCTGTGAGCAAACAAAGAACAAGCAAGAAACTAAGATTGCAATCTGGATATTGCGAATATAAGAGGAAAGCTTTATTGATGAAAGTGGGGTTCTATGACGTCTTGGTTTGGTCATTGAACACAAACAAAGTACATAAAGTTGCACCTATGGCGAATTTTTAACCTAAACAAAACCCAAAGTATAAATGGCGCCCTAATGGCTACATATATGGAGGAAACAGGGGGAATTTCGTGACCCTTGGAGGAGGGGTCCGAAACCAACCCTAACTCTTGTTTCCCCACACATACGGACTGTAAAAACAGCCTATAGTCAAGTATTTCAAAAATACATGGGCTTGCCCAATAATAAGGCGACACAACACCTATAAAAACTTGTGGATGATATTTAGGAAGTGGTATCTTGTATATTTCTTCCTAGACTTCATGCACTCATTATGGTGGCTTGAAAGTCTAGAAAGTATCACTTGAAACTCCATTCTTGTTCCCCTTGCGCATGCCATCATCTCCATACTTGAACTTGCTGTAGGGTTCATGTTTCTTGTCCAAGATAGGTCTTCATTTGTAAGCAAAACAAATGTATCCAATTTAGGCAACATCATATTCCCATGAACATTAGAATTCTTACCAATAAACAAAAGTACCTGGTAATTCAATTGGCATCGCGAGCTCCAGTAATTGGTCCAGTATGTATAGCGATAGGGGCTATGGGTGTAACAATGTGTCACATCCCTGGTCCTGTTATGCACTAGGCCAGACCTCATGTGAGCATCATGTTTTAATTCAAATGAAATTTGAATTGAGGGATTTTCTAAGCCTCAGAAACCTTCTAAAAATGATGATCAACATTAAAAATTGCTTCAAATGCTTCCAAGGAAATGTTCCTTTTCAGCTTTGAAAAATATTGGCAAGAATAAAATGCAAATCAATATTTTTGGAGTGACTGAAACATTTATTTTGGGGCCTTTGAATTAATTCAATAACTATTTGCATTGGATATATATTTGATATATAAATAATATATGTCCAATAATACTGGAACATTTTTATGTGGTTTGGTATATTTTAGCTCTAGCCACATAACTATTTTCAGGATTTTATAAAATGGTTTAGTATTTTACTAAACTAAAACAACACAGAACAAAATAGATAAATAAAAACAGAAATAGAAAGAGCAGAGGACTACCTGGCGCTCACCTCAGCCCACTTACCTGGCCCAGCTCCTCCAGCGCGGCCCAGCCCACTCTTTTCCTGTCGTCTTCCTCCCCTCGCACCGAAGCAGCTCGGTGGCGAGCGCTGGCGATGCCCCGGCCACCTCCTGCTTCCCGCCTTCCCCTCGTCGCCCTGGACTCCGTCCGCGACGCCACGCAGCCCCTGGCCCTTCTCACTCCCTCTGTACTCCTCCCCCCCCCCTTCTCTGCTCTCTCCCGCAGCACCACCGACACGCCACCATCGCCGCCGACGCCGATTGCCGCAGCCACCGGCCACCCCTCGCCCTCCCGCTGAGCTCAGGAGCTCCGCCACTCCGTCCTCGACCCACCTCACCGAGCCACGCCCCTCCAGAAGCCCCCGAACGACCTCACCGGGCTTGTCTTCTACCTCGGACCCGCCGGCCATCACCGTCAAATTCGTCGGCTCCGGACCCTCCCCGAGCCCCGTCGTCATCGCGCTGAGCCCCGTCGTGTTTCCCCTCTCTCCATTCGCTCGCCCCTATGCTGCACCCGCCGTCTCACCGCAACCGGAGCTCGCCGCTGCCGGCCATGTTGCCGTCGCGGCCATGGCTTGTTTCGGTCGCGTCCGAGCACGTCTTTGAGCTCGTGGGGCTCACAGGAAGCCCATGCGCAGCTCAGCTTGTCCAAAACCCCACCAGGGCCTCGCGCCCGTTACCACCCGAACTCCGGCACCGCCGCGAGCTCCGTTCCGACGAGCCCCGGCGTCCCCGCAGCCTCCCACCTACCCCATCAGATGCGGGAGAGCCCGGGCTACGCCCCGGTGCCCTCAGCGCGCGAATCCGATGCCCTAGCGCAAGTCCGGCGTGCCCCCGCCGTGCTGCGTTGTCGTCGCCGGCGAAACTCCGGCGGGAGCTGACGTGGCTCCGTCATTAGGAGCTAATCCAACTAACTAAACCACCTACAGCCACTGACAGTAGGCCCCACCCCTGGTCAAACCCCAGTCAGCACTGGGGTTGACCGGGATTAGTTCCTGAGTCACTGACCAGTGGACCCCACTGGTCAGGTTTGACCTGGGGCGCCCAGTTGACTCTGCTGACATCACCGTGACGTGGTGCTGACGCCATAAATCATTTCTGGATTTATTATTATTTCAGGAAATTTCAGAAAATGCCCTAAACTTCAATAAATCATAGAAATTCAACCGTAACCCCAAATTAAATAATTTATATATGAAAAATTATCAGAAAAATTCAAGGAATCCATCTGTACCATTTTCATGCATGTTAGAACAACTTATAGCTGCTGTATAGCACAAATCAATTAAATGACATTTGAATAATCACATATGGAGGTTGAATTTGAATCTTGTATTCAAACCAACCCCATTTAATCTGTTGCTAGTTGCATTAGCTCAAAACACATTCATATTGCCATGTCATAAGCATGCATCATATTGTGCATTGCATTGATCGTGTTTCTTCTGTGTTTGCCGGTGTTGTTCTCCCTCGGTAGACGTTGTACCGACGATGTGATCGTTGACACTGATGAAGACTCAATGTTATCTTCAAAAGTGCCAGGCAAGCAAAACCCCCTTGTTCATTCCGATACAATCCCACTCTCTCGCTCCTGCTCTCTTTTACTGCATTAGGACAACAACGATTCATCTGTTACTTGTTGCGGTAGCTGAACCCCTTTATCCTTTGCATGACCTGTCATTCCACAGTAAATAGATGAAACCCACTAGTATGAGTAGGAGTTGTTTGAGCCCTGTTGTGCCTACTCATTCATGTTTGTTTGTCATGCCTGCTATTGCTTAGAGTTGAGTCAGGTCTGATTCATCGGGGATGAATCAGAGGTGTGTGAACATGTCCTACTATGTGTGAGCTAAGTGTGTGAACACGATTTGGTAAAAGGCATCGGTGAGAGGCCATGTAGGAGTACATGGTGGGTTGTCTCATTGAAGCCGTCCTCAGGAACTGAGTTCTGTGTTCGTGATCCATGATTCAGCTACTACCATACATTGGGCCCTGAAATATGACCCCGCTCGACTTCTTATTCACCCTTGTCCTCTGTCCAGGAGTTGCAAGTAGTTTCTGGTGTTTGTAGTATGCTGGAGGCCGTGGACATCGCTGACCGTAGGGGTGGGCTGTGATGCGGTAGGCACGTGGCCGGGTATACCGGGCGCCCGTTTGGTGTCACGGAACCCTGTTCACATCGTTTGGGGCTGTGAGCAAAACTCCGGCCGGATCTCCTCATGGATGGAACCCGAATAGGCGATAAACTTGGACTAGAGACTTGAGTGTTTAGGTAGGTCGTGGTCTACACCCACGTCGGTTTTCGCTTGAAGTCTGCCGAGCACATGTCGTGTGCAGACGCTAAGTGGTGGAAACATGTATGAAGAAGTACACCCCTGCAGGGTTAACATCATCTATTCGAATAGCCGTGTCCGCGGTAAAGGACTTCTGGGTTGCTTATATCAGTTCATAGACAAGTGAAAGTGGATACTCTAAAATACGCAAGATAAGCGTGAGTGCTATGGATGGCGCTCTCGTAGGGAGACGAGAGTGGATCCATAGTGGTGTATTGATATGGTGAATATGTGGACTCGTGTGCGCCACCTCAAAAGAGTTGCTTGCAGTCGTAGTTTAGGATAGCCACCGAGTCAAAGCTGGCTTGCTGCAGTTAAACCCCACCATCCCCTTGTTGATAATGATGCATATGTAGTTAGTTCTGATGAAAGTCTTGGTGGGTACATTTGTACTCACGTTTGCCTATTTTATGTTTTTGCAGAGAGACTTCAGTCTCACTAGTAGTTCCACGTGGACTTCGACGTTTAGCTTGTTACCTCAGCTACGATCTTGTGCCCTCGGCAGGATTTGGTAGATAGTCAGGCTTCTCAGCCTTTTTCATTTATAGATGTCTGTACTCAGACATGATAGCTTCCGCTTGTGCTTTGATTTGTATGCTCTGAATGTTGGGTCATGAGACCCATGTTTGTAATATCTCGCTCCTCGGAGCCTATTGAATAAATTACTTGAGTCGTAGAGTCATGTTGTGATGCCATGTTGTATTTGCACATATCGAGCATATTGTGTGTATGTTATTGAAATGCTTGGTATGTGTGGGTTCTGACCATCTAGTTGTTTATCTTTAGTAGCCTCTCTTACCGGGAAATGTCTCCTAGTGTTTCCACCGAGCCATGGTAGCTTGCTACTGCTCCGGAACACTTAGGCTGGCCGGCATGTGTCCTTCTTCGTTCCTGTGTCTGTCCCTTCGGGGAAATGTCACGCGATGAATACCGGAGTCCTGTTAGCCCGCTACAGCCCGGTTCACCGGAGTCCTGCTAGACCAGTGCTACAGCCTGGATTCACTCGCTGATGACCGACACGTTCGATGCTGGGTCATGGATGCCTGTCCCTGTAAGTCTGTGCCACTTTGGGTTTACGACTAGCCATGTCAGCCCGGGCTCCTTATCATATGGATGCTAGCGACACTATCATATACGTGTGCCAAAAGGCGCAAACGGTCCCGGGCAAAGGTAAGGCGACACCCGTGGGAATACCGTGCGTGAGGCCGCAAAGTGATATGAGGTGTTACATGCTAGATCGATGTGGCATTGAGTCGGGGTCCTGACACAATGGTATTGATGTCCTCATCAGTAATCCGTCACGACTTGCATGTCCATGAGTACGCCAATAGGCAGGAGCCATATGGTTGTCTTAATACTATTGTATGACCTACGTGTCAATGTTTACACGCCATGTAATTGCTTTACTTTATCATTACGGGTTAGTAGTAGATGTAGAAGCAATAGTTGGTGGAGACAACTATATGATGACACCAAGGACCTAGGTGACATGCTAGTGGCGATGGAATCATGCTGGTGCTTTGAAGATGGTGATCAAAGGCATAAGAAGAAAATGCCATATCATGTCACATTATACTTGCATGTGATGTTTGTCCTTGTACTTGCATGTTGGTGCATCTTATTTTTCTAAGATTGCGACGGTACCATTATAAGATGATCCCTCACACTCAATGTCAAGATAAAAGTGTTCTCCCTTGGTATGCACCGTTGTGAAAGATCATTGTTTAGAAGCACCTTGTGATGATCGGGTGTGATAAACTCTACGTTCACATACAACAGATGTAAGCCAGTTTTACACATGCGGAAATACTTTAATTAACTCGACAAGCCTAGCATGCACTGAAATAGTCTCGGACCATATCGACCGAAAGGTCAAACATGAGTCATATGGATGATATGATCAACATGTTGATGTTCACCATTGAAACTACTCCATCTCATGTGATGATCGAACTTGGGTTAGTGAATTTGGATCAGTATCACTAAACAGCTTGAGAGATGTTGATTTAAGTGGGAGTTCATTAGTAATTTGATATTGAACTAATTATCATGAACATAGTCTAAATGTATTTACAAATATTTTGTAAACAAATGGTTCATGCTGTAGGTCCCCTCAATTTCAGTGTGTTCCTAGAGAAAGAAAAATTAAAAGATAATGGAAGCAACTTTACTAACTAGCTCCATAATCTGAGGATTATCCTCACTGTTGCACAGAAGGCCTATATCCTTGATGCACCGCTCGGTGCACCACCCCTACCGGGGACGCCTGCAGATATTGTGAATGTCTGGCAGACATGCGCTGATGACCACTTGATAGTTTAGTGCGTCATTCTATACGTTTTGGAATCAAGGCTGCAAAAAAGTTTTGAGTGCCACGGGGCATATGAGTTGATTAAGGAACTAGAAATGGTATTTCAGACTCACCCCCGTGTGGAGAGGTATGATGCCTCTGACAGATTCTTTAGTTTTAAGATGAAGAGAATAGCCCCATTAGCGAGCACGTACTCAAGATGTCATGGTACACCAATCGCCTAATCAGATGGGAATTAACATTCATGATGTATTAGCGATTGACAGGATTCTCTAGTCACTACCACCAAGCTACAAAGTGTCGGATTATGGGTTCCGGCAAACCCTTGTGAGGTTCGAACTCTGGGGTACGCACGAAGAACACTCTCTTCCTAGCTTTCTCGCTCAACGATCCCATGGCCTAGCTCGAAGGACCCAAAGAACAAGAGACACGGGGGTTTATACTAGTTTGGGCCACCTTGCGGTGTAATACCCTACTCCAGTGTGTGGTGGATTGCCTTGAAGGGATGAGGATGAACTAGTACAGTGGATGAACAACCTCAGGAGGTGAGGTGTTCTTGGGCTCGATGAGATGATGTGTGTGAGGATGATCTCGATGATCTCCCCTACTACGGTGATGGCTAGGTCCTATCTATAGTGGCCTTGGTCCTCTTCCCAATTGTTAGGCGGGAAGGGATCCCACAACGACCATGTTTGAAGGGGGACAACGAGTACAAACTATCCTGACAAAAGGTGGTCTTCGCCTGCCAAAGGCTCTTGTGGTGATGCTGTTGTGTGCTCCGCGATGACCTCAGTCCTGCTGTCCTGGCGGTCTTGGTCTTGTTGCACCGATATGGAAACCTTTGCCTGATGCCTCGGGACCCCGCGCCTACACTTGCCTCCTTAGCACCAAAGAGGAAACTGTTACACTACACCCGCTGGCGGCCGCCTGGCCTTGGTCATCATGGCTCACATCACATGAACCTCGCGAGATGCCCCTTGCATAGATATCTCCGCTCCTCGGGAGCCGGCCTAGTGAGGCCACCCCCAGGGAGGTGTTGGTGTCATCTGGCTCGCGAGGCTTGGCCCCTCATGAGGGTCTTGGGTGGTCGCTGCTGAAGCTGGGCCCTACCAGGCCTTTGGTGGATCCATGCTTTTGGCCGCCTGCAGGCAAGTCTGGGCACCCCCGGTCCCAGAACGCCGATAGTAGCCCCCCGGACCAAGGCGCGCTCGAACTTGGCTTCGAGGCAAAACCAAAGGGCAAGTGCGGAGCACTGCGGGCCCCAACCGCTCGTGGCCTCGATTGACGTGTGGCTATTTGTGGTACGTGGGCGCCTCCACTCCCCCACGTAGCCTTGTTATTCGCCAGGCTAGGCGGCCGCCGTTGCCAACACAGCTCTGCCTCCATTGCTGGCAGCATGCTTCCAAAACATCTCCATCTCCCAGAAATAGCGGTCTCCTCCCATGGCATGACTCGACACCAATCTTCTCTGCTGCCATGGCGCCGAGCCAGAAGAAGGGAAAGAAGAAGACCCATACCTTAGTCCAGGCGCCGCCGGTTCTCGAGCCCGCCATCGAGCGGTCAGTGGTGCTCAACCAGGAAGCGATGGAGAAGGTTCGCCCCGCGCTCGCTGCAGATTCCAATGAATGGAAGGCAACAGTGGCCTGGCCTACTTCCCGTGCCGCGATTGATAGGACGACTACCGAGATCCCCATTCATCTTGACGCCCTCTGGGCTGGCTTCATTCCCCCTTCTCCGATTTCTTCAACACTATGCTCTCGCATTACCAAGTCAATGTGCTACACCTAGATCCGCAGTACATCATCCTCCTCGCTGTCTTCGCCGTTGTCTGCGAGGCCATGGTGGGCATTGCCCCTTCCGTGGCTTTGCTTCCCCATTTCTTCTTGTTGCATGACCAAAGCCCGCCAACGCTCGGGGTGCGTGACCCTCCAAGATGTTGCGGCGACGGCTGGCTCGAGGATTGACTTTGAGCTCTCACCAGTTGTCGGCGGATTTCAGAAGCGGTGGGTATTCTTGGATGCTGGCGTGCTCAGCCCCCTGCTCCTGCTCCCACGAGCACCAGCTGTACCTAGCTCCGGCTGGGGGCATGCGAAGCTCGTTGACCGGCGGCTCGCCCATGTCTGGTGTCGGCTAGCCATGCTAAAGGACCTTGGGGTGACGGCGCCTATGGTGGTGAAGGAGTTCATCCGGTGCCTTATTGCTCTGCACCAGCGTCACTCCCGGCCGATGTGGACCTTGTCCGGCAACAGGGACTCTATAAGGCTTCACGTGTCCGTGCTTCCTCCTGAGGTGCTGCGGATGGTACTTGAGCTCTTGACAGGCAGCCCGGTGCTAGCTGACCTGCCAAAGGAGGGCTGCCTCTTGTACCGCTGCTCGAACAAGGTGGAGTTCGTGAGGTAGATGCCCTCCTTTGACGAATGGGGATTGCGCCCGGTCGGTCTTGAAGGGCCCCGCGAGATCCTGGATCTTGTGGTTCCCTTGCCTGCCGTCACCTTGGCATTCACCCCAGAAGTGGGTGCAGGGGGCGACGCTGAGGAATGCCAACGAATTGGCAGCCGAGGAAGCAAGGCTGGTTGCGGATCCTGAGGTGGTGGTTCCTGGAGCTTGGGCGAGCTGCATCGATACGGTGGCCGGAGGGCCGACGTGGTCCAAGGCAGAAGCCCACAAGGCCCAGGAGAGCCATGCTGGCGCAGAGGCTGAGGGGTCGATGCACCTTGATGCCCCTGAGGTCAGGTCCTCAGGAGCCCCGCCAACTGCCCCAGGCGATGGTGGTCGCGCCCAGGGCTTCGGCCAGCTTCGCCTGAACTTTGGAGCACTCCGCAAGAGGAAGGTGACCCCAAGCTGCAATGGTGGCACCTACCCACCGTTGAAGCAGAGGAAATACATTGCCAAAGACGAGTAAGTACCTCATTGATGTCTACTATGCAACTTTATTCTTGTAGACACGTTTAGGGCCTCCAAGCGCAGAGTTTTGTAGGACAGTAGCAATTTTCCCTCAAGTGGATGACCTAAGGTTAATCAATCCATGAGAGGTGTAGGATGAAGATGGTCTCTCTCAAACGACCCTGCAACCAAATACAAGAAATCTCTTGTGTCCCCAACACACCCAATGTCGGGTTTCTGGTTCCGGCAGACCCTTGAGGTTCAAACACTGGGGTGCGCGCGAAGATCTCTCCCCTACCGATCTGTGTCCGATCCTCTCGTGCGAACTAAGATGAAAATGATGAACAACACAAGGGACACGATGTTTATACTGGTTCGGGCCACCATTATGGTGTAATACCCTACTCCAGTGTGTGGTGTGGTGGATTGCCTCTAAGGCTGAGGATGAACAATACAAGGGAAGAACAGCCTCACGAGAGGTGTTCTTGAGCTGGTGCGATGAACTGCTAGGGTGAGTTCATCACCTCTCTCTCTCTATGCTAGGGTTCTACCAGATCTCTCGATGTTCTTGGGGTGTCTAGATGTCTCTACTCTGTGGTGGCTAGCCCTATTTATAGAGGCCCTAGGCCTCTCCCAGAATAATTGAGCGGGAAGGGCGCCAACAATTGGTCATTTTGAAGGGGAATATCTAGTACAAGTTATCCTAACCAAAGGTGGTCTTCGACTGCCAAAAGCACTGGTGATGACGCTGTCTTGGGCTCCATGCTGACCTCCATCCTGTCGTCCGGCTGGTCTTGGTCTCGTTGCACCGGAATGGCAACCTTTGCCTGATGCCTTGGCCCGCGCTTGCCCCCTTTGCACCAAAGGGGAAACAAGGACCCTGTGTAGGCCGGCACCCGCCTGGCGCCCGCCTGGCCTTGATCGTCATGGCTTGCGTCATGGGATCCTCGCGAGGTACCCTTGCATTGATCCCTTCGCCTCCTCGCGAGTCTGCCTGATGAGGCTGCCTCTGAGGAAGCTTCCTGTCGTTCGCCCCGCGAGGCTTGGTCCCTCGCGAGGGTCTTGAGCTTGCGTTGATGAAGATGGGCCGTGCTAGGCCCCCACTTGAGCCACGCCGCAGGCCGCAGGCAGGCAAGTCTGGGGACCCCCGTTCCCAGAATGCCGATAGTAGCCCTGGGCCCAAGGCCTGCGCGTGCTTGGCTTAGCAGAAAAGCGAAGGGGCAAGCGCGAAGTGCCGCGGGCCCTAACAGCCTGCGGCCTTGGGCGCCGTGTGGTGGTTGACTAGACGTGGGCGTATGCGCTTCCCACGATGCCTCGGTGACCGCACGACTTGACAAGTCCCTACATGCATAGAAACCGGTCATGATTACCTGCGATTGTGGTTCTCGGCGGTTGGCCTCCTCCGGCTATAAGTACGGGGCTAGGCGAGCCCCTCCAGTCCATCCCTTCTTGCTGCTCCTTTTCTTCTTCTTGGCTAATCGCCGTCCCCATGGCCCCAAAGAGATTCTCGGCCGCGGAGAAAGGAAAGGCCCCCGGGCAGGGCCTGACCCTCCCCTAACCAAGCGCGACCGAGGCCGCCCTCGCAAGTACGCCACGGTCCCCGTGGTAGCCTCCCGCTGTCATGGAGACGGTTCCCTATGTGGTGGTGAGCGCCCGGTTGCCGACGGGGGGCACTCCGTGGGTGTGCGCCCCCTAGACCATGCTTCCGCTCTGCAGAGGTGCTGCCTGAGTTCGTCGTGTGGTCGGCGGACCCATCCAGCACCCGGCTCCAGCTCCCACGTTTCTTCATAGATGAACTATCGGCCAGCGCTTGGTGCAGCTTCTGGCTCCAGGCAGACGGCTGCTGCAGCAGGGCCTCCTGGGCTTCGCTGGAGGTATCCGTCTCTCGGAACGGGGCCCTGACGCGCGGCTGGCAAATGTTTGCCCCGCGCGCGTGGCCTGGGCCGGTTGGGTACCATGTACTTCAAGTTCGGTGGTGACGCCACCCTCTACGTGAGGGTGTTTGGGGAAGATGGTCGCCGTGACGGGTGCTGCCCTGAAGATGACGACCGCGGCCGCCTGCCCAGCCCCGACACCGACTAGGATGAAGATGGCGACTGGTGTACAGGCAGCGACGCTCGGGGTTCGCCAAGTTTCGGTGACTCTCCCTCAGGCAGCAGCTCCTCCAGCGGCGGCCGCGACCGGCCCCTGCGCTGTCGCACCCGCCTGGGTGAAGGCAGCGGGTCCACCAGCCGCCGCGCCCTGGTGAAGCGTGAGGAGGCGTCCGCCTGACCCCCAGGAGCGGCTCGAGCTTTTGCTGTAGGTTGGTGTTGGACAGGTCGTGTCCATTTTGTTTCCTTCCTTTCCTGCGTAAGAAGTTAGTACAGGGCCCCGTGGGGGCGTGTTAGAACTGTTGATGTCAAGTGTCGCGTTGCTTTTGCCATCTCTGCGCTATGTTTCTGTGTTGCGTGTCCATGTGCGGGAGTCATTTGAGCTTGGTGGAGCTTGACGCGGCACTCGCCTCCGGAGGCTGAGGCCTCGCCGTGCGCTTCATGCCCTGCAAGGATTAGTTAGAGGGGTAACCTTTGGTCCCGACAGCGGGGGCGATCAGCCTAGGTCCTGCGTTTGTGTCGTGATGCCCATGAGGCACAGACTGGGAGGGGTGCTCCCGCAGAGGACTCAGACAGGAAAGCTCCAGACGATCGGGGCGGAAGACGCTCGTGAGGGCGCCCGCGAACATCCCTCGCGAGACTTGTGCAAGAGAAAACAAGGCGAGCGAGCGAGAAAGACCAAGAGTCACAAGCTAGGAACACCAACAACTCCAATAAGACTTCAAACGGGAATAAACACGCCAACTGTAGAAAGCAAATGAAAAAGCCGCGTCCGGCACCTATTCTAGTCTTCGACGTCTTCTCACCAGCGCGGAGCTAAGTGCTGCCACTGGCGTGGGCGGGAGCCCCCGAGGCCCAAGGGCGGCACTCCGGAGACTCCGGGGCGTGTACAACCCCACTCATTATTACGTGAGAGTGTCACGGGCGGCGAGCTTCACAGGCATTGGCCTTCTTCACAGGCACCAGGCCTTTCTCAAAACACGACAGCTTCATAGGCATTTGCCTTCTTCACAGGCACCGGGCCTTTTTTGAAACGCAGCTTCACAGGCATTCGCCTTCTTCACAGGCACCGGGCCTTTTCCAAAACGTGGCTTCACAGGCATTCGCCTTCTTCACAGGCATCGGCCTTTTCCAAAACGCGGTTTCACAGGCATTTGCCTTCTTCACAGGCACCGGGCCTTTTCCAAAACACGGCTTCACAGGCATTTGCCTTCTTCACAGGCACCGAGCCTTTCCTTGGCGCTAGGCCTCGCTCAGGGGTAGAACCTCCGGAGATGTTGAATGTTCCATGCATTTTGGATGGGTACTCCCTCCGGAGTCTCCAAGCGCGCGGAGCTAGGCTTGGAAACATGAACAACCTTGAACGGGCCCTCCCACATGGGAGAGAGCTTGTGCAGCCCCTCCCTGGAGAGAACCCGTCTGAGCACGAGATCCCCTACCTCAAGGGTCCTGGGGCGGATGTTGCGGCAGTGGTATCGTCGTAGCGCCTGTTGGTACCATGCCGCTTGCAGTGCGGCTTCCCGACGGTGTTCCTCCCCCAGCACGAGATCCGTCGCCCGCATGGCGTCCTGCTGAGCCTCGTCAAATGCCAGGACCCGCGCGGAGCGACACCTGACCTCGTGAGGGAGAACGGCCTCTGCTCCATAGACGAGGAAGAACAGGGTCTTGCCAGTCGGCTTGGTCGCTGTTGTGCGGATTGACCATAGCACGGACTGGAGCTTGTTGTACCAGCCCCTGCCACAGGCTTCCAGCTTCTTCTTGAAGGTCCTGGCTCTGAGGCCCCTCAGGACCTCCGTGTTGGCCCGCTCGGCCTCGCCGTTGCTCCGGGGGTGTGCTACCGAAGCATAGCATATCTGCGTTCCAAGGTTAGCACATTATGTTTTGAAGAGATTACTGGTGAATTGCGAACCGTTGTCGGTGATGATGCGGTTGGGCACCCCAAATCGGCTCATCAGGCCCTTGATGAATTTGACCGCTGAGCCGGCCGGGATTGTGCGGACGGCTTCCACCTCAGCCCACTTGGTGAATTTGTCCACGACGACATAGAGGTAGCGATAGCCCCCTGACGCCCGAGGAAACGGGCCCAGAATGTCGAGCCCCTAGACTGCGAACGACCATGAGAGAGGTATAGTCTGTAGACCCCCCGCAGGCTGATGGATCGGCTTAGCGTGAAACTAACAGGCCTCGCAAGCCTTCACAAGCTCAACGGCGTCGTTGAGTGCGGTGGGACAATATAATCCACTACGGAATGCCTTGCCGACGAGGGTCCGTGATGACGAGTGGTGCCCGCAGTCTCCGCCGTGTATGTCCGCCAGTAGCTCCTTCCCTTGCTCTTGGGAGATGCAACGTAAGGACATGTCATTCGGTCGCTTCCTGTAGAGATCTCCATCCCTGATGCAATAAGCCATAGCCTGCCGCGCCACACGCTCCGCCTCCTCCTCATTCTCCGGTAGAGTCCCTCGCGTCAGGTAGTTCTTGAGCTCCGGGATCCAACACCCTTCCTGAGGCTCTAACGCCAGGAGCAGGCGTGCCCCCGAGGCTGGGCCGCAGACTGGGGCTCCTGAGGTAGGCGGCTGAGGGAGCTCCTCCCTTGGTTGTGCCATGCTAGACAGCGACAGCACCGCCAAGGGTTTGAAGAGCCGCTCCTCAAAGACGCCGGGCTCCTGAGGCAGCCGCCTAGATGCCCTCTTGGCAATGTCATCAGCCTCCTGATTGGTGCCGCGAGGCACATGCTGCAACTCCAGTCCCCAGAACTATTTCTCCATCTTGCGGACCTCAGCGAGGTAGGCCTCCATGTGCTCGTCCTTTGGCTCGTATATCTTGTTGGAGAAGTTGACGATGAGCTGCGAATCACCCTTGATGATGAGGCGCTTCACCCCTAAGGCAGCTGCGGCCTTCAAGCCTGCCATTAGGCCTTCATACTCCGCTATGTTGTTGGAGACCTTTTCTCCATGCTGGAAGCAAAGTTGCACGACGTAGTAGAGTTTGTCCTGGGTAGGGGATACGAGCACTGCGCCAGCTCCCGCACCGTGTCGGGAGAACGCCCCATCAAAGTACATGATCCAGCCATCCGGTGCTTCACTTCCCGGGGAAAATGACCGTTCTTCGCCTGCCTCGAGACCAGGCGCTTCTGCCCATTCTGCCACGAAATCTGCTAACACGGCTCCCTTGATGACTCTGGTCGTACTGAATTCTAGCTGAAATGCCTGCAACTCGATGTTCCATTCAGCAACCCTTCCAGCCGAGTTGGGGCTCCTGAGTACCCTCCAAGGGGTATGCCGAGACGACCTTGATGGGGTGGCCTTGGAAGTACTGCCGCAACTTGCGTGAGGCCACCAATAGCTCGAGGAGTAGCTTTTGAGGCATGGGTTACCGTGCCCTCGCATCTCGTAGCACTGTGCTGACAAAATACACGAGGTGCTCGATGAGGTTGAGGGTGCTGCACTGCTTGTGTCCTCTGGAGGTCGAGGTGTCTCTTGAGATGACGGAGCTCCCAGTGCTTGGTCGCCTGAGGGGGCCTTTCCTGCTCCGAGTGCATTCTCCTGCCACGGCTGTTCCTTTCCGGCTGCGGTTGCGGCCTTCGTGAGGCCCTCCTGGCTCTGTTTCGCTTCAGTTCAGACGGTTGATGCGGCCTTGGCACAGCGGTCCTCCCTGACCGCTACCAGGGCTGCGCTAGCGGAGTAGGGTGTGGCCGCAAGGTAGAGCACCAGGGGCTCCCGAGGACGTGGAGCTACCGTCACTGGTGGACTGGTAAGGTACCTCTTGAGGTCTTGGAATGCCTTGTCAGCCTCTTCAGTCCACTCGAAGGGGCCCTTTTTCTTCATCATCTTGAAGAAGGGCAGCGCTCGTTCCCCCAGCTTGGAGATGAAACGCCCCAGCGCAGTTACACACCCAGTGAGCTTCTGCATTTCTCTGAGGGTCCTTGGCAGGCTCATGTCTTCGACTACCTTGACCTTCTTCAGGTTGGCCTCGATGCCCCTGTGGGATACGAGGAAACCCAGGAGCTTGGCTGAGGGGACTCCAAACACGCACTTCTCCGGGTTGAGCCGTAGGTCCACATCGTTGAGGCTCGCGAAGGTTTCTTCCAGGTCTTGTATCAGGGTCCTTGCCTCACGAGACTTCACCACAATGTCATCGACGTAAGCTTCTGCGTTCCTCCCGAGCTGCCGGCCTAAGGCGATGTGCATCAGCCACTGAAAGGTCGCGCCTGCGTTGCGCAACCCAAACGGCATGCACGTATAGCAGTACACTCCACACGGGGTTAGGAAGGCCGTCTTCTCCATGTCTTCTACCGCCATCTTGATCTGGTGATAGCCCGAGAAGGCATCTAGGAAGCACAATAGGTCACACTCTGCAGTGGAGTCGACTATCTGGTCAATGCGGGGGAGCGGAAATGGATCCTGCGGGCAGGCCTTGTTGAGGTTGGTGAAGTCGACGCACATGCGCTCCTTTCCTCCCTTTTTCGGCACAACGACCGGATTAGCCAGCCAATCAGGGTAGCGGACCTCGCGGATAACTCCTGCCGCCTCTAGCTTCCGGGTCTCTTGAACGATGAAAGCTTGTTTCTCAGTAGACTGCTGCCTTGCCTTCTGCTTCACGGGGCGCACATTGGGGCACACGTTGAGGTGATTCTCAATCACTTCCCTTGGGACCCCTGCTAACTGATCAGGTTCCCATGCAAACACCTTCTTATTCGCACGCAGGAAACCGATCAGGGCTTTCTCTTGCTCGGGCTCGAGGTTGGCCCCTATGGTGAAGGTGGCGCTAGCAGACCCGTCCTCATCGACTGGTACCTGCTTCGTTTCTGCCTTGTCTTGGGTGAACAACTGCTTCTTTTTAGCCGGCGCAGCCCCCTTGGGTTTGGGGGCGTCGGTGCCAGTGGGCTGCGCCACCGCGGCCACCCTGAAAACAAGCTGGAGCACCTGCAGCGCATCCCTTGTGTCTCCTGACACGGTGAGGACGCCGCTACTCCCAGGCATCTTCATGAGGTTATACGCCGGGTGAGTTGCTACCATGAACTGAGCCAGGGCCAGATAGCCGAGGATGGCATTGTAGGGGAGGCCGATGGGGGTGATGTCAAAGTCGATCAGCTCCGTGCGGAAGTTGTCGCAGGTGCCGAAGGTCACTAGGAGGCGGATCTGCCCCAAGGAGGTGGTGGAACCGGCTCTGACGACCGAGAAAGGCCTGCTGGGTCGGAGCCACTCCAGCGGCACGTGGAGGAGGCTGAAGGCCCCCATCGAGAGCACGTTGAGGCCGGAACCACCGTTGATGAGGGTCCTGGTGATGGCCACTTGGCAGATGGTGGGGGTGCACAACATCGGGAGCGCGCCCGAACCAATGGGGTTGAAGGGGTGGTCCTCCGAGTCGAAGGTTAGATCGGCCTCGGGCGCCACCCAGCCCGGGGGGGGGGCTTCTCGGTGCTTGGAGGCGGTGCTGATCCAATGGGTGAACGGCTTGACGTGATGGCTCGAGGGTGGTGCTTAGGAGCCACCCAGGAGAGCTGCCACGACGGGCGGCGCTGGTGCGGCGAAACGGGCGAGGAAGAGGTCGCGCAGCTCCTCCCAGGAGGTGACAGAGGCCGTCGGCAGGTGGAGGAGCCACGCACGCGGGATGCCGGTGAGGGCCATGGGTAACCAGTTGGCCATCACCCGATCGTCGCCCCCTGTTCCGAGGACGGACTCCTCGTACGCCAGCAGGAAAATCATCGGGTCCATCGCGCCGTCGTAGCGCAGCGGCATCTCGGGCCTGAACTTGCGCGGCCACTGCACCTGTCGCAAGGCGGGGGCCAAGGCCCGGAACCCCCTAGCCCCAGTGTCGGCATCTGTTGCTGGAGCGGGTGGCGCGTTGTCCGCAATGAGTGCGGGATGCGATGTCGAGCGAGAGCGGGTCATTAGGAGGGAGGACTCCGGCGCACCCCTACCTGGCGCACCAAATGTCGGGTTTCGGGTTCCGGCAGACCCTTGAGGTTCGAACACTGGGGTGCACGTGGAGATCTCTCCCCTACCGATCTGCGTCCGATCCTCTCGTGCAAACTAAGATGAAAATGTTGAACAACACAAGGGACACGATGTTTATACTGGTTTAGGCCACCGTTGTGGTGTAATACCCTACTCTAGTATGTGGTGTGGTGGATTGCCTCTAAGGCTGAGGATGAACAGTACAAGGGAAGAACAACCTCGCGAGAGGTGTTATTGAGCTAGTGCGATGAACTGCTAGGGTGAGTTCATCACCTCTCTCTCTCTCTGCTAGGGTTCTACCAGATCTCTCGATGTTCTTGGGGTGTCTAGATGTCTCTACTCTGTGGTGGCTAGCCCTATTTATAGAGGCCCTAGGCCTCTCCCCGAATAATTGAGCGGGAAGGGCGCCAAAAATTGGCCATTTTGAAGGGGAACACTAGTACAAGTTATCCTGACCAAAGATGGTCTTCGGCTGCCAAAAGCACTGGTGATGACGCTGTCTTGGGCTCCATGGTGACCTCCATCCTGCCGTCCGGCTGGTCTTGGTCTCGTTGCACCGGAATGGCAACCTTTGCCTGATGCCTTGGCCTGCGCTTGCCCCCTTTGCACCAAAGGGGAAACAAGGACCCTGTGCAGGCCGGCGCCCGCCTGGTGCCCGCCTGGCCTTGATCGTCATGGCTTGCGTCATGGGATCCTCACGAGGTACCCTTGCTTTGATCTCTCCTCCACCTCGCGAGCCTGCTTGATGAGGCTGCCTATGAGGAAGCTTCCTGTCGTCCGCCCCGCGAGGCTTGGTCCCTCGCGAGGGTCTTGAGCTTGCATTGATGAAGATGGGCCATGCTGGGCCCCCACTTGAGCCACGCCGCAGGCCGCAGGCAGGCATGTCTGGGGACCCCTGTACCCAGAATGCCGACACCCAATAGAATGGCAAATTGTATAGGTGCACTAGTTCGGCTAAGAGATGGTGACAAAAGTGTAATATTGATGGTAGAAATATATTTTTATAATCTTCATAAATAAAAACAGCAAGGTAGCAAATAGTAAACGGGCACAAAACGGTATTGCAGTGCTTAAAAACAAGGCCTAGGGTCCGTACTTTCACTAGTGCAACCTCTCAATAGTGCTAACATAGTTGGATCATATGATTATCCCTCAAAGTGCAACGAAGAATCACTCCTGAGTTTCTATCAGAGGAGAACAAAAGATAGGAATTGTTTGTAGGGTATGAAACCACATTAATGCTATTTCTCCGCTCGATCTATTCAAGAATTCGTACTAAAATAACGCAAAGATATTTTTTCCATTCAAGCTATCCTAGAGTTTGTACTAGAATAACACCAAAGCATATTCATATTCATAATACTCAATCCACACAAAGAACTACAAAGAAACCCGAAAGTTTCTATCGGAGAAAGGATAATAAAAATGTGCATCAGCCCCTATGCAAAGATTACCCCAATATCAGCACGAGAATCCACAAGTTGACTGCCATAACGTATATCAAGTGAATCAATAAGATACCCCAATGTCACCTCAGGTATTCATACCGCAAGACATACATCATGTGTTCTCAAATCAAAACATTCAATCCGACATGACAAAACTTCAAAGGGTAAAGATTCAATTCATCACAACAAGAATATAGGGGGAGAAACATCATATGATCTGACTATATTAACAAAGCCCATGATATAGATCACGAGAGAGAGAGATTAAACACATAGCTACTGGTACAAACCCTCAGCCCCGAGGGTGGACTACTCCCTCCTCATCGTGGTGGCCGCCGAGATGATGAAGATGGCCACCATAGATGATTCCCCCCTCCGGCAGGGTGCTGGAATGGGTCTAGATTGGTTTTCAGTGGCTACGGAGCCGTGAGGCGGCGGAACTTCTGATCTAGGTTAACCCCGACGGGTTTTGGAATATTTGGGAATTTATAGTGCAAAGAGGGGGTGCGGGAGGCCACCGAGGTGGGCACAACCCACCTGGGCATGCCAGGGGGACCTGGCGCAACCTGGTGGGTGGTGCCCCCCTCGGGGAACCCCCAGGTGTAGCTCTGGCCCATTGGGTTCCTTGTGGTCCATAAAAAATCTCCGTAAAGTTTTGTGGTGTTTGGACTCCGTTTGATATTGATTTTTTGCAATGTAAAAAACAAGCAAAAAACAGCAACTAGCACTGGGCACTGGGTCGATAGGTTAGTCCCAAAAAATGATATAAAGTTGCTATAAAATGATTGTAAAACATCGAAGAATGATAATATATTGGCAGGAATACATCATAAATTATAGATACGTTGGAGACGTATCAGCATCCCCAAGCTTAATTCCTACTCCTCCTCGAGTAGGTAAATGATAAAAGAAATACTTTATGAAGTATGAATGCTAGGAAAGTGCACAAGTTTGATCAATGATAATTTCAATCACTTTTGCTAGCATCATAACAACAATTCTTTCTTATGAAACTTCTCATGTTATAGTGGCAACCGGTTCACATGTTAAGGTTCAAACAATGAATTCTCTTGAAACCCAACAACCTATGTTCTTAGTCACCAAGCAATTGGTATTCAACTTATTCAACAAAGTTTAAGTAAGAGCTCCACATACGCAACCATCATATAGTCTTCTATGATTGCTAACACTCACCTTGTACACATGAGCAAAATGTTTCAACTGGACACATAGAAATATAGGGGCTTATTGTTTTGCCTCCCAATGTATCCACCTCAAGGGTGAAGTCACCAATAATAACTCATGCTACCCATATTCAACTGGACATATGTGCCTAGATCTTTCCTCACCACATGATGCTTACCAAAAGAGAAAATAAAAATGAATAGAGAGGAATACTTTGACTCTTTGCATAAATGTAAATAGTGAAAAGTAAAAGATAGGCCCTTCACAAAGAGGAGTAGGGATTTGTATAGGTGCCAGATCTCAAAGCAAAAATTGAGAGATAAAGACATTTTGAGAGGCATACTTTTCCCGCCAATGAAAACGACTTAGAGCTCCCAACACTTTCCATGCTAGATATATCATAGGCGGTTCCCAAACAGAAAATAAAGTTTATTCCTTTTTCCACCATACTTTCACTTTCCATGGCTAACCGTATCCACGGGTGCCCTCCATACCAACACTTTCCAAGGAATTTATTATTTGATAACATAAACTAAATTCATTTTTCATTTCGAGACTCGGCATCCCTAATACCTTTTCCTTACTCTCGTGCAATGACAAGTGAATAAACACTCATCGTGAGAATAACACATCTAGCATGGCAAATATTGGCCACCCCTCACCGCCTTGCGAGCGGTACGAGCACAGAAAAGAGAAATTTATTTTGAAAATTAGAGATGGCACATACAAGTTTGCTTTGAACGGCAAAAGAATACCGCATATAGGTAGGTATGGTGGACTCTTCAAAATGAGATTTGGGTTTAAGGGTTTTTGGATGCACAAGTAGTATCTCTACTTGGTGCGGAATTTTTGGCTAGCAAAGATGGGGGGAAGCACCACAAGTTGAAGGATCTATGACAATATGACTTCTATGTGAATATGAACAGACATAAACCATTACGTTGTCTTTGTTGTCCAACGTCAACAATTTTGGCATATAATATTTTGATGGGGGCTCACAATCACAAAAGATTTCCATGATAGTGTATTTATATGTGAAGGTTCTCTTCCTTATACTAATTATTCATGAATTGCTTGTATGACCAATATTGTGATTGTCAAACCTCAAAAGATTTCACTTTCTAAACCCAATGTGAAGCTACCACTATGCATGATATGATTTCAACTTCATGACATTCAATTTATTCAACAATTTACTCATAGGATATAAGTGAAGCACAAGAGTAAATGACATAGAAAAGAGCTTCGTTGACGGGATGTGAATGGTACTTACTTAGCCTCCCTGGCAACTATTTGAGGACTCTATTTTATTTAAAAACTTTTAGATCTAAGTACTTTATTAAAACAGCAACCAGAACAAAATAAAATGACATACTAAGAATAGCACAACTCATGTGAAGAAGCAAAGACTTAGGCTCAACCGATATTAACCGATAATTGTTGGCGAAGAAAGGTGGGATGCCTACCGGGGCATCCCAAGCTTAGATGCTTGAGACCTCTTGAAATATTATCTTGGGGTGCCTTGGGCATCCCCAAACTTGAGCTTTTATGTCTCCTTAATTCTTCTCATATCACGGTTTTCCTAAATCTCAAAAGCTTCATCCACACAAAACTCAACAAGAACTCGTGAGGTAAATTAGTATAAACCAATGCAAAAACCTTATCATTCTCTACTGTAGAAAATCACTAAAATTATTATTCAACATTGCATACTAAATTCCTCTGCATATTTAATACTCCTATCCTCAAATACAATCATTAAAGAAGCAAACATATGCACAATGCAAACATGACAGCAATCTGCCAAAACAGTACAGTCTGTAAATAATGCAAGAGTATCAATACTTATTAAACTCCAAAATTTATGAAAATTTAGGAGGAAGTGAGAAATTTATATATTAATCTTCTGCAAAAAGAATCAACTCAATAGAGCTCTTCTATTAAAAACTAGAATTATTTTCGTGAGCGCAAAAGTTTATGTTTTTCAGCAAGAACAAAGCAACCATCACCCAATAGGATCCTAAAGGCTTTACTTGGAACTTTATTGAAACAAAAGCAAAAAAACATTACTACTACAGTAGCTTAATCATGAAAACACACAAAAACAATAGGGATAAATGTTGGGTGGTCTCCCAACAAGTGCTTTTCTTTAATGCCTTTTAAGCTAGGCATGATGATTTCAATGATGCTCACATAAATGATTTCAATGAAGCATATGACTAGCACATTTAAGCCTAACCCACCTACTATGCATAGGGATTTTTTGAGCAAAAAAATTATGGGAGCAAGAATCAACTAGCATAGGAAGGCATAACAAGCAAAACTTCAAGATTTTCAACACATAGAGAGGAAACATGATATTATTAAGAAACCTACAGGCATATGTTCCTCTCTTATAATAATTTTCAGTAGCATCATGAATGAATTCAAAAATATAACTATCACATAAATCATTATTTTCATGATGCATAAGCATATAAATTTTGTTACTCTCAACATAAGAAAATTTATTCTCATCAATAGTAGTTGGAGCAAACTCAACAAAATAACTATCATGTGATTGAAAATTAAAATCATGATGACAAGTTCCATGATTATCATTATTCTTTATAGCATATATGTCATCATCATAATCATCATAGATAGCAGCTTTGTTATCATAGTCAATTGAAGACACATCCAAAATGGTGGATTCATCATTAAATAAAGTCATGACCTCTCCAAATCCACTTCCATCAATATTGTACTAAGATTCAACACCCTCCAAAATAGTGGGATCACTACTACCTAGAGTTGACACTCTTCCAAACCCACTTTAATCAATGTAATCATTATAATTAGGAGGCATGCTATCATCACAATAAATTTTCTTATAGAAAGTAGAAATAATCAAAGGATCATATTCATTAAGCAAAGCATTCCCAAGCTTAGGACAAGCATTATTTCTAGAAAATAAATCTTCAAACATATCATACTCATCAAACAAAGCATCCCCAAGCTTGTGGTTTTGCATATCATCACAATCATTTTTATCAATAGCATGAATGGCACCAATAGTATAGCAAACTTATTATCATATTCTTCCAAGCAAGTGCTAAAATATTTTCAAGATCACAATTGATATCGGTGTCTCCCCAATCATAGTCATCACAACAAGCAATGGGCATAGCAAAATCATCATTAATATCATCATCCTTCATCAACATATTTCATTCACTTTCATGAGGCAAGATGGTGATGGGACCAACATTATTTGGGAGTGATACCTTTTTACCACTATTCTTTCTTCTTTTCTTCTTCTTCACCAGACCATGTCTGGGTTTTATTAATTCTTTCAAGCTTCTTGTTGAAGAGATTGATTGGATAGGAAGCTCCTCCTTGTTACCTGATTCATCATAATAAACACTAGGAGGGTATTGGGAAATATTTTCCCTTTCATTAGTACTCTCTTCATATTCTATTTGTTTTCTTGACTTTAGATAGTTGGCAATATAAGTATTCTCAATGCAATTTACCATACAAAACATATAAATTTCTTCTAGATCAAAACCAAGAAATCCCTCGGGATTTCAAAGACCCTTAGTTATACATTTCATTTCTTCATACCCCAAAAGAAGACTAAGCTCTTTATGATGCTCAAGGGAAATCAAATTATCACAATTTTTGGACATGATTCGGTCATGAAAGAAATTGCATTGGAGATTTAAATGGCCATGTTCATTGCAAAGTGCACAAGGATGGCGAAAAATTACATCTTTCAGCAAAATCATCTAGCCTCTCTTGTAACCTTTTTGTTTCTAAATATTTATGCTTCTTACAAAAACTATCTTCCCTTTTTGGTGTGCAAAGGCACTCCCAATTCACTCCACAAAAAGTGACATGCTTATAAGAAACATTTTTGTCATGACTTGTGCAATCATCATTAGCATTTTGGATATTCAAAGAATTTATACTAACAACATTACAATCATGCTCATCATTCAAATATTTTGTGCCAAACATTTTATTGACCTCTTCTTCTAACAATTAAGCACAATTTTTTGAAACATCATTTTCAAGTAAAATATTATAAAGATGATCGATAATAGGGTGCAACCTAAATTCCATTTTTTGTAGTTTTCTTTTTATAAACCAAACTAGTGATAAACAAGAAACTAAAAGATTCAATTGAAAGATCTGAAGATATACCTTCATGCACTCACCTCCCCGGCAACGACACCAGAAAAGAGCTTGATGTCTACTATGCAACTTTATTCTTGTAGACACGTGTTGGGCCTCCAAGCGCAGAGTTTTGTAGGACAATAGCAATTTTCCCTCAAGTGAATGACCTAAGGTTTATCAATCCATGAGAGGTGTAGGGTGAAGATGGTCTCTCTCAAACGACCCTCCAACTGAATACAAGAAATCTCTTGTGTCCCCAACACACCGAATACAATGGCAAATTGTATAGGTGCACTAGTTCGGCAAAGAGATGGTGATAAAAGTGTAATATTGATGTTAGAAATATATTTTTACAATCTGAATAAATAAAAACAGCAAGGTAGAAAATAGTAAACGGGCACAAAAACGGTATTGCAATGCTTAAAAATAAGGCCTAGGGTCCGTACTTTCACTAGTGCAACCTCTCAACAGTGTTAACATAGTTGGATCATATGATTATCCCTAAAAGTGCAACGAAGAATCACTCCTGAGTTCCTATTACTAGAGAACAAAATATAGCAATTGTTTGTAGGGTGCGAAAGCACCTCAAAGCTATTCTTTCTGCTCGATCTATTCAAGAGTTCGTACTAAAATTACGCAAAGCTATTTTTTCCGTTCGATCTATCCTAGAGTTCGTACTAGAATAACAAAAAAGCATATTCATATTCATAATACTCAATCCACACAAAGAACTACAAAGAGACCCCAAATTTTCTATCGGGAAAAGGATAATAAAAACGTGCATCAACCCCTATGCAAAGATTACCCCAATATCAGTGCGGGAATCCGCAAGTTGAGTGCCATAACATATATCAAGTGAATCAATAAGATACCCCAATGTCATCTCAAGTATTTATACCGCAAGACATACACCATGTGTTCTCAAATCTAAACATTCAATCCGACATGACAAAACTTCAAAGGGTAAAGATTCAATTCATCACAACAAGAGTATAGAGGGGAGTGAAAGTGCGTTATATCGACTAGAGGGGGGTGAATAGGCGATTTTTATGAAAGTCTTCAAAACGTGGGAGTTATGAAGACAGACAGTGAAGATATGCCTATTACTATGCAGCGGAAGTTAGATTACACTAGGCAAGCCATGGTCAAGTATTCAATAGAGTGAAAGCACAATGACAAATAGCTGCAGTGTAATAAGGATCAGGTAGGAAGAAGTTATGAAGCCAAACAGATCATACATTCACGTTGTGAAGACAAAAGGTAGAGCAAGCATGCAATGGCTTCACAATGAGTAACAGTAAGAAAAGGGAAGTGAAGATGAAACCAGTGACTCGTTGAAGACAATGATGTGTTGGACCAGTTCCAGTTGCTGTGACAACTGTACGTCTGGTTGGAGCGGCTAGGTATTTAAACCTTAGGACACACAGTCCCGGACACCCAGTCCTGAACACGCAGCTCAGGACACCAAGTCCTCACCGTATTCTCCTTGAGCTAAGGTCACATAGTCCTCGCCCAATCACTCTGGTAAGTCTTCAAGGTAGACTCCCAAACCTTCACAGACTTCGTTCACTGGCAATCCACAATGTCTCTTGGATGCTCTGAACGCGACGCCTAACCGTCTGGGGATGCACAGTCCTCAAGTGTAATAAGTCTTCAGATCACACAGACAAGAAGACTTAAGTGATGCCCAATGTTCTCTGGCTCTGGGTGGTTAGGGCTTTTCTCCTCGCTAGGAATTTTCTCTCAAAGGCTTCGAGGTGGGTTGCTCTCAAACGACAAAAGCCGTGCACTGAAATCTGAGCAGCCAACCGTTTATGGTTGTAGGGGGTGGGCTATTTATAGCCACTTGGCAACCCGACCTGATTTGTCCGAAATGACCCTGGGTCACTAAGGAACTGACACGTGTCTCAACGGTCAGATTTCAAACTCTCATGGCAACTTTACTTGGGCTACAAGCAAAGCTGACTTGTCCGGCTCTGGACAAGATTCGCTCTCATTGTCTTCACTCGAAGACATAGGTTTTTGGTTTAGGCATCACTTCAGTCATTCTGACTGGTTCTCCTGGACCCCACTTAACAGTACGGTGGTTCCTATGACTCAACACAAAAGAAAAAGAACTACGAAAGATCTAAGTCTTCGAGCTCCATAGGCTTCATAACGTGTCTTCTTTTGTCATAGTCTTCAATGTGAATATCTTCATATACCACCTTTGGCTTCAATGTCTTCATACATTTTTAGGGGTCATCTCTGGTAGTAAAACCGAATCAATGAGGGACTTCTACCTGTGTTATCCTGCAATTCTCACAAACACATTAGTCCCTCAACTAGGTTTGTCGTCAATACTCCAAAACCAACTAGGGGTGGCACTAGATGCACTTACAATCTCCCCCTTTTTGGTGATTGATGACAAACTAGTTGAAGTTTTCAACGGGGAATATAGTCTGTGAAATTGTAAAGGATAAGGAATTGTCTTCATAAGTTGCAAGGGCTCCCCCTGAAGATGTGCATATAAGTTAATTTGCTTTTGGAATGCAAATGCACATGGTAGGTTGTACTTTAGGAGATCTACTTCAGCTTATGATGACAATCCACTATGCATGTGAAAGTATATGAAGATAATGACATGCATAATGCAAAATGGACGTCTGCAGAATGAGATAAGTGCGGAATTTATCGTCACACATGCGGAATTTATCTTCGCAAAACAGGGTGGCAAACAAGTAGCAGACGACCATCGAGTTTTAGTGTTACAACTCAAAGAACCAAATGAAGCAAAAACGAGAGTTGTAAGCACGGAGCAAAATATAGCAAAACATAAAGCACCCGCCCATATGGACCCGCTTGAAGACTATCAACCCATATGTTTCTCCCCCTTTTGTCAGCAAGGACCAAAAAGGTTTGAAGACATAGAGTGTCTATTCATTCCCAGAAGCAGCAAGGTCGTTGGAGGTGTTTGGCGGTGCAAAAGAGCTTGGAGGTGCTGAAGCAGGTGGCGGTCATGTAGCATCATCTTCTTCATCAATGATTCTGGCAGTGACTGTGGCAGCAGATGAAGAAAACTCAGAGTCTTCAAGTGATGGTGTGTTTCGCATCACAGCCCTTCTAGGAGGTGTGGTGTCAAACTTGAATCGCTCAGTGAAGCCATCCTCTTCAAGTTCAGCTTCAGTACACATCATTGATAGCCCTTTCCATGTACGACGACAGGTTTCATGAGTGACGAAAGCATTCTTGGTGGCAAGATTTCGAAGACGATTAACATCCACCAAGAGGCTTTTCATCTGACGCTTTAGCCAGTCGTGATGCCTATCTTGTTTTTGATGAAGGGCCACAAGAAGCTCTCGGTTATTGAGAACACGAGCGCGCTTCTTGGGTCTTGAAGCAGTTGCACTATCAGTGGCTTCAGTTGAAGCAGGGTGTGGCGCACGTGTAGTGCCAGCCAAAGGATACACCCTGGAGATGGCTTCAACACCTTCATCGTTCTGAGTGAAGCTCTGGTGTTCTGCATTCTGAAGACTCAAAGGTTGCTTGGCAGGCTCAGGATATATAGCTTCAGCAGAGGTATCCACATCTGGCAAGAAGATCCGATGGTTGCGGGCTGAGGGCTGATATGAGATCGCAGAGTGAAGCTTGATCAGTCTCATTACCCAAGGAGCATAGTACTTTAAACCAAACAGATCTGAGCCTGATGCAGCTAGTTGGCGTATGAAGAAATCCTGTGCGTTGAAGCATTTGCCATGAAGGATACAGAATATCAGAGTCTTCATTGCACCCTCGATCTTGGCATTTGGAGAGTGCCCTTTAATAGGCCAGAGAGTCCGCCGGATAATGTGATAGATGGTTCTGGGCAGGTACTCAAAGTCTTCAACGAAGAACTCTGTTGGATAAGGAGCATCGTGGGGCAATGGCTTCATCATGGAGAGCATCTGACTCATATTTGGTTCAGGCCTCTGGAATATGCTCTCAAGAGCTTCAATGTGTAGTGGACAGCCTTCCTCGAAGAGTTCGCCAGGAGTGGGCAGGCCGGTGAGCTCAATGATATCGAATGCATTGGCTTCGTGATGGACATTGCCGGTCATCCACTCCAGGGCCCAAGTCTTCGGATCTCTGTTGTATCCTTTGATGTGTAGGGTGGCATAGAATTGCAACAGAAGCTCTTCATTCCAGTGCTCTTCATCAGTTATAAACTGCAGCAGACCCACTTGCTTGAAGCAATCCAATGCTTCCTCTAAACAGGGCAGACCGGCAATGGCTTCAACATCAAGGCGCTTGTGCGGGAAGATGCGACCTTGGTTGTATAGGATGCATGAATAGTAGCTGCGCTGAGGATAGCTCCAGAACCTATCTGATGAAATCCTTTCCCTTGAATAGGGGTTCTTGGAGCTGTTGAAGAACGTATTGTCTGCCTTGAAGCTATTGATGTCAAAGGAGCCAGGTGCTGATGCAGGACCTGGGAACCTTGGCAGCCTTGGGACTGGCTTCTGGACATGAGGCCTGTGCTCAACATGGTAATCAAATTGAGGACCTGCAGCAGACTCAGGAACAGAAGTGTCTGGATCAGTAGCTTCGCTGTCTGCTGAAGCTTTTGGTGGGGAGGGCTCCACATTGGCTTCAGTGTTGGTTGTGGCAGCCTCAATATTTTCAGCCTCCGCTTGACTAGCTGGAGGGTCAGTCACAAGCACGTTCTCCTGGAGAACTGCTTCTTGGTGGAGCATTGGAGTGGGCTCTTGTGGTGCTTCTTCTTCGGCTGATGCAGCCGGAATGTCTTCAGCATAGACTTGAGGCCTTGGACCTTTGCGAAGCCTGCGGAATGCAGACGACGCCTGTGGGGTTGGAGTGGGCTGGGCCTCATTGTCTTCTTCCTCTTGAGGGTGATCCGCCCATGACGCATCTTGTGCAATTGGCGTCAGAGGACGACCAATGCTGATGAGTTCGCTTTGTTCATACTGAGGAAGGGCTGCATCATCTTGTACATTGTCCTGATGACCAATGTCTTCAGCAGCAATGGGGTCGGCTGCTGGTATGTCTTCAGCTTCAGGAGCCTCTGTGGAAGCAGGCTCATGAACTGTCAGTTGTCGTTCTGCGTTGGGGTGAACCATAGAGATAGGTTCAACTATCAAGGGCTCTGTGGGAGCAGCCCGAGATTTCTTGATCTTTCGCTTCTTCTTGCTGGGGGCAGTAGGAGAGGCTTCAGAGCTTTTCCTCTTCCTGGCTTCAGCCTCAGCAGTTCTTGTCTTCTTGAGCTCTGAAGCTGTTGACCGGCTCTTTGGCTTCGAGCCAGTCGTTGCAGTTGGGAAGACAATTGGAACTGCTTCTTGCCTAGGTGCCTCTGGTTCAGCCATAGCAGGCTTCTTCTTCTTCTTCGCGGCCATCTTGGGGTCGATGCCAGGACGCCCAAGTGCCTTGCGCTTCTCAGCCTCATTGTAGGCTTGTACACATCTTTCAGCCAGAGACTTCATCCGCTCACGTGAGCCCTGAGCTTCTGCACGCTTCTTCAGAAAATTTTCCTTGAGCTCATGCAACATGGTCTTGAAGCTCTTCACTTCTTGCACGCTGAGCTTGGCCATATTCTTCTTGAACTGAGCCTTTTCATGATCAATTTTCTGCTTCAGTTCAACAATGCGCTGGGCAATGGCAAGTTCTGAAGCAATTGCGCCTTGGAAGGCGACGCTGAGGCCAACAGGCAGCTGCAGATCTTCGAAGCTGATGTTTGGTGTGGCAAACCATTCGTCGATGAAGTTGTGGATGATGGCGACATCAAAGAGAGGCAAATTGTTGAAGATTTCAGCTTCTTCTTTGCTCTTGATGAGCTGCTCTAGAGCGTCATCTCCAAGATCTTCATCACTTGACAGATCAATGGCTTCGCTGCGCAGAATGGCAGCAGCTGTGAGCTCTTTGCCGGTGTGTGGCTGAGGCACCTTGGCCTTCTGGGGCTTGGAGACGCGGGATACGTCTTCAGACTGCACACTGTCTTCAGGAGGTGCAGTTGCCAATGGCTTCGCCCTTGAGATTTTTGAAGAAGGGGCCGGCTTTGAAGCTTTTGGCTTCTTCGACTGCTTTGGCTTCGGTACAGCAGGAGCTTCATCAGACTCAGAGTCAGCTGGAGGGTCATTCACGGCAGTCCCTTGGACTAAGATGCGGGTGATGAGGCCCTCAAGATTGGCATACGGACCGATGATATTGGGTTCTGCGTAGCGTGTGCCATCTGCCCTTGGTGCTGCGGGACCAGGGTTGAAGTCTAACCCCAACTTCTTCTTGTTCTGCTTCGCTGATTGTTGGGAAAACTGGAAGTTGCGCTTGAATAGATTGTCGTCACGACACCAGAGTAGTGACGACGGATGTGCATCATCAGGCTGTGGCCCACGAACCATGCATGGATAGAAGCTTTGGGCAATAGCTTCATCTCTGGACCTGGGTACAAGGTTTTTGTATAAGATGTCTCCCCACGGTCTTTTGATGGCACTTTTCTCAGCATACTCTTGGGTTGTGAAGCGGTATTTGAACCATTGTTCAGCCCAATAGCGTCGAATCCATTGGATTCGGGTCTTGCACTGCCCATAATTCTCTTCAGGATCTGTTTTATACATTTCTGCCAGGTCTTCAGGCAGATCTTTGGAAGTTCCTTCACGTCGCTGTCTGCCCCCCTTCCTTGCTGCTGCTTCTGAAGCCATAAACTTTAACTTGAAAGGCTTCAAAACTTTCAAAGGCTTCAAAGGCTTTCTTTTGCTGGACCAACAGGAACTGGCTTCAGGAGAATTTATGTGATGCTGTAAGAATTCTGCAAATGAATGCAGACTATGAGAACCAAAGGATTCTCCCACGGACATGTAACTGTGACAGCATTAAGGTGCGAGGGAAGGGGAAGAGGTCATATGCATTCTCAGAAGGTTTTGAAGATTAATCAGTTTAGAAGACATTGACCTCATCGTGCGAAGACATTCACTCATAGATAAGAAGTTGGTTCCAGATTTGTACGAACCCACAGATCAGTACAAGTGAGGAATCTAACTACTTCATGAAGCACAAGTGAATATACTAGGCATGTTATGAGATGCAGATTGAGAGATCTAACTTGTGTGAAGATAAACTTCTTATGGTAGAAAGTGACAGAACCATGAGATCAAAAGGGGCTGTAAAAAGAAGTTTTATTTACCACACTTGGAACTGCTAGACGGAGTGGGAGATGATGCCGAGCAGTTCAGTCCTCCGTGCCCTAACTTGGCGACGGAAGACACCTACGGCGACGACGGAGAGAACGATGTCCGCGGTCGGTGTGAGGACGGTGTCGGAGAGGTTGCGGCAGCGAAGCGCTTCGTCGCCGGCGTCGTCGAGAGCTAGCGGTGGCGCTAGGGTTCGTGCGAGGGTGGAAGAAGGAGATAATGACCGCGGTAAGTGTGAATTTATAGGCACAGGGGCGGCACTGTGCTATTACACAAGTGCCCCTGGCGATTCGCATCTGAGGAACGCGTGGTCAGTTTGCGGAAGTTTGGGGTTTGTTCCACGTCCCACGCATGCCTAGATTGTCGGGCGGTCGTTCCTGCTTCTCCGGATTTTATGTGGAGGAATGAGCATTGAAAATGGACTTTATGGTTGTCTCTATATCTTCTGCTGACAAGGACTCAGTGAATACATTCGACAGTTTCAATAGAATGCATATGACTTGGAGAGATAGAATTTGAGATAGAAAGCATAGAGAGTTAGGGTCCGATCACATTCACTTAGTTCAAAAGATTCAACCAAGAAGACATAGCTATAAGTGAATGCTGTAGAGGACAGAACACTAGCATATATATATATATATATATATATATATCTGTAGTCAACATAGTGAAGATGATCATGAAAATATGTTGAGTTCGAAGCCAAATCAAAGATGAAGACATTGCAAGGTAACGCCATGAGTGAAACACTTCAAAATGGAACGTTTGGTGGTGGCGTTACCCACCGTATAGGAAGTATTAGACCCAGACACGGCACACAATTATCGTGGCGCTCCGAAGTCAAATTCCACATTAATGTATTCACACTTAGAATGTATGTCTTCATTGATTGAAGATATACTTTACTTTGTGCATTGCACATCTAAGTCATCATATGCATAAGTGTTAGGATGTGTGCCTGATCACAGGACATTTGAGGATTCCAGGATATTTAGCTCACACCGTAACTTGCAAAACCTCTTCTCATCCAAGGGCTTGGTGAAGATATCTGCCAATTGCTCTTCAGTGTTGACGTGTATGATATCAATGTCTTCCTTCACAACATGATCTCTGAGAAAGTGATGACGAATTTCAATGTGCTTTGTCTTCGAGTGCTGAACTGGGTTGTTGGCAATCTTGATGGCGCTTTCGTTGTCGCAGTAAAGTGGTACTTGCTTCAGATGAATGCCATAATCCTTGAGTGTTTGCTTCATCCACAGAAGCTGAGCGCAGCAAGATCCAGCAGCAATGTATTCAGATTCAGCAGTGGAGAGAGATACACAGTTCTGCTTCTTTGAAGACCAACATACAAGTGATCGTCCCAGAAAGTGACATGTGCCTGATGTAGACTTGCGATCAACTTTGTCACCAGCATAATCAGCATCCGAAAATCCAACCAAATCAAACTCTGAGCCCTTTGGATACCATAATCCTAGAGTTGGGGTGTGAGCCAAATATCGAAGAATTCGCTTCACAGCTAAGTGATGCGACTCCTTTGGTGCCGCTTGAAATCGAGCACACATGCAAACACTAAGCATAATATCTGGCCTAGATGCACATAAATAAAGCAAAGAACCAATCATGGAGCGGTATACCTTTTGATCGAACTCTTTACCATTGTCGTCAGGACCTAGATGATGTTTGGCTGGCATTGGTGTTGTGAAGCCTTTGCAGTCTTGCATACCGAACTTCTTCAGGCAATCTTTGAGATACTTCTCTTGAGATATGAAGATGCCATTGCGTTGTTGTCGTATTTGAAGACCAAGGAAGAACTTCAGCTCCCCCATCATGGACATCTGATATTGCTCTTGCATCATATATCCAAACTCTTCACTGTACTTCTGATTGGTGCAGCCGAAGATAATGTCATCCACATATATTTGGCACACAAACAGTTCACCATCATATGTCTTCATGAAAAGAGTGGGATCTAGGGAACCAGGTATGAAGCCTTTGCTCTTTAGGAAATATTTGAGTGTGTCATACCAGGCCCTAGGGGCTTGTTTGAGGCCATACAGTGCCTTGTTGAGCTTGTATACCATGTCAGGATGTTTTGGATTTTCAAAGCCAGGCGGTTGTGCAACATACACTTCTTCTTCAATCTTGCCATTGAGAAAGGCACTTTTCACATCCATTTGATATAGAAGTATGTTATGATGATTTGCATAGGTCAGCAATATGTGTATGGCTTCAAGCCTAGCCACAGGAGCAAATGTTCCATCGAAGTCAATGCCTTCCACTTGAGTATATCCTTGAGCAACGAGACGAGCTTTGTTTCTGACAACTTGACCATGCTCATCTTGTTTGTTGCGGTATATCCATTTGGTGCCTATTATGTTGTGCTTCCGTGGATCAGGACGCTTAACCAGTTCCCGTACATTATTCAGCTCAAACTGTTGAAGCTCTTCTTGCATAGCTTGAATCCATTCAGGTTCCATGAATGCTTCTTCAACTTTCTTGGGTTCTGATATTGAGACGAATGCGAAGTGCCCATAGAAATTTGCTAGCTGAGTTGCCCTTGAACGAGTGAGTGGACCAGGTGCATTGATGTTGTCTATTATTCTGTCAATCTGCACTTCATTGGCAACACGAGGATGTACAGGGCGAAGACTTTGCTCTTGTTGATCTGTGTTGCTGTTGGGAGGAATGTCTTCAGGCTGAGCATTGTCTTCATGTTGATCAGGTGCTGAGATGATAAGTTCTTCTTCAGGATGAGATTCAGAAGGTATAATCTCTCCAGTTCCCATTAGCTTGATTGATTCACTAGCTGGAATTTCATCTAGCACATTTGGTAGTTGCTCTCTTTGTGAACCATTTGTCTCATCGAACCGCACATCCATTGTCTCAACCACTTTGTAATGAAAGAGATTGAAGACTCTGTAGGAGTGCGAATCCTTTCCATATCCAAGCATAAAACCCTCATGTGCTTTTGGTGCAAACTTTGAGGTGTGGTGTGGGTCCTTGATCCAGCACCTTGCGCCAAATACTCTGAAGTAACTAACATTTGGCTTTTTGCCAGTAAGGAGCTCATATGATGTCTTGTTCAGAAGCTTGTGAAGATAAACACGATTGATTGTATGGCATGCAGTGTCAATGGCTTCAGTCCAGAATTTTCTTGGAGTCTTGTATTCATCTAGCATCGTTCTGGCCATCTCAATGAGTGTTCTGTTCTTGCGTTCGACGATGCCATTCAACGCTGTCAGGACCCCGACTCGATGTCACATCGATCTAGCCGGTAACACCTCATATCACTTTGCGGCCTCACGCACGGTATCCCCACGGGTGTCGCCTTACCTTTGCCCAGGACCGTTTGCGCCTTTTGGCTCACATATATGATAGAGTCGCTAGCATCCATATGATAAGGAGCCCGGGCTGACATGACTAGTCGTAAACCCAAAGTGGCACAGACTTACAGGGACAGGCATTCATGACCCAGCTTCGAACATGTCGGTCATCAGCAAGTGGGTCCGGGCTGTAGCACTGGGCTAGAAGGACTCCGGTAAACCAGGCTGTAGCGGGCTAACAGGACTCCGGTACTCAAAGCGTGACATTTCCCCGAAGGGACAGACACAGGAACGAAGAAGGACACATGCCGGCCAGCCTAAGTGTTCCGGAGCAGTAGCAAGCTACCATGGCTCAGTGGAAACACTAGGAGACATTTCCCGGTAAGAGAGGCTACTAGAGATAAACAACTAGATGGTCAGATCCCACACATACCAAGCATTTCAATAACATACACACAATATGCTCGATATGTGCAATACAACATGGCATCACAAAATGACTCTACGACTCAAGTAGTTTATTCAATAGGCTCCGAGGAGCGAGATATTACAAACATGGGTCTCATGACCCAACACTCAGAGCATACAAGTCAAAGCACAAGCGGAAGCTATCATGTCTGAGTACAGACATCTATAAATGAAAAAGGCTGAGAAGCCTGACTATCTATCAGATCCTGCCGAGGGCACAAGATCGTAGCTGAGGTATCAAGCTAAACGTCGAAGTCCACGTGAAACTACTAGCGAGACCGAAGTCTCTCTGCAAAAACATAAAATAGGCAAACGTGAGTACAAATGTACCCAGCAAGACTTACATCAGACCTATCTACATATGCATCATTATCAACAAAGGGGTGGTGGGGTTTAACTGCAGCAAGCCAGCTTTGACTCGGTGGCTATCCTGAACTACGACTGCGAGTAACTTTTTGAGGTGGCGCACACGAGTCCACATATTCACCATATCAATACACCACTATGGATCCGCTCCCGTCTCCCTACGAGAACGCCATCCATAGCACTCACGCTTATCTTGCGTCTTTTAGAGTATCCACTTTCACTTGTCTATGAACTGATATAAGCAACCCAGAAGTCCTTTTCCGTGGACACGGCTATTCGAATAGATTAGGTTAACCCTGCAGGGGTGTACTTCTTCACACACGCTCTCACCACTTACCGCCATTTACACGACATGTACTCGGCAACCTTCAAGCGGAAGCCCAACGTGGGTGTCGGCCACGGCCTGCCTAAACACTCAAGTCTCTAGTCCAGGTTTATCGCCTATTCGGGTTCCATCCATGAGGAGATCCGGCCGGAGTTTCGCTCACAGCCCCAAACGATGTGTACAGGGTTCCGTGACACCAAACGGGTGCCCGGTTTACCCGGCCACGTGCCTACCGCATCACAGCCCACCCCTACGGTCAGCGCTGTCCACGGCCTCCAGCATACTACAAACACCAGAAACTACCTGCAACTCCTGGACAGAGGACAAGGGTGATTAAGAAGCCGAGAGGGTCCATTGGTTTCGGGCCCAATGCGTGGTAGTAGCTGAATCATGGATCACAAACATAGAACTCAGTTCCTGAGGACGGCTGCAATGAGACAACCCACCATGTACTCCTACATGGCCTCTCACCGCTACCTTTACCAAATCGTGTTCACACACTTAGCTCACACACAGTAGGACATGTTCACACACCTCTGATTCATCCCCGATGAATCAGACCTGACTCAACTCTAAGCAGTAGCAGGCATGACAACAAACATGAATGAGTAGGCACAACAGGGCTCAAACAACTCCTACTCATGCTAGTGGGTTTCATCTATTTACTGTGGAATGACAGGTCATGCAAAGGATAAAGGGGTTCAACTACCGCAGCATGTAACAGTTGAATCGGTGTTGTCCTAATGCAGTAAAAGAGAGCAGGAGCGAGAGAGTAGGATTGTATAGGAATGGACAAGGGGGTTTTGCTTGCCTGGCACTTCTGAAGATAACATTGAGTCTTCATCGGTGTCAACGATCACATCATCGGTATCACGTCTATCGAGAGGGGACAAGTACCGGCAAATACAGAAAAGACACGATCAATGCAATGCACAATATGATGCATGCTATGACATGGCAATATGAATGTGTTTTGGGCTAATGCACCTAAAACCAGATTAGATGAAGTTGGTTTGAATACAAGATTCAAATTCAAACTCCATATGTGGATATTTAAATGCCCTTTATTTGATTTGTACTAAACAGCAGCTATAAGTTGTTCTAACATGCATGAAAATGGTACAGATGGATTCCTTGAATTTTTCTGATAATTTTTCATATATAATTTATTTAATTTGGAGTTACGGTTAATTTTCTATGATTTTTAGAAGTTTATATAATTTTCTGGAATTTATAAATCATTTAATAATTATCTAAATTCCAGAAAGGAATTATTGCGTCAGCACTAGGTCATGCTTGCATCAGCAAGTCAACAGGGCTGCCCCGGGTCAAACCTGACCAGTGGGGCCCACTGGTCAGTGACCCAGAGCTGTTTAGTGTCAATGACAGGTGGGGCCCTGCTGTCAGTGTCTATTAAACTAACTAACATTTAGTTAATACTAATCCTAGCCTAATTAGCCGGGCGGGGCCCGCAGGTCAGTGAGAGAGGGGGAGGTCAAACCGGGCAGTGGGTCAACCCACGCCGGTCAGCGGGTCAGCGGGCGCCGGCGTTTAGCCGCCGGCGAGCCCGACGCGGCGGCGCAAGTGCAATTCGCTGTTCCGGCCACCAAAAGGGTCGGGGAGGGTACCTACGGGGAGCTGGGGATGGGCTGAGGCTCTTGGTGGAGGGACTTGAGCTCGGGGCGGTCGGAATCGACGCCGGCGGCGAGCTATGCGGCGGCCGGAGCTCGGGCACGCTCGGACACGGCGTTTTGGGGCACGGGAGGAGGAGTGGGTAGGTGCTCTGGGTTCCCGGGAACGCGACGAGGACGACAGCGTGCTCGGACGCGACGTGCGGGGCCTCTAGCCTCGGCAACCTCGTGGCCGGCGGCGACGAGCTCTCGGGCTCGGCGGAGCCCGTGGTTAGAGGAAAGAGTCGGCATCAGGGAGAGGGGGGTTCGGTGCGGGGGCTCACAGCGATGGCGATGGGATGCTCGGCGAGGTCGGGGACGGCCCGGAGCCGATTGATGTCACATCCCTAGCTTTACCCTAGCCATGGACTAGCTTGGTTGCTGCATCATGTTTAAATTCAAATGAAATTTGAAATGGGGATTGCCCCAGATTCTTCGGTTATGCTATAACCACTCCAACAGTGAATTCACTCTCTATTGTTGGGTTCTTCCCCAGTTACCAGAATCATTCCCAGCATTTGCATTTTGTTCCCAGCTTGCACCGCCAATGTGCCATTCTACCATGAGTCTCTTCCACCTCCGGTGATAAGCAAATTCATCCATTACGTTGTCTTCAACAAGGTAATCCACATCATCCAAGTCCGAGTATGCCATTCTACAGACCCCCTCCAAACGATCGTTGTGAATTGCCTTATGCTGGTATGAAGAGTTTCAATGATCTCTGAATCAAAAGTAATTCTTTTTGCCACTTAAGGTAATACTCTACGATCACCTTCCTCCAGGATGTTTCGTCGTGGTATCATGGCAACTCAACCCCTCGCTACGTTGGCAATCGTTTACCACCTTCTTAAGCGTGGAATCGTTGTCTACCTAGTGAACCTTCGTCATCTGCTCCACTCCATTTCTTCAAATCTGTGCTTCGTCTCCCAGCTCAAGAGATGTTGCTATGTCTCATTCCGTGAGGTGTTCGATCTTCGAGAAGATCGACCCTTCTAGAGTCTCCTTCTTCCCTCCATGTCATGTTGACAGGAATTCTCAGAGCAAGACTTTAAGACGATGATGGTGATCGAATCAACGTTCCTATGAAGTGTAACCTGGATCGTGAAGATTATGCTAGTTTCCGCTTCCCCTTCATCCTACCCTACGCTTGAATCTCGAGACGAGATTCCTGTTTAGTGGGGGTGAGTTGTCACATCCCTAGCTTTACCCTAGCCATGGACTAGCTTGGTTGCTGCATCATGTTTAAATTCAAATGAAATTTGAAATGGGGATTGCCTAAACCCTAGTACCAAATGGAAATCAAATAGGTTCAACCCAAAAATATTTTCAGTGATCCAAATGGCTTCCAAAAATGTTCATCATTTCTGGAAAATGCTTGAAACCATAACCAGAGGGTTGCACATTTTTTCCATGACATATTTGGTCACTGAATAAAATCATATGTACTTTGCTTTTGGGCATTTAAATGCTAGTAAATATCTTAAATGCCCAAATAATCCTAAAAATAAGTGTGGGCTGTTGGAAATAATCTAAACAGAGCCCCTGATTATTTTCTGGATTTTTAGAGATGCCTAAGTATTTTTAATAAAGCCTCACAGCTACAGAAAAATAGAAAACAGTAATTAAAATAAAGAAAAGAGAGAGAGAATCCCACTTACCTGGCGCTCACCTGTGCTGGCCCAGCCCCCCCTGTGCAGCCCACCTGTGAGGCCCAGCCCACCTCCTCCCCCTTGTCTTCTTCCTCCCCTCGCACCGAAGCAGCTTGGTGGCGAGCGCCGATGCCGCCTCGGCCACCTCCTGCTTCCACCGAGTCGTTCCCGAGCCTCCCCCTCACGCCTCGTGTCCCCTCGCTCCTCTTCCTCCCTCGCTGCTCCCTCTCTCTTCCCCGAACGCTCTTCCCCCTCTCTGTTTTCCTCCCCGAACGGAGCCGCCGTCGCCGCCGCTCGCCACCACCGCGGCCACAGGGCCTCCCTCGCTCCCCCAACTAGCCCACCAGCTCCGCCACTCCATCCTCACCCTCCCCGCCATCTCACGCGACCGGAGAAGCCCCGAGGCGCCGCCCCGCCGTTCTTCCCCTCTTCGGACCCGCCGGTCGCCGTCGACGAATTCGTCGGCTCCGGGCCGTCCCCGACCTCGCCGAGCATCCCATCGCCATCGCTGTGAGCCCCCGCACCGAACCCCCCTCTCCCTGATGCCGACTCTTTCCTCTAACCACGGGCTCCGCCGAGCCCGAGAGCTCGTCGCCGCCGGCCACGAGGTCGCCGCGGCTAGAGGCCCCACACGTCGCGTCCGAGCATGCTGTCATCCTCGTCGCGTTCCCGGGAACCCAGAGCACCTACCCACTCCTCCTCACGTGCCCCAAAACGCCGTGTCCGAGCGTGCCCGAGCTCCGGCCGCCGCATAGCTCGCCGCCGGCGTCGATTCCGACCGCCCCGAGCTCAAGTCCCTCCACCAAGAGCCTCAGCCCATCCCCAGCTCCCCGTAGGTACCCTCCCCGACCCTTTTGGTGGCCGGAACAGCGAATTGCACTTGCGCCGCCGCGTCGGGCTCGCCGGCGGCTAAACGCCGGCGCCCGCTGACCCGCTGACCGGCGTGGGTTGACCCACTGCCCGGTTTGACCTCCCCCTCTCTCACTGACCTGCGGGCCCCGCCCGGCTAATTAGGCTAGGATTAGTATTAACTAAATGTTAGTTAGTTTAATAGACACTGACAGCAGGGCCCCACCTGTCATTGACACTAAACAGCTCTGGGTCACTGACCAGTGGGCCCCACTGGTCAGGTTTGACCCGGGGCAGCCCTGTTGACTTGCTGATGCAAGCATGACCTAGTGCTGACGCAATAATTCCTTTCTGGAATTTAGATAATTATTAAATGATTTATAAATTCCAGAAAATTATATAAACTTCTAAAAATCATAGAAAATTAACCGTAATTCCAAATTAAATAAATTATATATGAAAAATTATCAGAAAAATTCAAGGAATCCATCTGTACCATTTTCATGCATGTTAGAACAACTTATAGCTGCTGTTTAGTACAAATCAAATAAAGGGCATTTAAATATCCACATATGGAGTTTGAATTTGAATCTTGTATTCAAACCAACTTCATCTAATCTGGTTTTAGGTGCATTAGCCCAAAACACATTCATATTGCCATGTCATAGCATGCATCATATTGTGCATTGCATTGATCGTGTCTTTTCTGTATTTGCCGGTACTTGTCCCCTCTCGATAGACGTGATACCGATGATGTGATCGTTGACACTGATGAAGACTCAATGTTATCTTCAGAAGTGCCAGGCAAGCAAAACCCCCTTGTTCCATTCCGATACAATCCTACTCTCTCGCTCCTGCTCTCTTTTACTGCATTAGGACAACACCGATTCAACTGTTACATGCTGCGGTAGTTGAACCCCTTTATCCTTTGCATGACCTGTCATTCCACAGTAAATAGATGAAACCCACTAGCATGAGTAGGAGTTGTTTGAGCCCTGTTGTGCCTACTCATTCATGTTTGTTGTCATGCCTGCTACTGCTTAGAGTTGAGTCAGGTCTGATTCATCGGGGATGAATCAGAGGTGTGTGAACATGTCCTACTGTGTGTGAGCTAAGTGTGTGAACACGATTTGGTAAAGGTAGCGGTGAGAGGCCATGTAGGAGTACATGGTGGGTTGTCTCATTGCAGCCGTCCTCAGGAACTGAGTTCTGTGTTTGTGATCCATGATTCAGCTACTACCACCCATTGGGCCCGAAACCAATGGACCCTCTCGGCTTCTTAATCACCCTTGTCCTCTGTCCAGGAGTTGCAAGGTAGTTTCTGGTGTTTGTAGTATGCTGGAGGCCGTGGACAGCGCTGACCGTAGGGGTGGGCTGTGATGCGGTAGGCACGTGGCCGGGTAAACCGGGCACCCGTTTGGTGTCACGGAACCCTGTACACATCGTTTGGGGCTGTGAGCGAAACTCCGGCCGGATCTCCTCATGGATGGAACCCGAATAGGCGATAAACCTGGACTAGAGACTTGAGTGTTTAGGCAGGCCGTGGCCGACACCCACGTTGGGCTTCCGCTTGAAGGTTGCCGAGTACATGTCGTGTAAACGGCGGTAAGTGGTGAGAGCGTGTGTGAAGAAGTACACCCCTGCAGGGTTAACCTAATCTATTCGAATAGCCGTGTCCACGGAAAAGGACTTCTGGGTTGCTTATATCAGTTCATAGACAAGTGAAAGTGGATACTCTAAAAGACGCAAGATAAGCGTGAGTGCTATGGATGGCGTTCTCGTAGGGAGACGGGAGCGGATCCATAGTGGTGTATTGATATGGTGAATATGTGGACTCGTGTGCGCCACCTCAAAAAGTTACTCGCAGTCGTAGTTCAGGATAGCCACCGAGTCAAAGCTGGCTTGCTGCAGTTAAACCCCACCACCCCTTTGTTGATAATGATGCATATGTAGATAGGTCTGATGTAAGTCTTGCTGGGTACATTTGTACTCACGTTTGCCTATTTTATGTTTTTGCAGAGAGACTTCGGTCTCGCTAGTAGTTTCACGTGGACTTCGACGTTTAGCTTGATACCTCAGCTACGATCTTGTGCCCCGGCAGGATCTGATAGATAGTCAGGCTTCTCAGCCTTTTTCATTTATAGATGTCTGTACTCAGACATGATAGCTTCCGCTTGTGCTTTGACTTGTATGCTCTGAGTGTTGGGTCATGAGACCCATGTTTGTAATATCTCGCTCCTCGGAGCCTAATGAATAAACTACTTGAGTCGTAGAGTCATTTTGTGATGCCATGTTGTATTGCACATATCGAGCATATTGTGTGTATGTTATTGAAATGCTTGGTATGTGTGGGATCTGACCATCTAGTTGTTTATCTTTAGTAGCCTCTCTTACGGGGAAATGTCTCCTAGTGTTTCCACCGAGCCATGGTAGCTTGCTACTGCTCCGGAACACTTAGGCTGGCCGGCATGTGTCCTTCTTCGTTCCTGTGTCTGTCCCTTCGGGGAAATGTCACGCGATGAATACCGGAGTCCTGTTAGCCCGCTACAGCCCGGTTCACCGGAGTCCTGCTAGCCCAGTGCTACAGCCTGGTTTCACTCGCTGATGACCGACACGTTCGATGCTGGGTCATGGATGCCTGTCCCTGTAAGTCTGTGCCACTTTGGGTTTACGACTAGCCATGTCAGCCCGGGCTCCTTATCATATGGATGCTAGCGACACTGTCATATACGTGTGCCAAAAGGCGCAAACGGTCCCGGGCTAAGGTAAGGCGACACCCGTGGAATACCGTGCGTGAGGCCGCAAAGTGATATGAGGTGTTACATGCTAGATCGATGTGGCATTGAGTCGGGGTCCTGACAGCGTTGGTATCAGAGCTTGACTGCCTGTAGGATTACCAAGCCAAACTGGTCGAAGTTGAGTCTAGAAATTCTTTAGTTATGTAAGGGAATTGATTGTGGGATGGAACGTAAGGCTCTTTTTACTCCTTATACCTTATGCCCTTCTGATCTGAGTCATCATCTTATCTTCTACGGGGATTAAGAACTAGGCTATCTCTTCTTTCTATTAGGATCACGTGTTACTAATCAGTAGACTTATAAGTTTGTTGGATTTAAGCCTCAGTTCAGTTTCTACCTCTGTATGTTAATTGTTGATCTCGAAACCTTGATATTGTGCTTCTGAGTGGTTATGCCACCATTTTTGTGAATGTCTCAAATCTTTTCTGAGCATTTACAGCCGTTATGCTGTCCGAGTCATCCCAGGTTTCTAAGTAGTCTGATGCATTTGCAAAATCCCTTCCTTCCGTTCCGATGTTCCTATGGGCCAGATTAACCATACTAATCAGTAAGTTGACGTACTCCGTTACCTTGACATATATGTTGGAAATATTATTATGACCCTAGGTGTCCTAGGGGATCATCTAGTAATTTAGCCATGATTGTGTTCCCAGTGTGATGATTCTGGCCATCATTCTCGAAAGCATTCCGTGATGCTACTTAGTAGTAGGTATTCTACTCCTTGGGTTTTGAACCCGAGATTTACTCTACTTACTTCATGTTGATAGTAATTGCTAGTGCCTTTAGGATATTAGCAACCTTTGCATTAGTCTTCGATGTTCGTGGTATTCCTTTCTTCCAAATACTATGAACCGCTTATGGCAGATGTTCCTCGCTCATCGAAAGATCACAATCAGAGTGCTCTCGATGGGTTCTCGATTCTACATTGTGACTCTGCCAGTTCTACCTTTCTGCATGGGTTATCCGAAAGAAATATGTTGAACTTGGTTCGACATACTAATCTATGCATCCACAACTCAGAAAGTTATATGTTCCTTTGAGTTATTCTCTTTAGTTGCATTCTGACCCTCGTCTATCAATTGATAGCCAAGAGTATGCGTGCGTTCATTTATCGATGCCTATTACTCTTGTGGTCTGTCAAGCCATTCTATTCCGGAATGACTAGGAGAAACAAACTCCAGTACCTCTTCCATATCTAGGATTGGGTCAAAGTAGTTGTATTCCGCAGATCAAATGCCAATCCAGCTTTTGGTTCTGCTCTACCTTGGAGTATTACATATTTTATATCGAGATTGTTATAGGAATTGCACCCCATCCTATGAACTCCTGGTACAGTGATACTTCTTGCCGTCATTAGTCATTCCTCGGTCTTCGTGTTGATGCAACCGGAATACCGACAAATGAATTGTGATGTGTGAAATCAATACGCCTAGCAACCCCGTTGCTGGGTAGTTAAAGGACAATAATTTTATTCTTAGTGTGTTGGTTATTGAATCATCATTCTAAGATTGATCGTGCTACCTAGTCCATTCTCCTGGTTCACTCCTCGATCGATGAGTTAGGATTATTTCAAATTCTTGCTCTATTGATCATATCGTCTTGCCCTGAAAAGCAAGATTGTTCTCGAGCTTAGTAACATACCGGTGGCTCGTGATTCTCTGAATATCTTCTCAGAAGTATTACCAGGTTGTCACCTGACCGCTATGTTGAGCTCGTGATCAAGTTGGTTTTTTGTGAACCATCCTTCTCCAAGAATCTGTGTTGGATATCCCTGAGCTAGTTGGTTAAGTTAGACAACGACTTGGAGAGCTGGAAGATAAAAGCTTGCCTGACTTAGTTCGTTCCAAAGGGATATTCTTGTGTAGTGTGTGTTGAAGAAAGATGATATCTTCATCGGTTGGTCCCTGTGATCAGTTGCTAGATCTATTGCCTTATCAATCCTTTGATTTGAGTGTGGGCTATCGTCAAATCAAATCAGAACCAACGATGTTCGTAATGTTGTCTTACTCGTGGTTGATTCCTTGAGCATACACCATTATATCTTTTGGGTCTGACCAATGCTATCACCGTGTTCACTTAACTATGGAATTCCTTTTAAAAGGAAACCTAGATGAATTGTTGTTGAGCCCATTGACAACATCCTTATCTCCTCCATAATTTTGTTGAACATTAAGCTAGTGTTGGAAATTTTTGAAAGCATTTGTTCATGCTAGCTCATGAAGCATATGTTTGGATGAAGGTAGTGACTTCCTTTAATTCATGTGCATCTGATGCAAGTTGCCGCCGTGGATTCGAGAAAGTCAATGTTGTTTTCTTGGAATCATTCCAAATCAGTCATGCACACGTGCGAAGAATTCTGTGGTTTGAAGACTTGCAACCTTCAATCTATATGTGTCCCTAGCACACCAAGCCACTGATTGAATTGTTCAAGGAGAAGAAGTTCCTTCTTAAGAGTATACCTTATGCAAGGACTTCGATATCCTCGATGATGGTTCCCCTCCTGAATTCGGTAGTGTTTTATTATAAGACTACTTTGTGGTCATGCTTGTCTTGGACAACGTGTTCACATGTTTGTAGCAGAACCAGCTCATGTTTTGGAGCTTGCTATCGTAGTTCATTTCCGAGAATCTCGCAACGTCATCTCGTCGAATTGTGTTGCAAACTTTCATTTTTCTTCCTAGACTCGATGAGTCTGGAATATCCTGACACCAACCAGATCTGAATCTTAGGCAGATATGATGGGTTGGAACATTTCCCAAGAACTATAATATTGGTCTCTCGATAACCGGTAAGGTGGATGTCGTGGCCAACACACCCATCCGGTAGACCTATTATTATAGTATCTTATTTGATGGAATTGGCCACCTCCCCATAGGGATTTCGTAGGATTACTCCCTAGTTGCCCCTATGGATTTTTGTGTTCCGAAGTCCGACCTCTTACTTAATGTTCTAGTTATCAAACCATATCTATGAATGGGATACACTAGCACGTCAAGGAGAACATTAGAAGCGGAGTGCTAAATGTCTCTCGGTCGATCATCCAGATTTTATTTCCTTGGCCCCGCCAAGGGTGAAATCTGAGAAAGTGTTATCTTCCTTTGCATCTGCATCATCCATCATCATTCATCAGGGTAGCAAGTTGTGTTGCCAGGATCCTTGACACGGATATTGGTAGAACCTTGATGATTATGGAATTGCTCAAGTTCTTGAGAGCACGCACAAGCGCTACGTCTTATCATCAGCACTAGCTGGGATTGCCCCAGATTCTTCGGTTATGCTATAACCACTCCAACAGTGAATTCACTCTCTATTGTTGGGTTCTTCCCCAGTTACCAGAATCATTGCATTTTGTTCCCAGCTTGCACCGCCAATGTGCCATTCTACCATGAGTCTCTTCCACCTCCGGTGATAAGCAAATTCATCCATTACGTTGTCTTCAACAAGGTAATCCACATCATCCAAGTCCGAGTATGCCATTCTACAGACCCCCTCCAAACGATCGTTGTGAATTGCCTTATGCTGGTATGAAGAGTTTCAATGATCTCTGAATCAAAAGCAATTCTTTTTGCCACTTAAGGTAATACTCTACGATCACCTTCCTCCAGGATGTTTCGTCGTGGTATCATGGCAACTCAACCCCTCGCTACGTTGGCAATCGTTTACCACCTTCTTAAGCGTGGAATCGTTGTCTACCTAGTGAACCTTCGTCATCTGCTCCACTCCATTTCTTCAAATCTGTGCTTCGTCTCCCAGCTCAAGAGATGTTGCTATGTCTCATTCCGTGAGGTGTTCGATCTTCGAGAAGATCGACCCTTCTAGAGTCTCCTTCTTCCCTCCATGTCATGTTGACAGGAATTCTCAGAGCAAGACTTTAAGACGATGATGGTGATCGAATCAACGTTCCTATGAAGTGTAACCTGGATCGTGAAGATTATGCTAGTTTCCGCTTCCCCTTCATCCTACCCTACGCTTGAATCTCGAGACGAGATTCCTGTTTAGTGGGGGTGAGTTGTCACATCCCTAGCTTTACCCTAGCCATGGACTAGCTTGGTTGCTGCATCATGTTTAAATTCAAATGAAATTTGAAATGGGGATTGCCTAAACCCTAGTACCAAATGGAAATCAAATAGGTTCAACCCAAAAATATTTTTAGTGATCCAAATGGCTTCCAAAAATGTTCATCATTTCTGGAAAATGCTTGAAACCATAACCAGAGGGTTGCACATTTTTTCCATGACATATTTGGTCACTGAATAAAATCATATGTACTTTGCTTTTGGGCATTTAAATGCTAGTAAATATCTTAAATGCCCAAATAATCCTAAAAATAAGTGTGGGCTGTTGGAAATAATCTAAACAGAGCCCCTGATTATTTTCTGGATTTTTAGAGATGCCTAAGTATTTTTAATAAAGCCTCACAGCTACAGAAAAATAGAAAACAGTAATTAAAATAAAGAAAAGAGAGAGAGAAGCCCACTTACCTGGCGCTCACCTGTGCTGGCCCAGCCCCCCCTGTGCAGCCCACCTGTGAGGCCCAGCCCACCTCCTCCCCCTTGTCTTCTTCCTCCCCTCGCACCGAAGCAGCTCGGTGGCGAGCGCCGATGCCGCCTCGGCCACCTCCTGCTTCCACCGAGTCGTTCCCGAGCCTCCCCCTCACGCCTCGTGTCCCCTCGCTCCTCTTCCTCCCTCGCTGCTCCCTCTCTCTTCCCCGAACGCTCTTCCCCCTCTCTGTTTTCCTCCCCGAACGGAGCCGCCGTCGCCGCCGCTCGCCACCACCGCGGCCACAGGGCCTCCCTCGCTCCCCCAACTAGCCCACCAGCTCCGCCACTCCATCCTCACCCTCCCCGCCATCTCACGCGACCGGAGAAGCCCCGAGGCGCCGCCCCGCCGTACTTCCCCTCTTCGGACCCGCCGGTCGCCGTCGACGAATTCGTCGGCTCCGGGCCGTCCCCGACCTCGCCGAGCATCCCATCGCCATCGCTGTGAGCCCCCGCACCGAACCCCCCTCTCCCTGATGCCGACTCTTTCCTCTAACCACGGGCTCCGCCGAGCCCGAGAGCTCGTCGCCGCCGGCCACGAGGTCGCCGCGGCTAGAGGCCCCGCACGTCGCGTCCGAGCACGCTGTCGTCCTCGTCGCGTTCCCGGGAACCCAGAGCACCTACCCACTCCTCCTCCCGTGCCCCAAAACGCCGTGTCCGAGCGTGCCCGAGCTCCGGCCGCCGCATAGCTCGCCGCCGGCGTCGATTCCGACCGCCCCGAGCTCAAGTCCCTCCACCAAGAGCCTCAGCCCATCCCCAGCTCCCCGTAGGTACCCTCCCCGACCCTTTTGGTGGCCGGAACAGCGAATTGCACTTGCGCCGCCGCGTCGGGCTCGCCGGCGGCTAAACGCCGGCGCCCGCTGACCCGCTGACCGGCGTGGGTTGACCCACTGCCCGGTTTGACCTCCCCCTCTCTCACTGACCTGCGGGCCCCGCCCGGCTAATTAGGCTAGGATTAGTATTAACTAAATGTTAGTTAGTTTAATAGACACTGACAGCAGGGCCCCACCTGTCATTGACACTAAACAGCTCTGGGTCACTGACCAGTGGGCCCCACTGGTCAGGTTTGACCCGGGGCAGCCCTGTTGACTTGCTGATGCAAGCATGACCTAGTGCTGACGCAATAATTCCTTTCTGGAATTTAGATAATTATTAAATGATTTATAAATTCCAGAAAATTATATAAACTTCTAAAAATCATAGAAAATTAACCGGAACTCCAAATTAAATAAATTATATATGAAAAATTATCAGAAAAATTCAAGGAATCCATCTGTACCATTTTCATGCATGTTAGAACAACTTATAGCTGCTGTTTAGTACAAATCAAATAAAGGGCATTTAAATATCCACATATGGAGTTTGAATTTGAATCTTGTATTCAAACCAACTTCATCTAATCTGGTTTTAGGTGCATTAGCCCAAAACACATTCATATTGCCATGTCATAGCATGCATCATATTGTGCATTGCATTGATCGTGTCTTTTCTGTATTTGCCGGTACTTGTCCCCTCTCGATAGACGTGATACCGATGATGTGATCGTTGACACTGATGAAGACTCAATGTTATCTTCAGAAGTGCCAGGCAAGCAAAACCCCCTTGTCCATTCCGATACAATCCTACTCTCTCGCTCCTGCTCTCTTTTACCGCATTAGGTCAACACCGATTCAACTGTTACATGCTGCGGTAGTTGAACCCCTTTATCCTTTGCATGACCTGTCATTCCACAGTAAATAGATGAAACCCACTAGCATGAGTAGGAGTTGTTTGAGCCCTGTTGTGCCTACTCATTCATGTTTGTTGTCATGCCTGCTACTGCTTAGAGTTGAGTCAGGTCTGATTCATCGGGGATGAATCAGAGGTGTGTGAACATGTCCTACTGTGTGTGAGCTAAGTGTGTGAACACGATTTGGTAAAGGTAGTGGTGAGAGGCCATGTAGGAGTACATGGTGGGTTGTCTCATTGCAGCCGTCCTCAGGAACTGAGTTCTGTGTTTGTGATCCATGATTCAGCTACTACCACGCATTGGGCCCGAAACCAATGGACCCTCTCGGCTTCTTAATCACCCTTGTCCTCTGTCCAGGAGTTGCAGGTAGTTTCTGGTGTTTGTAGTATGCTGGAGGCCGTGGACAGCGCTGACCGTAGGGGTGGGCTGTGATGCGGTAGGCACGTGGCCGGGTAAACCGGGCACCCGTTTGGTGTCACGGAACCCTGTACAGATCGTTTGGGGCTGTGAGCGAAACTCCGGCCAGATCTCCTCATGGATGGAACCCGAATAGGCGATAAACCTGGACTAGAGACTTGAGTGTTTAGGCAGGCCGTGGCCGACACCCACGTTGGGCTTCCGCTTGAAGGTTGCCGAGTACATGTCGTGTAAACGGCGGTAAGTGGTGAGAGCGTGTGTGAAGAAGTACACCCCTGCAGGGTTAACCTAATCTATTCGAATAGCCGTGTCCACGGAAAAGGACTTCTGGGTTGCTTATATCAGTTCATAGACAAGTGAAAGTGGATACTCTAAAAGACGCAAGATAAGCGTGAGTGCTATGGATGGCGTTCTCGTAGGGAGACGGGAGCGGATCCATAGTGGTGTATTGATATGGTGAATATGTGGACTCGTGTGCGCCACCTCAAAAAGTTACTCGCAGTCGTAGTTCAGGATAGCCACCGAGTCAAAGCTGGCTTGCTGCAGTTAAACCCCACCACCCCTTTGTTGATAATGATGCATATGTAGATAGGTCTGATGTAAGTCTTGCTGGGTACATTTGTACTCACGTTTGCCTATTTTATGTTTTTGCAGAGAGACTTCGGTCTCGCTAGTAGTTTCACGTGGACTTCGACGTTTAGCTTGATACCTCAGCTACGATCTTGTGCCCCGGCAGGATCTGATAGATAGTCAGGCTTCTCAGCCTTTTTCATTTATAGATGTCTGTACTCAGACATGATAGCTTCCGCTTGTGCTTTGACTTGTATGCTCTGAGTGTTGGGTCATGAGACCCATGTTTGTAATATCTCGCTCCTCGGAGCCTAATGAATAAACTACTTGAGTCGTAGAGTCATTTTGTGATGCCATGTTGTATTGCACATATCGAGCATATTGTGTGTATGTTATTGAAATGCTTGGTATGTGTGGGATCTGACCATCTAGTTGTTTATCTTTAGTAGCCTCTCTTACGGGGAAATGTCTCCTAGTGTTTCCACCGAGCCATGGTAGCTTGCTACTGCTCCGGAACACTTAGGCTGGCCGGCATGTGTCCTTCGTTCCTGTGTCTGTCCCTTCGGGGAAATGTCACGCGATGAATACCGGAGTCCTGTTAGCCCGCTACAGCCCGGTTCACCGGAGTCCTGCTAGCCCAGTGCTACAGCCTGGTTTCACTCGCTGATGACCGACACGTTCGATGCTGGGTCATGGATGCCTGTCCCTGTAAGTCTGTGCCACTTTGGGTTTACGACTAGCCATGTCAGCCCGGGCTCTTTATCATATGGATGCTAGCGACACTGTCATATACGTGTGCCAAAAGGCGCAAACGGTCCCGGGCTAAGGTAAGGCGACACCCGTGGAATACCGTGCGTGAGGCCGCAAAGTGATATGAGGTGTTACATGCTAGATCGATGTGGCATTGAGTCGGGGTCCTGACAGGCATGTACGGAGCTGAGAATTCATGTGTGATGCCCAAGGTATCAAGATATGTATCAAGGCCAGTGTTCTTGAATTCAGTGCCATTGTCACTTCTGATGTGCTTTATCTTGGCGCCAAAATTGTTCATAGCACGATTGGCGAAGCGTCTGAAGACATCCTGCACTTCAGTCTTGTAAAGGATTATGTGCACCCAAGTATATCTAGAGTAATCATCAACAATGACGAAGCCATAGAGGCAAGCAGTAGTAGTAAAAGTTGAGTAGTGAGTGGGACCGAAAAGATCCATGTGGAGCAGTTCGAAGGGTTGAGTAGTAGTCATGTTTGTCTTTGAAGGATGTTTTGCCCTCGTCATCTTCCGTGCTTCACAGGCACCGCATAAGTGATCTTTCTTGAACTTGACGCCCTCGATGCCTATGACATGCTTCTTCTTCGCAAGGGTGTGGAGGTTCCTCATGCCAGCATGCCCAAGCCTACGATGCCAAAGCCAGCATTCTGAAGCTTTTGCAAGAAGACATACTGCAAGTTGTGGCCCTGCTGAGAAATCTACCACGTACAGATCATCTTTTCGATACCCTTCAAACACTAGAGACTTGTCAGATTCCATTAGTACTAGGCAACGATATTTTCCAAACATTACGATCATGTTCAAATCGCAAAGCATTGAGACATACATTAAGTTGAAGCCAAGGGATTCAACAAGCATGACTTTATCCATGTGTTGATCCTTTGAGATTGCAACTCTACCTAGACCCAATACCTTACTTTTACCAGTGTCAGCAAATGTGATGTGGCTCTTATCGGATGGACGTAGGGTTGAGTCCATAAGAAGGCTTCTTTTGCCAGTCATGTGATTTGTACACCCATTGTCAATAATCCATTCTGAAGACTTTGAAGACACTGGTGTCGTACCCTACAGTGCAGTTAGGGGGATAGGCTTCACGAAGAGAATTGTGAAGCAAAAACATTTGACGAACCAGTGGGTTATGAAAACTTAGATCCAGATTAGGACTAATAGGGAGAGTAGCATGCGATTCAGGAACGAAGTACATAATGATGCCATTCGGGCATTTTATCTTGCGCCCTACAAGATTTTTAAGGTCCCCAGCAATAGCGTCAGAAGATTTTGTTTTTCTGCTGGAGACCTTTCCCTGCAAAAGAGAGTTAAGCTTTCTTAACCACCCACATCTTCAAGGGTGGCTTAGAAGCAATAAGTCTAAGTGCAGCATCTGAGAATTTTGGCTTTGAAGCCTTAGCAAACAGTCTTGCAGGTGGACAATAATACTCATAGGAATAAGCAGAATAATTTTTGGTCATATGAACATGATGGTTCGATGAACCGCTCTCATATTCATATGCCTGAGTATGGTTTCCCTGCAAAACATTTGCGTTAGTGTGACTCAGGTGAGTCCTCTGTTTGTATGAAGCCTTTGGACCGTATGAAGCCTTTGGTCTGAGGTTTGTCTTCTTCAAGTGAGGTGTCATGAAGACATTCACAGGAAGATTTTCCAGACACTTTTTCGGAACCCAGATCTTCTTCATAGGCGGTCCATTCCTGCAGTTAGTACCAATGTACCTGGCAAACACTTCACCATTCTGATTCTTAAACAGTTTATAGTTTGCATCAAAGGATTCATCAATAATAATGGGGTTAGCACATGTGAAGCCAGATAAATTGGATGGATCTGCTGAAGGTTCCTTTGCAGCAACCCATGTGGTTTTGGGGTACTGCTCAGGTTTCCAGTAAGAGCCATCTGCATTTATTTTCCTTACGAACCCAACACCCTCTTTCCTAGGGTTTCGGTTCAGAATCTGCTTCTTGAGGACATCACATAATGTCTGATGTCCTTTAAGACTTTTGTACATCCCTGTTTCAAGCAATGTCTTCAACCTAGCATTCTCATCAGCAATAGCAGTGGTATCCTCAGCAGAGGGGTTAGTTACCACATCAACAGTTGAAGATATTGCAACAGCAGTAGCAGTGGAACATTCAGCAACAGAAGTAGCATTATCACGCTCAATGCATTTAAGACATGGTGGTTCAAATCCTTCCTGAGCGGAACTGATCTGTTCGGCGCGAAGTGACTCGTTTTCCTTTTGAAGATCTTCATGAGCCGCTCTCAATTTCTCAAGTTCTTGCTTCCTTTGAAGATAATCATAGGAAAGCTTTTCATGAGTTGTTGAGAGAGTATCAAGACGATCTTCAAGTTCCTGATACTTAACGTGAAGATTTTTTATGTCTTCAATTAAGGATTCAGATCGAGTCATTTCAGCACCCAACAGATCATCGCTTCTGTCTAACAGTTTTTGAATATGTTCCATAGCTTTCTGTTGTTCAGTTGCAATTTTAGCAAGTGTTTTGTAGCTGGGTTTTGAATCACAGTCAGAGTCATCGTCACTAGATGTTTGATAGCGAGTAGTGCGTGTGTTTACCTTGGCACCGCGTGCCATGAAGCAGTAGGTAGGAGTGGAGTCGTTCTTGTCATTTGCATCAGTGTCGGTGATGAAGTCATTGTCTTCAGTGTTGAAGATGGACTTGGCGACGTATGCTGTAGCCAGACTCGCAATGCCAGAATCAGACTCCTCCTCAGACTCCACCTCTGCCTCCTCAGAAGCGGACTCCTCCTCTGAATCCATTTCCTTGCCAACAAACGCACGTGCCTTGCCAGATGAGCTCTTCTTGTGTGATGAAGACTTTGAGGAAGACTTGGAAGAAGACTTTGAGTATTTCTTCTTCTTCTTGTCGTCAGAATCATATTCCTTGCTCTTCTTCTTCCTTCTGTTCTCATTGTCCCACTGTGGACACTCAGAGATGAAGTGTCCAGTTTTCTTGCACTTGTGACATGTTTTCTTCTTGTAGTCATGAGCAGAAGCTTCATCATTCCTTGAGCTTGATCGTGAAGATTTTCTGAAGCCTTTCTTCTTGGTGAATTTTTGGAACTTCTTCACTAGCATTGCAAGTTCCCTTCCAATGTCTTCAGGATCATCAGAACTGCTGTCAGATTCTTCTTCAGATGAGGAAACAGCTTTTGCCTTCAAGGCACGAGTTCGCCCATAGTTTGGACCGTAGATATCTCTTTTCTCAGAAAGCTGAAACTCATGTGTGTTGAGCCTCTCAAGTATGTCAGACGGATCGAGTGTCTTGAAATCAGGACGTTCTTGAATCATCAGGGCTAGGATGTCAAACGAACTATCAAGTGATCTCAGCAGCGTCTTGACGATTTCATGTTTGGTGATCTCAGTGGCGCCGAGGGCTTGAAGCTCATTTGTGATGTCAGTGAGCCGGTCAAATGTGTGCTGGACATTCTCATTGTCATTTCGCTTGAAGCGGTTGAAGAGGTTGCGAAGAACACTGATTCTTTGATCTCTCTGGGTTGAGATGCCTTCATTGACCTTGGAGAGCCAGTCCCAGACCAGCTTGGATGTCTTCAAGGCACTCACACGGCCATACTGTCCTTTTGTCAGATGACCACAGATGATATTTTTGGCAGTAGAGTCCAGTTGAGTGAACTTCTTGACATCAGCAGCAGTGACACCTTCTCCAGCCTTGGGAACGCCGTTCTCGACGACATACCATAGGTCGACGTCAATGGCTTCAAGATGCATGCGCATCTTATTCTTCCAGTAGGGATATTCAGTTCCATCGAAGACGGGGCACGCAGCGGAGACTTTGATTATCCCTGCAGTCGACATAGCTAAAACTCCAGGTGGTTAAACCGAATCACACAGAACAAGGGAGCACCTTGCTCTGATACCAATTGAAAGTGCGTTATATCGACTAGAGGAGGGGTGAATAGGCGATTTTTATGAAAGTCTTCAAAACGTGGGAGTTATGAAGACAGACAGTGAAGATATGCCTATTACTATGCAGCGGAAGTTAGATTACACTAGGCAAGCCATGGTCAAGTATTCAATAGAGTGAAAGCACAATGACAAATAGCTGCAGTGTAATAAGGATCAGGTAGGAAGAAGTTATGAAGCCAAACAGATCATACATTCACGTTGTGAAGACAAAAGGTAGAGCAAGCATGCAATGGCTTCACAATGAGTAACAGTAAGAAAAGGGGAAGTGAAGATGAAACCAATGACTCGTTGAAGACAATGATGTGTTGGACCAGTTCCAGTTGTTGTGACAACTGTACGTCTGGTTGGAGCGGCTAGGTATTTAAACCTTAGGACACACAGTCCCGGACACCCAGTCCTGAACACGCAGCTCAGGACACCAAGTCCTCACCGTATTCTCCTTGAGCTAAGGTCACATAGTCCTCGCCCAATCACTCTGGTAAGTCTTCTAGGTAGACTCCCAAACCTTCACAAACTTCGTTCACTGGCAATCCACAATGTCTCTTGGATGCTCTGAACGCGACGCCTAACCGTCTGGAGGATTCACAGTCCTCAAGTGTAATAAGTCTTCAGATCACACAGACAAGAAGACTTAAGTGATGCCCAATTTCTCTGGCTCTGGGTGGTTAGGGCTTTTCTCCTCGCTAGGAATTTTCTCTCAAAGGCTTCGAGGTGGGTTGCTCTCAAACGACAAAAGCCGTGCACTGAAATCTGAGCAGCCAACCGTTTATGGTTGTAGGGGGTGGGCTATTTATAGCCACTTGGCAACCCGACCTGATTTGTCCGAAATGACCCTGGGTCACTAAGGAACTGACACGTGTCTCAACGGTCAGATTTCAAACTCTCATGGCAACTTTACTTGGGCTACAAGCAAAGCTGACTTGTCCGGCTCTGGACAAGATTCGCTCTCATTGTCTTCACTCGAAGACATAGGTTTTAGGTTTAGGCATCACTTCAGTCATTCTGACTGGTTCTCCTGGACCCCACTTAACAGTACGGTGGTTCGTATGACTCAACACAAAAGAAAAAGAACTACGAAAGATCTAAGTCTTCGAGCTCCATAGGCTTCATAACGTGTCTTCTTTTGTCATAGTCTTCAATATGAATATCTTCATATACCACCTTTGGCTTCAATGTCTTCATACATTTTTAGGGGTCATCTCTGGTAGTAAAACCGAATCATTGAGGGACTTCTACCTGTGTTATCCTGCAATTCTCACAAACACATTAGTCCCTCAACTAGGTTTGTCGTCAATACTCCAAAACCAACTAGGGGTGGCACTAGATGCACTTACAGGGAGAAACATCATATGATCCGACTATATTAACAAAGCCCACGATATAGATCACGAGAGAGAGAGAGAGAGATTAAACAAATAGCTACTGGTACAAACTCTTAGCCCCGAGGGTGGACTAATCCCTCCTCATCGTGGTGGCCGGCGGGATGATGAAGATGGCCACCGAAGATTATTCCCCCCTCAGGCAGGGTGCCAGAACGGTTCTAGATTGGTTTTCGGTGGCTATGGAGCCTTGCAGCGGCAAAACTTCTGCTCTAGGTTAACCCCAAAGGGTTTCAGAATATTTGGGAATTTATAGTGCAAAGAGGGGGTGCGGGAGGCCACCGAGGTGGGCACAACCCACCTGGGCACGCTAGGGGGCCCTGGTGTGCCCTGGTGGGTTGTGCCCCCTCGGGGCACCTCCAGGTGCAGCTCTGGCCAATTGGGTTCCTTCTGGTCCATAAAAAATCTCCGTAAAGTTTCGCGGTGTTTGGACTCCGTTTGAGATTGATTTTGTATGATGTAAAAAACAAGCAAAAAACAGCAACTGCCATTGGGCACTGGGTCCATAAGTTAGTCCCAAAAATGATATAATGTTGCTATAAAATGATTGCAAAACATCCAAGAATGATAATATATTGGCATGAATACTTCATAAATTATAGATACATTGGAGATGTATCACTCATCTGCGTGATTTCCTGAGTGCTGCATCCCTTCCCGACCACAACTCTTCAGGGTCCCCTCGGTCGGTGCAGCGAGATCTCCGGGAGGGCGCCCCTTCAGTAATTGTCTCGCCACTGACCCTCAGCTTCCCTCGCCAGGCCGATGTGCGCGGCTCGGGGCCCGTTCCTGAGGAGAGTGTGCCAACTAGGGTTCTTGATCCTACGTTCTTGTTGTCCCTCCTTCACGGTCCGGTCTGGGGCACTCGAGGCGTGTCGAGGGCTCCAAAATTGGTTATCGCCCGCAGGTGGGCGGCCTCAGCCCGTCTTCATCTTCAAGTCGTGAGGCCTCACGCTGTGGCGCCTCCGCTGAGGCCCGAGAGGTTGTCGGGAAGGCGACGGCCTCCAGCCCCTTGGTAGGAGGAGGCCAGCCGCCGAAAGCCTCCCCGATAATTCCCGGTGCGGAGGATGGACCTGGCCACGCGTTTGAGCTTTTGTGCGGGCGCGGTAGCATCCGCCATGAGCTCTTCCGGGAGGCGATGGGTGCGCTGGGCCGGCTCAGGGAAGAGCTTGTCGATGTCGATGCTTGCCTAGAGCTCAGTAGCTCCTGTGCCACGATGAGCGCGGCTTGCATGTTCAGCTGCTCCCGTCGGGTGTGCGGTGTCGTTGCCGTAGCGTAGCCTGAAGATCGCGTGGTGGCGCGCGTGCACCACGGTGTGAGGGCGGAGGGCGCCAAACCTCGCCGCGGCGCAAGGGCGGAGGGCGCCGATCCGCGCCGCCAGCGTCCGGTGGTGTGTGGGCCACCTGGAGTGCTGAGTTGAGGTCTTCTTGGGCGGACGGCGCTGCCTGGACGGGCCAAGCAGCCCAATGGTCGGCGTGGGTCCTCGGGTCATCCAACATCGGAACCGTGGGGTGTCGACGGAAGAGGGGCTTCGGCGCACCCCTACCTGGCGCGCCAAATGTCGGATTACAGGTTCCGGTAAACCCTTGTGAGGTTCGAACCCCGGGGTGCACACGAAGAACACTCTCTTCCTAGCTCGCTCACTCAACGATCCCACGGCCTAGCTCGACGGACCCAAAGAACAAGAGACACGGGGGTTTATACTAGTTTGGGCCACCTTGCGGTGTAATACCCTACTCCAGTTTGTGGTGGATTGCCTCGAGGGGCTGAGGATGAACTAGTACAATGGATGAACAGCCTCAGGAGGTGAGGTGTTCTTGGGCTCGATGAGCTAAGGTGTGTGAGGATGATCTCGATGATCTCCCCTGCTATGGTGATGGTTAGGTCCTATTTATTGTGGCCTTGGTCCTCTTCCAAAATGTTAGGTGGGATGGGATCCCACAATGGACAAGTTTGAAGGGGGACAACTAGTACAAGCTATCCTGACAAAAGGTGGTCTTCGCCTGCCAAAGGCTCTGCTGGTGATGTTGCTGTGGGCTCCGCGATGACCTCCGTCCTGCCGTCCTGGCGGTCTTGGTCTTGTTGCACCGATATGGAAACCATTGGCTGATGCCTGGGGACCCCACGCCTGCGCTTGTCTCCTTAGCACCAAAGAGGAAACTGGTACACTGCGCCCGCTGGCACCCGCCTGGCCTTGGTCATCATGGCTCACGTCACGTGAACCTCGTGAGATGCCCCTTGCATAGATATCACCGCTCCTCGGGATCCGGCCTAGTGAGTCCACCCCCAGGGAGATCTTCGTGTCATCCGCCTCGTGAGGGTCTTGGGTGGTCGCTGCTAAAGCTGGGTCGTACCAAGCCGTTGGTGGGGCCACGCTTTGGGCCGCAGGCAGGCAAGTCTGGGCACCCCCAGTCCCGGAACTTCGACAAACAAGGGCTTTGTGATGAACTATAACATGCAAGGGATATAGAAGTCACTCCCCGAGCTTTTCGCGATGCTTAAAACGACGGATTGGAAATCAAGAAAGAACATCAAGTGCTGATGGTCAAGAAGACTAGCAATTTCCAGAAGGCTAAGGGAAAGAAGGGGAACTTCAAGAAGAGTGGCAAGCAAGTTGTTGCTCCCATGAAGAAGCCCAAAGTTGGACCTAAACCTGACACCGAGTGTTTCTACTTCAAGGGGAATGGCCACTGGAAGCATAACTTCCCCAAGTACTTGGCAGATAAGAATGCTGGCAACATCAACTGAGGTATATTTGATATACATGTTATATATTGATGTGTACCTTAGTATTGCTCATAGTAGCCCTGGGTATTTGATACTGGTTGAGTTGCTAACATTTGTAACTTGAATCAGGAGCTACAGGATAAGTGGAGACTAGCAAAGGACGAGGTGATGATGCACATTGGAAATGGCTCCAAGTTTGGTTCGATTGTCGTCGGCACACTCCCTCTAGGTCTACCTCTGGGATTAGTTTTAAACCTATTGTTATTTAGTGCATGCGTTAAGCATGAACATTATATCTGGATCTTGTTTATTGTGAGATGTGTTGGTGCAATGATAGGCCCCTTATGTTCTGGAGTTTGTTGACATAAACAGTATGGGACTCATGTGTTTGCTAGTGCACATAGAGTAACAGGTCCCTGATGTATTGAGGAGTTTGATGAGAACGACGAAGATAATCTCCCTGCGTAGCAGCGAAGGTTATCACCGAAGATAAAGCTGTTGGGGAACGTAGTAATTGCAAAAAAAATTCCTACGCACACGCAAGATCATGGTGATGCATAGAAACGAGAGGGGAGAGTGTGATCTACGTACCCTCGTAGACAGACAGCGGAAGCGTTATGACAACGCGGTTGATGTAGTTGTACGTCTTCACGGCCCGACCGATCAAGCACCGAAACTACGGCACCTCCGAGTTCTAGAACACGTTCAGCTCGATGACGATCCCCGGACTCCGATCCAGCAAAGTGTCGGGGAAGAGTTCCATCAGCACAACGGCGTGGTGACGAACTTGATGTTCTACTGTCGCAGGGCTTCGCCTAAGCACCACTACAATATTATCGAGGACTATGGTGGAAGGGGGCACTGCCCACGGCTAATAGAATGATCTTAGAGATCAACTTGTGTGTCTAGGGGTGCCCCCTGCCCCCGTATATAAAGGAGCCAAGGGGGGGTGCGGCCGGCCCTAGGAGGAGGCGCGCAGGAGGAGTCCTACTCCTACCGGGAGTAGGACTCCCCCCTTTCCATACTTGGATTAGGACTTGGGGAAGAAGAAAGAGAGGGAAGAAAGGAAAGGGGGGCGCAGCACCCCTCCTTGTCCAATTCGGACTTGGAGGGGGGGGAGGGGCGCGCGGCAGCCCCTAGGCCTCCTCTCCTCTTCCTCCACTAGGCCCATTAAGGCCCATTAGGTTACCGCGGGGTTCCGGTAACCTCCCGGTACTCCAGTAAAATGCTGATTTCACCCGGAACACTTCCGATGTCCAAACATAGGCTTCCAATATATCAATCTTTATGTCTCAACCATTTCGAGACTCCTCGTCATGTCCGTGATCACATTCGGGACTCCGAACTAACTTCGGTACATCAAAATATATAAACTCATAATGAAACTGTCATCGTAACGTTAAGCGTGCGGACCCTATGGGTTCGAGAACAATGTAGACATGACCGAGACATGTCTCCGGTCAATAACCAATAGCGGAACCTGGATGCTCATATTGGCTCCCACATATTCTACGAAGATCTTTTATCGGTCAGACCGCATACTAACATACTTTGTTCCCTTTGTCATCGGTATGTTACTTGCCCGAGATTCGATCGTCGGTATCTCAATACCTAGTTCAATCTCGTTACCATCAAGTCTCTTTACTTGTTTCGTAATACATCATCTCACAACTAACTCATTAGTTGCAATGCTTGCAAGGCTTATGTGATGTGCACTACCGAGAGGGCCCAGAGATGCCTCTTTGACAATCGGAGTGACAAATCCTAATCTCAAAATACGCCAACCCAACATGTACCTTTGGAGACACCTGTAGAGCTCGTTTATAATCACCCAGTTACGTTGTGACATTTGGTAGCACACAAAGTGTTCCTCCAGCAAACGGGAGTTGCATAATCTCATAGTCATAGGAACATGTATAAGTCATGAAGAAAGCAATAGCAACATACTAAATGATCGGGTGCTAAGCTAATGGAATGGGTCATGTAATTCACATCATTCTCCTAATAATGTGACCCCGTTAATCAAATGAAAACACATGTCTATGGTTAGGAAACATAACCATCTTTGATTAACGAGCTAGTTAAGTAGAGGCATACTAGTGATGTTTAGTTTGTCTATGTATTCACACAAGTATTATGTTTCCGGATAATACAATTCTAGCATGAACAATAAACATTTATCATGATATAAGGAAATAAAATAATAACTTTATTATTGCCTCTAGGGCATATTTCCTTCAGTCTCCCACTTGCACTAGAGTCAATAATCTAGATTACACAGTAATGATTCTAACACCCATGGAGCATTGGTGCTGATCATGTTTTGCTCGTGGAAGAGGCTTAGTCAATGGGTCTGCTACATTCAGATCCGTATGTATCTTGCAAATCTCTATGTCTCCCACCTGGACTAGATCCCGGATGGAATTGAAGCGTCTCTTGATGTGCTTGCTTCTCTTGTGAAATCTGGATTCCTTTGCCAAGGCAATTGCACCAGTATTGTCACAAAAGATTTTCATTGGACCCGATGCACTAGGTATGACACCTAGATCGGATATGAACTCCTTCATCCAGACTCCTTCATTTGCTGCTTCCGAAGCAGCTATGTACTCTACTTCACATGCAGATCCTGCCACAACGCTTTGTTTAGAACTGCACCAACTGACAGCTCCACCGTTTAATGTAAACACGTATCCGGTTTGCGATTTAGAATCATCCGGATCAGTGTCAAAGCTTGCATCAACGTAACCATTTACGATGAGCTCTTTGTCACCTCCATATATGAGAAACATATCCTTAGTCCTTTTTAGGTATTTCAGGATGTTCTTGACCGCTGTCCAGTGATCCACTCCTGGATTTCTTTGGTACCTCCCTGCTAGACTTATAGCAAGACACACATCAGGTCTGGTACACAGCATTGCATACATGATAGAGCCTATGGCTGAAGCATAGGGAACATCTTTCATTTTCTCTCTATCTTCTGCATTGGTCGGGCATTGAGTCTTACTCAATTTCACACCTTGTAACATAGGCAAGAATCCTTTCTTTTCTTGATCCATTTTGAACTTCTTCAAAACTTTGTCAAGGTATGTGCTTTGTGAAAGTCCAATTAAGCGTCTTGATCTATCTCTATAGATCTTAATGCCCAATATGTAAGCAGCTTCACCGAGGTCTTTCATTGAAAAACTCTTATTCAAGTATCCCTTTATGCTATCCAGAAATTCTATATCATTTCCAATTAGTAATATGTCATCTACATATAATATCAGAAATGCTACAGAGCTCCCACTCACTTTCTTGTAAATATAGGCTTCTCCAAAAGTCTGTACAAAACCAAATGCTTTGATCACACTATCAAAGCGTTTATTCCAACTCCGAGAGGCTTGCACCAGTCCATAAATGGATCGCTGGAGCTTGCACACTTTGTTAGCTCCCTTTGGATCGACAAAACCTTCCGGCTGCATCATATACAACTCTTCTTCTAGAAATCCATTCAGGAATGCAGTTTTGACATCCATCTGCCAAATTTCATAATCATAAAATGCGGCAATTGCTAACATGATTCGAACAAACTTAAGCATCGCTACGGGTGAGAAGGTCTCATCGTAGTCAATTCCTTGAACTTGTCGAAACCCTTTTGTGACAAGTCGAGCTTTGTAGACAGTAACATTACCGTCAGCGTCAGTCTTCTTCTTGAAGATCCATTTATTCTCAATTGCTTGCCGATCTTTTGGCAAGTCAACCAAAGTCCACACTTTGTTCTCATACATGGATCCCATATCATATTTCATGGCTTCAAGCCATTTTGCGGAATCTGGGCTCACCATCGCTTCTCCATAGTTCGTAGGTTCATCATGATCTAGTAGCATGACTTCCAGAACAGGATTACCGTACCACTCTGGTGCGGATCTTACTCTGGTTGATCTACGAGGTTCAGTAGTATCTTGTTCTGAAGTTTCATGATCATCATCATTAGCTTCCTCACTAATTGGTGTAGGTGTCACAGAAACTGGTTTATGTGATGTACTACTTTCCAATAAGGGAGCAGGTACAGTTACCTCATCAAGTTCTACTTTCCTACCACTCACTTCTTTCGAGAGAAACTCCTTCTCTAGAAAGTTTCCGAATTTAGCAACACAAGTCTTGCCTTCGGATCTGTGATAGAAGGTGTATCCAATAGTTTCCTTTGGATATCCTATGAAGACACATTTCTCCGATTTGGGTTCGAGCTTATCAGGTTGAAGTTTTTTCACATAAGCATCGCAGCCCCAAACTTCCAGGAACGACAACTTTGGTTTCTTGCCAAACCGCAGTTCATAAGGCGTCGTCTCAACGGATTTTGATGGTGCCCTATTTAACGTGAATGCGGCCGTCTCTAAAGCCTAACCCCAAAACTATAGTGGTAAATCAGTAAGAGACATCATAGATCGCACCATATCAAGTAAAGTACGATTACGACGTTCGGACACACCATTACGCTGTGGTGTTCCGGGTGGTGTGAGTTGCGAAACTATTCCGCATTGTTTCAAATGTACACCAAACTCGTAACTCAAATATTCTCCTCCATGATCAGATCGTAGGAATTTTATTTTCTTGTTATGATGATTTTCAACTTCACTCTGAAATTCTTTGAACTTTTCAAATGTTTCAGACTTATGTTTCATTAAGTAGATATACCCATATCTGCTTAAGTCATCTGTGAAGGTGAGAAAATAACAATATCCACCACGAGCCTCAACATTCATTGGACCACATACATCTATATGTATGATTTCCAACAAATCTATTGCTCTCTCCATAGTACCGGAGAACGGTGTTTTTGTCATCTTACCCATAAGGCACGGTTCGCAAGTACCAAGTGATTCATAATCAAGTGGTTCCAAAATTCCATCAGTATGTAGTTTCTTCATGCGCTTTACACCGATATGACCTAAATGGCAGTGCCACAAATAAGTGGCACTATCATTATCAACTCTGCACTTTTGGCTTCAACATTATGAATGTGTGTGTCACTACTATCGAGATTTAAAAGAATAGACCATTCTTCATGGGTGCATGACCATAAAAGATTTTACTCATATAAATAGAACAACCATTATTCTCTGATTTAAATGAATAACCGTCTCGCATCAAACAAGATCCAGATATAATGTTCATGCTCAACGCTGGCACCAAATAACAATTATTTAGGTCTAATACTAATCTCGAAGGTAGATGTAGAGGTAGCGTGCCGACCGCGATCACATCGACTTTGGAACCATTTCCCACACGCATCGTCACCTCGTCCTTAGCCAATCTTCGCTTAATCCGTAGTCCCTGTTTCGAGTTGCAAATGTTAGCAACATAACCACTATCAAATACCCAGGTGCTACTACAAGCATTAGTAAGGTACACATCAATAATATGTATATCGCATATACCTTTGTTCACCTTGCCATCCTTCTTATCCGCCAAATACTTGGGGCAGTTCCGCTTCCAGTGACCAGTCTGCTTGCAGTAGAAGCACTCAGTTTCAGGCTTAGGTCCAGATTTAGGTTTCTTATGTTGAGCAGCAACTTGCTTGCTGTTCTTTTTGAAGTTCCCCTTCTTCTTCCCTTTGCCCTTTTTCTTGAAACTAGTGGTCTTGTTGACCATCAACACTTGATGCTCCTTCTTGATTTCTACCTCCGCAGCTTTCAGCACTGCAAAGAGCTCGGCAATAGTCTTATTCATCCCTTGCATATTATAGTTCATCACGAAGCTCTTGTAGCTAGGTGGAAGTGATTGGAGAATTCTGTCAATGACGCAATCATCTGGAAGATTAACTCCTAATTGAATCAAGTGATTATTATACCCAGACATTTTGAGTATATGCTCACTGACAGAACTGTTCTCCTCCATCTTGCAGCTATAGAACTTATTTGAGACTTCATATCTCTCAATCCGGGCATTTGCTTGAAATATTAACTTCAACTCCTGGAACATCTCATATGCTCCATGACATTCAAAACGTTGTTGAAGTCCCGACTCTAAGCCGTAAAGCATGGCACACTTAACTATCGAGTAGTCATCAGCTTTGCTCTGCCAGACATTTATAACATCTGGTGTTGCTCCAGCAGCAGGCCTAGCACCCAGCGGTGCTTCCAGGACGTAATTCTTCTGTGCAGCAATGAGGATAATCCTCAAGTTACGGACCTAGTCCGTGTAATTGCTACCATCATCTTTCAACTTTGCTTTCTCAAGGAACGCATTAAAATTCAACGGAACAACAACACGGGCCATCTATCTACAATCAGACATAAACAAGCAAGATACTATCAGGTACTAAGTTCATGATAAATTTAAGTTCAATTAATCATATTACTAAAGAACTCCCACTTAGATAGACATCCCTCTAATCCTCTAAGTGATCACGTGATCCAAATCAACTAAACCATGTCCGATCATCACGTGAGATGGAGTAGTTTCATTGGTGAACATCACTATGTTGATCATATCTACCATATGATTCACGCTCGACCTTTCGGTCTCCGTGTTCCGAGGCCATATCTGTATATGCTTGGCTCGTCAAGTATAACCTGAGTATTCCGCGTGTGCAACTGTTTTGCACCCGTTGTATTTGAACGTAGAGCCTATCACACCCGATCATCACGTGGGGTCTCAGCACGAAGAACTTTCGCAATGGTGCATACTCAGGGAGAACACTTCTTGATAATTAGTGACAGATCATCTTAAAATGCTACCGTCAATCAAAGCAAGATAAGATGTATAAAATATAAACATCACATGCAATCAATATAAGTGATATGATATGGCCATCATCATCTTGTGCTTGTGATCTCCATCTTCGAAGCATCGTCATGATCACCATCGTCACCGGCGCGACACCTTGATCATAATCGTAGCATCATTGTCGTCTTGCCAATCTTATGCTTCCACGACTATCACTACCGCTTAGTGATAAAGTAAAGCATTAAAGCGCAATTGCATTGCATACAATAAAGCGACAACCATATGGCTCCTGCTAGTTGTCGATAACTCAATTACAAAACATGATCATCTCATACAATAAAATTTAGCATCATGTCTTGACCATATCATATCACAACATACCCTGCAAAAACAAGTTAGACGTCCTCTACTTTGTTGTTGAAAGTTTTACGTGGCTGCTACGGGCTTAGCAAGAACCGTTCTTACCTACGCATCAAAACCACAACGATAGTTTGTCAAGTTGGTGCTGTTTTAACCTTCGCAAGGACCGGGCGTAGCCACACTTGGTTCAACTAAAGTTGGAGAAACTGACACCCGCTAGCCACCTTTGCGCAAAGCACGTCGGGAGAACCGGTCTCGCGTAAGCATACGCGTAATGTCGGTCCGGGCCGCTTCATCCAACAATACCGCCGAACCAAAGTATGACATGCTGGTAAGCAGTATGACTAATATCGCCCACAACTCACTTGTGTTCTACTCGTGCATATAACATCAACGCATAAAACCTAGGCTCGGATGCCATTGTTGGGGAACGTAGTAATGTCAAAAAAATTCCTACGCACACGCAAGATCATGGTGATGCATAGCAATGAGAGGGGAGAGTGTGATCTATGTACCCTCGTAGACCGACAGCGGAAGCATTATGACAATGCGGTTGATGTAGTCGTACGTCTTCACGGCCCGACCGATCAAGCACCGAAACTACGGCACCTCCGAGTTCTAGCACACGTTCAGCTCGATGACGATCCCTGGACTCCGATCCAGAAAAGTGTCGGGGAAGAGTTCCATCAGCACAACAGCGTGGTGACGATCTTGATGTTCTATTGTCGTAGGGCTTCGCCTAAGCACCACTACAATATTATCGAGGACTATGGTGGAAGGGGGCACCGCACACGGCTCAGAGAACGATCTTAGAGATCAACTTGTGTGTCTAGGGGTGCCCCCTGCCCGCGTATATAAAGGAGCCAAGGGGGGGTGCGGCCGGCCCTAGGAGGAGGCGCGCAGGAGGAGTCCTACTCCTACCGGGAGTAGGACTCCCCCCATTTCCCTAGTTGGATTAGGACTTGCGGAAGAATGAAGAGAGGGAAGAAAGGAAAGGGGGGGGGGCGCCGCCCCCCTCCTTGTCCAATTCGGACTTGGGGGGGGGAGGGGTGCGCGGCAGCCCCTAGGCCTGCTCTCCTCTTCCTCCACTAGGCCCATTAAGGCCCATTAGGTTACCGGGGGGTTCCGGTAACCTCTCGGTACTCCAATAAAATGCCGATTTCACCCGGAACACTTCTGATGTCCAAACATAGGCTTCCAATATATCAATCTTTATGTCTCGACCATTTCGAGACTCCTCATCATGTCCGTGATCACATCCGGGACTCCGAACTAACTTCGGTACATCTAAATATATAAACTCATAATGAAACTGTCATCGTAACGTTAAGCGTGCGGACCCTACGGGTTCGAGAACAATGTAGACATGACCGAGACATGTCTCCGGTCAATAACCAATAGCGGAAACTGGATGCTCATATTGGCTCCCACATATTCTACGAAGATCTTTTATCGGTCAGACCGCATAACAACATACTTTGTTCCCTCTGTCATCGGTATGTTACTTGCCCGAGATTCGATCGTCGGTATCTCATTACCTAGTTCAATCTCGTTACCGTCAAGTCTCTTTACTCGTTTGGTAATACATCATCTCATAACTAACTCATTAGTTGCAATGCTTGCAAGGCTTATGTGATGTGCATTACCGAGAGGGGCCAGAGATACCTCTCTGACATTCGGAGTGACAAATCCTAATCTCGAAATACGCCAACCCAACATGTACCTTTGGAGACACCTGTAGAGCTCCTTAATAATCACCCAGTTACGCTGTGACATTTGGTAGCACACAAAGTGTTCCTCCGGCAAACGGGAGTTGCATAATCTCATAGTTATAGGAACATGTATAAGTCATGAAGAAAGCAATAGCAACATACTAAACGATCGGGTGCTAAGCTAATGGAATGGGTCATGTCAATCACATCATTCTCCTAATAATGTGATCCCCTTAATCAAATGACAACACATGTCTATGGTTAGGAAACATAACCATCTTTGATTAACGAGCTAGTCAAGTAGAGGCATACTAGTGACGTTTAGTTTGTCTATGTATTCACACAAGTATTCTGTTTCCGGATAATACAATTCTAGCATGAACAATAAACATTTATCATGATATAAGGAAATAAAATAATAACTTTATTATTGCCTCTAGGGCATATTTCCTTCAAAAGCTAACAAGAGTGACCCCTAAAAATTGCTAAAGTCTAAGCAACTGGTTCGGTGATTGTTCGAAGCAAATGACAGCGCTCGAGGAAGAATGAAGACGAAGTGAAGACGTAGTATTTATTTCGTTGTTCTTCTTCTTTCATTGAGTCATAAGACCATTGTACTATTAAGAGGGGTATAGCATTCTGAAGCTTTGATTCTCTAATGTTAAACCCAAACCTATGAAAGCTGTGAGAGATATCTCTTTGTGCTCCGAGCAAATACTTACCAGCAAGAGACTGTGATCTTCTTTGCTGCAAGAGATTTGCCTTGGACCAAGGAGTTAGCATTACTTGTTTCTCAAGTAATGTTACTGTTGCTCCAAAATCCGACAGTTGTGAACATGTCGGTTGGCCATTGGATGGACCTCGTGTACAAAATGGTCATTTCCCATCTAGGAAGGTTGCGTCTATAAATATCCACCCCGCACCAGCATTGTCCGGTGGCTGCTTTGTTTGATTTTCAGAAGACTGTTGAGCAACTCCCCTCTCTAAGCGATTTGAGTTGAAATCCACCGAGAGAAAATCCCTAGAGCCAAAGAATTATATAGTGGTTCAGCATCACTAGAATCTAAGTTTAGTACGCTCTGCCTATTACTCTTGAGAGTTGCAAACTCTCTGGATTGTTAGGTGTCAAGTTCTTCAGAGACCAAGAGTAATTGTGGTTCTCGCAGAAGTCTGTAAAGGTTTTGAAATCGCCTTCAAGTGTCTACCACGAGTGACTAGGATCGGTTGATGAATCGATTATCGAGGAGAATAGGGTGAAGAGAGTTTATCTTCCGTGTTATGTCACATCCCCTCCAACCGGACGTAGTCCTTGTGCAGAAGGACGAACTGGTCGAACAAATACCTTGTCACCTTCGAGCACATCCGGTTATCTCTGTTACTCAAGTTTACTTTCGATGCATTCCATTCGTGTAATTTACTTCGATGCTTGTTCTAGTTTTCCTTCGGTTCTCTGTTGTAGATCATCTTAGCTTGTGTATCCTTATTCCACTGCAGGGTTCTGAGAGATTTATGTTTTATGAAGAAAATTTGAAACTCCCATTCACCCCCTGTGATAGACATACTTCGTTCCTACAATTGGCATCAGAGCAAGGTACTCCTTGAATTTTCTCATTTTAGTCAAACAACTTTGGAGTTTAAGTATGTCTTAAGTGAACTACAAGTCGCATCTCAGGATTCCCACATTCGATGGGACAGACTATCCCTTCTGGAAGGAGAAGATGAAGATTCATCTCCGAGCAACCGATGGTTATATGTGGAACATGAACATGGTGCACATCAGATTCACTGTTATTATTCCTCAAGTTCCTATCGATGAAGAAAAGAAGCTCATTCAACTCAATGCTCAAGCCAAATATGAAATTGGTGGTCATTTGTCTCGAGCTCAATTACTTCGGTTCGCCAGTGTGAGACTGCAAAAGAGTTGTGGGATGTCCTCGAAAAGATCAATGAAGGAGTCTCAACTCAGAAAGAAGCTCAAATGATACTCTACGAGCGAAGTTCAATCACTTCAAGCGTATTGGATATTAAAGGCTGTCAGCAAACCTTCGATCGCCTCAGTGATATCGCAAATGAACTTCAAGGACTCAGTGCCAAAGATATCACTGACCATGAAGTTGTGAAGAAACTGCTTCGATGCCTTGACACCTCATTTGACATGCTTGTTCTGATGATTTGAGAGCTTCCTAATTTTAAATGTCTCAAATCTGCTGATGTTATGGAAAGGCTAAAAAGTCACGAGGAACAAGAAGAAGAGAAAAGAGCTGTGTATGGCTGAACTCAATGCAAAAATCATGCTCTCAAGGTTGTGGCTGATTCCTCCTCAGATGGAAATGCGGAAGAAGATTCTGATGATCTAGAACGACTCAACAAAGATCTCGCACTAATCACAAAGCAATTCCAACATTTCCACAAGAAGAGCCAGTTCCAGAAAAGAAGTTCAAGCAACTATGGCAGTTCAAAATCCTCAAAACCTGCCAAAGAATACACCTGTTTCAAGTGCAAAAAGCCTGGACACTTCATTTCAGACTACCCTCTCTGGGAAGCTGAAATCCGTGCCACTGGGAGATATGATTCGAGCAACCATCGAAGCAAAGGCAAGAGGAAGAACTATGACTCTGGTGATGATAAGAAAACAAAGAAGTTCTTCAAGAAGAAGGATAGCTCCACCTCAAAATCATCATCGAGATCTTCCTCAACGAATCCTTCCAAGTCCTCCTCCAACCGCAAGAATACTTCTCGCAATGCCAAGGCTTACATCGACAAGGAAATGGATTCTGAAGAAGAAGAATCGTCAGGTTCCAAAGAAGAAGAAGAACCCGATGAAGATTCCAACTCCGGCATGGCTGACATAGCATGTGCTTCCTCTTCTATGACAAACTTCTTCAAGAATCCTTCAAGTGATGACAAATCTCGTGCATACTACTTCATGGCCGAGGCTTCGAAAGAAAAGGTATCCACCAAACATCACAAGACTCACTCTAGTGATCAGTATTGATCAGTATTCTTCTGATGAGGATGGCCATGATAAGTTGATCAAAATTGCCAACATACAACAAAATTCTCTTGAGAAAACCCTCAGGAAATCTGAAGGGTTGTTGGTTGAGGAGATGGAGAAAAACCAGTTGCTGACTGAAGAGTATTCCACTCTCAAGTCATGAATGGATGAACTCTCAACTCATCATGACTTTCTCTCAACAGACCACGAAAGATTGACCTATGATTACCTGCAAAGGAAACATGAACTTGAGGCGCTGAGAGAGGCTCATGAAGATTTTATGAAAGAAAATTCTCTTCTCACCCAACAACTTAAAAAGAAACCTGAAGCTTTTGAGCCACCATGTTTGAAATGCATTGAATGAAATAATGTTGAATCTAATGTCGAATCATCTGTGAACGCTAACACCTTGAACGAGAAAAATGGTTCTGTTTGTGATGAAAATGCTAGGTTGAAGGATCTTCTTCAGATAGGAATGTTCAAATCTCTCAAGAGACCCAAACCCTTTGCGATGTTCTGAAGAAATCTATTCTTCACAAAAATTCTAGAAAGGAAGGCATTGGTTTAGGAAGGAAATTCAATGAAAATGGCACTTGCTGGGAACCCCATCAATATCCTCAGATTGTATAGGTTCCTGCAAAGAGCAAAATTCTCGACCCTGCATTACTTTGGGGATATAACTTTCCCATTCCTGAATATCCTGATGATGATTCTCTGGACAACTACAAGTTGTTCAAAGATCAATATGGTGAAACAATTGCTCGCTATGTTGGACCGAACAACAGAAATGGCCCCCCCAAAGAAAGCCATTTGGGTGCCTAAGAAAACTATTGATTCCCTACATATTTCTACTCTACTAACCATGCATGCACAAAGAATTCGACATAATGAATATATGCATACATGATACAATCACTATGCACATTCGTATGGAAAGAATTTCAATGCTTACTCTTACAATTACTCTCGCTGCTCATCGAGCAACAACTATGCTTATGGAAGTAAATCATATCCTACTCGTTCATTTGTTTTGAAGCCACCTACAAAGATGTGGGTGGTTAAGAAAGCCTAATTCTTCCGCAGGACTATGTCTCCGGGTGCACTGAGTGGATTATGGACAGTGGATGCACTAGTCATATGACCAGAGACAAGTCCTTGTTTGTCGACCACAACTTAACTGCTTCTCCTCTGAAGTATATCACTTTTGGCGACAACAACAAAGGAAACGTAATTGTCCTAGGTAAAATTGCTATTTCCAAGGACAAGTCTATTGATGATGGGCTACTTGTTCAATCCCTTAGATTCAATCTTATGTCAGTTGGCAAGTTATGTGATTTAGGCATGCTAGTATTATTCTTTATATCCGAATAAATTGTCTTCATGGCCTCTGACCAGTCCTTCGTCTTTGAGAGAATTAGAAAGGGTGATCTTTATATTCTGGATTTCTCTAAGGGTCCCTTAGTCCAAAATTGTTTGCTTGCAAAAGCAGCCGAAGGATGGCTGTGGCACCATAGACCTGGTCATGTAGGTATGAGATTTGCAGACTCTGGTGGAGAGAAAGCATCTTCGTGGTATTCCTGATGTGAAATTCAACAAGAATCATCTCTGTGCTCCTTGTGAAGCTGGTCAATTGGCTAAGAAACATCATTTATCCAAGAAAGTTGTGACCACAATAAGACCACTGGAAATTCTTCATATCGATTTATTCGATCCTCAAAATTATGCAAGCTTCGGCGGTAGTCATTATGGTCTGGTTATTGTTGATGATTTCTCTCGATACACTTGGGTATTCTTCCTTGAGGACAAGACTTGTACTCAAGATATATTCAAAAGCTTCGCTAAGAAGGTCCAGAATGAATATGGTGTGTGAATTAAGCATGTCAGAAGTGACAATGGAGCTGAGTTCAAAAATACTCACATTGCTGAATTCCTCGATGATCATGGCATCACTCATGAGTTCTCTGCTTCTTAGACTCCTCGACAGAATGGAGTTGTTGAATGAAAGAATAGAACTCTCATTGAAATGGCAAGAACAATGCTTAGTGAGTATAAAACTCCCACTCGCTTCTGGGCTGATGGCATTAACACTGCTTGTCATGTTATCAATCATGTTTATCTTCACAAGTTCCTTAAGAAAACTTCATATGAGATTATCACTGGCAAGAAACCAAATGTTTCTTATCTTCGTGTGTTTCATGCACCTTGTTATATTCTTGATATGTGTCACTCTTCCAATTTTGTACCTAAGGCACATGAAGGATTCCTTCTTGGTTATGGCTCAAACTCGCGTACTTATCGAGTCTATAATTCTCACCACATAAAATTTATGGAAACAGTAAATGTGCGGTTTGATGAATCTAGCGGCTCTGAAAAGGAGCCAAATGTGATAGATGAACCGCTGATATCGGATGCTATTTGGCAAATGGCCATTGGGAGTGTGAAGCCTATTGAAGGAAATGCACATGAGTCATCTGATGATGATGCTCCCATGACTCAAAGCAGAACTCGTCAAGCCACTACCGAAGCAAATGCTCCTCCAAATGGAAATGGCAGTCAAAATTCAAATACCGAACAAAATGGCAATCCTGAAGGGAATGATGACACAAATGCTGATGCTGATGATAATGACCATCACTAAGAAAATGCTCATCCTCGTGTGGCAAATCGAGTTGATCCCTCGCCAATTCTTGATGAACTCGAGAATCCAGGTTATCGACCCACAACTCATTCGCGTACTCGTCTGGCTAACTACTACGGTGGTTTATCTTTTGTTTCATTGGCAGAACCTACCAAATATGAAGAAGCCATGAATGATCTGGATTGGATGAATGCCATGCAAGAGGAGTTGGTGCAATTCGAATTAAATGATGTGTGGGAACTGGTTGAAAAATTGAATCCCAAGAAGCACAATATCATCGGCACAAAATGGATCTTCCGCAACAAGCAAGATGAAAATGTTATTGTGGCAAGAAAAAAGCACGACTCGTTGCCCAAGGATACACACAGGTAGAAGGCATTGATTTTGGTGAAACATATTCTCCTATTGCACGCCTTGAGGCAATTCACATTCTTCTTGCTTATGCAAATTACAATGATATCTTGCTATATCAAATGGATGTGAAAAGTGCTTTCCTCAATGGTGAAATTGATGAGGAAGTTTATGTTAGACAGCCACCTGGCTTTGAACACCCTGAGTTTCCTAACAAAATTTTCAGGTTGAAGAAAACTTTATATGGGCTAAAGCAAGCCCCTAGAGCTTGGTATGACACTCTGAAGAAGTTTTTGCTCGACAAGGGGTTCAAAACAGGATCCACTAATCCCACACTTTTCACTCGTGTAGTTGACAATGATTTATTCATTTGAAAAATCTATGTGGATGATATTATCTTCAGCAGTACTAACAATGCTTGCAGCTTGGAATTCGGGAAAATGATGTCTGATAAATATCAAATGACCATGATGGGTGAACTTAAATTCTTTCTTGGACTACAAATACGTCAACAAGTGAATGGTATTTTCATTTCTTAGGAAAAATATCCGAAGGAGTGCCTGAAGAAGTTAAAAATGCAAGATTCCAAATGAAGGGCTATAAAACTCCAATGCCCATGAATGGTAAGCTAGATGTAGATGTGTATGATAAGGATTATGATCAGGAAGCCTATCGTTCGATGATTGGATCACTTTAGTACCTATGTGCATCCAGACCTGACATTATGTTGAGTGTCTACATGTGCGCCCGCTATCAAGCTGCACCGAAAGAATCGCATCACCAAGCGGTCAAGCGCATTCTGAGATATTTGGCTCACATCCCCACCTTAGGTTTATAGTATCCTAAGGGAGCACAGTTTGATCTTGTTTGAAATTTAGACTCAAATTGGGATGGTGACTTGGTTGATAGGAAATCTACTTCAGGGACATGTCATTTTCTCGGTAAATCTTTGGTCTATTAGACTTCAAGGAAGCAGAATTGTGTATCCCTGTTTAAGGCTGAGGCCGAATATATTGTTGCTGGCTCTTCTTGCACTCAGTTATGATGGATGAAGCAGACACTGAAGGATTATGGCATCAAGGTCAAACATATACCTCTTTATTGTGACAATGAGAGTGCCATCAAAATTGCACATAATCCTGTGCAACATTCTTGCACGAAGCACATTGCCATCAGACATCACTTTATTCGCGATCATGTGGCTCGAGAGGATATTGTTATCAACCACAAGATCGAAGGTAATCTCGCTGATATTTTCACCAAGCCTCTCGACGAGAAAATATTCTATGCGTTGGTGTGAGCTAAATATCCTAGACCTCACAAACGTGCAGTAAGCTAGACTCGGCAACCATGCTAACATTTCCACATCTTTGGAAGTAATGGGTGCATAACACTCGAAGAGTCTAAAACTTTCGACAACGTGAAAGTTTCTTTTTGAGAGTGAATACATTAACGAAGAACTAGACTAACCGGATGCCATGATAATTGTGCGATGCTCGGGGTCATACAGTTCTTATACGATGGGTTACGCCACCACAATTCTCTTTGACGAATTTCTCTTTGATTCGATGGATTTGTTTTTTGTCCGAATGCATTTGTCTCATAGCTATTTGCTTGTTTTCTTGTGTTCTCTGCTGATTGAAATGCCTAGGATCCTGATTTACCTCTGATCTATCTCTTCCAGTCTATGTTGATCCATTGGTAATGCTCAATTTTATTTGGAACGAAACTTATCTAGTGTCCTTGATCACGATTTGGTTTCGAACTAAACTTTAATATGTTTTGGCGAAAGTTGTCCAAAGTTTGGGATTTCCCCTCAATGTTAGGACCATGTTCTTTGACGTTTGCCATGTGCAATACATCAAGTGCCAATCCGTCCAATCTGTTGAATTGCAATCATCCCTACCTAGAGACTATTGGATCAAAAACCTCGGCATGCGGTTATTCTCCTCGTCTACATATAAACCACAGCGCACCCTTCGCCCTCCTTTACCCTCTTTCTACTTGCTCTCTATACACTGAAACCTTCGCCGCTCTGCTCCACCTTGAGCTTGATACCGACAACCCCTTCGCCGCTTAACTGTCGGAAAGAGGTCACCGGAGTCATTCCACGCTGCCGCGGGACATCTCCTTCCTAGCGCCGCCATAGCTGCTGCACGTCACCAAGCTAGGGTACATGTAGCTCATGCTCGAACTTCCTTCCTTCTAATTCGAGTTCGTCTACGGTTAATTTTCAAAAAAATTACCGCTTATCTTAGATCTAGGGTTTTCACTTCTCTAGAGCTAATGCGGTTTGTAGTTTTTCCTCACATCCGAATCCGTCAGATCCAGGTTTGTGATTATGCTTCGCTCGAATGAAATGCCTATCTCGCTGTCTAGTAATCTTCTTCAGACTTACTAGCTCGATATATATGTTTCATGCTTCCGAAACATCTCTCAAAATCTGTATCTAATTCTTCCTCCAAAAGTTTTTGTTTGACAAAATCTTTAGCCATGAGCATTTGTGACCCTGCCCCCATTTTCCTTTGTACCTATTGTCTTTCACATGTCAATGCAGTCTATTGAAGAGCTGAGATTCACACTATGGCTAATGATGAAGAGGCTTTCATGGGAACAACTGACGAGTCCAAAGCGCCAAAGGGCCCAACGGTAGGACCATCAACGAGCAAAAGTAAACGAGCCAAACAAAATGCAAATGATCAAGAAGGAGATGCACCAAAGAATAGGAGAGGTTGCAGCCAACCCCTCAAAAACACAACTGAGCTTGTCTCTCATGATTTATATAACACTGTACCATTAGAAGATTCAACTCAGAGAAAATGAGGTGTGCAAATGATTCGGCGCCACTGGGTAAAGGAGTGGTTTAACTACAAGTTGGTTCACCCTCAACACGCCCAGAACTTTGCTTTCCATCCCCCACGGGGTGATTATCGCGATATTGGGCTCATCCGGGCAGGTAGACCTCAGCAAAGGCCACCAGCACCTCCTGACGCTGATGAGTCATCTCTCAAGACTTCGGATTCTTATCCTGAAGAAAAGGCCGATGATACGTCTCCAACGTATCTATAATTTTTGTTTGGTCAATGCTATTATATTATCAATCTTGGATGTTTTATATGCATTTATATGCTATTTTATATGATTTTTGAGACTAACCTATTAACCGAGAGCTCAGTGCCAGTTTCTGTTTTTTTCCTTGTTTTTGAGTTTTGTGGAGAAGGAATATCAAACGGAGTCCAAACGAGCTGAAAATTTACAGTGATTTTTTATGGACCAGAAGAAGCCCCCAAAGCAAAAGAGTTGGGCCAAAAGAGTACCAAGCCAACCACACGGGTGCAGGGCGTGCCCTACCCCCTCGGGAGGGTGCTCCACCCTTGTCGTTGACTCTTGGACCCCCTGACTTGAAACTGATGCAAGAAACCCCTATAAATATAGAAACCCAAAGAAATAAACCTAGATTTGGAGTTTCGCCACCATAAGCCTCTGTAGCCACAAAAAATCAATCGGGAGCCCGTTCCGGCACCCTGCCGGAGGGGGAAACCATCACCGGTGGCCATCTTCATCATTCCGGCGCTCTCCATGACGAGGAGGGAGTAGTTCACCCTCGGGGCTGAGGGTATGTACTAGTAACTATGTGTTTGATCTCTCTCTCTCTCTTGTGTTCTTGATTTGGCACAATCTTGATGTACTGTGAGCTTTGTTACTATAGTTGAATCATATGGTGTTTCTCCCCCTCTATCTTCTAGTGATGAATTGAGTCTTGCTCTTTGATCTTTCGTTATGTTGGATTGAGTATTGGATTTGAGAACACTTGATGTATGTCTTGCAAGGGAATATCTGTGGTGACAATGGAATGTTCTATCGATTCACTTGATATATGTTTTGGCACTCAACTTGCGGATTCCCGTGGTGACATTGGGGTAATCTATGGATATGGGTTGATGCATGTTTTCGTCCTACGTTCTTCGATAGAAACTTTGGTGTGATTCATTGTTGCATGTTGAGGGATTGTTATATGATCCAATTATGTTCTCATTGTAGAGAGAACTTGCACTAGTGAAAGTATGAAGCCTAGGCCTTGTTTTCAAGCATTGCAATACCGTTTTCGCTCACTTTTACCCCTTACTACCTTGCTGTTTTTATATTTTCAAATTACAAAAACCTATATCTACCATCCATACTGCACTTGTATCACCATCTCTTTGCCGAACTAGTGCACCAATACAATTTACCATTGTTTTGGGTGTGTTGGGGACACACGGGACTCTTTGTTATTTGGTTGCAGGGTTGTTTGAGAGAGACCATCTTCATCCTACGCCTCCCACAGATTGATAAACCCTAGGTCATCCACTCTAGGGAAATTTGCTAATGTCCTACAAAACTCTGCACTTGGACTCCCAACAACGTCTACCAGGATAAAGCTGCATAGTAGACATCAAGCTCTTTTCTGGCACCGTAGCCGAGGAGGTGAGTGCTTGAAGATATATCTTTAGATCCTGCAATTGAATATTTTAGTTTCTTGTTTTATCACTGGTTTAGTCTATAAATTAAAACTACAAAAAAGTGGAATTGTGGTTGCCACATATGCTTCATCTTTTTGACGTCTTTCCACTCGTACGTGTCGGTCCTAAACAAACGGTTTTTAACCCCTTTCCGCGAAGGCATTTGGAAATGTCGCAAAGCGAGTGTGGGAGATAGGGGGGGTCCTTCCCACACGACCTAGAAACCGTCGGGGATATGTCCTCATGGCACACACGCTTGGCAAAATGAGGTTGTGTGCGACCAGTGAGCGCTCAAATGCGGAAATACGTACAGTAGAGCTAAAAAGATACAATTATACGGTGAAATTGTTTCCGGTTGCAAGTACATCCCACACAGTTAGTCCCCGCTAAACATTTCCGTTCATATGTACACCCCACACAGTCGCTCCAAGGAAAACGTTTCCATTCATAGGTACATCACACACAATTTTTCCTGTTAAATCATTTGTGATAGCGTTGCCATTGCACACGATATTAATAATTTTATCATTTGCATTATTGAATGCATCACACACAGTGCATAGAAGAAACTGTGTCGCAAAGGCTGTCCATCACACACACTTTTTATGTGGTAAACGTTTGCGCAAGGTGGCCTAACGCAAACAGTTTTCAAGAGAAAGTCGTGTGTGCAGTGGAGATTGATCGCACACGTAGTGGATCCTAGAAATGTTTCTAATCCCGACGTATATCGCAGATGTTTCGCTTTCGCAAACCGTGTGCAGTGTAATCCCTAATTTAAAAATCACATGTTTTGAATTTGAAAGTAGGCAATCACTTATTTCATATCCAACCATGTTTATTACAAATATAGGTTCAACCACAAATCCATAATTCGATGCACAGGTACATATACTGAATAACTACAGAAGCACCGAGTAAAGAATGATGAACCACAGTTGTACTAAAGACTGTAAAGAGAGAGGCCAAAGACATTCTGGCTGTTGGAGAAGGTGAAGCGGAATGACCATATTGTGCCCTCCTCCATCCGTAATGCGCGCATGACTCTAGGCCAACCACTTGTGATGGCTCCTCGTCCATCCTTCACTGTCTTCATTAGGACTTCTCGATGATCATTGCAGTCTAGATGACATACTTTAACCTTCATTGTGTCCACCAATCATGTACTTTGCGAGGCAATCTTGAGTGAACTGCTCCGGGAACCACTGGGAACGAAAAAGATTCAGACATTGTTGTCTAACAACTCATTATGGGCAGTAAAAAGAGAAGGCTGCAGAGTTTGTAGTTACCATCCTATAGCTAACTGTTGTGTTGGATAGAGCACAAATAAATAATTTGCCTACCACCATTTGTATATTTTTGCTAATAATCCTTATCAGTTTCCTTACTTGATGCTTGTTCATCAATATCTCATTGCCCCATACACAAAAAGGGACGATGCGTGGATCCTTGCCAAGGGCATATGTACCTACAAGCAACAAGTCAATATTAGAAGCTAACTAGTGTCCAGGCATGTATCTATATGCACTACATTATGGAACGACGGGGGGAGTATAAGCCGAGGGATGAAGCTAACCTCGGCGAAAAATGGTGGCCACTCCTGTTGTTGTCCTGCATAATTAGTGGAAAGACATGATAAGTACAGCAATCCTAACATCAAGTAAATATAGAAAAGGTAAACAACATCATCCCCAAATGATAGCTTGAATGTGTTGGTTTCAGCATGCTATTAAAGCAGAAATAAAATGGAAGGCAATGTTACCGATAGCAGGCTTAACAGCCATCAAATATTGCAATTCAAACTGGTATTGTTGAAAATGAATAGAATGTAGGTAATGCTTAAACATCACACTGGATAAATTTGTAAAACTGAAATAAAGGGCATATGTTAACTAACCAGGAATAAGTGGAACCAAATATAGCCGTTCAAACTGGTATTGATGTAGTCGAGCGGCACAGTTCCGACTTACACATAATGAACAACACATTGTGAATGATTGGAATAAACAAGGCATAAATGACTAGTATAACAACCGAATATAGCCATTGCAAACTGGATAGAGTCTCACTACAACTAAAATAACAAGCAAATACAGATAAACAGGGCATATGCTTGAAAACTGGAAAAATGCTCACAGCGACCAGCCTAACAAGCAGATAAAGATAAACAAGGCATCTGCTTGATAACTGTACAAATGCTAAAAAATGCAACCTAACAACCAAATACAGATAAACAAGGCATATGTTTGATAACTAGACAAATGCTAAAAAAAGCAGCCTGACAACCAAATACAGATAAACAAGGCATCTGCTTGATAACTGGACAAATACTCACTGCAACCAAACTAAGAACCAAATACAGATAAAGAAGGCCTCTGCTCGATAACTAGAAAAATGCTCACTCCAACCAACCTAACAACGAAATACAGATAAACAAGGCATCTACTCCCTATAAACAACCAAATATAGCCATTCATGAAACTAAAGTGGACAATTCATACTTAAACATCACATATGCCTATTGAACAATACATTTTTGCAGAACTGAAATAATTAAACATGACACAGTTAAAGCACGGCACAGCAAATGCTACTACAACAAAGGGTGCGGGTTGGCAAGCTAGAAAAGGTAAGATTTGCTGATAAAATGTTGCCTCACATTTCATGGACGGGATCCTTCCAGTTGGAAGAGCATAGACCCATGGTGCACTCTCTGATGTCATAGATGGGCTATTTCACCTTGGAAGAACCTTCGTGGGTACCCTCCTCGTGATCGTGGTTGATGAGATCTGACTTGGCAATTGAGGACCCCAAGCCGCCGCCGTAGAATGTGTCCTTCAGAAGTGACAAAATGGGCTCGATGGCATATAAAGCTCGCAAATCCTTGACTACTTGGTGGAGCAGATCAGCGACAGGGTAGTCGAAGAGATCGACGTCGGTTGAACCAGAGGGGTTGGGGATGGACCACTTAAACTGTGACATGGCCCACATGAAGTTGTCGGTGTGGACGAGCTTGATTTCCTAGCCAGCTTTCATGAGATAGAATAATACGCTAGCCCACTGACATGAAGCCTTCAGCATGGCAACGTAGTCAACATCTTCGCTGGCTTCCACAGCGACGTGTTGCTCCGGGATCGGCAGGTCGGGGCGAACGACGGCCACCTCAGCAACATCAACCAGAGAGGCCATGATAAACCTCTTCTTGGCCGAACGCTCGTTGGGCTCCCCGGGATACATGGTCGAGCTTAGGTTGTGACATTCTAGAGCAAGGGATGTGGATATGGTGGGGAGGGACACCGCAGGCCTCATCTAAAAACTCAGGGGAGTGGGGCGACAATATGGGAGTCCTTGGGTAACCTGAGAGGGGGAGGGGGGCGGCAGGGGTTCGGCGGTACCGGTGGTGGCCACGAGATAGGGTTCGAGGGGGGAGGGGGGCGGGTGCGGGACTGTGGAGGTGGGGTGTGGTGTTTGAGGATACGCCGCTGCTACTGAAATTTTTAGTAATGGTGGGTGGAGATAGTGGTGGACGAGGGAGGGAGACGGTTCAAATGCCTCGGCTACTGCAATTTTACTATAAGGTCGACGTTGGAGGAGTGTGGGCGATGGTTGAAGTACGACGGCTACTAAAATTTGTGTAAAAGAATTGATGCGGGGTGGGAGTGCCCAAGATCGTGCACGGTCCAATAACAATATGCGTGTATGATAATAAGGAAAAGTGGCGCGGATTCGCCGATTTTTGCAACGCTCAAGGCGGGTAGTTTGTTTTTTATATTTGTAGCTAGCTGGTCTATAGCACACGGTTCGTACTAATTTCCAAATAAACTTACCCGCCTTTAGCTTGCATAGGTGGTGGTTTTACAGCGCACTTGCATCGCACACGGTTAAGCCAGTACGTCCACCCTTTGCTTGCACTTGCGTGGTCGTGGTGATTTCAGCGCACTTGCATCACACACGGTTGAGCCAGTACCTCCACCTTAATTTGCTCGCGCTTGCGCGGTCGTGGTGATTTCAGCGCACTTACATCGCAGATGGTTGAGCGAGTACCTCCACCTTAATTTGCTCGCGCTTGCGCACGCGTGGTGATTCGCATCGCACACGATTAAGATATTATACTCCGTGTCCGTTGAGGGTCATTAGAGTCTTTGCAGAAAAAAATAACATTAGAGAGGGTCAAAAGACAGCCACACCAGCATGTGGCCCAAATATATATGAGTGAAAAGGGTGGTCTATGATGTTCAAAATTCCAATGCACAACTTTGATCCCGCGGGGCCATGGTTGGGCGCGTCGTTGAAGATCGATGAGAGGGGCCAGAAGTCAAGAACCACCTAGAAGTGGCCAAATATATGTACGAATATTGGGGATGTTTAAAACTTTAAATACACAATGCATAACTTTGGTGGAACCTGCCTCGCAAACCCGAAAGCACCCTAACAACCACCTAGCTAGGATATATATAATGACATAATGTCATACCTAGCTAGGATACTTGGCCCACCACCTCCCACTTCGTGTCAGCGGGGCGGATGCACATAATGATTGATACTTTGGTCATACATGCATGTCGCCATGACCTACTATAAGACAAACCAATGAATCTATCGTTTGGTCAAATGACAGTTGTTGTTGTCGATAAACTGCTTGGGCCAATAGATTGAACCATCATAAAAATTGCACGAGAGGGACCACAAAACCAATACCTCTTGCATGCGGCCCAAAATGATGTACGTTGGCAAGGGGTGATGTGTTTTTTCAATATAGAATAACGTACAATTTTGATGTGGTTCCTACCTCTCGATACAGAAAACAACCATGAAGGCGAGGTAGTTAAGGACGAGATACATACACAGGGTTTGATGTAGGTCGAACCTAGCAATCTGAGCATCTGGGAGGGAATCCGGACAACGCATGGGCTTGATATTTGGTTGACCGACATTTGACGGTGACCGGCCCTAACACGAACTAGGAGGAATCCATTCATGGCCAACACATACCCCTCATTATCGGTCAAAGGGATGATATATATACACTCGGGGAGCCCACAGATATCCATGTCGTCACAAAAAATCGCACAAGGGAGACGTGGTCAATCAGAAGACCCCGTATACACTACATTCGGCCCGAAAATATGTATGGGTACGATGGTGTATATATGATGTGTTTAAATCCCAAATGCACAACTTCGATGGACCACGCCAACTACATTACAAACCGAACACCGTACCCGACTCCAAGCCTGGTTCAATACCTATGATGTCAGTTTCCCAACTTCGAGGAGGCAGCAGTTGCGGGGGGGAGGGGGGGTGGGGGGTCGTCCCACGCATGCTCTCAAACTTTTTTTTGTCTAGCATGGGACACATCTGTATATGTCTATACATCTATATCTATACACATATATAGTGTGTAAATAACTTTGAAAGTTGCTCGTTGGATGAAGCCAATCTGACGGTACAGAGATGGCAAATCCGAGTACTACTGGCCATTGGATATCATCTACATTCCACCAGATTCTGCCACATGTATAATCTAGAAGACTCCATGGTTGAACTTAGGCATAATGCACAAACCTCAAAACACAAGCACTTCTCCTTTCTTCTCTAGATTCTTCCATATCTTAATTGCCCAAACCTTTTTTTCTCAATGAATTGTCACTTTTTGTTTTTACCTTTACAATGCACAATTCCATGAATCTTACAATAGTTTTTTTATAAAAATGATTGATTTTGGATGAGATGAACTATAAGAATTAAACGAACATCTACATCATGCATATCTGGGAGAAGAGGTGGGAAACTTATGAGAGGAGTGGCGAGAAACGGTAGCCTGTTTTGAATGAAAACCTAGTAGAGAAGGAAGCGTGAGCTACACCACACATGCGCACAATGCTTACCCATGTATTGCATGTGCTGTCGAAAGGGCTTAGGGTTGCTGTTCGATCTGGGAGCATCTAACAGTGCACACGATCCGTGGGGTTTGGGTTCTGGCTAGTCAGAACGCATGACTCAGATCGTGCGCGCAGCGGGGGGGGGGGCAAATATCATACGAAAACCAACATTTGGTGGAAACCGGTGAAAACCACGAGAAAAAGATGTTTTGAAGTTTCAAAAAAATTCCAAAAAATGGCGGGATGTTAAGAGGATGATGTTTTATTGCCACAAGAAATTTCAAGTTGAAATACATTATGAGATTTGAGCTATGAAAAAGATAAAATCAGTGTTGAATAGTGTCGAATAGTAATGTCACTATTCAGGGCGGACTTTGTCTTTTTCATAGCTCACATCTCGTAATGTTTTTCAACTTGAAATTTTGTGTCGCGATAAAACATCATCTTCTTAACATCCCACATTTCTTTTAAGATTTTTATGAAACTTTAAAATATGGTTTCCACAAAGTTTTCATTGAATATTGGCTTTCATGAGTGAACCGTGTGCTATTTGAAAACATTTCGTGAGAAGAATCTCGGTTTTTAAATCCCTATAAATCCAAAACTAAGCTGAAAATCATGAAACCGACCATGGTGTCACGACATGGCACTTATATGTCGAGGAATTTTTTTCGTCCATTGTGGCGCAAGTTTTATTACAAGCCTCTTACAATGTAACGCCCCGAGACCGATGTGCCAGGTGTCCTCCAGCTATTCGCTGTTGTTTCCTTGCCATTGCTTGTGTGTCATGCATTGCATATCATGTCATCATGTGCATTTCTTTTGTATACAGGTTCGTCTCATGCATCCGAGCATTTTCCCCGTTGTCCGTTTTGCAATCCGGCGCTCCTATGTCATCTGGTGTCCCTTTCTACCTCTTTTCGTGTGCGGGTGTTAAACGTTATCGGATTGGACCGAGACTTGTCATGCGGCCTTGGTTTACTACCAGTAGACCGCCTGTCAAGTTTCGTGCCATTTGGACTTCGTTTGGTACTCCAACGGTTAACCAAGGGACCGAAAAGGCCTTGTGCGTGTTGCAGCCCAACACCCTTCCAATCACGATCACGTGGCCGCAAACCGCACCTCATTTGGACTCTCCTAGCTCCCTCTACCTATAAATAAGTGATCCCCTCTGAAATTCGCGGACGAAACCCTAACCTCCTCCTCCGCGCGCCGCCGGACATTTCTTCTCCACCGACGGACATGTCCGCGCCGCCCGCCGCGGCCAACCATGGCGTGCCACGTCAGCGCCTCCGTCCTCTCTCTCCTCCTCCACTGCGCCAGGCCCGCCGGGCCCGGATCAGGCCCGTTGAGCCGAAACGGCCGCCGCCGCCACCTGCGGGTGAGATCCCGCGACCCCGCCGCCATGGAGTCGCCGCCCCGCCGCCTCTGAGCCTCGTTGTCGGCGCCGGCCATCGTCGCCGAGCCCGCGTGCCACCACGGCTCCTGCCCGAGATCCGCCCCGCGCTGCCGGAGCTCACCCACCAGAGCAGCCCGCGCCCGCGGCCTCTTCCTTCGCCGCGCAGACCTCGCCGGCGGCCGCCACGCCCTCACCTCCGACCGCCGGCCGGACCTCCGCCGCCATCTTCCCCGCCTCCGGCCGTCTTCGCCGTCGCTGGACCCGGTCCGCTTCGGATCTAGATCAGATGGGATCAGATCCACCGGTCTGGCGAACAAAACAGCCCGCGCCGCCCGGGTCCCTCCGTCCCGGGATCATCTCATCCAGTTGACTTTCTCGCGAGGTGAAAAACCACTAAGTCCCCCAGATTCCAGTATTTTTTGGGCATTTTCTTTGCTTCATAACTCATCATCCGTGGCTCTGTTTTGAGCGTGTAGCATATCAAAATGTTCGTCTCGACGAGTAAATCATTTCATCTCATTGTATCATTTTCATTTGAGATCATCTTGATGCTCTAAATGCTGTTGGAAGAGGGCTATGTGAGGAATTTGTCCGACCTATTTCAGGAAATGGCATTTTGTCATTTTTGCCATGATTAGTGTGCATGCTATGATCCTGAGCTCTACATGTGTTTTGTTATATGTCATGCCATCTTTACAAAGGTGCTTGCCATGTATTTTTGTGATATATGTGGTGACTAGCACAAGCTTGCAAAGTAGCGTAATCGGTAATGATGTTTTCAGGGACTTAGAATTTCACTAAGTCCTTGTCCTGATTTTGTTGTTATGCCATATGTTCATGTTGTTTCTTAGTGATCCAAGGATGTTTTGTTAACATTGTGGTGCTCTATCCATCCATGTTATTGTTTGAAATTATGGAGCACCCTATCTTGAGTCAATCGAGCTCTACTTTTGCTATAAAATGTTCCTGGCAGATCGTTGACATAATTAGCGATTTTGCCGAGGTTGTTGCTATTGATCCGTGCATGCTATGATGTTGTTCTTGCCATGTCTAGCTTCTATGCCATGTCTTATTGATGGGTGTATGCTTAGTTTGTCATCCATGCTCTGTAGTGAGTGCATCGAGCTCGCAAACATGCCTACTCGTTAACTGATTTGCATGCTCCAGTTTTTCACTAAGTCTGAGATCTGTTTATGTTTTTGCTATGTTCACATGCTTGCAATTGTATTCTATGATCCCTTTTGGCTCAAGGTCACTAAGGGACTTTTGTTAAGTGCTTTGAGTAGCTTCATGCCATGCCTTGCTTTGCCATGATATGTTCCTGTAGCATGTAGTTTTCATGCTCTAAAGTGTGCTTCCTGATGATAAATTCCAGACTTGTGTTAATTTCACTAAGTCTGAAACATGTTATCATTTGCTCTTTTGCCATGCTTGTTTGAACCTGTTAATGGATGAATTAGCCGTAGCCCAGTGTTCATCTTTTGTTATGAATCTTGAGTGGATCCCTGTCATGTATTTTTTTGCCATGTTTGAGTGCTATAGCATATTTAACTTGTTGCATTTAGAGGGCTACTTGCTGTTTATCGTAGACCGGTGCCATATTTGTTTTGCTTGCCATTTCCAAACCGTGCATCCGATTCCGGTGATCTTTATATCGATTCCAACCAAAATCATCTCACCTTTTCAGTGGCACTCTTGGATTTCCAAGTCGAGGCCAGGTTCAACCATTCCTTTGCAAATCATGCATATGCATCGCATACCGCATCCTGCATATCATACCATGCTCATGTGTTGGTTGTTTACTATGTTGTGTGCTTCTTTCCGGTGTTTGCTTCTTCGGGTTGGTTCCGATAACGTCGCATTTGTGAGGACCCATTCGACTACGTCCGTTTATCTTCTTCATGGACTCGTTCTTCTTCCTTGCGGGATTTCAGGCAAGATGACCATACCCTCGAAATCACTTCTATCTTTGCTTGCTATTGTTTGCTCTTTTGCTATGCCTATGTTGCGATACCTACCACTCGCTTATCATGCCTCCCATATTGTTGAGCCAAGCCTCTAACCCACCTTGTCCTAGCAAACCGTTGTTTGGCTATGTTACCGCTTTGCTCAGACCCTCTTATAGCGTTGTTAGTTGCAGGTGAAGATTGGAGCTTGTTCCATGTTGGAACATGGATATTTTGTTGGGATATCACAATATATATTATTTAATTAATGCATCTATATACTTGGTAAAGGGTGGAAGGCTCGGCCTTATGCCTGGTGTTTTGTTCCACTCTTGCCGCCCTAGTTTCCGTCATATCGGTGTTATGTTCCCGGATTTTGCGTTCCTTACGCGGTTGGGTTATAATGGGAACCCCTTGATAGTTCGCCTTGAATAAAACTCCTCCAGCAAGGCCCAACCTTGGTTTTACCATTCGCCACCTAGACTTTTTCCCCTTGGGAGTCGCGCATCCCGAGGGTCATCTTTATTTTAACCCCGCCGGGCCAGTGCTTGTCTAAGAGTTGGTCCAAACTAGAGCCCCTTGCAGCGCCACCTCGGGGAAACTCGAGGGCTGGTTTTAGTTGTACGGATTGCTTATCCGGTGTTGCCCTGAGAACGAGATATGTGC